>NC_060120.1:848618539-849279300 GCF_021461395.2 Schistocerca americana
AGGGGGCGCAAGGGGAGAGAGAGGGGGCGCAAGGGGGAGAGAGAGGGGGCGCAAGGGGGAGAGAGAGGGGGCGCAAGGGGGAGAGAGAGGGGGCGCAAGGGGGAGAGAGAGGGGGCGCAAGGGGGAGAGAGAGGGGGCGCAAGGGAGAGAGGGGGGCGCAAGGGTGAGAGGGGGCGCAAGGGGAGGGGAGAGAGGGAGAGAGAGGGATGGGGGGAGAGAGAGAGAGAGAGAATGGGGAATGGGAGGGGGGCAAGAGAGAGAGAGAGAGAGAGAGAGAGAGAGAGAGAGAGAGAGAGAGAGAGAATGGGGAATGGGAGGGGGGCAAAAGAGAGAGAGAGAGAGAGAGAGAGAGAGAGAGAGAGAGAATGGGGAATGGGAGGGGGGCAAAAGAAAGAGAGAGAGAGAGAGAGAGAGAGAGAGAGAGAGAGGTGTGTGTGTGTGTGTGTGTGTGTGTGTGTGTGTAAAGAAAGAGTTAGAGAGGATGGTGTTTAGGTGTGGTATGAGTGAGGTGGGGAATGGGTATGGGAGTGGACGAGTACAGTATTTACTAGTTTTTCAAATTTAAGGACTATTTATAATTTTTGAAGAATGGGTTGTTTGCTAAATCAGTTTGTTCATTTAAGATGGTGTGGGGTGTTTTATTGTTATGTATGAAAATTTCTAATTGTTCCAAGAGGTCAATTTTATTCCTTTGACTACGGTGTGTAGAATGTGGAGGTTGGTTTTTATAACTGTGATTGAATGACTATTTTGAGCTAGATGGGCTGCAAAAGTGGATTTATTTAAATTTTTTAAACTGAGTGCATCAGTGTGCTCTTTGTATCGGATTTCAAAATTTCTACTTGTTTGCCCTGTTACAAGTTAATTTGTGTACACACACACACAAAATCAATCAATCTCTCTCTCTCTCTCTCTCTCTCTCTCTCTCTCTCTCTCTCTCTCTCTCTCTCTCCCCCCCCCCCCCTCCCCCCCCCCCCTCCCTCCCTCCTTCCCCCCCGCCCTCCCATCCCCATATGTATACTATTCTTTTTATTGAGTAATGTGAAAAAGCATAACTTCACTACCAGAAATTTTGTCCTGAACACTTTGTTGTAGATTTTGTAAACAGCATTAAAAAAATTTGCAATGTAAAAGCATAATAATTTTTACAACGAAAGTAGTGTAATAAATATATATTTTATTGCGAATGCCACACAAAATGAAAAATGAGCGAAGAAAATCTCTGTCTCCACAAAACTCTTTGGAGACAACAACAGCCACACTCTTTGATTTGTTTATATTTTGTAAAGTACATGGGAGTTGCCATCGGTGGAAAAGTGCTTGATATTTAACGATACTGATAAGCACACATTATGTTTTCCAGAGCAGTGCCTGCCACAAGAATAAAAACAGTGAGTAATACCATCAAATTAATCTTACAATCTTAATATTCTTTCCACATACAGTGCTCACTTTTTCGTCTCTGTATTTGCCACCGATGCATGACCCCCACAATACTGCAAACTAAATTGTATCATCTGATGAATTGCCAAGCGATTCGAAACCAGCCATGAATAAATAAAAGTTGAAGAAAAAAACAGCGATTGGTTGCAGTAATTCCTGAAACATTTAACAAGACAGTCACAGTGTTCCAAATCCTGAATGGATAAAAGTTTTATAACGTAAGTGTATCTCTTAGTAATTCCTAACGAGAACTTTCAATTGACTTAATGCTCAGTCCTGGATTCATCTCTATTGATCTATGCAAACTCCAGCCACATACTAATTAGGAAAACCACAAGGTCATGTGATCTACAGCCTGACCCACATGCATATTCTGGCTAGTAAAATATATCAGGTTGAAAGACAGACACTTTATATGGGATGATAAACATTATTAACAACTGATTCGTCACCATCAAAGGCAAAATACAAATTCTATTGATTATACTGCCTAAACAGTGCCACTGATTTATTTTCAACATGAAATACGCAAAATAATTCAATTGAAACACTATTTATAATACAATAAAATTTTCAGCAGTTATCCATTGGAGAGGTGCAACAATTTTTGACACACAGTGTTTTCTTTTAATGGCTCCAGAGATTGAAGCCCCAGAACAGTACTTATCGAATATACTGTATCTAGAAATTAAAGATAGTGTTATGGCACAAAAATAATTTAACACTAAAGGCTGTGTGGAGATGAGTTACTGAAACAGTATCAACAGAAGCGGCTGAACATTCGAAATTAGGACTTCTTTATAAAATAACCATAGAATAGTTAAAAAGATCACACAATGTACATTGTATCATATCCAGTGACAGCTTAACAGACATCTTGTTTCTTCTGCTTAAGTATTCTTTGGAAGCATTTTTTAAGTGTTTCTACCACTTTCAATTTTTTGAATGCCGATATTTTGTCTCAATCTACTGAAACTGGCTTTATCACATCTCTATCATTGGAATATGATTGCTTTTAGTACAACATTATCAATGGTTCTGCAGATTTTCAGTATTTGTTGTGTAAAGCACGAGACCAGAACATATAAAGCAGGAGACTGACAGTTGTGGAGTCCTATGCTTTGTACTGTTACAGCTCAATCTCCATTGCAGAACTGAATGCTTCAACTACAATTTTTTTTTTATTTTAACTTTGGACAATATCGTTTGCTTTCTATTGCACATTGTAAGATGTAGATGATTACCTCTCAGCTTTTCCAACCATCTTACTTGCATTACTAAGCTTCAGCTCTTTCTCTCATGATTTAGCACCAGCCTTCTTTTTAGTATTTACAGAGAGATCTTTGTACTTTGTGTAGGTTCTTTAAATTACCTACACATATAAATAGATATTCGCACCGTCCCCTACGAAAAAGGTATCGTATGGAGCTATGATCATCCCAATAAGCCAACAGAAAATTGAAGATTAAAATAGCAATTATTTTAGGCACCTCATTTGTTGTTCTCACCAGTCTCAATATCTGACATTCTTTTGAGCTGGTGCAAGAAAGATGCATGTAATTGTGCTCTCTCAGTTATGTGTTAAGTAAAAGTTATAATATGTGGATGTTGCAAGTTTTCATTCTACTACCGGGCTATGTTCTAATTTCCTTCTCCCGATGCGACGAGGACTTTCTCGGAAATGAAGTCAACATGAAGAGAGAGTAGCCACCACAACCACATCGGCATTGTTGTACATCATTGGGGAAAACAGGTAAATACCAAGCCGCACACCAAAACTACAAGGGATTAACATTTATTCAGTGTTCCACACTGCCACAATATCCTTAAAACTCACACACACACACACACACACACACACACACACACACACACACACACACACACACAGAGAGATATATATGCCTGCATGTGTTCCTGGAAGACAGCCTTTGGTGCCGGCTAAATGATAATTACTGCAGCTCTGGACAATCCACATTATTTCTCATCCCAACCACTATATCTGGTGCCCTACACTAGGATATCGCCATCAGGAGAGTGTTAGCACATTTGTAATAATTTAAAATTACATAATTTTGTAAATTTTCTATTATACCAATTGCTGTCTTTCTCTGTTTCATAAATGAGATACAATGTTACTGCAACAAGGATGGAAATCACAAGATGTGTGAAAGATGAAACAAATCAATTGGAGAATTAATTCAGCAAGAAGTGAGAATGCCAACATAAAGGTAGGAAAATTCAAGATCCACTGGTTGCCTGACTGTACTTCATAGCATCTCTGTCATCAGTGATAGCAGTAACTTCCCTAATTCAACAACCAAATTACAGATTTTCATAAAATATACTGACATTTGGACAGAAAATTAATTTTAGGGAGAGAAATGTAGGCATACAATTGAGTTATGCTGACAATGTATTTTGAAACTTGTTAGTGAGGTACCACTGATTAGATTTCATTAGTGGTATCCTCATTATTACAAACAGAATATTTTATGTTCTGAAGTATTCATTTATCTTCTCATTTTGTGAAAGTACCAGCAAATAAGTACACACAACACATTGTTGCCAGTCTACCAGCAGATAACCAGGTACAGGAAGTTGCCAAAATGGATGTGGCAACAAATGAAATCCAAACTGAAAATTTTGGTTGCAGTGACAACAACCAATTATATTTTTCAATTGATATGGACACAGATGATAGTATCATCATCATCATCATCATCATCATCATCATCATCATCATTCGAAATACAGTAGGAGAGACAAGCTCACAATTTTCTCCAGGGAGTATTTTTTCCCTTGGTGAAAATGTAGTGTGTGACAGTGCGGACTTATTAAATTGTTCTCTGCCTGCCACACTTACACCTAATGTAAACATGATTGGACAAGATGCATTGTGACACCAGAAACCTCGATCATGCCGCAAATATTACAACAGTTATTTACATAAGGCTTTAATGATTTTAAGTACGAGCTTAAGGAAGAGCAAAAACGCACACTCAAAGAAAGTATTTATGAAAAATTTAATGATGTTTCTAAACAAGACAGATACACAAAGGGAATTACTTGAACAGCAAAAGCAAATTCTCTATGTTTTCAAAATCGACATAACACAACAGTTCAATGACTTGGCAAAAGATTTGCCTGCAGATCTTTCAAATGAATTATCTGGGAAAGACCTAATAACACAGTTGCCCAGTGATTTGTCACAAGACAAAAATAATTTAAGCCAGAAAGTGTCCTAGGACACAAACAGTTTGTGGAAAAGGTGAAGAGAGGTATTTGAGGTTCAGACAAAAATTAAACAGGAGCAGTCACAATTGTGCCAGAATATAAATACAATCATGGGTACTGTTGATGGGTTGCAAACAACGTAAAAGGTCTACCTGAACAAGTGCAAGACCTGTCATTGAAACTAAGTAGCACAAGTTTAAATACTCAGTTCATGAGAAAGCGGCAAGAAGGATGACAAATTAAGACATTAAGGAAACAAAGGATAGAACTGAGCCAAACCAAGGCTGGCACAGAAGGTAATCCATGAACACAGGGGTTGTGTAGATGTGACTGAGGAAGCAATGAAGGTACAGAAAGAACTTAAGAGCTGAAACAGGTAAGAGAGTGAAAGCAGTGAAGGAAAAATCATGGACTAATATCGTTAGTAGCATTGAAAAGAAAAGGGAACACACAAACCCAAGCTGTCAACAGACAGGATAGATAATAAGAACATTTAGCCACACTTGAACCCTAACCTGTCAAATGAAATAGATCACAATTATAACATACAGCAGGCACTGCCGACTTCTGTCCCTGATGTGCAGAGGTATTCAGAATACGATCCAATACATCAATACAATGACACACTGGCAACAAGACAGTGATGCATGCCTTTCTACTTTGCCTGTGAATGAAGGCAGTTGGGTTCATAAGAGCTTTCCGGAACGTTGGCCTGAAGTGCAGAAGATACATTTTGTAGTAAGTTATACACAGGGTTATGTTGCGCTCTAGGCCACTGAGATGGCGGAAAAATGTCACACCTATGGACAGCTTGAAAAGGCATTCCTAGATAAGTTCTGGTCCACCGCAATAGAAGAAAGAACGTGGTGCGAAATGTATAACCCTGCGCCATTCAGCTGTAACCAAGGAGGGTGTAGAACATACTTCGAGGAATATCTAAATGAAACCTGTTAATGGACAAACCCGACACCACACATGGATGTACTAAAATTTTTGAAAAGCCAGCTACCAGCTGTCAATCATCAACCCTGAGCACAATACAGAGAATATCTCAATTCCATTGATCTTATCTACGAAGAGAGACCTTCGCAACCACAAAGTGAAGGCATGCAGGCAGACCCCCACAAGAACTAACGAACAACACAGTGGGAATGGCAATAACAGCCCACATGGTTGGCAGCCATATCCCCCTCAGCAATACCAACAGGAACCAATTTGGTAATGGAAAGGGACAAAAATTCAAGTGAGGGTACAAAAATAACCCAGGTCTGAATCGGTCATGATTTAATGGCCAGAGAGGTTACTGTCAGCAGATGAACAATGTGCTGCCAACCTGGAGCAATGACCTGAACAGACACTGACAAGGGCAGGACGCAACCGGGCATCAAAAAATCTGCTGCAGCCTGACTATAATTAGTACAATCAAAATTATGTTTTGATTAGTGGCCAGGGACAATGAAATTTTGAGTTGAGAGCCACACAAGACACTAACTGGCGAAACCAGATGCATGGTGTGAGGTGGTCAGTGCTCAGGGTAATTCGGAAAACTAACTGGTCTTGATAGGCCCCTGTTCAATGACCAGTAATAGGGATGGGGGCATGGAACTAGTTAAAAGCTTAAGATACGGAAACTGTGGTTATATCAAAGATGACCTGTATCAGGAAGATATTACCATCTGTGAGGATGAAAATGAAGACACAGTACAGGCAGCAATCACTGCACAACTACTTGGTTTAAGGGTACCCATAGTACTGGACACTGGAGCTACCATTAATATAATTTTACAGGGTTGGTCTGAGCAATTACAAAAATGAGGACACATACAGACACTTCCAGTCCAAAAGTGTAAAATACAAAAAATTGTAGGAGGAAGTCTAAAGGCATACAGTTGCAGGCAGGGATTCCTGTTCAAACTGATAGCTTCTCTTTACAATGCATTTTCTTGTGGTGGAAAGGTTAATAGTTAACTGCCTTATCGGCAATAACACCTTTTGGAAGTACCAAGCACAAACTGACATTGGTAAGGGGAAGTGTCACTTCATTGTGAACAACCCACAACATTCAGTAGACCTATTCAGGTCAAACGCCAGAGAAAGCAAACCAAAACACACTTCTGATGTTCAAATATAATTATTCTATCCAACCGCTGTGTTTGTAATCACACAGGGAATTGAGCAATCACAGGAAGAGGAAATAGGCCCTGAGATCGTGTGTGCTGAGGTGAGTGAGTCAGCCTGTCTTACAGAAGAACAAAAAGAAGAACTGCAGAACCTTTTAATACTGTATGCTTAGGTTTTCGGATGACACCCTGGTATAATCAATCGATACAAATACAAAACAGAGGTATAACCTTATGAAACCTTCTGCTTTTCGTCTTGCCCCATTCCATGGGTCAAGGAGGAGGCTGCGAGTAAAGAGATCAATAGAATGCTAAACTGGGAAATAATACAACCACCCTGATCACCATACGGTCGCCCCATTTTGGCCATTAGCAAATCAGGTGGTAGTGTGTGCCTTGTGCTTGATGCACGACGAATTAATAAAATTGTTGTGCCTGTCAAGATGCTGCTGAATAACCAGGAAGAAAAACTTCTAAAACTCCTTAACGTTAAGCCCCTCAGCATAACAGATCTCTGAGCCTCTAGCTGGCAAACTGCCCTACATGAAGATAGCTGTAAGTACACTGCCTTTGTATGTGGAGTCAGAAGCTACGAGTTCTGTGTTGTCCTTTATGGCTAGAATGTCAGTGCAGGCCCATTTATTTCTGCTTTAGATCAAGTCTTAGAACCTCAATTGTTAAGTAGAGTAATTGCCTATGTTGATTTATTGATGGCTACCCCAAAAGGTCAGAACACTTGAGGCCCTTGGCTCAAGCCTTGTACAGGTTTTCAGAAAACAGAGTCACAGCCAATCTAATGAAGTCACATTTTGGTACAGAAAGGGTTAAATTCCTTGGACACAAACCTCACCTCAAGGCATATTTCCAGACCCTAAGAAGCTCAATGCTATCAGGCACTAATCTGTACCCCAAAATAAGAAACACTGAAGGGATATCTTGGCTTAGTGTTTTTCCTTCAGTAAATTTATACCACAGCAGCTTTTAAATAGTGATGCTCTACTGAATCTTTTACAGAAGAATCACCCCTAGTTACGGACAAAGTATGGTAAACTGAATCGCAAGTTGCAACTGCTGTACACATGGCCATTTGTTATACCAAAAATTCCTCACTCGGGAGTCTATAAGTTAGTATGCTTAAACAGTGGTGAGGAAAAAGGGTTCTTACCACACAAAGATTTACATGAATTTGTGCACTAAACAGAATTTGACGCTGATGAAGCACAGTTTGGAGGAATGCATGTAAGTGTATATAAGAGATGACATACTGTCCATTTGAATATGCTTACTAAGATTGATGTTTAGAATTAAGGGAAGATTTCACTACACGCATGTACACAGCACAGCTTAAGCCAATGGATCTCTGCCAGATGACAATCACAGCTTAGCAAAGAAACGTTAAGCAATCTAAACTTTGAGAAACCTTGCAATACGAGTTGACTAGTAAGAAAATAAAACGTCAAAGCTACAAAACTAAACTAAGATTAAGAAATTAGGAGGCACTAAGCTAAGGAATATATATAGACAGAGGATGAAGTAAACAACTACAGAAAACTAGCTAAACACTATGATACTATGTCCAACTTATTTACATTTATACAAGTGGCTATTCACCGTCTACATGAAAGGGGATATTTACATGAAGAATGAAGCAATATAAATAAAGTCTTGAATATATTACAAGAGAGAGGATTGTGCTCCGCATAAGACAACACTTTTCTTTACAGGTGCAATAAGGTAAGTCAAAGTGACAACCGCAGTACAAACACGTGCACTCTTACAACTCATAACTCGGTAAAGAATGAACTGCGTGTTGATAGAAATTGAATATATGAATACTGAAAGTGTGATGCATTAGTAGCCAGCAAGCAACTATGCATTTAAGTTAGTATCTAAGTGTCTTTCCAGTGAATGATGCAGAATCACATCATGGGTAAAATATGGAACACAATAGTTAGGTGTTTGGTACCAAAGCATAAGGGCCGCACCAAAAATAAATAATCATATATATAAACATGTGTGAGAGAGTGATGGTTTGAATGTGTGCACAAAAGATCTGCAGTACACCAGATGTATAGAAATGTTGCACTTAGATCTTGTGCTACCAAATGAAAAGTGGTCAGACAAAGCATTACAAATCCACGTGACAGAAGAGCGCCAAGCAAGAATTATTACAGTACATTTGCACACGAACACAAGTGGTCTCAACATCGTTTTACACTTGTTCATTGGTACAATTCTCGAAGAGATAAATTCATGCACAACAGAATACACAAGGGTGATATCATGTAGCAAAAGGAGTACAAGTCACCAACACTGAAGTACGCTGTTTACAGTCAATGAAGAAACATTGTTTAACACAATATTTCACTGCCAGAAGGTTTCAGTAAATAGTAAAGAAGAAGTATGTGGACTGACATGCATCGATAGTCATGAAATGATGTACTCAATAGTTCTCTCATGATGAATGAAGGACTGTAGTGGTTGAGTAAAAATGAATGCTGCTTCCTGCACATAACATTTCCAGCAGGCACAACTTAGTAAACTTGTCAGAAGCGTAGCTAAATGTTGTTATGTAGGCTCATCATGATTTTATGTTATGAAGCTTTCCTTCCTCCACATCTGTCGATGGATAGTCATGTTATGTGTGGTATATGAACACAAAACTTAAGCGCATCATGTAATAATGTTGTATGCAAATATTTTGTCAATACTGGAAAATGAAGTTGATAAAACGAGAACCTGTATAATGTTAAAGTAAGATGAGACTATTAATACAGATTCCTCACAAATGAACATTCAAATGGATATGCCTAGGAGAAAAATGTGATAAAAATGACAACGTAAAAATGAAAGACGTTGCGTGACATAAAATCACAAGAACTGTACGTATAATTTCTGTACAGTGTTTATGCAAATTTTTGTTCAATTTTATGTAAAGAAATGTGTATGCCATATTAAAATATATATATATGTACAGAGTAAGAAATATGCAAACCCAGTGTGTCAACATATTTTAAATGTCAGATTGTTGTAACAATGATGAAATGTAAAAACCATGATGCAACGTAAAGCTGAATAGGTTTTCCAGGACTACATATGCGAACTAATAACTGTAAATGTGCTATGAAATTTTTGTGAAGGTTTGAAACCTGTAATTCTGTGTGTGTTCCCATAAAAAAAAAATTTGTCCCGGTACTGGGGAGTAACGAACATGGATTCAGTGGACTTTGGTATCAACATGACGTTCTACCACAGAGAAGGTACGGAAACGAATAAAGGTGTTGTTGTTGTTGTTGCGGTCTTCAGTCCTGAGACTGGTTTGATGCAGCTCTCCATGCTACTCTATCCCGTGCAAGCTGCTTCAGCTCCCAGTACCTACCGCAACCTACATCCTTCTGAATCTGCTTAGTGTATTCATCTCTTGGTCTCCCTCTATGATTTTTACCCTCCACTCTGCCCTCCAATACTAAATTGGTGATCCCTTGATGCCTCAGAGCACGTCCTACTAACCGATCCCTTCTTCTAGTCAAGTTGTGCCACAAACTTCTCTTCTCCCCAATCCTATTCAATACTTCCTCATTAGTTATGTGATCTACCCACCTACTCTTCAGCATTCTTCTGTAGCACCACATTTCAAAAGCTTCTATTCTCTTCTTGTCCAAACTATTTATCGTCCATGTTTCACTTCCATACATGGCTACACTCCATACAAATACTTTCAAAAATGACTTCCTGACACTTAAATCGATACTCGATGTTAACAAATATCTCTTCTTCAAAAATGCTTTCCTTCCCATTGCCAGTCTACATTTTATATCCTCTCTACTTCGACCATCATCACTTATTTTGCTCCCCAAATAGCAAAACTCATCTACTACTTTAAGTGTCTCATTTCCTAATCTAATTCCCTCAGCATCACCCGACTTAATTTGACTACATTCCATTATCCTCATTTTGCTTTTGTTGATGTTCATCTCATATCCTCCTTTCAAGACACTATCCATTCCGTTCAACTGCTCTTCCAAGTCCTTTGCTGTCTCTGACAGAATTACAATGTCATCGGCGAACCTCAAAGTTTTTATTTCTTCTCCATTTTGTTTCCTTCACTGCTTGCTCAATATACAGATTGAATAACATCGGGGAGAGACTACAACCCTGTCTCACTCTCTTCCCAACCACTGCTTCCCTTTCATACGGCTCGACTCTTATAACTGCCATCTGGTTTCTGCACAAATTGTAAATAGCCTTTCGCTCCCTGTATTTTACCCCTACCACCTTCAGAATTTGAAAGAGAGTATTCCAATCAACATTGTCAAAATTTTTCTCTAAGTCTACAAATGCTAGAAACGTAGGTTTGCCCTTTCTTAATCTAGCTTCTAAGATAAGTCGTAGGGTCAGTATTGCCTCACGTGTTCCAACATTTCTACGGAATCCAAACTGATCTTCCCCGAGGTCGGCTTCTACTAGTTTTTCCATTCGTCTGTAATTAATTCGCGTTAGTATTTTGCAGCTGTGACTTATTAAACTGATAGTTCGGTAATTTTCACATCTGTTAACACCTGCTTTCTTTGGGATTGGAATTATTATATTCTTCCTGAAGTCTGAGGGTATTTTGCCTGTTTCATACATCTTGCTCACCAGATGGTAGAGTTTTGTCAGGACTGGCTCTCCCAAGGCCGTCAAGGTATTGCAGATGTACCTTGAACCCATTCAAGTGTATTCGGGATGCTAAAGAATGATTCTGGTTCAATCACTGAAACATGTGGATTACGACAGGAGCACATACCTGGGCCATAAATGATGAACCTCCTCGCCACAGCATCGATGGTTGCACTATCAACAAGCCTCAGCACACCACATTGTAGCAATGGTATGAACACTTATTGACTTTGGGTAAACAAGTGAAACGGTTGCACACTCCTGGACAATGTAGTGGTTAGAGCCCAACAATCAAACTACAGACTGCATTCAAATGCGCCTGTTGAAACAACCTTTAAAAAACTTTTTGTAAGAAGTAGAAGTAGAAGTAGTAGTAGTAAAAACAACATGAAAAACAAAGATGCTGTAACTTACCGAACGAGAAAGTGCTGGCATGTTGATATGACACAATAAAACACACACACACACACACACACACACACACACACACACACACACACACACACACACACATTCAAGCTTTCGCAATCCAAGGTTGCTTCATCAGGAAAGAGGGAAGGAGACGGAACGACGAAGGGATGTGGGTTTTAAGGGGGAGGGTAAGGAGTCATTCCAATCCCGGGAGTGGAAAGACTTACCTCCCGGGATTGAAATGACTGATGAAGCAAACTTTGGTTGCGAAAGCTTGAATATTTGTGTGTTTTTTATTGTGTGTATCAACATACCAGCACTTTTTCATTTGGTAAGTTACAGCATCTTTGTTTTTTATATATATTTTTCCCACGTGGAATATTGTATTGGAGGGCAGTGCGGGGGATAAAAATTGTAGAGGGAGAGCAAGAGATGAATACACTAAACAGATTCAGAAGGATGTAGGTTGCAGTAGGTACTGGGAGGTGATGAAGCTTGCACAGGATAAGAGTAGCATGGAGAGCTGCATCAAACCAGTCTCTGGACTGAAGACCACAACATATATATATATATATGACACGTTTTGGGAGTAAACAAGGTAAACTTGGTCATAGGCCAAGAGTTCCAAGCAATGATGTCCAGTAATATGGATCACACCAGCACCCAGCAGGGGGTGCAGTTGTGTAGGTTCTTTGAATGACCTACACATATAAATAAATATTCACACCATTCCCGCGTGGCAAGGATATCATAGGGAGGTGTGATCATTTCAGTAAGCTAACAGGAAATTGAAGCTTAAAATAGCAATTATTTTAGGCACCTCATTTTTTTCTGCTGAGCTCGGTGTCTGGTGGTCTTTTCAGCTGGTGCAAGAAAGACGCATCCAACTGCGCTCTCAGTTTTGTGTTAGGGCTTGCATTTTTATATGGACCTCCTTGGAGACAAAGTCAACACAAAGACAGAATAACCACCACAGCCACACAGGTATTGCTGTGCATCATTGGAGAGAAAAAGTAACTACTAAACCACACACCAAAACTAAAAGGAATTGATATTTATTCAATGTTCCAGAACTGCCATAACGTTCTTAACACACATGGATCTATGCCTGTGCACGTTTCTGAGCAGACAATTTCTGGTGCGGCTAAACAATAATTGCTGCAGCTCTGGATGATCCATGTTATCTCTCCCCAACCACTATAACTTGCAACTTAAGTTAACGCCTTTTTCAAAGCACCATGTTCGAGGGTTTGTTGTTTGAACACAGTATCAAATGAATCGGGAAGTGATGGGACTATACTGCCTTGAGCTCTTTCCATGCCTCTCTTATTACAGAATTGTGACAATATATATTGAATCAGATATGTGAGCACACTTACCACAAACTTCACACCCCCTCCCCTTTCACTTTGCCAAACACCACCATACTCTAAAGTTCTTACACTATTGTAGTGTTACATACCACCCCAGGGGAGTATACCTACATCATCTTAACGACCTACAATACTCATGAATAAAAAGATATTTTATGTTAGATCACAAATATTGTTCGAATCCAATATTTTATTTGCTTGTGGCTTTATCATGCTGATGGACAATGCACCTATGTGAGAAGGGACATGACAGAGGTAGCTGCTGATGCATGTATATATAATTTCTGAGGCTAATTGAGTTGCTGATCTACTCTGAAGAGGTGCAGAACCCCTAAGAACATATACAATTTCATAATGTAAATGATGTGAGAAGAGCAACAAATGAAATCTTACATTCAGATTCATTTGTTCTGTGTACAGACTATGTCCGATATTTATGTTGAGAGATACTATACATTCTATGATGTATATGGTTATTGTCAATATACAATTCATTAAAATGAAAGAAACGAGTATGTTATTCAAGAGTTTATGGGACACACTGAAAAAAATCACAGCCTTTCAAGGGCATGGCGAAAAATATAGAGAAGTAATGTTGTAGTTGCAGTTCAGGCTGAAGACTGGTTTGTTGCAGCTTTCTATCCTACTCTACCTTGTGCAAGTCTCCTCAACACCGAATGACTGCTGCAAACTATATCCTTCTGAATCTGCTTACTGTATTCATCTCTTGGTCTCCCTCTACAATTTTTACCCCCCCTCACTTTCCTCCAATACTAAACTGATGCCTCAAAACGTGTCCTATCAACTGAGCCCTTCTTCTAGTCAGGCTGTGCCACAAATTTCTTTTCTCCACAATTCTATTCAGTATCTCCTCATTATTTATGTGATCTAGCCATCTCGTCTTCAGCATTCTTCTGTATCACCATACTTCAAAAGCTTCTATTCTGTTGTTGTCTAAACTGTTTATTGTCCATGTTTCGCTTCCATACATGGCTACACTCCACACAGATACTTTTAGGAAAGACTTCCAACACTTAAGTCTATGTTTCATGTTAATAAATTTCTTCCTTCTTCTTTGCCACTGCCAGTCTACATTTTATATTCTCTCTACTTCGCCCATCCTCAGTTATTTTGCTGCCCAAATAACAAAACACATCTACTACTTTAAGTGATTTGTTTCCTAATTTAATTCCCTCAGTATCACCTGATTTAATTCAACTACATTCCATTATCATTGTTTTGCTTTTGTTGATGTTCATCTTCTATCCTCTTTTCAACACACTGCCCATTCCATTCAACTCCCCTCTGTCCAACTACTCTCAAGTCCTTTGCTGTCTGACAGAATAACAAACCTCAAAGTTTTTATTTCTTTCCTTGAACTTCAATTTGTACTCTTATATTTCTTTTTGGTTTCTTTTACTGACTACTCAATGTAAAGAGTGAAAAACATCCAGGATAGGCTACAACCCTGTCCCACTCCCTTCTCAACCACTGCTTCCCTTTCACACCCCTCGACTCTCCAAACTGCTGTCTGGTTTCTGTACACTTAGTCTCTCCCTGTATCTTACCCGTGCTACCTTCAGAATTTCAAAGTGAGTACTCCAGTCAACATTGTCAAAAGCTATTTTTTAAGTCTACAAATGCCATAAGCATAGGTTTGCGTTTCCTTAACGTATTTTCAAAGAGAAGCTGTAGAGGTAGTACTGACTTGCATGTTCATAACAATTCTCCGGAATCCAAACTTACCTTCCTCAATGCTGGCTTCTACATTCTTCTGTAAAGAATTCGTGTTAATATTTCACAACCACAAGTTATCAAGCTGATAGTTTGGTAATATTCACACCTGTCAGCATGTGATTTCTTTGGAAGTATGTCTTATACATCTTTAACACCAGATGGAAGAGTTTTGTTATGGATGGTTCACCCAATGCTATTAGTAGTTCCGGCAGAATGTCATGTCATCTACTCCTGGGGTCTTGTTTCACTTCAGCTCTTTCAGTTCTCTCACCTTCATCTATGTCCCCTTCCAGTTCTATAATATTGCCTTCAAGCTGATCTCCCTTGTATAGACCCTTTACATACTCCTTCCACCATTCAAGACTGGTTTTCCATCTGTCGTTTTGACATCCTTACAGCCTCTTCAAAGCATTTTTAATTTTCCTTTATTCATAATCTATCTTTCCAATAGCGATATATGCTTCTAAATCCTTAGATCTTTCCTCTAGCCATTCCTCCTCGCCATTTTGCACCTCCTATCAATCTCATTTTTTAGATGTTTTTATTCCCTTTCTCCTACTTCACTTTGTGCATTTATATATATTTTCACAGTTCATCAATTAAAGTCAATATCTCATGTTATCCAAGGATTTCTACAATGCCTTGTCTTCTTATCTATTTGACCCTCTGCTGCCTTCACTATTTCATCTCTCAAAGCTACCCATTTGTCTTCTGTATTCCTTTCCCCTGTTCTAGTCAACCGTTGTCCAATGCTCCCTCCGACACTCAACAACTGGTGGTTCTTTCAACTTATCTAGATCACATCATCTTAATTTCCAACCTTTTTGCAATGCCTTCAGTTTTAATCTACAGCTCATAACCAATAAATTGTGATCAGAGTCCACATCTCCCATTGGAAATGTCTTACAGTTTAAAATCTGATTTTGAAATCTGTCTTCCCATTACATAATCAATCTGAAATCTTTTAGTGACTCAGGTCTCTTGCATGTCTACAAACTTCTTTCATGAACCTCAGACAAAGTGTTAGCGATGATGAAATTATGCTCTTTGTTAAATTATATAAGGCAGCTTACTCTTGCTTTCCTTTTCCCTAATCCATATTCACCTGCTTTTTTCCTTCTCTTCTTTTTCCTACTATCGAATTCCAGTCCTCAATCACAATTAAAATTTCATCTCTGAACTATCTGTATACTTTCTGTTACCTTGTCATACATATCTTCAATCTCTTCTTCATTTGTGGAGCTAGATGGGATACTAACTTTTACTATTGTGGTGAGTGTGGGCTATGCATGTCTCTTGGCTATGGATATTGTATTCACTATGATGTTCATGGCACCTTACCTCCTGCGTGGTCCCTGCAGACTATTTTACCTCCAGAATATTCAACCCAAGAAGATGCCATCATCATTCTACCATATAGCAGGGCGGAATACCCTCAGGAAAAATTATGGCTGTAGCTTCCCCTTGGTTCCAACAATTCACAGTACCAGCACAGCAAGGCCATTTTGACTGATGGCACAAGGCCAGATCAGTTAATTATTCAGACTGTTGCCCCTGCAACGACTGCTGCCCCTCTTCAGGAACAACACATTTGTCTGGCCTCTCAACAGATACCTCCTCTGCTGTGGTTGCACATACACCAAGGGTATCTGTATCATTGAGACATGCAAGCCATCCTACCAATGATGAGGTAAATGGTTCATTGGCGGGGAGGGGGGGGGGAATAAAGTATATGTATTATATAACGCACACTTAATGAAGTAGAGAACTACAGACTGTTAAAAGCTGTTAACAGTACAATGGCACTGAGTTCTCCATTTACTTGTTTCATCAAGCACTTGTCTTCAGTCACTCCAACAATTTATTATTCAAAAAGTTATTTTGGTTCTATTTCCGGAGCTGAAAGGTCTCAGGATGTATCTTCTCCCATACTATAGTTGACTGCTTACTAATCACACACTCTTGGAAGACATTCAGTGCAGTGGTTGATGGCAGTAGCAGAATCAATCTCAACGCAGTGTACAACCTCAGATTGATATGTGCTTGTTTTGGTTTGCGATTGACCTTACAGAGTGCACTGGCATTGCACATCATCAAATTGCCTTTGGTGTGCTAAGTTTTATTTAATATCTCCGCATGTCCACAAGTAATATCTGCTGCCACATACAAAGATAGAAGACGTGCTAACTCAGGTTCGACTGCTAGTGAAGCCGGGTTAGATTGGCAGCGAGAGAAAGCTGTTGGTGCCAGTTGAGTACCTTTGAGATGTATTGATTCAGGTGCCCCCATAAGCCATCGTGACTCGTGTCTACAAGGAATGCACGAGTAATAAAGCATTGCAACAACAATAGGGAATGCCCCAAATTTGCTGGTCTGTAGCGCACTAATGGCTTGGATCAAGATCCATAAAACGGTACAATTTCTCAAAATGCTTGCATAGCAAAGTCTTCTACAACTTTTTGGAGATAAAAATGGAGATTTTTTTTACAAATGTTCCATTATAACTTTTCATAACAAAGTGGTGGCACAGACCAACTCCCACATCAGGAACTCCAAGTTTTCCATGCTCACCCAGCCATGGCCACACCATCTACATGAAGAACAATGCTTACTGTCCCAACGGCAATGAGCTAGTTATTAACAAAGCACAAACTTGGATTGGGGAAACAAATCAGTTGTGTCCTTTGAAATGAAGCATCCTATAAACGGCCTCAAGCAATTTAGATAAATGAAGGAAAATATAAAACAGCATGCCTGGACAGGGATTTCAATCACAGCCCTTCCAAATAAGGATCTCGTGTCTTAACCACTGCACCATATCAGCTGGTCACAGTCCTCTAAAGGATTTTATTATGTGCCACCACTAAGTTCCCATCCTCCTCCTCCTCCTCCTATCTGATTATTTTCAACAACAATACAAGAGAAGGAAAGTTGTCTCTCACCAAACAGCAGAGATGCTGAGCCGCGATAGGCACAATAAAAAGATTCACACAATCATAGATTTCGGCCATTAAGGCCTTTGTCAGCAGTAGACACACACGCACACGCACACGCACACGCACACACAGATCTGTAGTTCAGACAGCTGAATATATATTGCTGACAAAGGCCTTAATGGCCGAAAGCTATGATTGAGTGAATATTTTTATTGTGCTTATCGCGGCTCAGCATCTCTGCTGTATGGTGAGAGGCAACTTTCCTTCTCTCGTATTGTTACATTCCATTCTGGATTTTCATTGTTTTATTTTCAACAACACAAACATTATGTTCAATATGCAGTCATCACAGTTATACTTGAGGCACTTCCATGCAAGCCATTAAAGTTGTGTTAAGTTCAAAGTCTTGAATCAGGCTATGAGCCAAACAATTCCACACATCAGCGATGAAGTCTTTTATAAAACCAATTTCCTTCTCTGTAAGCACAGAGATTTTCAAGTAGACGTACCTATACATTTTCTGTTTTTATAGGAGCACTTAAAGCAAAAAACAGCTGTAGGTGACACTGGTACTTTAAACTGGACATCTGCTCCTACAGCTAGTGCTCTTACCAACTGAGCAACACAATCTTTTCTCATAGAATGTCTTTGAATCCACAGTTCCATCAAATGTCCATCCAGCTCAAATGGAAAGAGGCCAGTGACAAATTCTTTTACTTATTTTTCAGCCTCACATCTCACAAATAGAACCTTTATCAGTTCAGATTTCTTAGCATGTCATCAACAGACTCCTCTATTCCTGTCTCTCTATTTTATATCGTGAACTCTGAAATGTATTGGCAAGTAGACACCAGGACCCTACTGGTCTAACAAGCCTGATGACACTGCACAAAGATTAGTGACACCAACTCACAATTGAGAAAACGAACTGAAATCTCACAACTGGCAATTACTACAGTAGCTGGCTGAAAATCTAAGCAAACAATTAACTTTCTTGGGAGTCATGAAAAAATAAAATAAGAAGGAAATTCCTACAGAATTCCAAGCACATAAAACCAGAAGTACAATATGTTCCACATGTTTTCTAGACGATTTTAGTATGGCCTTGACTGATCCTAAAAAGAACAAATAGGTAATTTTTTTTTATATTAACAACACGCAGCACAACTGTAATGTACCAACAGACTAAGAAATCAAGAGTGATCAGATGTTCTCCTCCCACAGCAATTCCACTTTTCTACAGATATCTATATATCGTTGGTATAAATGCAAAAATTATTTTCAAATTCAACGATCTTGAATTTTTTGAAACACCTTGCTCTTTGCCTGATAACATTTGAACCAACAAGTGTTATTTCAATTGTGTCCCAAGAAAATTCATGCCTTCTTGACCAAGTATAGGCACACAGAAGAGCAGATCAAAGAACCACCAAGCAAAACCTGGAATTCGATACATATGTGGCACACATTAAAACAAGGAAACAAAAACGGTATGTGTGAAATGCAAGAAAAACATATGCAAGAGATGGAGCGCCACAGACACACAATGTGTGCAATGTGGAAGTGAGCTGCAGATGGAAACTGACTAATTTATTCACAATCATAAATAGAAGTGGGAGTTTGGAAGCATCCCATTTCATAATGTATTCTCTTGTTACTTTCTTATCACGTGAATCAGTGCAATTAAGTGATACAATTTTTAAAAAAATTCGGGCAATGAAGAATATCAGCACCTTACAAATTGTGACAACAATAATAGACAACTGAGAAGGCAAGAAATAAATAAAATATTATATTTGTACAATCATGTAATAATATGTTTTATTTTCTCCATTAAAATGCAGCTAATGATTATATAAAGATTATTTTTCCTAAGGTTAAAAATGCTATACTAATTGTGGTTAAACAGATCTGATGAAGACTTGCTAAGAAGTCTAAACTGGTAATGGTGCTTTGATACGATGTTGAAAACTACAATAAAATAAATACCGGAAACTACCAATGTATTTCTCACAGCTATCCAAGCCTCCAAAGCTGTGCCAACTGGTTGTTATTCCCCTGAGAAGATCATTAATAACAATGACAATTACTTCTTGTTACATCACTGAACATTAGCTTTAGGGGATAAACATGATGAAAGCAGAGCAACTTCAAAAATCTCCAGTAAAGGCCATACTGGTGATTTACTTCAACTGCTCAGGTACAATACATATAAAATTCATATTTTACAGTAACACTGTACAAAATATTCAACTAACATGAAAACACCAGGAAAAGAATTGCAAATATCAGTCATAACTGTCTCCACCTGGATGATAATTATCAAAGCACTTTGTAATTATTCAAACATTTTGACTGTGCATCCAAAAAGCTTCCTATGAAAGAAGCCTTAAGGAGAAGGACTGATGTGCATTATTACTGAGAAAATTTATGTTCACTCTTTCACTCCTTTAATGCCAGCCATGATCTAATTGTGATTGTGTCCTCTGCCTTCTGCATCCTTCCCTACTCCCTCCCCTCAGTCACCCCTTCTCACCCAAACCAAGACTATGATCTTTTAGTATTTCTCTACATATGAACACTAAAGGAAGGATTGAAGATAACTGGCATCTATTACTTGTCAACTGTTCATGCAAGATATCAACTGTTTTCAGATTTGAACACTCAGTCTTACATCTGGAAGGTCACACATTAGCAAGCAAGAAATTTCATTTGGATACTGTGATCACACCAAAAACAAAACAAAAAATAATAAGAATGGAATGAGCTCACTAGTTTCGTTGAGAGTAGTTCAAATTTTGAACATAAAATGTTGATGATGACTGCCTCTACAAATAGTAAAGTGTGCAACAAGATAAGATGAAGCAAAAATATCAAATGTGATTTTAACTGGTGGTATATTTGTTTAGTAAGAATTTTGTTGCAGCCTGTTGTTGTATCCCAGGTGTGAGTAAATTTCAGTTAAAATTTCTGGGCTAAGAAGCCATGTCGATATATGAAAGTGTTCCTTGAAATTTCACCCTTGATTATGGGAGACATCTTCAGAGGTAAAAAGGCAATATAAATGAAACTATTCCCTGACATCTTTGGAGGTAAAACAGCAACTCCTTCAATTCTCCCCAAGAATGATTCTACCTCACATGCCTTTTCCACAGTCTGACAGATTAAGAGTCTCGCCCTGACAATCTCTTAGTTCCTCTACTGACACTAGCACGCAGGTCTCTCTTCACTCTTATGTTAATAATACTTTTTGTGTCCTCACTCATACCCATTTTCCTACAGTTCCTCATTTCATCGGGATGAACTGTGAATCACTGGTAAGGTGCTTTCTTACTTCCTATTGGGAATTGTAACAACACATACAGTTGTGCTTCATCCATGCCGATTTCTACCACTGACATTAGCTGTCGCTGTCTGACCTCCAACTATGTCTCCCGTAATCAGAGCAAATGTCTGTTTCATATGTTGACAATGATTTTTCTTGGTCATGAAAGCCTACATTATATATTATATTAGGTAAATAAAGTTTTATATTCTCATATCAGTTATATAGAATGTATAATGATGAAACACTCAGCGAATATTTGATTTTTTCCACAAGTTCTTTCCAGTAATAATATGTTTCTAAAATACAACAAGGAAACTGATAATCATACTTCATGAAATATAGTTCACTATTTTCAAATAAAATACATTTTCTTAAGCATAGGCAGAGAAAATGTGTACCACCATGATTAGAAGTTTTAATTTTTGATCTTTAAAATTCCTAAATTTTTCCCTCTATGTTAACAGGAGTTTTAATTGTTTTCATGTTGTATATTAATGTAGTCCATGGTATTACATACACACAAAAAATAATGATGCTACTGTTCTTAGTATTTGTGTGTTATTGCAGTTTTCACATTTTAACATAAAATGGCACAATACTTTCTGCATCACACCTCGAGAAATTAGTGGCACCTCAGTAATTTAAAAAGCCATACAATTTCCTAGATAATGCTGGTGCTAATGTTTATAATCTGCTTCTCATTATATTTTTTCATCTACATGCTGCACTCAAAATAAGACGATACAGCCAACATAAAAGGGAATAACTGAAGTGAAGTACAGAAAACAAAACTTTTAATTGGGGAATGGAAACAATATAGTCTGTAATGACAAATTTAAGAAATTGAAATATGATGAAAGCAATACTGTGTGGTGGAAGTCCCATTGCATTACCACAAGATTCAGCACTGTAACCACCACACAACCCATAAATTACGTATAGTGAATACATGCACAAAACAAAATCCTTTTAATACAATAATAATTAACATCTCTTTTGACACAATACCTTTAAAAAATTTCTTGTAATCTATTCTGTCAGCAGCATTCTCATAAAGGAGGTATCCAGCTCTTTTGAGTTTCTACCAAACAAAAAGGAAAAAGAAGTAAGTTACTTTCACAAAATAATAGGAAGACAGAAAAGATGTACTGTCAATTAACACAGACACTCCAATGAAGGATAGGATAGATGCAATGTAAGGGGCAAGATCGCCTTTGATCTGACAAATAAAGCCAGTAACATACAGATACAGTGAATAGGCCTTGGTTATATGTGACATTGGTTGCTTCATTTATATGGAGACTGGTGACTTACTTTTCAGAACATAAAATCATGAGACTCATAAGTATATCAGTGCTGCAAATTTTATACTTTCAGTGCCCCAAAAGGAAAGCCTACAACTTCAATGTGTTATAGCACACAAATTAGTTAAGACATTCACACCATGTTTGACTTACGTGATAGACAAACTCACAAAGTTTTGTTTGTGTGTGTTCCAGTTGCCATGAGTTAAGCATTGTAGGATAATTTTTTTCTCAGAAGAAAAAAAAAAACAGTTGATTCTAACAATTACCTTGATAAGCTGGAGCTGTTTTTGTTAACACAACTGACTGACTGCCAAGACAGTTGTTTTCCAACAAGATGGTGAACAGCCGCATGGGCTCAGACTGTGCAATGTGCTCTAGACCAGGTCTTTCCAGAGCACTGAATTGGCATGGATGGTTCAATTTCCTGACCTCCTAGGTCACCTGAAGTTACACAAATAGACTTATTTCTATGGGGTTATATCAAGGATAGAGTCTACCAAATGCCTGTCAAACATCTATGATTTACAGAACCAGATCACTGCTGCCAACCACATCAATGATTGAAAAAACCAGATCACTGCTGCCACCGCACAGCTGATGCGGATATGTTGCACCAGTGAGGATAGAAATTGAATACAGGCTGAATGTTGTGTGTGCCACCAAAGGTGAACATGTTAAAACTAACTGAATGGCATAAAAACTTTGGGAGATAGTGTGCCCCATAAGCCAAACATGGTGTGAGTATCCTAATTAGCTTTGACACTGTAGCACAAAAGAGTTGTAGCATATCTTTTGTGACACCCTGTAGTATGAAGATAGAATAGCATTTTAAATATTTTCAAAATATGTATCCTATATACTTATTGACCATTAAAACTGCAGCACCAGGAAGGTTCACAAATAACAAAAATTTACTTATTGTGCAAACATGGCACAGTAGGAGCAATACATTATTAAATTTGCAGATGTTTTGGGGCTTTACAGACTGCAAAATTTAATACATAACACTGCCATCCCTGGCAACAACAATGACGCTAACCTCGATGGGCACGAACTAAAAATGAGCTTTGAAATATATGGGTACGTCATTCCATGGTGCTTCAAATCCATGCTCGAGTTCATCAATCGTAGTAGTTGGCATTTGGTAGTGTGTCAGTCTCTCAGAAACCCTTGACTATATGGTCTCAGTGATTGACAGATCTGGCACAATGTGATGGCCAAGGCAACATTCCAACACCCTATGTTTCAAGACAGGTCAGGACAGGAGAGGCAACATGTGATCTTGCATTATTTTGTTGAAAGAGAAAGTTATGGAGTCCTGTATGGCACAGCCACTAGCCTTAACACCTCAAACATGTAATGCCTGCTGTCCAAGTTACTGGCTATACAAAGCACGGTGATCATATTGTGTACTGAAAGGCACCTCATGCCACAGGTTGAACCTGTATGATGGTGACAAATGCAGTGTTCATTCTCATCGGAGCTGCCACACACCAACATGTCCATTGTGTTGGTGCATGCAGAACTGGGCCTCATCTGGGAAGATGACTCAATGCCACTCCTGTGCCCAGTACTGTCATCAAGTGCACCACTATTGGTGTGCCTTTCTCTGATTCTGTGTCAAGCTAAGCCATGGCTAAGGTCATTGTGCTGACAGTCTTGATGCTCCAGAAGTTATCACAACATCCAAATGGATACTTGACCTGCTGTAAACAAGCAATTTCATGAATCAAAATATACGACGGAGCTGTATGATCCTAATAGTCGAATGAACAATGTGTCTGTCATTTCGTATACTATTGGCGATGTGCCATTGAGATCCTGCACAACACTGAGTATAACACTCTCGAATACATCAATTCCACATTCATATGACAGTCTTACGATCCTGACCTGACCAATGCAAGCAGCAATAATGCTTATCGATAAACCACAAACCTGATAGGCAGCAGTCTACTTTCTAGAATGGCAGATGCTGTTTACTCAATTTAAAACCAGTACAAGGTACATGTTTTATTCTTTGCCTATAAGCCCCTGTCAGTATTATGTATAACTTGTTTTGTAGTTGAGAGAACAGAGGGACCCTATCATGACTGCTGAGTTTTCTGCTATGTCGCAAGCTAAAGAGTATGCTCACTAATTATTAACACAAACCCATATCATCATTTTCTTGGAATCTAAGTCTGCAATTACCTTGCTTAAAAGCCTGAGAAAGGAACACTCAAACCATCCAACAGAATAATTGACAGTGACCAATATGTATCAGCTGACTAGAAAAAGACATCACATCACCCTTCCTCAGGATAAAGCCACTTATTACCATACCAGCTGACACTCCTATGAAGAAAGCCATTTATGTTTGCAAAGGAGAAGACAAATTAGTACTATTCAAAAGTTTATCCACAAGATAAAGCAGGTCACTGGAAAAAGGGATATTTTGTGAGGAAACTTACATAGGGAAGGCCCTAACAAGTAATAACACCAACAATATTACCAACATGTCTCATTGGCACTAAACAGTTGACACTCAGTCTCCGCCAACTTACGAAATACTTCATAAACCAGAACAGGTGATTACTTTTTCCCAAGAAATGTAACTGCCCTACCCCATAATGTGGTTCCATTTATTTAGCTAGTCTGCTTGCTATGTGCTGCCCCTCCCCCCTCCACTAAACTATTAGTTATCAACAGGTTACAGGTGACAAGCAAAGTGACTAATTATTCAATTATTACAGACGATGTCTGGTTGTTTCATTGACATTAACATATTCATTTTCCTTGGATTCCTATTTAAATTGAACATGCAAGCTCTTCCTGACACCTGGATTCAAAGAAAATATTGTTTTGTATTCACACTTACAAACAATGTCTTCCAAAGAAATTTGATAAAGTAAAATGTGTTGATAGTTTGAGGACTGACAAAATTTGCAGAACAATACACAATCAATCTTGATGAAAAAAGCACTATGAAATTGCTAACTTTTCCAAGAAAAGCAAGAAAAGATGATCTTCATGTCTAGGTTCAATGGCATTGTAGTAGAGGCATGTGCCAGAATTACACCAAAGGCTAAGGTACTGAGGAAAGACAGTTACATTTCTTGGGAAAGAGTAATCTCCTGTTGTGTTTTATAAAGTATTTCTTAAGTTGGTTGAGACAGCGTCAACTATTTAGTAGTAATGAGACATGTTGAAAATATTACCAACTAAAACACTGGCACCTTGAAATGAGTGCCAAACATATTGTATAGAATGAAGAGCGGTTCACTGTCACTACGTGTGACAAAGCTTCGGGCATTCATCAAATACCACTTATAGTTATTGGTAACGCTGCCAACATAAGAGCCCCCAAAAATTGCACCTGAAAGTCTTCCTGTCTGCTACAAATATTACTAAATAGCACAGTTGTCTGCAGGTCCTCTTAATAATTGGTTTCACAAGACATTGTGTTATTGCTGTTGTTTTTGCTGCTGCTGTTCATGTCATCATCATAAGTCCAAAGGCTGGTTTTAAGCAGTTTTCCACACTTGACAACCTTGCACAAATCTCTTCATATCAGCACAAATATTGCAATCTTGGTCCAATTGAATCTTCTCATCTAATCTTCAGCATTCTTCATTAGCAACACATTTCAAAACCTTTTACACTCCAGTTATCTGTGTCATTCACATTTCACTTCCATAAGGTTATACTCTAGACAAATAATTTTATAAAAGCCTTCATATTATTTTAAACACAAACTCCACATCATCTGCCTGAATCCAAAGTACTGATCTCTTTCTTCAAGTTTGGGAATATTTTCAGCTAAATTTGAAAGAGGGTTTAAATGTCAACTATTTTATATTCCCCACTTGATGCCTTCACTGATTTAGTTAGGCCTACCAAAATAGCAAACTCATTCACGAATCTCAATACATCATTTCCCAATCTAATTCCCATCAGTATCACCCAAGTCAATTTGACTTAACTCTATTAACCTTGTTTTGTTTATATTTATCTTTTAATTAATTTTCAAGACTTTATCCATTTTGTTCAGCAGATGGTCCAAGTTCTTTGCCATCTCAGAATTACAGTATCTGGTAATTTTAATTTTTTTTTATTTCTTTCTTTCTTATTCTTTTACTTGACTTTTCCTGCAACTTCACCTGTGTATGTGTTCGACACACGTACTGCAAACCGCCCCCCAATGTCCACTTCTTCCTCGCCCCGTCTATGAGCAGAAGATGTGGAGTGTTTATTTACTTCAATCTGTACTTCAAAAGAAATAATATGAACTGACTTCGCAGTACCAAGCTGAGAAAATGTCATTCACGTGTCATCGAAACTGCAACATAGAACTTACAAACTATTCACAGAGAGAACAACGTCAACTGAAGAGCACATCTGGACAGCAGTTGCAATATGCACAACTGATGGTAATATCTAGTTAACTAAAGACCTAACCACACATTTTTTTTAAATACAATATAGTTGGATATATAAAAAAATCCACCCATCAACAGGTGGCAGTCTTTCCTTCTCATCCAGTCTGATAAGCCTCCACTGAACCAGAGCCATGGCTCCAAAAAGTTGCCCATTTCCTTAACCATTATGAATATTTTCTCCTGTCACCACTTAGTGAGTAGATGTTTTTATTTACCCAATCGACCACTGTTTAAAAGATATACGGGAACATGTGTATCAACATCCAGTATATTTAATCTATCTTGGTACAGATGGTACCTCTGGCCTTACTGCATGGTTTGAAATCTTCACTTTCAATGTAAGCAACTATTCAATTTCTATAGGCTGCATTATGCATTACAGTGTCAGGTGACCCCACAGAAGGAAGTGAGTACTTGTGTACTAATGTTTTCTACTGAGGCACACAGATGGCATTTGGCATTTGTGGATGAGTATTCAACCAAGCAAGTGCAATGCGACTTCTTAATGCAGTGCAAGTTGCAAGAGCAGTCTGTTTGATCCAAAAAGGATGGACTTTCAGTCGTGTTGTTGCAGACGCCAATGCCTCTCCATGTGTCATCCACAGGTTGTGGACATGCTACATGGAGACAGGCCAGTATACAAAGCAAGTAGGAAAAGTTCACCAATGCATTACAACCTCACATGCAGATAGATATGTAGCCGTCTCTGCATTGCAGCATCATATGAATACCATCAGAGCACTGCCAGATGATCTGAGAAGGGCCACTGGGACTGCAATTGCTATGTCCAGTCAGACTAATGGACAGGTTGCAAGAAAGGCCCTTACGACCCAGATGTCCTGTTCAAGTATCCTGCTTGACATGGCATCTTGCAGCTCGTGTTCACTTATGCCATTTCCATGTCGACTGGCAACATTGTCACTTGTAAAATATGTTATTCACAGATGAGTCCAGATAATCCTCTGACACAAGGTGATAGCCATGTTTAAGTGGGAAGACCTGTGGTGGGCGATACCTGCCAATGTTGCCCAGGAAACTGACAGATGTCCAATGTTCTGCGATATTGTAAGGATGCTTCAGTGTTACCAGCCATATGGGTCATGTGATTATCCATGGTTGCCTTACTGCCAAGCAGCACATTGGGCAGAACCTGTTGGACCATGTGGTGCCTGCTGCAGACAGCAGTGATCCTGAAATCCTTCTACTGCAAGGGCTATGTGGCAGGCGCCAGCATGGATGGCTTGTGAAGACCGGACATTGAAGTAATGAAATCACTGACAGCGAGTCCCAAACTCTTAAATATGTTGCATATACTTGACATTTGTGTTTATGGTTGTCCTGTTCCATCACAGACACCCCAAGAACTCTCATGGGCTCTCGTTGAAGAATGGAAACATACAAGAGGTGTTGTGACTTAGCTGCCTCACTCTGGATCTCCCCAACCGCAATAGATACAAAGATGCCGTTTGGACAGTGAATTGCAGGGACAGGGGCTACCTGAATACATCACTTTTCATGTTTGTGCTATTTTTTACTACAGGCATATAAGGCCATCTTAGTTTTTTTTTAATGGAACCCTAAGTTAAATTTTAGCATAACATGATGAGCTTAAAAAGATGGTTTCAAATATGTGTATATCGTAATATTTAGGCGAATATTTTTTGAGACACAGGTATGTTCCCATATTGTACTCGTCCATCGAAGCAGCGTCGTCCAATGCAACCTTTCCTGTTGACCACTGAGGAACTTAACAGGGAAGACATTGTTTTCCTGCTTCTCAATAACGCCGCAAGGAGATGCATGAAGTAGTTGGAGAGAAGGGTATAAATGTGCTGCTGGGGTAATAAGACATCGCATTTCCATCACAGTTTCTTGGATCAGACATGTACACCTAAGAAGGAAAGTTAGATATGCTTCTAGTGTATGGGAAAGCAGAAGGAATGCTATTAGAGCAATAAAGTGATATGGAGAGCTGCATCCTGATCATGAGCATCCTGAGCACCAGCTTCTTTCTCTATTTGCAAGAAAGTACTTGAATCAGGATCATGGAGTGCCATACAGAGGACAAGGCAGAAAACTGCAACTGGCGAGGTACACGAAGAGGGCGTTCTAGAGTTGGCGCCTAACGACCCTACTGTTTCGTCACGACATATTGCCTCGGAATGTGATGTAAGTCAGAGAAGTGTTCTATGCATATTGCACTGGCACAGATTTCACCCATTTCACCTCTCATTACATCAAGCACTCTCTGGTGCGGATTTCGAATGGCGACAGGAATTTTGCCGGTTTGCTCTGCAGCGCCTACAAGATGATCCAAAGTTTTTTCAATGGGTGCTTTTTACTGCTGAAGCCACTTTCACCAACCACGGTAATGTGAATTTGCATAATATGCATTAATGGTCGATAGATAACCCTCATTTGCTTCAACAGGTGCAGCATCAGCAACCATGGAGTGTTAACGTGTGGTGCGGCATCATTGGAAATGTCATTGTGGGCCCATACGTCATTCCGGGTATACTAAATGGCAATAGCTATGCACAGTTCCTGCGAAATGTTCCGCCCATTTTGCTGGAAGAGGTACCACTAACTACGTGCCAGTGCATGTGGTTCCAACATGATGGCTGTCCTGCTCACTCATCCCATGTGGCTACAGAGCTGTTAAATGAAAAGTTCTTGGATTGTTGCGTAGGATGACGTGCTGAAGTGAAGTGGCTAGCCCGGTCTCCTGATTTGACCCCTCTTGATATTTTTCTGTGGGGAGCAATCAAACAAGGTGTATGCCCAAATACCAACTATGCCAGATGATATGAAGCAACGTATCATCGAAGTGTGGGCTGATATCTTACATGACACCCTCGCAGCCGTTCACAAATCATTCAAACGGCAACTACAAATGTGCATTGCAGCAGAGGGGAAGCATTTTGAGCACAAGCTTCAGTAAAGTTTTGTATCATATACAGTATGTATTTCGCATCTTTGTGTGTATTTGCTTCATACTGTGATCAATAGTAAATATTTTCAAATAAAAACAAATACATACAAAATAATTGTGACCAATAAGGGCCTCCTCATTTACATTTGTATGTCTATTACTTAAAATGTATTAACATCTCGTAGTATTTTAATACTGTATGTTGTCTACTATTTTGGTAACACAGTTGTCAAATAACTGAATAATATTTGCACATCATCATCATCAGTTAATTTTTGTGCAAAATATCACAGTATGTATTACTATTGTTGGGTAAATGCGCATGCTTGTGTAAGGACGGACTCTTAACATTTACCACGTACTCCACACAACACGAAAGGTCGCACTGGACAACGCCACTTCGAAGGACGAACACGATTCGAGACCACATCTGTTTCTTGAAAACTATTCACCTAAATGTTATGATATACACATATTTGAAACTGTCTTTTTATGCCCATCATGTTACGCTAAAATTTAACACAGGGTACCATTTAAAAATACCAAAGATGCCCTCATATCTCTGTAGTAAAAAATAGTAGAAACACGAAATGTGATGTATTCAAGTAGCCCCTGTCCCTGCAATTCACTGTCCAAACGGTAACTTTGTATCTATTGCAGTTGGGGAGATACAAGGGGTGTTATGACTTAGTTGCCTCACCCTGTATACCACAGAGCGACTCCTGTAGACAAATACAGAGCACGCCACATAGATGTCAGGGAGTGATAAACTGTTATGGAGGGAATATATATATTACTGAAGCCCTCAGAGTATGTAATAGACTGTCCCTGTGCCTTATTTTTTGTACCTGAAAATCCGTCACACAGGAAATTGCAGTCTCTTGAAGGTGAAGGAAAGGTCAGTTGCAATATGTGACATTCATGGGATGTACACTGTTTCACCTTCTCCTATGCTGTTAAGATGGCATCCTAGATCACATTGGCCAGTGTCTTCGTAACATACAGCTGTGTTCCGTTGCATAGTTTCAGTGTATCAAGATTTCACATTAAAGTAATTGGTGCTCCCACTTTGACCAAAATGTGATATAATAGCAGACTGGCAGGATTAAGAGAGTTCAGGAAGTCCTCTGGGAACTGTATGGCCTCATCGGCATCTACCACATCGTCAACAGATTTGTACTCAGTAAGTGCACCTGGTAACATAGCAAGTACTTCACTGTTTATTACACTGATGTCCCCCACTTATAGACGGAAAAATTGTCTTCTCTCCTAATCAGGGCATAGTGTGAAAGACTACATCTATGAACTCTGCAATGGAAGATACCAAAGTGCAAAAATCGGATGGCAATTGTATACTGCCAGATGAATCTGTGAGTATCCTACTTTCAAATGTTAGCAGCTTTTCAGAGATCAATTGATGATCATTTTCCCAATATTCACTTTATGCAGTTTTTAATTCTTTTGATGTACTGTTCAGCTTCCTCTACAAGCCTATGCAGCCAGCTCTGGCAAAACTTTCTTTATATTGCACTAGTAGCACAGAGAACACAGCCCGTTTTTGCAAAACGGGCCATTTGTATATGTAGGGGTCTTCCCAAAATTTGCTTATGCTACTTAAGTTTACCAAAGACATTAGAGTATTGCTGGTTTTCTCATAATTTGTTTAGTGTGAGACAGATGACAGAACAAGTACTTTTCTGACTGTGTTATGGTACTGCTGGAATAATTGGTTTGCTTGGTGGTAAATGGCAGGGCATATTACTGCGTCCACCACTGAAGGTAATACTCAACGCAGTGGCTGATAGGAGCTTTTAGCCACCACACCAGGTACCTATCTAGTTTTCGTACGCAGTATAAGACTCTGTTTGTTGACAATAACTTACGTGAGTTGGTTGCCAGGTACTGCCACTTCATGGAAGTTACGTACAGAAGACTAAACTTGTGTTAAATAATGACTATGGAAGCAGATGTGAATATAATAGTCCTGTGAGTGAAACACATGGTGTATGTAAAAAAAAAACTGCCTGCATGCTGAAAGGAGTGAGGCAAGCAACCATATAGGGTAAGACTGTCATGCAGGCAAACTTTCTTATGCTGACTAAGCATATTTCAATACTCCACTATATTCCGCAGGAGACAAGAGCAAGCAAGATGCATTCAGTTGGTCATACACTGATATCTTAGCACCAGCTAAGATATCAGTGAGAAGCTACGCTTCTAAATCAGTGCCTATCAAGTATAAGATAAAACTTCAAGATAGAGCGCACATACCAGTTTGTGTTACTACATTTAAAAAAAATAACAGATACATCACAGGACTGCTTAGCCCAGATTGCTTGGCACTATCAACAAAATGGGACTGCACTAGAAGAACAAAGAGATGGCTCAAGAGCAGCTCAAACTGACATGGGTAGGGCCAAACAAGTGAAAAAGCAGATTCCAAGTATAAATACAGAGAATGTCATAACAAAAGGGAAAATCAGTAGGTCATGTTTGCCCCAACATTAAATGTAAACATAATGTGGGAAAATTTTTGCGAAGAATGAAGACAAGAAAGCAATAAGAGCTGTTCTGTGTCAAAATTTAAGACAGTGTTCTATTAGAATTTTAATCTCGGCTTTTACATACTTCACAGTGGCAAATGTACGACACGCCAGGAGTTTGAATTGAAAGTAAAGGTCGCAGAAATCGAAAAATGCCAGGAAGTGTGTAAAACTAACTTGCACTTGCATGAGACATGTCCAAAAAGTTCCACAGCACCATGCACAAGTACTCTGAAGGCACTGTAAAATTTGCCTTTGCCATGCAACAAAATCAACCTCTGTGGATGCTCACTATTGAAGAAGTGTTTTACACAATAAAGGTATGATTCCATAACTTGACTGTGAGAATACACAAACTAAAACAAGATGATACTGAGAAAATATTACAATTTACTTGATGTGAAACAGAAGCTGGAAGAGGTGCAAATGAAATCACATCAGCACTGCAGTATTTCCTCCTCCATTGTTTGGAAAAGAGGACTAAAGGCATTGGAAAGAGGATAGAGAATTGAGCTTTTTGCAGGCTTCTGCATCGGCCAGGAGAAGAGCTCTGTTTCATATCGGTGCACACACTGCTGCACAGCGAAAATCTCATTCTGGAAACATCCCCTAGGCTGTGGTTAAGCCATGTCTCCGCAAAATCCTGTCTTTCAGAAGTGTTAGCTCTGCAAGGTTTTTAGAAGAGCTTCTGTGAACTTTGGAGGGTAAGGAGTGAGATAGTGGCAGAACCGAAGCTGTGAGGACGGGTTGTGAGTCGTGCTTGGGTAGCTCAGTCAGTAGAGCACTTGCCCGCGGGAAAGGCAAAGGTCCTGAGTTCAAGTCTTGGTCTGGCACACAGCTTTAATCTGCTAGGAAGTTTCTGTTCTGTAATGCTCCGTACACTCGCCCATATTATGAGCTTACTATTTTCCTTTTTGCAGACATAGTTTCAACCCACCGTATCATATACTTGGTAGAGTTGAGAAGGGATATCAGAAGAAGAAGACAGATTGTGCCACCTTGTGAACACAGAAATATTCTAGCAAAGTTTGGAAAGGTGCTGGTGTGGGGAGAAGAGTAGTTTTCCTTTGACTTTAAATGGATTTGTCAAGAAATATTGAAATCTACCTTCATTTAAAAACGATGGATGTAAGAGCAATAACTTACAGACAAAGAAATGGTAAGATTCACTGTGCTGTTACAATGACTCATTTCTCTGGACCAGAATTACATAGTTGTGTTTGAGGAAGAATATTCCTTTATTCAAAGCCATGAAACATATAGTGATTATTCTAAAATACAATGTGAGTGTAGAAAAGAAGGATGTAATGAAGCTGATGTGTTTCCTCACCTTTCCTAAAGATGCAAGAAACAATGACATACTCTCTGTAAGTGGTGAGGTGTATGAAGACAGCTCACAGTGAATTTACGAGGATGAAGAGTTCTCTGAAGTTGTGTAGAAGAGAAAAAAATAAATGTTGTTTTAAACATTTACCATAAAAAACAGGCTTTTAATACTCAGGTATCAGTAATGTAGTCTGAGCATAAAGATAGTTTTGAAAATGAAACAGTTTCTTTACTCCCAGCAATTAAACTAACAAGAATTTTATACATGTGCAAATATTATCTTAAAACATATTCAAAACTTAATGAAATTTGCAAATTTTAAAAAATTTTGTTCGATTTTTTATTAATTAAAAAAAAGTATCGCCTGTAAAATTTTATTTCTCGCATAAAGTGAGTTTTGCAAAAACCGTCCTCAATTGTGCAGTGTCATTCCTCAAATGTATTCTCATCTTTTCTTTTTTCAGCATTACTTTTCATGCTAGCCCCTACAAAAAAGAATTTTTCACGTATGTGTTGACTGTGTCAGCAGTTTTAGACTTTATGACAACTGGCGGAGTTTGACAAAAAAATCTCCACATATGAGTACTACAACTCCTCCCACGATTTGGTTATCTCTCAAAGTGGTGTCCAGTGCCTTGATTGTCTTCTTGTGCACTATAGTGCACTTGTCGCAGACAATTGTTTTACATGACTTGAGCATCAACACATGACCACTTGCCTTGCCTACGCTGCAAGAAGATTGTTGTGTCTTGCAATATCAAGTGGCAAATGAAGCACAGTAATGTCACTGAAATGCCTGAGGTAGCAATGGCAAGGCAACTTCTCTATCTAAGTCCTGATTTCAGCCAGAATTAGATTTACTAGAACTGTTTTTCCCTGTGCCTCAGGCTACATCATGAAAAATCATATTGCCTCATTACTGTGATTCGAAACCCATAACAATTTGACATATTTCTCTCTGGCCCTCATTAAGTTGTGGCTTCTTATTTACTACATACGCATGCAATTTACTTAAATTTTAGTTCATTTCTCACGCATAATCAGTGTGAAGTACGTGTTGTCAGTCATACACTGGTGCAGGCAGGCCAAATTGCTGTAACTTTTGTTGATCATGGCAACACTTTTGTGCTCAATGATACAGCTACATCTAAATTTACTTCTACACATTGCAAACCATCATGAGGTGCATAGCAGAGGGTATGTCCCATTGTACCAGTTATTAGGGTTTCTTTCCATTCCATTAATGTATGGTCCGCAGGAAGAATGACTGACTGAATGCCTCTCTCTCTCTCTCTCTCTCTCTCTCTCTCTCTCTCTCTCTCTCTCTCTGTGTGTGTGTGTGTGTGTGTGTGTGTGTGTGTGTGTAGTAATTATTCTAATATTATTCTCACGAACCCTATCTGAGTGATACATGGGGGATTGTAGTATATTCCTAGGGTCAACATTTAAATTTGTTTATTGAAACTTTGTTAACAGTTTACGTCTATTTACAAGAGTCTTCCAGTTCTGTTCCTTTAGTATATCTGTGACATTGTCCCCACAGCTTAAACAAGCCTGTGAACATTTGTTCTGCCCTTGTTTGTATACGTTCAATATCTCCTGTTAACCCTATCTGGTATGGGTCTCTCACACCTGAGCAATATTCAAGGACGGGTCACACGAGTAATTTGCAAACAATCTCTTTAGTAGACTGATTGCACTTCCCAGTATTCCAACACTAAACTGAAGTCTACCACCTGCTTTACCCATGCTTTACCCATTTCACGTCCCCACAAAGTGCTACACCCAGGGATTTGTATGAGTAGACTACTTACAACAGTGACTCATTGATCTTATAGTCATAGGATACAACGTTTTTTTGTTTTGTTTTGTGAATTGCACAATTTTACACTTCTGAACACTGAAAGATGCCAATAAGTACACCACATTGAAATCTTATCAAGATCTGACTGAATATTTATGCAGCTTCTTTTGGATAACACTTGATTATGGGTAACTGCATCATCTGCAAAAAGTCTGATGTTACCGCTAAAATTGTCTGTAAGGTCATAAATAAACAACAAACAGCGAAGGGCCCAACACACATCTCTGGGGCACACCTCAAATAACTTCCACATCTGACAATGACTTCCTGTCCAAGATCTCCTCCCTACCCAAAAGTCCTCAATCCGGTCACAAATTTCACTCGATACCCCTTATGATGGAACCTTTGACAATAAGCGTTTATGTGGTACTGAGTCAAAGGCTTTTCAGAACTCAAGAAGTACTGCATCTACCCGATTGCAATGATCCAAAGCTTTCAGTAGGTCATGTGAGGAAAGCGCAAGTTGGTTTCACATGATTGATGTTTTTGGAATGCGTGCTGGTTGGCAATGAGGAGGTCATTCTGTTCACGATCAAACATTACATTTGAGCCCAGAATATGTTCTAAAATTTTACAACAAATTGATGTCAAAGATACTTGATGGTAGTTTTGAGGATCACTTCTACTATCCTCCTTGTGGGCAGGTGTGACTTGTGCTTTTTCCAAGAACTGGACACAGGTTTTTGCTCGACTGATCTGTGATGGATTATAATTATAAGAGGGGCTAACTCTGCCACACATTCAGTATAGGATCTGACAGCGATACCATCAGGACCTGGAGCTTTGTTCAATTTTAACAATTTTAGCTGTTTATCAACACCTCTGACACTAATACTTATTTCATTCACCTTTTCAGTGATACAAAGATTAAATTGATGCAATTCTCCTTTGTAAAGGAACACTTGAAAATGGAGTTACGCACTTCAGAAGTAGCCACAAAATAACTTGGTACAGTGGAGACTGGTCCCAAACTTCAGTAGTAGACTATGTACTAGTGGATAGGCAGATGATGAGCAGCCTCACAGATGTTAAGGTCATTCCATCTGAGGCCTTAGACAGTGACCATCGGCTGTTGGTAGCTACCCTGAGAGAGAAAAAAGATAGGAGGGCAACAGATATATAGGAGAAAAGGTTGAAGACATGGATGCTGAAAGAGGATGAACGGAGGACCCAGTACCAGACACTGATCAGGAAGAAGCTGCCAAAGGAAGATCAGAGAACAGTGGAAGAAGAATGGGGAGATTTTAAGAGGGCTCTAGTTCAGGCAGCTGAGACTGTGTGCGGAAGAACTAGCACAAAGAGGAGAAGTAAGGAAACCCCATGGTGGAACAACATATGTAAAGAGGCAGTACTTCGAAAGAACAAAGCCTTCAGAGAATGGTTCCAGACCCGAACAGAGGAAGCTAGGGTAAAATATAAGGAAAGCAAGAAAGCGGCACAGACCATAGTAAGGGCGGAGAAGAAGAAGTGGATGGAAAAATGGACAAGAATGTTAGAAGAGGACAGTGAAGGGAACAAAAAAGTACTTTACACCATGGTAATAAATAAGAGGATCGACAGAAGCGAGTGCCTGAGGATCATAGATAATAATGGAAGAGTTGTGGAGGAAATGCATGAGCTCAAAAAGATTTGGAAGGAGTACTTTGAAGATCTGTTGAATGCCGCCAAGCGGGTAACTAACAGCGATGGAGAGCCTAAGGCAGCAGACGAGTATAATAGTGGGGAAATTGATGATCTAACTTGGAATGAAGTGGAAGAAGCCATAAAGAGGATGAAAGGGGGCAAGGCACCAGGTTGGGACGAAGTAACAGTGGATATGATACGAGCAGCAGGAGAAGTAGGAACCCAGTGGCTATACAGAGTGCTGAGGGTGGTGTGGAAGGAGAACAGAATTCCTGAGGATTGGAAGAAAGGAATTATAGTCCCGATCTTCAAGAAAGGGGATAAAAGGAGATGTGAGAACTACAGAGGAATCACCCTGCTATGCCACTGTGGAAAAATCTATGAAAAGATCCTGGAGAAGAGAATAAGAAGCAGTATTGAAAGTAGACTGCAAAAGGAGCAGTATGGTTTCATACCGGGACGATCAACAACGGACCTCATATTTGCGGTAAGGCAACTGCAGGAAAGGCACTATGAGTACGGGAAGGACTTAATCATGGCCTTTTTAGATATTGAGAAGGCGTATGACAGTATCTGTAGGGACAAGCTCTGGGATGTGCTGAACGCAAAAGGGATAGATGAAGAGATAACACGAAAAGTCAGAAAAATGTATGAGGGAAGTGAGAGTTGTGTGAAAGTGGGGAGGGAACGTACTGCATGGTTCAAGCTGGAAAATGGGCTGCGACAGGGAAGTGCGCTTTCGCCTTTATTGTTTATTATTGTTATGGATGAAATCCTACAGCAAGTATCAGATGCAATTGGAGATCATAAAATGAAAGCAGTGCTTTTTGCCGATGACCTGATGTTATGGGGAAATTGCGATAAGGAGGTGCAAGAGCAGTTAGATGCATGGGAGGCAACGGCAGCTCAATATGGAATGCATTTCTCTGCAAAGAAAAGTGAAATAATTGTCACAACAAGGAAGAAGAATAGGCCAAATGTGGATATAACTTGTGGAGGGGAAAAACTGCAAGTGGTAGAGAACTTCAAGTACCTGGGAAGCCAGATTGAAAGTAAGGGGGGAAACGCAATGGAAATAAATGAAAGGTGCAGAAAAGCAGGGCAGTTCTACAAATGCATTAGGGGGCTTATTTGGAGCAAGGAGGTGCCACAGAAATCCAAGGGAATTATATACCGAACCTACTTTGTCCCCATATTGGCATACGGAAGGGAGACATGGGTAATGCACAAAAGCGACAAAAGTAGAATACAGGCTAGTGAAATGAAGTTCCAGAGGAGCAGGTTGAGTGTAACAAGACGAGACAGATTGCGAAATGTGTATGTGAGGGAAAGACTAGAGGAGGAACCAGTACAGGACAGGATAGAAAAATCAAGACTGCAGTGGTATGGACACATGAAGAGAATGGATGAGGGAAGAATTCCAAAGAGGATGTTTGATCTGCAACTGGAGGGGAAGAGGCCCAGAGGAAGACCAAGAGATAGATGGGTGAAGGGAGTGAAGGAATGTGTGACGAGAAGAGGAGAGAACTGGACGAAGGTGGAAGAGGGGGAATGGTGGAAAGACAGAACACGATGGAGAGGCTTGTGTTCCCGACAGACCCAGCCAGTGGCTGGAAACTGTCCAAGATGATGATGACTTCAGCTTTTGCTGTGCTACACTCAATTTCAGTTCCTGTCCGATTCGCTAGAGACTGGACACTAACTTTGGTGCCACTAACAGCCTTTACATAAGATCTTAATTTCTTTTGAGTTCTGTAAAAGATCATTTGACAATATTCTGCTACAGCAATCTTTGAAGGAATCATGCAATGTTCTCTTGGCAGCCAAACGGATTTCATTCAGCATCTCTCTATCTACAGCCCTACATCTTGTTTTACACCTATTATGTAGTACTCTGTTCCTTCAGAAGTTTCTTTACAGCGATTCTATACCATGGAAGTTCCCTCCCTTTATTGACTGTTCTACTGGGTACATACCTATCCAGTGTGTGGTCCACTATTCTTTTAAACTTCAGCCATAGTTCTTTTACATGCTCCTGACCTGAGTTGAAAGTTTCGAATTCCTCACTAAAATATGACACTACTGATTTTTTTCTACTTTACTGAACATATATATCCTTCTGCTTGTTTTTGTTGTCCTTTGTTCTTTGGTAATCATTGTTACCACAACCTCATAATGGTCATTAATACCAGTTTCAATGTGGACATCCTCAGAGGTGTGATCTATTTGTTACCATATATCCAATATGCTTCCATCATGAGTGGGGTTCCTAACTGTCTGTTCTATGTAGTTTTCAGATAATGTATTTAGTAATGGTTCACAGGATGTCATACCACACCCTCCACCAACAAAACTGAAATTCTCCTATAGACTGTTGGATGATTAATGTCTCCACCGATGATTACAGTATGATTGGGGAACTTACGCGCACGTGAACTAAGACTTTAGAGAAAGTTTTTGGTTAGATCAGTAAATGAGTCTGGTGGGCAACAGAAGCATCCAATTGTTTTATGCCACCCCTAATACTGACTCTTGCCCAAACAATCTCACATACAGCTTCAGTTTCTATCTCTGTGGATTTGAATTTTATTGTCTACTGTGAAAAATAAACCATCTCCATTTCCCATCTACCTGTCCTTTCAATATACCGGGTGATCAAAAAGTCAGTATAAATTTGAAGACTTAATAAACCATGGAATAATGTAGATAGAGAGGTAAAAATTGACACACACACTTGGAATGACATGGGGTTTTATTAGAACAAAGAAAAAAAAAATTGACAAAAAAAATTAAAAAAATTCACAAAACGTCCAACAGATGGCGCTGGATGGCGCTGGACAGCAAAACGTCAGAGACTGTGCATGACAATCGTGTTACAGAATCGCATCATCCCCAGCCTGGCTGATAAACACCTGCTGGAATGTACGATGTTTATGCAGGATGGCACTCCACCCCATATTGCTGAACAAGTTAAAGATCTCTTGCGCGTCGTTTGATGATGATCATGCGCTCAGCCGCCACTTTCATGCTTGGCCTCCCAGGTCCCCAGATCTCAGTCTGTGTGATTATTGACTTTGGAGTTACCTGCAGTCGCAAGCGTATCATGATAGACCAACATCTCTAGGAAAGCTGAAAGACAACATCCGACGCCAATGCCTCACCATAACTCCGGTCATGCTTTACAGTGCTGTTCACAACATTATTCATCGACTACAGCTATTGTTGAGGAATGACGGTGGACATATTGAGGATTTCCTGTAAAGGTCATCATCTTTGCTTTGTCTTACTTTGTTATGCTAATTATTGCTATTCTGATCAGATGAAGCACCATCTGTCAGACATTTTTTGAACGTTTGTATTTTTTTGGTTCTAATAAAACCTCATGTCATTCCAAGCAAGTGTGTCAATTTGTACCTCTCTATCTACATTATTCCATGATTTATTCAGATTTCAAGTTTATGCTTACTTTTTTATCACCCGGTACACTTAAATTTTGCACACAAATCTCATTGCAATGAATTTCGGGTTTCAACCAGCTTCACCGTTTTTCACGAGTGCTTCAAATCTGGTACTTTGTTGAGAATGCTTCGGCAGTTTACGTTTCGGATTTTAATGCTCTAACCAGTAGGTGGCATTCGTTTCGATCTTATACTTCTGAGTTTCTAACAGCTGTCATCATCTGGATAGGATGGAGAGTTGCCTAATCTGAAAAACCCTAGTGAAACCTGAGTAGCGGCCCCTGATGTGTAGTGCACACCTGACCCATTTAGGAGGACCCTACCATTCTCAGTCCTATGGGCAAGTCCAGGAAGTCACTACCCAGCTCATCACAGAACCTTCTAAACCCCTGATTCAGTCTTTCCACTTGACTCAGAATCAACAGGCCACAATGAGTTATGGTACAATATTGCAAATTGCGATCTTCGTTGAAGCTCCATGCGCAAGACTGGTCTTCTCAACTTTCTCTGGCAGTCACTGTAATGACCCAACTGTGATCTCAAAGCCCAGATGACAGGCAGGTGTCATTTGTTCCAACGTGTGCCACAATCTGCAGCTGGTTGCACCCTGTTCCCTGAATGGCTGGTGGAATAGCCTCTTCAACATGCTGAATGAGGCCCCTAGGCATATACACTGAGTGCACCTGGTGTCTTTTCATGTCCCTTGCTGCCATTTCCCTGTGAAGTACCATCATTCGCCGTACTTTTCAACTGCCTATGATTAATATACCCCTACCTTTTAGTGTCCGACACTGGACGAGACAGGTTTCCCCAAAACAGGTCAAATGAGTCCCACTGGCTCAGTTTCAGTTTCAGTGAAAGACAGCACCTCAAACTTGTCGTTTAGGGGATCGGTACAACACCCTGAGTCCTCCCTGGTCCCCGTCCACCCTGTACAGGACACTTACATCTACTATTGACATGCCACTTGCACTCAAGTGGATGGGTATTGACAAATCCTGCACATTCTGCTGAGGAGTTGCCAATCTTTTGACAGTAGTCAGGGCAATTTCCTTCTGCTTGTAAATGTCAACCAATTCCTCCTGTGTTCGAGAACAGCATTCAGTGTAGGGCTGCATTTTAGCTTGTGCAATGTATTACAAAACGGTGAAAAAATACCTTTAAATTAAGCCCACTTATAATCTGTTGAGCTAAAAAGTTGCTAATTCCCTATAAGAACTGAAGCAAATACACAAAATTAGATTTATGTTATGGAACACAAAAACCTGTGGTACAAATTATTAAACATTTTGAGGTTAATTGTAGTTGTTTGAAAACTCGGATACAGAGTTATTTATGATAGATGATGTATGGGGCTCCTTTGCTTTAAGGGAAAACTAGATGTAACTCAATATGCTAGTTAGAATATCTGCTCCAGTAACTAAATCACAAACACCAATTTACTACAAACTGCTCATGAATTATGTGAAGGACAATGATAGCTTCAGAAATTTCTCTAAAAACACAAGTTTATTCGCATTGGTATGCACTGAAATTCAGGGGTTAGAAATGCGAACCACAAACACTGATCTGCTACAAAATAAATCATGTAACCCAGGCACTCATACCAATAACTTACGAAAATATAGTTTTGTAAATGTCCAAAAATTCTCAACAATAACCTATTTCTCACGTAATTGTACAATGAAATTTTAGAACTGTTTTGAACACGGACAGGCCTACTGTTGTCAATTTTTGAAGAACACAATTAAGTTTAAGACAATGACTGAAAATAACAGTAAGAGTTCTTGCAGCACTCATGGGTGTTAGAAATATCACAACACAAATGGATATTGGTGTCGTCAATGAAAGATTATGCAGAAGCAATATGACAGGTAAAATAAGTGAATCTAGAACTTCAAATTGGCACACAGTTGTTGTATACACAGAGTCTCACAACTAAAAATTCCAAAGTCTGCTATTATGTATAAATAAACATGCATAATACACAGACTTTTCATTGCAGCGTGAGTTTATCTGGGTGAAAATTGGTTACATGCACAGCATCAACAAAGCACATCTTCTGCCTGTTGCAGCTAACAATGCCATTGAAAATATGCAGACCAAATGTAATATTCAATGTCAGATTCTTACTCCAGACTGTGCCAAGTATGTTACACTCAGTGCCACCTCATATTTTTCCACAGGAAGTCTGGCTCAGATGGACTGCATGTCATCAGCATCATAGCAAAAAGGTTCCTCATTTGTTGAGGATGTGAATCGATTTGACATCTCACAATGTCTCTAAAGGACAGCTAATGAAATCTTTTATTGTTGGACACCACTCCATCTCATCTAGGAAATAATTCCATGGTTTCTTCCATCCATTACTATAAGCCTGAGTCAGACCACTGAGCAAGAAATTACTGAAATCTTTGAACATTATCAGAAACTGCTCCTTAATGACTTTGTCCGCTCACAAATGCAGGGCATACAAAATGCGAAAAATCAACATCAAGCACATTGCATACTAGTCAGCAGAACTTCAAGTTAAGTAGAAGAAAATACCCTTAAAATTATTGTGTAATTAACTGCTGAATCCTTGCAGGACACAAAAGAAGTAGATAACCTTCTTTCAAATTTAGCAAAAAGTATTCCCAAACTTGAAGGTGCTACTCAGAAAGATGTCAGTTCTTGCAGGCAGATGACAATTTGTGCTTAACAGTAAGCTGGCACAGAGGGCTAGCACAGTTGTTTACAGTGAATCAGCATCTGATAAAAGTGCTGCAAAGCAGCTTGTTTCATCAATGAAGGTTTTGAAGCATTTGCAAAACAATCTTGACATTCATGGAGTGGCAGCCTTCAGTCTCCTTGATGCTTGGGTACTAAAAAGACTACCTGTCTCTCCAGAGACTTGTCCTCCAAGCGACAAAAATTCACCACTTTTTTTTTTTTAACTCACCATGTAGAAAACATACAAAATAATCTGAGGAAAGAATCAATTTTAGCTCTAAACAGCTGCAACTAGTTACTTAATGAAGTCTTTGCAGCCGTTTGGATCTGTAATTGAGTACTATACAATCATGGCATTAAACAGTGTAGAATGGATAAATTTAATTAAGCAGAACTAATGATATTTTATATGATTTTGGAATCTTCCACTATGAAAACCACAAATTTGGACTACACCCCAACTCCATAGTCCAATTGTTAAGTACTTAATGAAACTTCCTAGCAGATAAAAGCTGTTTGCCGGACTAGGACTTGAACCCAGAATCTTGCCTTTTGTGGGCATCTGAGCTATACACATACGATTCATGACCTGCATACACAGTTTTATTTTCTTTACCTTCTAAACATCACAGATGTTTTCCTGCACACCTTGTGTGTATATTGGAGCACATTGCTTGTGAAAGGAAAGCTTTCTGTCAGATAGTTTCATAATGGTGATGTTATCAGTGAACTATGTAATGTTAGTGGGAAAGGGATTGGGTTGGTAAATGTGGCACCTTGCTGCTGTCTACTGCTGACAGTATATTATAAACTCATGTAATTGTGTCTTAGTCATGTGGTGGTGATCTCCTGTTGCAGAGGGAGGCAATTTAAGTGCCTAGGCCTCTTCAGATTTTTCGGAGAGTTTAGACTGATGCCTCTGCAACCTCTTATGCTGTGAAAAGTATTCCAGTCAGTGATAGTGGAAACAATGAAATCAACAATGTCGAACACATACTGACAGCATATTACACTCGGAAAAGGCTCTTCAGAGTGGTAAACAGCTGACAGCTCCAACTGTTGGGCATTTTTACATAACTGCTCATTTAAAAAGTGCAAATAAGTACTCACTTTAAAAATTAAAAAAACTCTACTACACAAACACGAGCTCTGTGAACTCATTTTGTCTGCTCATATAATAGAAATGGACTGGAAATGCTGGGGAGGTATAGTCTGCCTGTAAACTGAAAGTGAGCATCATTCATAGTGGGGGAAGTTGCCTTCTCCGGAAGAACAGCTACTATACAAGATGATTAAAGAACGAATTTCCCCTCTAGCAGTGCAGACCAGTGTGTAGAGACTTACTTAGATACTGTCCATATCCATTACTTGTGTTAGTGTTATTAGTAACTGTTGTGACTCGCCAATCATTCAAAGCGCCGCCGCGCAATTACGCGCGTCCTCTACGTGCGGCGCTGTTTGCCAGCCACGCAGCAGCTGCGCCACCTAAGCGGCCAGCCAAGCAGCGGCCGCTAGACTGGTACTCAGTGCTCATTCGAATGCTAACGTGTACACATGTCTTGCTTGTCAACTTACTCTGTGACTTATATGTGCTGTGTCGTTCTGAAATATATGTGATAAACTTGACGTTATAACAATTGGCGACGAGGTAGTGGATTTTTCCTTTTCACCGGTGACCCACAGGGTTCCATAGCTACTGTCGAGCAACTATTGCAAAATCTCCTTGAACAGCAAACGCTTCTAACAGCGGCGATTCGCGATTTCGTTGCGGCGTCAAATGCGGGGCGTTTCTCATCATTGGCTATACCTCCTTTTCCTCCTTACACGAGACGGTGGAAGACTGGTCTGATTATGAAAAACTACTTCAACAGCACTTCTTGGCATTTCATGTCACGGACGAACAACCATGTAAGTCTCTGTTCCTTTCCTGGATTTCACCTCAAATGTATCAGTTGTTGTCACAATTGGCTCCTTTGAAGGATCCTGCGTCTTTGTCATTTGCTGAAATGTGCTCACATCTGTCTGTCTATTTTCAAAAGGAAACACATGTGGTAGCCTCTCGTGTTGCCTTTTATCGTTGTCAAAAACAGCCACATCAATCCTATCGCGCTTGGGCTGCTGAACTTCACGGCCTCAGTCGAAAGTGTCAATTTGTTACTGACGTTCACAAAGAATCCTATGCCGATTTCATGGTACGGGATGCTATTATCCGGTCGGCACCCGACAAAGAAGTTCGGCAACGTGCCCTTCAGTTGGCGAATCCGACTCTAGATGAAGCTCTCTCCATTGTGCAGTCTTTTGAAATTTCTCGCGCCGCTGGGGTGCAAATAGTGGCGTGGGGTAATGTCGGGGAAATACAACCTCTGTGCACTGTTGACGACACGTGCGGCACGTCCCCGCCGGCCGACGTGGCTGCAGTGCGCTCCCACACGCAGCCTCGGCCTAGCCGTAAACAACCCGCTAAGAAACTGCAGCAAAACCCCCGGCAACTTCCTTCACATTCGCGGCGTTTTACGAAACAGTCACACGAGGATTGTCCCCAACGTTGGGCTGTGTGTCACAATTGCAAAAAGAAAGGGCATGTGACTTCCGTTTGCAAATCTGACCGCATCCATGATGTTCATGAACATGACGCTGATTCTGATTCTGTGTTGTCTGTCAATTGCACTTCTTCCCTTTCAGGGAAGCTATTCCTCACTGTCCAAATTCTTGGTCGAGATGTTCGCATGCAAGTGGATACCGGTTCTGCTGCCACTATAATTAATTCTCAGATGTATCTTCAGTTGGGTTCTCCACTCCCGTCACCTGTCACTCGGTAATTACGGACGTACAATAAACAGAAGATTTCTCTCTTGGGACAGTTTAATGCTGAGGTATCTTACAAATCCATCGTTCGCACCGTTCCCATATTTGTGGTCGACCAGAGCAACACAGAAAATCTTTTTGGTTTCGATGTCTTTTGCGTTTTTGGGTTCTCCATAGATGACTGTGTCAATATTGTCTCTGATGCTGTTCCTTATGCTCAACTGGATTCCTTGTCAACTACATTTTCGTCCCTTTTTTCTCCTGGGTTAGGCCGTGCAAACAACTTTGAAGCTCATATCATGCTCAAACCCACTGCTCGGCCTAAGTTTTTTCAGGCTCGGCCCATTCCTGTGGCCCTTCGTGATCGGGTAAAACGGGAGTTGGATCGTCTCACTACTTCAGGGGTCTTGCTTCCTGTCACTCCCAGTGAGTGGTCCTCTCCTGTCATTGTCGTTGCTAAGCCAAATGGTGATATTCGTCTCTGTGGTGATTTCAAAGCCACTGTAAGTGCTCAATGCCTCATCAACACTTGCCCTATGCCCCGTCCTGAAGAACTGTTCACTAAACTTGCTGGAAGCCAGTATTTTTCTAAAATTGACCGATCAGAAGCTTATCATCAACTTCCTCTCCACGCTGCTTCCCGGCAGTTTCTGGTCCTTAACACGCCTTTCGGCCTCTATCAATACCAACACTTGCCATTCGGGGTTGCTAGCGCTCCTGCTCTCTTTCAGCGATTCTTGGAACAATTATTGCTCCCTGTCCCTGGGTGTATCAATTACATGGACGACATTGTTGTCACTGGCTCCACCACTGAAGAACATCTTCAAAATCTCCGCACACTTTTTCATGTCTTACAGACTGCCGGTCTTAAGTGTAATCTTCAGAAATCACAATTTTTTCAGGCATCTATCACGTACTTGGGGTTTCAACTCTTTCGGGATGGTATACTGTCGCTGCGATCAATGCCCTTCCTCGCCCTACATCTGTTAAGGAACTGCAGGCCTTCTTGGGGAAAATAGCATACTATCACAAATTTTTACCGTCTGCGGCTTCGGTGGCTCAGCCATTGCATCGCCTGTTGCATAAAAACGTGCCTTTTCACTGGTCCACGTCATGCGAAGCGGCTTTCCAGAAATTGAAGACTCTGCTGAAACAGGCCCCATGCCTGGCTACTTATCGACCTGGCCAACATCTTGTTCTTGCCACAGACGCCTCTCAATACGGGGTCGGTGCAGTCCTTGCGCACAGTTTTTCTGACGGTTCGGAACAACCCATTGCTTATGCCTCCAAAACACTCACGGATGTCCAACAAAAGTATTCTCAAATTGAGAAAGAAGCTTTTGCCATTATTTATGCTCTTCATAAGTTTGGTGTTTTTCTCTGACTCAAAATTTCATCTTATTACAGATCACAAACCACTTGTTTCCTTGTTTCATCCATCAACGTCACTTCCCGACAAGGCTGCACACCGCCTCCAGCGTTGGGCTCTTTACTTGTCTCGTTTCAATTATGAAATTCATTTCCGGCCAACAGCTCAACATGCAAATGCTGATGCTCTGTCTCGCCTTCCCATGGGTCCTGATCAGGCATTCGATAGGGACGAACTTTTGTGTTTCCACCTGGATGTTGCCAAGCAGCGGGTTGTGGACAGGTACCCCATCACTGGGGACAGGCTGGCGGCTGCTACGGGTTCTGACCCTACCCTATCCCAGGTTTTACGCTGTATTCAGAAGGGTTGGTCAGATCGCCCGTCCGCTAAGACTTCTGATCCGTTGCGGAACCACCACGCCTTGCACTACTGCCTCATGGCTAGGGATGGTGTTATCCTCCACTCCACTGCCAATGCTTCGCCACGTGTTGTGGTACCTGCGTCTTTGCGTGCTTCGGTCTTGCGTCCCCTTCACCAAGGGCACTGGGGTGTGTCTCTGGCGCACCGTTATGTGTACTGGCCTGGCATCGACTCTGAAATAGCACACATGGTCGCTGCCTGCGGCCCTTGTGCGTCACAGGCCGCTGCCCCGAAGTCATCTTTGTCACCGTGGCCTTTGGCTGAGTAGCCCTGGGAGCGCATTCATGCTGACTTTGCGGGACCCTTTTTAGGTTCTTATTGGCTCCTCGTAATTGACGCCTACTCTAACTTTCCTTTCATTGTCCGTTGCACGTCGCCTACCACCGCGGCAACCACCAGTGCTCTCACCCGCATTTTTCTTTGGAAGGCCTCCCCTCTACTCTTGTTACTGATAATGATCCGCAATTTCCCTCTTCCGAATTTGCGGATTTTTGTGCTCGTCACGGCGTTACGCATGTCACGGCCCCGCCATTCCATCCACAATCCGACGGTGAGGCTGAACGACTGGTCCGCACATTTAAGGCTCCGATGCGGAAACTTCTGACTTCTTCTGCTGCTGATGATGCGCTTCTCCAGTTTCTGGCGTCTTACCGTTTCACCCCCATGGGCGACCACAGCCCGGCTGAGCTCTTACATGGCCGATAGCCCCGCACGCTACTTCATCTTCTGCGGCCTTCCACCTCATGGCCGCGGGTGCCTTCACTTGGCCGGTTCACCGCCAATGACCTCATCTGGGTACGGGGATACGGCAGGCGGCCAAAATGGAGCCTGGGCCGCATCTTAAGACACCGTGGCAGACGTCTGTATGAAATCCAGACGGACACAGGTGTTGCAGTGCGTCATTCGGACCAGCTTCGGCCTCGTGTGCCAGCAACGCCTGTTCCAAATGCCCCTACACCACCTTTGGCTCTACCTGACGCTCGGGATCTTGGCATCTCTCAATACTCACAACGCAGCCCTCTCACCGTCATCGCGATGCCAGCACAAGAACGGACACCACCAGGAGACGTGCCCATGCAGGAACCGAATGACCATCCTCTGTCAGAGCAAATCTACTCGCCTCCTCCTCCAACGGACGCCGACACATCGCCCATGTCTCCTGTCATATCAACTGGACTTGCCGCAATGGGCAGATTGGTGCATGGGGGCCCAGCCGACTCGACCCCTACGTCTCCTGTCATCTCGACCCGTTATCATCGGGGACACTTCCATCCGTACGGGAAGCCTCCTCCTCGAGACTTTACGGCGAGTCAAACAATGCCCATGGACGTTGGCCATCTCCAGGACACCTCCATCAAGACCGGTGCAACAATTTCAAAAAGGGGGAAAGTGTTGTGACTCGCCGATCATTCAAAGCGCCGCCGCGCAATTACGCGCGTCCTCTACGTGCGGCGCTGTCTGTCAGCCATGCAGCAGCTGCGCCACCTAAGCGGCCAGCCGAGCAGCGGCCACTAGACTGGTACTCAGTGCTCATTCGAATGCTAACGTGTACACATGTCTTGCTTGTCAACTTACTCTGTGACTTATATGTGTTGTGCCGTTCTGAAATATGTGTGTTAAACTTGACGTTATAACAGTAACTCATATCTGCACCCCATGTAGCATTAACATATCTTGTCAAAATAAACATTCCGCAGGTAAATCTGCACACTACGTCACCAGTGACTCACAAAGTGTGCTGTGGAGGATCCACGTTACTTTGTGAATCATCCCGTAGTTGCTTCTTGTGGAGTAATGGGGTAGATAGAGTGGGGAATCAACTGCTCAACCTGAGGTTCACAAATCTATAAATGATGGAAATGCATTACCACAAACCGGCAGCCTACTTTCCCCCATGCTTCTACATCAGATATTGCTTTGATGAACATTAAACTGTATCAGGTTCATTGGGGACATGTGTGAATATTTACACAAAATTTCATATTATTACACTCTTGGAACACCACTTACCCCTTAATGTGGCTCTACTGTAAATATACGCAGTACACATATTTAATATTAGTTTTTAACTTAATTTGAAGATAGATATTCAGAACGAAATTTTCACTCTGCAGTGGAGTTTGCGCCAATACGAAACTTCCTGGCAGATTAAAACTGTGTGCCGGACCGAGACTCGAACTTGGGACCTTTGCCTTTCGCAGGCATGTGCTCTACCATCTGAGCTACCCAAGCACGGCTCACACCCCATCCTCACAGCGTTACTTCTGCCAGTACCTCGTCTCCTACCTTCCAAACTTTACACGAGCTCTCCTGCGAAAGATAGATATTACTTTTATACCGCCAGAACGATATCTTTCATAACCTGTGATTTTCCCATCCCCTGCAAAACAGAGTCCACTAGTCCTATAGAAAAAGTGAATAGGACAATTTTTGTAGAAAATTTAATGTAGTTTAATTTTGTATTGGGAAACATTTCCACTATAAGCCACAGGTTTTGAGAAAAACTAAAAGAAAGTGACCTTCGAACACCCCCACATCTCATGCTCACACCCAATTGGTCAGGATATTTAGTATGTTGTTCACAACAATCCCTAACATCACTGTGCAAAAATTTGCGACTAAGCAATTTTCTTCCCCCAATTTTCCTTCGTTGAATGGAGTACAAGAGGCTTCACATTATTATTTATTTTTTCTTTTCTTTCTCAGACGTTATGTCTGGTTAAAAATGGAAAGTGACGCGGATCTTGATCAAGCGTGACTTCCTTTTAATTTTAGCTGTACGGTATATGTTACATTGCATTTAGGAACTTTCGGGTAATTGGACAAGTATCAATAATTACAGATTTCTGTAGTTGTATATATAAGTTTGGATGTAGCTGTATTGCGTTGATGTACTGGTGGATATTGTGTGGTATGACTCCTGTAGTTGATAGTATAATCTGTATACTGTCAACTTTATCCTGATGCCACGTGTCGACTTCCTCAGCCAGTTGGATGTATTTTTCAATTTTTTCTCCTGTTTTCTTCTGCATATTTGTTGTATTGGGTATGGATATTTCGATTAGTTGTGTTAATTTCTTCTTTTTATTGGTGAGTATGATGTCAGGTTTGTTATGTGGTGTTGTTTTATCTGTTATAATGGTTCTGTTCCAGTACAATTTGTAATACATCATTCTCCAGTACATTTTGTGGTGCATACTTGTATGTGGGAACGTGTTTTATTAGTTTATGTTGTATGGCAAGTTGTTGATGTATAATTTTTGCTACATTGTAATGTCTTCTGGGGTATTCTGCATTTGCTAGTATTGTACATCCGCTTGTGATGTGATCTACTGTTTTTATTTGTTGTTTGTAAAGTCTGCATTTATCTGTTGTGGTATTGGGATCTTTAATAATATGCTTGCTGTAATATCTGGTGTTTATTGTTTGATCCTGTATTGCAATCATGAATCCTTCCGTCTCACTGTATATATTGCCTTTTCTTAGCCATGTGTTGGATGCGTCTTGACCTGTGTGTGGCTGTGTTAGATGATACGGGTGCTTGCCATGTAGTGTTTTCTTTTTCCAATTTACTTTCTTCGTATCTGCTGATGTTACGTGACCTAAAGGGTTGTAGAGGTGGTTATGAAATTGTAGTGGTGTAGCCGATGTATTTATATGAGTGATTGCTTTGTGTATTTTGCTAGTTTCTACTTGCTCTATAAAGAATTTTCTTAAATTGTCTACCAGTCCATAATACAGATTTTTTATGTCGATCAATCCCCTTCCTCCTTTCTTTCTGCTTAATGTGAATCTTTCTGTTGCTGAATGTATGTGATGTATTCTATATTTGTGGCGTTGTGATTGTGTAAGTGTATTGAGTGCTTCTAGGTCTGTGTTACTCGATTTCACTACTCCAAATGAGTAGGTCAATATTGGTATAGCATAAGTATTTATAGCTTTTGTCTTGTTTCTTGGTTGGTTTGTGGGATTAAAGGGACCAGACTGCTACGGTCATCGGTCCCTTTTTCCAAATACTAAGAACACCACAAAGAATAAAAACGATTAACAGAATAGATCACAGACGATACAGGACAAGAGAAACTTAGACAAAGACAAGACAAAACGAACTAAAATCACACAGAGTGTGACAGCGGTTGGCCGACCATAGAAATAAAAAAGGAAAAGCCAACCACTTAGAAACACATTACAAAATCAGTTTAAAATCGTAGGTCAAAGGCCAGAATCAACACAAAACAATAAAATAAAACAGAAACACTCAGATTAAATGATAAAAAAACCCTGCCCGAATAAAATGTAAAACTAAGTCAGCCATAGCAGAGTCATCTGTTAAAAGTAAAAGGGCAGGGAGAGTGTGAACGACTGCCTGAGCACAGCTAAAAGTGGACAGTCCAATAAAATGTGGACCACTGTCAAAACGGAGCCGCAGCGACATAAAGGTGGGCCCTCACGTCGCAATAGGTGGCCGTACGTCATCCATGTGTGCCCAATGCACAGCAGGCAGAGGACAACAGACTCCTTATGAGAGACCCGCAAGGAGGAGCGCCACACACCGGTAGGCTCCTTGATGGCCCGAAGTTTGTTCCGTGAAGGCAGGGCGCGCCATTCGGTGTCCCAAAGGTCTATAACTTTGCTGCATAGGAATGCTCGCAAATCTGTCTCCGGGAGGCCAATGTCCAGAGATGGTGTACTGGTGGCCTCTTTCGCCAGGCGGTCAACATTCTCATTTCCGGGTATCCTAACATGGCCTGGGGTCCACACGAAGACCACAGAGCGGCCGCAACAGGCAAGAGTATGCAGGGAGTCCTGGATAGCCATCACCAGACGGGAACGAGGAAAACACTGGACGAGAGCTCGTAAACCGCTCAGGGAATCGCTACAGATAACGAAGGACTCACCTGAGCAGGAGCGGATATTCTCCAGGGCACGAAAGATGGCGACCAGCTCAGCAGTGTAAACGCTGCAGCGAGCCGGCAAGGAACGTTGTTCGGAATGGTCCACTAGAGTTAGCGCATAACCGACACGACCAGCAACCATCGAACCGTCAGTGTAAACAATGCCAGAGCCCTGATACGTTGCGAGGATGGAAAGAAAGCGGCGGCGGAAAGCCTCTGGAGGGACTGAGTCCTTCGGGCCCTGTGCCAATTCCAGCTGAGGGCAAGGGCGAGGCACACACCACGGGCGTGTATGCAGAGGTGCCCGGAAAGGAGGCGGAAGAGGTAAAGCCCCAAGCCCGGAGAGAAGCTCTCGGACGCGGACCGCGATCGTATATCCTGCCCTGGGCCTGCGTTCTGGAAGATGGACGTGCGACTGTGGGACTAGTAGCCGATACTTAGGATGCCCGGGCAAGTTGAAAACATGGGCAGCATAAGAAGCCAGCAAATGTTGGCGGCGTAATTGCAGTGGAGGGACACCCGCCTCCACAAGTATGCTGTCCACTGGGCTGGTACGGAAAGCACCAGCGGCAAGGCGTATCCCGCTATGGAGGATTGGATCCAGCACCCGCAACGCAGATGGGGATGCTGAGCCATAAGCCAGGCTCCCATAATCCAGACGGGACTGGATTAACGCCTGGTAGAGCCGTAACAGGGTAGATCGGTCGGCGCCCCAGCTGGTGTGGCTCAAGCATCTCAGAGCGTTTAGATGCCGCCAACACGCCTGTTTAAGCTGCCGAATATGAGGCAGCCAAGTCAACCGGGCATCAAAAACTACACCAAAAAACCTGCGGGTCTCCACCACAGCAAGGAGTGCGTCGGCAAGATAAAGCCGCAGCTCAGGATGGACTGTTTGGCGCCGGCAGAAATGCCTAACGCGGGTCTTGGCAGCCGAAAACTGAAAACCATGCGCTACAGCCCAAGACTGCGCCTTACGGATTGCACCCTGTAGCTGACGTTCAACAGCTGCAATGCCAGTAGAGCTGTAGTAAAGGCAGAAGTTGTCAGCATACAGTGAAGCGGAGACAGAATTTCCCACCGCTGCAGCGAGACCGTTTATGGCAGTTAAAAACAAGCAGACACTGAGGACAGATCCCTGTGGTACCCCACTCTCCTGGACTCGGGAGGAACTACGGGAGGCCGCGACTTGCACGCGGAAGGTACGATACGACAGAAAATTGTGGATAAAAATCGGCAGAGGGCCCCGAAGACCCCATCCATGAAGCGTAGAAAGGATGTGATGACGCCATGTCGAATCGTACGCCTTTCGCATGTCGAAAAAGACAACGACCAAGTGCTGATGGTGGGCAAAGGCAGTACGGATGGCCGACTCCAGGCTCACCAGATTGGCGGCGGCGGAGCGGCCTTTACGGAACCCACCCTGAGACGGAGCCAGAAGGCCCCGAGACTCCAGTACCCAATTCAAGCGCCGGCTCACCATCCGTCTGAGAAGCTTGCAAAGAACGTTGGTGAGGCTAATGGGGCGGTAGCTGTCCACCTCCAAAGGGCTCTTGCCTGGTTTCAAAATGGGGATGACAATGCTTTCCCGCCATTGTGATGGAAACTCACCCTAGACCCAGAGATGGTTGTAAAGGTCGAGGAGGCGTCGCTTGCAGTCCACTGAAAGGTGTTTCAGCATCTGACAGTGAATGCGATCTGGCCCAGGAGCAGTATCAGGGCATGCGGCAAGGGCACTGTGAAATTCCCACTCACTGAATGGAGCATTGTAGGATTCAGAATGGTGGGTGCAAAAAGAAAGGCGCCGACGTTCCATCCGCTCTTTAATGGAGCGGAAGGCAAGTGGGTAATTGGAAGAAGCGGAACTAAGAGCAAAATGCGCTGCCAAGCTGTTGGAAATTTCGTCGGAGTCTGTACAAACTGCTCCATTCATTGAGAGCACAGGGACGCTGACAGGGGTCCGATAGCCATAGAGGCGTCGGATCTTGGCCCAGACCTGCAATGGAGAGACATGGAGGCCAATGGTGGACACATACCGCTCCCAGCACTCCTGCTTGCTTTGGCAGATAAGGCGGCAGGCTCGCGCACGCAGCCGTTTGAAGGTAATGAGGTGTTGAATGCAGGGATGTCACTTGTGACGCTGGAGCGCCCGCCGGCGATCTTTAATCGCTTCAGCGATCTCCGCCGCTGAGGGGACCCAGAAGAACGGGGAATGGCAGATTCGGTGGCAGTAACGATGCCGGTGGTGACAGATTGAACCACCGCATCAATGTCATCACTAGAGAACGGCTCAATAGCGGTAGTGGATGAAAACAATTCCCAGTGAGCCTTATTCATAGCCCACCTGCAAGGGCGCAGAGAAGACTGACGCTGTGGCAGTGACAGAAAGATCGGAAAGTGGTCACTACCACACAGGTCGTCATGCACTCTCCATTGGACAGCCGGTAAGAGGCTAGGGCAGCAGATGGAAAGGTCGATGGCAGAGTACGTGCCATGCGCCACACCGAAGTATGTGAAGGAACCATCATTTAATAGCGAAGATCGAGTTGTGCCAATAAATGCTCAATGGTGGCGCCTCGACCTGTCGCCACTGACCCACCCCACAGTGGGTTATGGGCGCTGAAGTCGCCCAGTAACAAGAAAGGTGGTGGCAATTGGGCTATCAGAGCAGCCAGGACATGCTGTGGGACATCACCATCCGGTGGAAGGTAAAGACTGCAGACGGTAACAGCCTGTGGCGTCCACACCCGAACAGCGACAGCCTCTAAAGCTGTTTGTAGAGGTACAGACTCGCTGTGAAGAGAATTAAGGACATATAGGCAGACGCCACCAGTCACCCTTTCATAAGCCGCCCGGTTCTTATAATAACACCGATAGCCACGGAGGGCGGGGCTTCGCATTGCTGGAAACCAAGTTTCCTGAATAGCAATGCAGAAGAAAGGGTGAAGGCTGATAAGTTGGCGGAGCTCAGCTAGATGGTGGAGGAAACCGCTGCAGTTCCACTGGAGGATGGTATTGTCCATGCCTGGGAAAGGTGTGACGGGACTGGGAAGGCAGATTACGCCGCTGGGTCACCTGCTGCCTCCGATCGAGCACCCGTGCAAATGCTATCCATTGCGTCTGAGGGACCGGCGAGATCGAGGTCCTCAGTGGACGCAAGAATCTCCACCTCATCCTCAGACGCAGAGCTTGTAGGTAGCGGTGGAGTAGGAGCCACCGCAGATGCCTTGGCCTTACGGGGCTTCAACGTCGTTTTCTCTTGCTGTTCCTTCAGTTGCCGTTGTTGAGAGGTCTTACTGGTGTCAGTCTCCAGAACCAAAGATGATCGTGAAGCTCGACGACCAGCGACCTGTGGCTTCTTCAGCCACTGGTTGGTGTCTGCTGTGCAGCTGGTGGGAACCTGGGAAGGGAGGGACCCAAGGGATCCCTTTCGAGCGAGAGAAGCCGAAGAAGACTTACACTTCTCCGGCTTAGAAGTGGGGGCTGGTGTCCCCAGTGGTTTAGTGGGTGCTGCTCCCGATGTAGATGGTGTGGGAGCAACAGCAAGAGAAGGGGCCCCATTGTCAAGGGGGCAGGTGAGGTCCTCTGACGCTGAGAGCTGACTGTCTGTGGTGCGGCTACAGGAGCTGGAGCAGGAGTGACAGTGGAGGCATAAGATGACCTCATGCGCACAGGATGTAGCCGTTCAAATTTCCGCTTTGCCTCAGTGTAAGTCAGTCGGTCCAGGGTCTTATATTCCATGATTTTGCATTCCTTCTGTAAGATCCTGCAGTCTGGCGAGCAAGGTGAATGAGGCTCTCCACAGTTGACACAGATGGGAGGCAGAGCACATGGAGTATCGGGATGAGATGGGCGTCCGCAATCTCGACATGTGAGGCTGGAAGTACAGCGGGAAAACATATGGCCGAACTTCCAGCACTTAAAGCACCGCATCGGGGGAGGGATATAGGGCTTGACATCACAACGGTAGACCATCACCTTGACCTTCTCCGGTAATGTATCACCCTCGAAGGCCAAGATGAAGGCACCGGTAGCAACCTGATTGTCCCTCGGACCCCGACGAACGCGTCGGACGAAATGAACACCTCTACGCTCTAAGTTGGCGCACAGCTCGTCATCAGACTGCAAAAGTAGGTCCCTATGGAAAATAACACCCTGGACCATATTTAAACTCCTATGTGGTGTGATGGTAACGTTTAACATCCCCAAACTTGTCACAAGCAAGCAACCTGCGTGACTGGGCGGAGGATGCTGTTTTTATCAAAACTGACCCAGAGCGCATTTTAGACAAGCCCTCCACCTCCCCAAACTTGTCCTCCAAATGCTCTACAAAGAACTGAGGCTTCACGGATACAAAGGATTCCCCATCAGCTCTGGTACAAATGAGATACCTGGGCGAATACATGTCACTGTCATTCATTGCCTTTCATTCCTCCCATGGTGTGGCCAGCGATGGGAACGATTTGGGGTCATAAACGTTAGCTTTAAAATGAGCCCTTGAACGCTTAGAGACTGCTGGTGGCCGGCCACCAGCAAGAGATGATGTACCACGCTTCATTGCGGGACATCCGCCCTGATGCCACCTACCCCGACCAAGGGCCCTCCCCATGGGTGCCACCCAGCCACAGCAAGAGCCACCTGGTAGGATGGCCACTGCCGGGAGTCCTGATGCCCCAGGGAGATGGGCATCGACTCCTTGGCATACATGGGGAGTCAACGGCGCAGGCATCAGTAGAGCGATCCCTGTGTTGTCAGGGGGCTACAACCAACAGGGTACATGGCAGCCCCACCACAACGGCCTGGCTACAGTGCTGGATCTTAGGTGCAAAAACGTATAAGGTCGTCGTCGCAGCTAAAAGCACCACTGCACAGTGCAGCATGGTAATCGCACCCAGGGACGATGGAAAACGAGCGGAACACCATTGCAACGACGGGAAAGCCGGCTAAAGGTCTCAATGCAAGACAGATACAGTGCACCATGTAAGGCGCCCTTCCCCAATTGGCTCGCTCTTCGGAACAATTTAGAAAGATGGAGGTCAAACCCGAGAGCGGACCATCACATAAGGCCGAAAAGGTTGAGACTCCTTTTAGTCGCCTCTTGCGACAGGCAGGAATACCGCGGGCCTATTCTTATCCCCGAACCCGCAGGGGGGTCTTCTTTCTTGCTGTCAGTTCTGTTTTCAGCATTTTTGTCAGTCTTTGTCTATATTTTTCTTTTAGTTCAGCAAGGCAGAACCAGAAAGGACTTAATGAGTCTCCTTGGTATATTCCACGCTTAATCTGTATTGGCTGTGATGTGATAGTATTTGAATTTGTTTGGATATTAAGTGCGGTTTTCCAATTTTTCATTACTATGTTTAGGAACTGTATCAATTTAGGATCTACTTTGTATATTTCCAATATTTGTAGTAACCATGAGTGAGGTACACTATCGAAAGCTTTTTGGTAATCAATGTATGAGCAGTGTAGCGACCTTTGTTTAGTTTTAGCTTGGTATGTCACCTCTGCATCTATTATCAGTTGCTCTTTACATCCTCGTGCTCATTTGCAGCAGCCTCTTTGTTCTTCATTTATAATTTTGTTCCGAGTTGTATGTGTCATTAATTTCTGTGTAATGACTCAAGTTAATATTTTGTATATTGTTGGTAGGCATGTTATGGGGCGATATTTAGCTGGGTTTGCTGTGTCTGATTGATCTTTAGGTTTCAGATAACTTATTCCATGTGTAAGTGTATCAGGGAATGTGTATGGGTCTGCAATGTAACTGTTAAATAATTTATATCTAAAAACAAAGATGATGAGACTTACCAAACAAAAGCGTTGGCAGGTCGATAGACACACAAACAAACACAAACATACACACAAAATTCAAGCTTTCGCAACAAATGGTTGCTTCATCAGGAAAGAGGGAAGGAGAGGGAAAGAAGAAAGGATGTGGGTTTTAAGGGAGAGGGTAAGGAGTCATTCCAATCCCGGGAGCGGAAAGACATACCTTACGGGGAAAAAAGGACAGGTATACACTTGCGCGCGCACACACACACACACATATCCATCCGCACATACACAGACACAAGCAGACATTTGTAAAGGCCTTTACAAATGTCTGCTTGTGTCTGTGTATGTGCAGATGGATATGTGTGCGCGCGCGAGAGTGTATACCTGTCCTTTTTCCCCCCAAAGGTAAGTCTTTCCGCTCCCGGGATTGGAATGACTCCTTACCCTCTCCCTTAAATCCCACATCCTTTCTTCTTTCCCCTCTCCTTCCCTCTTTCCTGATGAAGCAACCGTTTGTTGCGAAAGCTTGAATTTTGTGTGTATGTTTGTGTGTCTATCGACCTGCCAGCGCTTTTGTTTGGTAAGTCTCATCATCTTTGTTTTTAGGTATATTTTTACCACGTGGAATGTTTCCCTCTATTATATTCATATTGTTAAATAATTTAGTTAGATGTGAATGTGCTGAGGTGAACTTCAGCCAGAAATTTGCTATTTTATCTTTTCCAGGGGCTTTCCAATTGTGAGTAGAATTAATTGCTTGGGTGACTTCATGTTGCAAAATTATCACTTCAGGCATTCGTGGTATCATCTTGTATGAGTCTGTTTCTGCTTGTACCCACCGTGCGTGTCTGTTATGTTGTACCAGGTTTCACCATATGTTGCTCCAGAAGTGTTCCATGTCTATTATGTTTGGTGGATTGTCTATTTTAATGTGAGTGTTATCTATTGTCTGGTAAAATTTCTTTTGGTTTGTGTTGAATGTTTGGTTTTGTTTCCTTCTATTTTCACTTTTTTTGTATCTTCTAAGTCGTTTGGCCAAGGCTTGTAATTTCTGCTTATTTTCATCTGACTGCTCTATCGCTTCTTGTTGTGGGATTTTACCTAACCTTTTTCGTTTTTTGTCTGATATTTCATTTCTTATAAATTGTGTTAGTTGTCCAATGTCTTTTCTCAGTTTTTCTATTCTGATCTGTAGCCTGTGTTGCCATGCTGGTTTTGTGGGTTTCTTCTGTGTGTTGGTTGGTTCTGATCTCTGACTAGTGTGTATATTTAGTGTAGTGAGTGCTCCTATATAAATCGGTAGTTGTAACTCTCCCATAGTTGTATTTTCATTTATTTTGTTGTGTATGATTGTGTTGATAGCAGTAGTTGTTGTTTTGACTTGTGGGTTATTTGGTGGTCTATGTAAGAATTGTCTAATGTCTGTATTTGTGTCTTTGTATTCTACACATGTCAGCTGAAATTTTTCTTCTATATCTACCATGTGTGTCACTTCGTGTTCTATTTGTGCTTGTTCTGGTGGCTGTCTTAAGATTTCTTTTTCCTCTGATTGTTTAATTGATGCGTGTTGTTCTTTGTTTGTTTGCTCTGGGCTGTTTGAGTCCATTACTGTATTTTTTTCTTCTTCTGATTGCACATTATTTTGTTCCAGTATTTGTTGTACTTGTTGTTTGATGTTTTCTAATTCTGACTGGGGTATCCTGTTATTTTTGATTATTACATGGATCTGATCAGCTAGTCGTTGTTCTGTTAAAAATTTTAATTCTGGGTATCTGGTAATAAATGTTGTGTATACTTGTGATCTGTATCCAGTTGTGTTGGTTCCTAAGTTTGTCGCTTGGTAATAACAGAACATGAGGTGTCGGTTAACTTCATCTGACCATCTCATCCTCTGTCTTCGTTTTCCTTCTAGAGTGGTTGCAGGTAGCATATCCTGCAAAACACCTCTATTTGGATTTAAATCCTTTTCCGTGTGGCAAGCAGTGTCGTTACCATTGCGGACGGGCATAGGGTTCAAGCGTCGTCCCCGACCATGACAGCGCTTGTCCGAGGCTTCATTAGTTCTGTCCTGAACCAACTAATCACACTACAAGGGGGGTTAGCCCCATTAGTAGTTTGTTCTTTTCGTCGCCTTTTACGACTAGCAGAACATACCGGAGGCCTATTCTTTTCCCGGGCCTCCACGGGTATTATTATTATTATTATTATTATTATTATTATTGTCTTCACTTTCTCAGATGTTAAGTCCGGTTAAAAATGGAGTGACGCGGACCTTGATCAAGCGTCACTTCCTTTTAACTGTACGGTATGTGTTATATTGCATTTAGGAACTTTCGGGTAATTGAACATGTATCAATAATTACGGATTTCTGTAGCTGTATGTATATGTTTGGATGTAGCTGTATTGCATTGATGTACTGGTGGATATTGTGTGGTATGACTCCTGTAGTTGACAGTATAATTGGTATGATGTCAACTTTATCCTGATGCCACATGTCTTTGACTTCCTCAGCCAGTTGGATGTATTTTTCAATTTTTTCTCCTGTTTTCTTTTGTATATTTGTTGTATTGGGTATGGATATTTCGATTAGTTGTGTTAATTTCTTCTTTTTATTGGTGAGTATGATGTCAGATTTGTTATGTGGCGATGTTTTATCTGTTATAATGGTTCTGTTCCAGTATAATTTGTATTCATCATTCTTCAGTACATTTTGTGGTGTATACTTGTATGTAGGAACGTGTTGTTTTAAAAGTTTATGTTGTAAGGCAAGCTGTTGATGTATTATTTTTGCGACATTGTCATGTCTTCTGGGGTATTCTGTATTTGCTAGTATTGTACATTCGCTTGTGATGTGATCTACTGTTTCTATTTGTTGTTTACAAAGTCTGCATTTATCCGTTGTGGTATTGGGATCTTTAATAATATGCTTGCTGTAATACCTAGTGTTTATTGTTTGATCCTGTATTATTATTATTATTATTATTATTATTATTATTTCTAGAATAAAACCAAAACAAAATCATTGTATTCACCACTATCCTAGTGCCAAGTCAATTCACTGTAAGTTGCTACAAACAGAAATCAGTTAGCCCTACTTAAGACACTACTTATAATTAAAATTTTAACAATGAAATGAAATCATCACAATAACTCAACTGAATACTGATTCATCTAATACTATGCAACATACAGCCAATCTCCTGATAACAACATAAATGCAATAACAATAAAAAGTCATGCAGGATTCCACCAACCAGCCATGAAAAGCATTTAACAATGGGTCATTTCATGTCAGCTTAACTGGCCTGTCTGACCGTGGTGAATTTCTATGAAATTGTGTGTAAACATTCACACATGTCCCCAATGAACACTCATACAGTTTAATGTTCATCAAAGCAATACACCTACTTGCCAAGATAATAGTCACTTGCTGGACTCCAAGCATGAGTGCACAGAGCGAACGTGAATTTCTAGTAATTTTTGAGCTGTTATACCTCAGGAAACATTTCTTGAAAGAAACGAAATTTGGCCATCTTGTACAGCTTTATGCGTTCTCTTAAGAATAATACAGAAAAGAATTCTACAAGCCAGTTTCAGCCAGAAAAGTTTACACAAAATCGCCCAATAACTTCCAAAGTTTCCGTTCTTATATTTCAAGGAACATGAAACTTGGCAAGTAGTAACCTAGCACCAGAAGGTTCCCAAACATGAAGTTCCATTTATGTACCTCTTTTATAAAGACCAAAAATTTTGTATTTTGCAAAAAAAAAAAAAAAAAAAAAAAAAAACCTGTTCTAAAAAACTGTTCTACAGAACTTTCCAAACTGGGCTCGCTAGAAGGACCTTGGTTTTAATTGGGAAAGAAGTATATTTGATTATCCAACACAGACTAACAATGTTAGATAATCTGAATCAAAGTTGGGCACAAAAATCATGGCACAGAAAAATGAAAACTTCAAATTCTTATTTCACACAGTAAAAATATGTTGAACATGAATCTCGATATGCAATAGCTCAGTAGCACAAGGGCATGGAATACAGAATACCAACTATTCTCCAATAATTTAGATATTTCCCAGAAAGATGGATGTTTTTTGTGAAAAGATGAAAATAGAGCACATTCAACACTTCTTTCACAAATACTATTTTCTGTTAAACTTCAAAACCAGTCTCATTCGAAACAATGTGTTTCAAGCCCCTCCAGAACAGTGGGTTTAATTTCCTAGATGGGCTAACAATATTACACGATTTGGAGCAAATACTTGTAAAAATCACACTGCGAATAAAGTTTTAACTTTGGTTTCTTATATCTTATTGATTACAGGCATGATACGGATGAAACTTTGGACAACAACTTAGCAACGTAAGGTTACCCAACATAAGATATCATTCATATTCTTCATTCCAAATTTCTGCAAAATCTGTTCATGCTTGATTTTTATAAAAATTACAAAAGATATCATGTTCAATTTTCTTTCATAAAATCTGTTTTCCATAATTGATTTCAAACTAACCACAACTGGAAAGAGCATGTTTTCAAGCATCCACAAAATCACAATCATTTTTCCAATGTGCACTAACAATACCTGAAAATGACAGACAAATTGGAGGATATGTACCAAGGCAACAGGCTACATTGCAGTAACCTAGTTTGAGAACATCAACCAGCAACCCCATCGACATTACGGGGTCACACAATAACAGCCATGGGTAGATTTCTTCATCAAGGTTCACAAACCTATAATTTGGTATCTTAATTTCAGTTTCAAAGACCTGTGGTAATACCTGTCTGCTTAAAATGTGATTTGCTGTAACTATCTCATATTCTAAAATCTGTAGGAGTACCTCATATACAAGTAGATGACAACATTGCAGTTTACATCTTTCGAAATTTTGGAGCCATTTTCTGCACTTTGTTTCCTGTAAATTGATACTTTCGGCCAGATGATTATATTGAAGGATACGAGAGGGCGGATATGAGGTAGTGTTCTGGTACCCAACAAGCATTCTGTCTTTCGAGCCAATAAAATGAATCAGCTGAGCCTTCAGGATGCATAAATCTTATCAGTGCATCATTTTGTTCTGTTGGTGTATCAATAATGTTGCTGATCTACCATTAATTATCATATATACAGGATATGTAACAGTCATGTAACAACGACATCAGTTTCCAAACTGATGATTCTCTCTCTCATACGGTTCTGGAATGTATATATGTTTCATGCAATGTACATTTTGGTCTTGAAAGTTGGATAGATTTTTTGGCATCAAGATTTGACTTGTTGATGGCCTTTGTACACTTGTGCAAGTAGCCAATCGCTTGGTTGTGCCACCAATCCCATTTAATGGAGATTTTTTTGTGGTTGTGCCAAAAAGTCCCAGCAACATCAATGTTGAAATCGGTTTTGTGGCTAAAGTTCTTATTTTTGTATGTTCTACAGCTAATCCACCTCTCAAATAATATAATTTGGTGATGTTTGTTTGAGTCAATAAAAAGTCCATCAATTTTCGAAGATACCCTCATACAGATACTGTATGATATAGCAAGTGATATGAAATATGCAACAACTGACATTTTGCAGAAATATACAACAACTAACATTTTGCAACAATTCCTCACTGACATAATAAGCTATAAAATTACGTACCTTCGCTTGCAACTTTCCCTACGAAATCCCTGAGCAGAATCTTGAACAAATGAACAATTTTCAGCAAAGTCTTTGGAATGTAAATTAGGAAACCAAACTACAGGTTCAGGAATCTGGATAAAGAAACCTGCTCATGGCTGGTATTGTGTAACTCTTATGGCACTGGGAGTGCTGGCTCATGTTCTTGAACTGGTAGTGACAATGTCACCATGACCTAACGCAATGAAGCGAGGTATTATTTGCCAGTTTAAAAATAAAAACCATATACAATGAAATAAGGACAACAGTTTGCTGCAATGTAGCCTGTTGACATAGCACCTTCTCCCAAATTTGTCTGTCATTTTCAGATATTGTCAGTGCACATCAAATGTGATTTTCTGGATACCCGAAAACATGCTCCTTCCAACTGTGATTAGTTTGAAATCAATTAAGGAAAACAGATTGTATAAAAGCAAACTGAATGTGATTTATTTTTGTAATTTTTACGAAAATCAAGACTGAACTGACTTCGTAAAAATTTAGAAAGTAGTATCAGAATACTTCAAATTAGAAAACTAATGTTGCTAAGTTGTGTCCCAAGTTTCGTGATTATCATGCCTTTAATCAATGAGATATGAGAAGCCAAAGTGAAGACTTCATTCACAGCACTATTTTTCTGGCTACTCTGCCTCAATTTTTGTAGCATTGTTAGCCCATGTTGGAAATCAAACCTACTATTCTGGAGGGGCTCAAAACAAATTGGTTCAAATGAGACTGGTTTGGAAGTTTTAACAAAAAATAATATTTGTAAAAGAATTGTCGAATATACTTTATTTTAGTCTTTTTTTTCCATGACAATTTTCACTCCCCACTTTTATTCACATTATGTAGCATTGTTGGCAGGCAGTGGATACAGAATGAGATTTTCACTCTGCAGCGGAGTGTGCGCTGATATGAAACTTCCTGGCAGATTAAAACTGTGTGCCCGACCGAGACTCCAACTCGAAAGTTTGGAAGGTAGGAGACGAGATACTGGCAGAAGTAAAGCTGTGAGTACCGGGCGTGAGTCGTGCTTCGGTAGCTCAGATGGTAGAGCACTTGCCCGCGAAAGGCAAAGGTCCCGAGTTCGAGTCTCGGTCGGGCACACAGTTTTAACCTGCCAGGAAATTTCAGGCAGTGGATAATCAAATACACTTTTTCTGCAATTAAAACTATGGCATTTCTAATGAGCCCAGTTTGGATAGATTTGTAGGACAATGTTTTCTGAAACACCATGTCAAAAATATCACATTTTGACCTTTTAACAAAATCTTCAACTTTGAACTTAATTTGTTCAGTATTGGAAAGTGGTACATAAATGAAACTTTATATTTGAGACCCTTGTGTTGTTAGGTTACCATATGTCACGTTTCACAATATTCTTACCTCTAGTCCCTACGATATAAGAAGGCAAACTTTGAAATTTTTTCAGACTGTGATTTTTCTAGGCAATTTTGCCTCAACTTTTTTGACTAAATATGGCTTATAGAATTCTTTTCATTATTATTCTTAGGAAGCCACAAAGTTGCACAAGACGGGCAAATTTATTCCTGGAGAAATAACAGTTCAGATTAATCAGAAATTCACGCTCACTCTGAGCAAAGTTGCATGTGGAGGAAAACAAGTTACTGTATCTCTGTCAGTATTGCTACAACATACATTAAGCTTCACCAACATTCAGTGGGGACGTGGGAATGTTCTCATAAAATTTCACCGAAATATACGATGGCCGAGAAAGAAAATGTTCCAAAACTAAGCTATCTGACATTGAATGACCCGAATGATAATACTAAATCATAAAACATTTAGTGCACATCAACTATATTCTAATATCGGCTGAGCAAAACATTAGATAATGCACTTTCTTTATAATGGTGATCTGAAATTTGTCTCTCTGGGTGAAAAATGACTTTTTTTTTTTACATTTTAGGGCAAATTTAAGAAGTATTTCAGAAGCTGTGAAATGACTATTGCCTCTGCAGTATACATCTTGCTTAAGGACAATAAGAACGGAGCTTGTAAAGAGGCTAATTTGTTTTTGGTGGAGTAAAGGAAGTACAGTACTAAAGAATCACATGAAGTAATCTCTAAATACTTTCTACAGACATTCACACACAAAACTGCTCAGTCCTTGGTCCAGAATACTGATGGATAACAAAGAATATGAAATACAGGGAAAATGTATCAAATGTAAATGACAAGGCATTTGACTTCGTAACTGCATACTTCATTTTAAGGTATGTGCAAAAAGATGGTTATAGTAGCAGAAAGAAATTTTAAGAAGTGCACACAAAGACCCTAACAAAACGCTGTATGGGTAGCAGACTTTGTGAAAGCACACGTAAGTTAGAAATTACTTTGTTTTTCTAATGCTAAGTAGCGTTTCAAGCTATAGTTTCTTCCTGAGAACTCCATCAGCTCCCCAGTTTTCAGCTTCCTCAGCGTTTATGTCTATCACTTTATCATCCAATCAATGGCCATATGCGCTTGTGAGACCTGAGAAATGTCAGTAAAACCAGCACATTAAGCTCAATGTTCGCATCAACTATCCTTGAGGCAAATTCTGAAGATCAGTTAGCTTGTCCACATTTCAAATGGTGACAGGCTGAGAAGAGGTGGTCTGCACAACCTGTAAAAAATCATAGCCGACAGATGACTGAAGCTTGTGGGGCTGTTCTATGCATGAAAGATGGAAGAATTCCCAAATCAGCACTACTGCAGAAACTAGCAGACCTCTTAACCCAAAAAAGAATTTTTATGAAGGGCATAAACTGGGAAGTTTATAATGCCTACAAATGACAGGAATCTGGTGCTAAAACTTTTCAAAAGGAAAAAAAGTTGTTTAATATTAAATTCTGATATTAGGTTTAAATGACAATTACAAGAATAAATGAGTTAGTTAATAAGTTGTCATATATGCTGAAGACAGCTGAGACGTGGACTGCAAAATTCCCAGTATCACCTGGAAGTGGCATATTTTTTTATCCATGCACTTAGAAATTACAGAGTTAGATAACTTCAGTACCTTACCGACTTCGAATGATCCAAGACACCCAAACGTCTAGTTAGTTTCCTTATCACTCCATCATCTGATTGGTTGGCACCAACAGCTAAAACTTTTGTTTCTTTTTGAACAGGAACAGAGGTATGAATGAAACAGTGGCATCTTGTTGCTGAAGAGCTTACAATTGTGGGTTTTAGATATTCTGCTACAACTGTTCTTCTGTAACACTGTGTTGGTACCTGTAAACAAATATGTGCATGAGACATTGAAATTTTGAACTCAAACTATTAAATATTCATTCATAATCAAAGACAAAAATCAGTATTAGAATAATTTCTGACAGGAAAGCAGCCAACTAACCCAAATTTAAAAATAATTGTTGCATACGTAACTACGAGGGTTGGAACTTTAATAGTGGCAACTATTTATTTACAGCTCGTACAAAACATATGTGTTTCAAAGTTTTACTGACCTTCAAAGTAGTCACCAGCATTGTGTATAACCTGCTGTCAGAGATGTGGAAGCCATAGGATACTCTTAGCAGTGCCAGTTGTGTTGACAGTTCGAGTGGTGCTGTCTATTGCCCAACGAATTTGTAGCAGATCTGAAGCAAATGCTGTGAAGTGTTCCCTTCAGTTTAGAAATAGAGTTGAACATACGAGGGCGTAAATCAGGGGAATGTAGTAGGTGGTATAGCACTTAGCAGCCCCATCAGTCAAATCAGCAACAGCTTGCACTGTACGTGCTTGAGCATTGTCCTGCAAAATGATGGTCAGGTCCTGCAGAAAGTGTCATCACTTCTGCCTCTATGCTATTCATTTTTGGAACACAACCTACAACCAGCTTAGAGACAGAAGTGAAAACACTTTCTGCAGAACCTGACCATCATTTTGCAGGACAATGCTCGAACACGTACATCGCAAGCTGTTATCGATTTGTTTGACTGACGGGACTGCTAATTGCTATACCACCTACTTCACTCCCCTGACTTTAGCCCTCGCGAGTTCAACTCTCTCTCTCTCTCTCTCTCTCTCTCTCTCTCTCTCTCTCTCTCTCTCTCTCTCTCTCTAAACTGAAGGAAACACTTCAAGGCATTTGCTTCGGAACTACTACAAATTCGCTGGGCAACAGACCGCGCCGTTCGAACTGTCAACACAACTGGCACTACTAAGAGTATCCTAAGGCTTCCACATCGCTGGCAACGGGTTATACACAATGCTGGTGACTACTTTGAAGGTCAGTAAAACTTTGAAACATGTATCTATTTTGTACGAGCTGTAAATAAATAGTTGCCACTATTAAAGTTCCAACCCTTGCATATTTTTAAAACTGTGCGTACTAGTCAAACTCCAGTTTCAGCACCTGGTACTAATGCACTTATCTTGTTTTCAAAGTACTATTTAAATACTTTAATAATACACCTGGTCCTACCACTCACTTTCACCTTATGTCTCATACCATACTGCATGAGATTTTGCCCATCATTTACTTCTGAGTACCAGTGTAACTTGGGTCACTAAAAATAAGTAACCCTGTTTTAGGTAAAAAATATTTCACTACTCATTATTTCTATTCACTCCACAGTTTTCAACCAGTCTGTATTCCAAACCACAAGGAGAATTTTAATGTGACTTTTATGGACTTCACTGAGTGAAGCGGTGCAGTTGTTAGCACACTGAACTCCCATTAAGGAGGACAACAGTTCAAATCATTGCCCGGCCATTCAGATTTGGGTTTTCTGTGATTTCACCAAGTCACTCCAGGCAAACTGTTCTTCAAAAACGGCATGGCTGATTTCCTTCCCCTTTCTTCCACAGTACGAGCTTGTGCTGTGTGTCTAATGACCGCACTGTTGATGGGATGTTAAACTGTTAATCTTTCTTTCTTTTTGTGATGGACTTCAAGCTGGTGGTGGTAGTGGTACATATGTGGCACTCAACAGCAAGGTCATAAATACTACACTAATTGGAGATGTGTATCATTATTATTACCAAAAGGTAAAATGTAAAATATAATTCTCAGCCACTCCGTCTCACCCGCACTTTCACACAAAAGACTAAGGAGACATGTGCTGCCAGTCATTTATGGTTAAAACACAGACTAACCCACAACAGCTGAATAATATAGTAAGGAACTGTGCCTGGTCGATCAACGGGGAAATAAAAAAAAAAAAAATCAATCACCCTGGAACAATGGTATGGTGAACACGGATGGAATGCTAGCGACCGTGGGGTTGAGAGTACATTGCATACATGTTGCTTCATGAGAATTTGCTGGCACATGATAAGCAGTGGTATCACTAGCCAGTCAAACTACCACAACACAGAGGCTGGGAATCAGATTGTTTCTGTGTGATCTTGTTACCAACTCATTCCCCTCATGGTGAACAGTATTGATGTGCAATAAGGTGGCCTATCCGAGCTGTAAACTATGTATTTGGAGTCAAGGCGGAATTGCACAAACTCCTTGTAAAACTGCAGCAGACATGTTCGGTCTGTTTCACATGACCTGTGGTCGAGTCATTTTCAAATGTCTTCAGGTTTTCAACTTTTACATTCGACAGATGTGGTAACCATGTGAGCCACTCATCAAATGTGAGACCCAGAAACTCCACCAACTCCTGCAATACGAGGTGCATTCAAGTTCTAAGGCCTCCGATTTTTTTTCTCTGGACTGGAAAGAGATAGAAACATGTGCATTGTTTTAAAATGAGGCCGCGTTCATTGTCAATACGTCCCAGAGATGGCAGCACCGTACGGCAGATTGAATTTTAACGCCAGCGGCAAGAATCAGAACTGTTTTAAATACTTAAAATGGCGACGTTTTCCTTACTTGAACAGCGTGCAATCATTCGTTTTCTCAATTTGCGTGGTGTGAAACCAATTGAAATTCATCGACAGTTGGAGACATGTGGTGATGGAGTTATGGATGTGTCGAAAGTGCGTTCGTGGGTGCGACAGTTTAATGAAGGCAGAACATCGTGTGACAACAAACCGAAACAACCTCGGGCTCACACAAGCCGGTCTGACGACATGATCGAGAAAGTCGAGAGAATTGTTTTGGGGGGTCGCCGGATGACTGTTGAACAGATCGCCTCCAGAGTTGGCATTTCTGTGGGTTCTGTGCACACAATCCTCCATGACGACCTGAAAATGCGAAAAGTGTCATCCAGGTGTGTGCCACGATTGCTGACGGACGACCACATGGCTGCCCGTGTGGCATGTTGCTAAGCAATGTTGACGCGCGACGACAGCATGAATGGGACATTCTTTTCGTCGGTTGTGACAATGGATGAGACATGGATGCCGTTTTTCAATCCAGAAACAAAGCGCCAGTCAGCTCAATGGAAGCACACAGATTCACCGCCACCAAAAAAATTTCAGGTGACCACCAGTGCTGAAAAAATGATGGTGTCCATGTTCTGGGACAGCAATGGCGTAATCCTTACCCATTGCGTTCCAAAGGGCACTATGGTAACAGGTGCATCCTACGAAAATGTTTTGAAGAATAAATTCCTTCCTGCACTGCAACAAAAACGTCCGGGAAGGGCTGCGCGTGTGCTGTTTCACCAAGACAACGCACCCGCACATCGAGCTAACGTTACGCAACAGTTTCTTTGTGATAACAACTTTGAAGTGATTCCTCATGCTCCCTACTCACCTGACCTGGCGCCTAGTGACTTTTGGCTTTTTCCAACAATGAAAGACGCTCTCCGTGGCTTCACATTCACCAGCTGTGCTGCTATTGCCTCAGCGATTTTCCAGTGGTCAAAACAGACTCCTAAAGAAGCCTTCGCCACTGCCATGGAATCATGGCGTCAGCGTTGTGAAAAATGTGTACGTCTGCAGGGCGATTACGTCGAGAAGTAACGCCAGTTTCATCGATTTCGGGTGAGTAGTTAATTAGAAAAAAAATCGGAGGCCTTAGAACTTTAATGCACCTCGTACTGTGAATTGTAACTGACAAGTGGTTGTTGCAAGGCTGGAGAAGGAACATAATATGGCAAAGTTCCCTGCAAACAAACAACACCAAATGGAAGACTTTACATGGCAATAGCACATAGTCACACTTAAAACAGATCCCTGAGGGGCACCATTCTCTTACTTGAATTGCCCAGAAAGAGCATCACTACCCTGATATAAAAAAATAAGTCTGGAAAGGAAGGACAGTATGAATATTGGTAGTCATCCTCTTAAGTCCCACTTGTGGAGATTTCCTAGGATGTGATGCTTCCAGCTAGCATCGTAGATCCTCTCACAATCAAAGAGAATACCTATGAGGTGCTGCCTATGTACAAAAGATAGTTGCATTCCCACCCGTAGCATGGTAAGGTTGTCCAAGGTTAAATTATTCCTTCGAAACCCACAACACTAGTAGAGGCTCTGCAGTTCCCGTGATTCTAGGACCAAAGCCAGATGCTGACTGACCACACGTTCTAGCATCTTTCCTAGACAGCTAGCGAGGGCCACGCTATAGTAACTACTGGGCAATGTGTGGGAGGAGATAACGAACTTGCCTTCTTCCACGAGTCGGGAAAGTCTCCAGTCAATCACATTTTATTAAAAAGAGATTGGATGATAGCCTTTGCATCCACTTTGAGGTACTATAACATGCTGTTCTGGCTATGGTCCTTACCTGACACAGTCTCCCTGACCTGAGAGAATGCACACTCAAGCTCCCACACAGAAAAGGGTCCACTATAGTCCTTGGTGTTGTAGGAACGGAAATTCCAACCACCCTTATACATTAATGGCTGATGGCAGCAGAAAGCTGGATCCTGATTTTCAGTGGCAGTGATCAAACTGAAGCACTCTGCCATTGCCTGGACAATGCCTCCAGGTACAGAATGGACACACCCTTGCCCAAGCACAGCAGTTATAGGTAATCTGACAAATTTTGCAGATAGCTTCAAACATTTTTGGAGCTAGTGGAACCATTTATCAAGTCCAGAAACACTTGCCATGACCTCTTCTTGCTCTCTTTGTTCTTCATGCTTCTGTCCTCTCTATAAAAGGCTGCAAGGTTTGTAGTGGGTGGTTGGCATTTAAACAGTTGCAAAACCCTGTATCTACCCTTGATTGTGGAGAGAGACTCATCATTCCACTATGTGACATGTCACCACTGAAGTCAGACTGAGGATTTGGGGACAGATGCATCTGTAGCAGCACCACCATTTAAGATAGGAAAGCTAGATTTGGTGCAATATTTCTGAGTGCACGAGTTACAGCCAGGCACAAGCCTGATGACAGTAAGTTAAGCTGACCAGCAGCTGCGAAGTAGAACGGAGACCACAGGGCCGTCGAACCGCTGAAAAGAGTAAAAGTAGCAGTTTGCATGGGGCAAGTTACAGGCAGAAGGGTTCCACTGGCACAACCTAGGTGTTATGAATACATGACCCGGAGCAGCTTGTTAGCAAGGCAGAGGCGCACAGCTGCGTATAAATAGATGCTGGTTTTCTAACGAGGGGCATTCGAGTGTGGCAGCTCTCCTGGACAGAGGGGCACGTCACACCACCGACTATACGCAGCAACAGATGGGGCGCCAGCATTCCAGGCCATGGCAGGTCACTGGTTCTACCCTCTGAGGCCAACGTGGGGTCCGGAGCCAGCCAGCGGCGGGCCACTCGACAACTTGCTACCGCGGGCAGTCTTGTTGTCTCCCAACACATGCCGGAGGTATCCCGGGGCGAGGGCCACAGATTTGGCTGTCTGATCACAGGCGCTTGTTGTCGCCGCGATCCTAACCACGACGGTGAAGAAGCAACGGGGGTGAAGGCTGCTGAGTTGGCTGCTGGCGCATCCAGACATCGTCAAAACTCCGCAGCTGTACACGACCAGTATGCCGCAATACGTTGCACGGAAAGCTGAGGTAACCTTCTGCGCCAAGCTGTTTTACAGACAGCGAAGTGCCATCCTCAGCATCGCGGGACCCTGTGATACTGTAGCTGGGAATAATAAAACACTTGAAGATCACAGCCGAGTTTTAATACGGTGCATCCTGATAGCTTCCATCCACGTCCTACATTCCTCCACCGCAGGCTAACATCTACATTTCGCAGTGACGGCTACACATCAGAGGCATAGTGGTTCGTGCTGGTAATATGGTCCACCCTTTTCCGGACACTATATCAGCATTCAAAAGCAGCCAGTTGGCTGTTCAGCATCCAGTCAGCTCTGCCACGAATCCACTGTGGCAGCTTCTTTTCAGGGACAGCTCTATCCGACAGGTGGAGCCAGACAGGGAGGTGGTCACCCGAATGGAAGGCACTGACCACTTCCCACTAAGCAGCATCTATGGGGCAGGATAAACAGAAAGCAACGTCTGTGGTGGAGAATGACACCCCCCCCCCCCCCCCTGCAGTGCCAATTTGCAGGAAACTATTACATAAAAAGAATGTATGCTGTGATACTACATTACAGAAGACCTGAACCGAGTTCATCCTTTTCATCATTCTCTCACTAAATTAGGATTCACGCGAGACATGTACCCTCGACAACCAACAGGGAGTTGCTCCTTTAACACAACTCATTTTGATTTAATGACAATGGAGATTCATACAAGCACACAGTCAACAAGGCATTAAAAGTGTTGAAAGTGATGTTACATGATCAAACAACAGTGAAACACAGCTCATAAAGACTGATCTGCAAAGGTGTAATGATATTATCACATACATATTTTTTTTTCAAACTGTTTATCCTCTATATGAATTATCTGATCAGATTTAATCTGAAGATAGTAATTTTGCAAGCCAAGTTAGGGGCTGACTGACTACGATAAACTTTAATCACTCAAAGCCACTGAATAGACAAATATAATTAACTTAAAATACATAAACAGACTCAGCTGTGTAGTTTGGCCCCTATTTGCATTCCTGTTGTTCTATGATGAGGAACAAAATTGGTGCTTCCCTGGTCCAGTGCACAATCTGCTACTGTCAGTTTATTTGTATGTCCTTAGTCTTGTGTTATTTAAGCCAGGTATTCATATTAATTTTTGTGGTTCCCAGGTGCACTATGCATTGACCATGGCCTAATGCCCATGAAACAAAATTCAGCAAGATCCAGCCTTGAAAGCTTGCACTGCATGATCTAACCGCTGATGCTCCCCCCTTCATCCTTATCTACCATCCTCCTCATTACACTACAGGTGGGTCCCCTCTCATCTTGTTAACACTTTTACTTTTATGTGCATCTATCAGCAGTACCAAACATTTCTTGCCCTAAGGGTAAGTACCGGCCAGTAATTCTGTTTCATATTTATTAGTTTTCTGAATAGAATTATCCTGTGGTACAGCATTCTTTTTCCCCAAGCTATGCACTCGTTATCTGTGCTATCATATTACTGCCATCTGTACAAAAGCATTTAGTTCCAAATACAGCCTGCCAGATATCTGACCATCATTAACTGCATAAGCAACTGCTTCTAATTACATTGCTGCAACTGGTACTAAATGTTCGGAAGATTAGAAAAATTATAAGTTGAGAGATTTGAGTGTACAATTTCCACCTCCTTATTCACTAAATTTGTAAATAAATGCTTAGAAATTAATCATCACACATTGCGACAAATGTTTCTGACAAACAGCATTATAAATATAATTACCAATCATTTCAGTTGCAGTAATTCAACCAGCACTCTTAGGTTCCTGCATAACCACATAATTGTATATCATAACATATTCATAGTAAATGCAAATTGTACCTTTCCCATTCCCATTAATTAAACAAAACATTACACTCACGTAGTGAGTGGTTCTCTATGTATGTCTTGATGTTCAATGCCAAACAGTATCTTTCTGTTTTCAATACATTCATCTTTTGTTGTGTCTCTTAACATTTTGAGAGTCAGCTATTTGATACATATTGAAATGGGTCTGCAACTTCGATGTACACACCGATTCTTGGAAATTACCAAATAACTGCACACTTGTTATCTTAAAAAAAAAAAAAATTCTCTCCTGCAATTGTTAAATTAAACAGCTCACAGATTAATTCAACTACATGAAATTTTATTCTCAATCCAACACTATTATAGAAACAAACGAACAAAATAAAATACTTACACATGGAGATACTTTTCTTAACACTGATTCTTTTCTTAGCATTCAGCGATTCCAATCCTCCTCAATACTAAATAAATACAAATACCTTTATAACTGCAATACCCCTTACTCATTGAAGAGAGAAAGGTAAAAAAAAGCATGTATCTCAACATGAAAGACCCCTTTTATGACATATAACTTACAGCCTTCGTTTTGGTAGGAACTTCATCAGTATATCCAAATCTTCATGCATATTCTGCAAACCACTGAGGAGTGCATGGCATAGCATACTTTCCAATATACCGGTTATTAGGGCTTCTCCCCATTCCATTCATGTACGGGGCACAGGAAGAATGATTGTTTAAATACCTCTGTGCATGCTGAATTAATCTTATCTTGATCTCATGACTGGTTTGGAAGAGATACTTAGTGGGTTGCATTAAACTCCTAGATTTTCCATTTACAGCTGGTTCTTGAAACTTTGCAAGTAGGCTTTCTCAGATTGCTGATGTTCAAAGGAAATATGCAGCATGTCTGACTGACCTCTTATCACTTTTTCTACAGTAAAAAGAAATGCTTTATCTCTATGCATTTTGTGAGATGATGGCATTTAGGAATGTCTCTGACTTTCAATGTTACCATATTATTAACCCTGGGAACTCTAACTTCTGACAGTTTTCTCATTCCTCGAAGAAGTCTACCAAGGTAAATTATTCCCTTAGCAACTTCTGTTTCTACTACCAACACACCTTCATTTGATATGGCAGTCATTGCTTGTCTTTCACTGGTAAGGGGACCATCATAAGTGTAAATAACAGGTTTTGACAGGTCTCCGATATGCTGTAGAGGGACATGCCCTGAGTATGAGGCTATCCGCCTTTTTAGCGACGGGCTTTGGTTTTTGAGAAAATTGATTTTGAAGTTCATTGCACACTGTAATATGTGTAGCATTAGCCAAGTTCCAACCAAGTAAGTATGGCGCAGTGGTTAAGGTATACAGCTACCAAGCTGGAGGTACCGTGTTCGGGTTCTTTCCGTGATTTTTGCCCTTTTTTTATCAGAATAGTCCAACATTTTTCCATTTTATTTTACAGAACATCAACAAACAGTGTAAATTGTGTGACATCCTTAAGAAGTTTAAATTGTGTAGGCTTGGTCAAACAGAAAGCGGACTGTCTGCAGGGGCATCCCGTGCAAACTCTGTGTATTGTGACAGTGTATTGCCCTGGTCACCGCCTTTTATTTCGCTATGGAGATATAATTTCTTAATGCAAAGAGTTCTAATGGACAGGCCTCTGTGTATAATGAACATGTATCACCCTGGTAAAACAAACGGCGGTGACCTAGCTCCTAAACCACTAGTTTGCATTTGGATTCAATGTCCGTTGCTTGCAATGCATTGTTAGTGCCGTGTGTGTTCGAAGAATGCAGTGAAATGGACGACCCAAGTGTGTCTACAGAAGTGCATCCAGAAGAAGATACATCTAAGTAGAAGGGTTGAATGAACAATCGAGAAGCAAAATCACTAAAGCCATCAAATATGCGGAAAAGTTGCTTCGTGATTTAAATCTTCTAACAAATACACTGCCCAACACAATCTCTGCTAATTCAATTGCAATTGGCAATGAGATATGTATTGCAATACAAGAACCTGTTGGCCGAGAGACATATCATTGATGGTGATGAATTAATGATCATCAACGAAGAAGACGAGGTGCATGAATATGAGGCAGTAGGTTTCACTTTCGTGTGGCTGTTCTCTTTCTTGTGGATTGGATGAATCAACATAATTTAAAGCTATTTACTTTGCAATATATGGGAGTAGAGGGAGATGGCGATTTTGTCGCTGACGAATTCACATATGAACCAGCAGATTATGCGCCTCTATGCTACATAGAACGAACAGTCACTCTTGCAGTCGCTCATCCAAAATGGAGCATAAAGTTTGCAGTCCCACGGTGTCTCTTGATTAAAACATAAATCAATATTACATCGATGGAAAGAGGATGTGAGATGAGGTGGAACTTAACGTGATAAATGGAACACTATCGATCGTGAGACATATGGACAGTTCTTTAAAGCAAGACAGAATTTGGAACAGGTAAAACATGTCAAAATATATGTCAAATACATTGTAAGAAAGAGACTGACTTGTGAAAATAATATAATTTCTTCTGCGAGCAGGCGACAACCAGAACTTTACAGCAATGGGCGATGAATGCTGCTGTTCCACTTTTAGTGGATACCTTTAATTTCGTGACCAGCTCGACTTGGGTCGAAAGATGTAAACAAAAGCATAGAATCAGGCAAAGGAAGATTACGAAGTTCATCAGTTCCAAAGAATGGGCACTGACAGAAGAAGTATTAGTAGCTACAGAAGAATTCTGCACACAAAAGAAAATACGAATTGGTAATTTTAACCTCAACTACATAATCAACACCAATCAAACAGCTGTCAATATCAATCAATATACAATAGAGCCCTCTTGGAGAAAAGTGTGAGAACCATTCTCGTCCAGAGAAAAGATTTAAGCAAGATAAATCATTTGTACACAGCACAGTACACTAACTGCATCAGGAAAGATGATCCCGTACTTTTTTTTATGTAAGCAGAAACCATCTGAAAAATTTGGCCCTAATGTTCAGAAAAGAGTGGATGAATTAACCCTCAAATTTAAATACGTAACTGTGTCCTGCATGAAATCAGAGAAGTTCATGAAACTGGTGTACGAAGACTTTTTTTAAAATCTGCGATTATTCTGTACATGGGACAGGAAAAGTTTCTACATGTCAGTGATACATGGGGAGAGCAGACTGATCTGACCATATACGATCACATCTTCATGGAAGATAGGAAAGCGTGCACCTGCACCATAAAAGTTATCCCACCAAAGTATACTCCACTTTGCCTGCCTTTTGACGTATATTTTTATCGACAGCCTAAATTTTCATGAAGAAAATTCAGACTGCTCCCGATTTGTTGAAGACCAACAGCAATCTAATCCAGGGATGATTCCATAAAAACTGCACCTATTAACTTTGCATCAATTCAGAGCACTTGATTTTCCGAATATGATCAAATATGCATGGTTTGCATCAAAACCTTTTTGAATGTAAATGAACAATCTTTTCCAGTATTGCTCTTAAAAACTCTATGCGTCTGCAAGACAGTAGCTTTTATGAAATGCGTTTGGTGCTATAAAACATTGTGTTTTCTTTGCTTTTACGACAAATACTCATCCGGATTTCTGTTGTGGCATAGCAAGCGATGCAGGCGATAATGAGTAAGATTCTGTAATGATGACGTGAAAATTAAATTACTATGGCAAAATTGAGTATTTCTTAATTATTCCACACAACGTACACTGTTTGCTGATATTCTGTAAAATAAAATGGGAAAATGTCAGACTATGCTGATTAAGAAAACCACGGTACCTCCAGCATGGTAGCTGTATACCTTAACCACTGCACCACGCTCACTTGGTTGGAACATGGCCAATGTTATGGATATTACACTGCACAGTGAACTTCAAAATCAATTTTCTAGGAAGCCAAGGCCCATCGCTAAAAAAAAAGCGGTTAGCCTCTACAACATATCCAAGACCGATCAAAATCCGTTATTTACACTTCTGATGGCCCTCTTGTGAGCAGGCAGACAGCTCCACCTGCAAATGTAATAAGGACATCAAATGTTTACAGTCTCTCCAACAGCCTTCATCACTGTATTCGCCTCTGGACCATATATTATAGCTGTCACATATATCTGCTACGTACCAAGAGTACTCGCTTTAGTCTCACTAAATTTTCTGTTGATGCTGGGTCAAGTGTTTGGGGCAGGAAACACACACTGTAAGCTACAGCACGTCTGATTCTTAGCATCAGATACATCAATTGCATTGTGTTAGGGAAATTACTCGTCCCTATAATCTTTGCTTTTGCTTTGATGTATCTGGTTTTTTACAATAAGTGTTGAAACAAGTCTGTATACGTGAAAATTGAAATACTACAGAATCTCCCTTGCATAAGCTTGTTGCTTGTCTCAACTGCACCTTTGTCAAAGCATTTAATCTCAAGTTAGAGAAAATATTATGCTGGTTTCATGGCGATCTTGAATTAAGTTTTCAACTCCTTAATGACCTTTCTGGCATCCTGTTGTTCTCTCACCATAACTAACAATTTCTTATAATCATCGTCTCAGACAAATACACATGAACCTGCATCATTTGCCATAAAACCTCCTGACAAGAGAACTGCTCCAAAATATTTATTCTCTCTCTACACTTACTTTAAGTCCACATAAATTTCACCTTACTCTGCAAACTCTGTATCATCACTGTACCCTTCGGGCTGATGCATATAGATTACTACTTCTAATTTTCCATACAAGAAAAAAGTACACACATCAAATTATATCGGACACATCATCTCAGTTGCAACACCACTTTAACAGTGAACGAACTGTGCTCAGATTAGCTATTAGACTGCAAGTTTCCTGCTTTATATTTATCGGTACTTCCATATGAATCAGGCTTTACTTGAAAAATCCACTTCCGTGGTATGGCTCTTCCTTCTTTTTGTGATGTAGCTAGTTCACACATCTTATTCTCTTATAATGACTTCATTTCATTTACCGTAGCTTGTTTCCAGTGAACATTTTGTGTACTACTGACGGTTTTCCTGGATCTCTTTTCGTTCCATTAATTATCTCTTCTGTGAGCATTAAAAAGTCGTTCAGCCATGAAGGTTTCATTAATGTTGAACAATTTCAGAGCTGTTGATGAGGTGTGATGAACAGTTCCTTCTCTGTGTTATCAGTGCCATCCTCTTCGATTTTTGAGTCATCAGACTACTCTTCGTCCAAGTTCATCTCATATTTAAGGTCTTGAGGTGTATAGTTTCTCTGGTTATTTTGCTCAACATCCTGCAATGATAATTTGACTTCTTCTTCACAAACTCCAGGCCTACCATGCAACATTACATCTCTGCTGAGAATGACCATTTTTCTTCTATCACCTTAATTCTGTAATGCTAATCTCCATTATATCCCACGAGATATCCCTTGACTGCATTATTATCCACTTTCTGTCTTCCTTGAACTGGGATGTCTGCACAGTATGTAGAACCTAAACACATGTGTTTTATTCTCAGATTCTTACCCAAACACAGCTCAAAAGGACTAACTCTTTCCACAGATGAATATGCAGTTCACTTTAGAACGTACATTGACACTTTAACCTGTTGTTGTTGTGGTCTTCAGTCCTAGGACTGGTTTGATGCAGCTCTCCATGCTACTCTATCCTGTGCAAGCCTCTTCATCTCCCAGTACCTACTGCAACCTACATCCTTCTGAATCTGCTTAGTGTATTCATCTCTGTCTCCCTCTACGATTTTTACCCTCCACGGTGCCCTCCAATGCTAAATTTGTGATCCCTTGATGCCTCAAAACATGTCCTACCAACCGATCCCTTCTTCTAGTCAAGTTGTGCCACAAACTTCTCTTCTCCCCAAACCTATTCAATACCTCCTCATTAGTTACGTGATCTACCCACCTTATCTTCAGCATTCTTCTGTAGCACCACATTTCGAAAGCTTCTATTCTCTTCTCGTCCAAACTAGTTATCGTCCATGTTTCACTTCCATACATGGCTACACTCCATACAAATACTTTCAGAACTTTAACCTATTCCACCCTTAAGCAGCACCACGGAGGGGGCTGTAGGACATATCCTCCCAAATATTTTTTGAAAACCAATTTCAATTTTATGAGTCCCAGCTGACAAAAAATGGCACCAATGAATGAATATATGTGCAAGCTTAACTAATTGCATACACTAAAAGCTCTTGTGCGTAAGAATTAATAGTTTGCAGGATTTACTAAAATGCCAGTAAATCAAACTCACTTGTCTTATTCACTAAAAAGACAACATTTCAAGTTTAAATGAATTGTATTAGTACTACAAAGGTAAAGGACTGGAGTAGATAAGTACGAATCCGCTTGGTCTTGCTGTATGTTTGAAGGAAGTATGGCCAGTAGGCAGATGGCTAATAACAGAGTTCCATGCAACAATCACTTAATAAAGTTGAAGTTGGTGCATGCGTCAAGAAGAATTGCTATGAATACTGCCTTCTTTTAAAAGGCAATGGAATGATGTTAAGTAAATATTTATTACAAAATTTATTCCACTTTACTCAGTTTTTACCACTACAGAGTAGAACAACTCCTACTTTATAGGAATTTACCTAAATATAGAGTACAACCTATTACGTTCTATAGTTATTTATCCTTGATTTTTCCCTGCAAAAAGATTTATAATAATTAGCAATTTATCCATCATGGCTTCCCCACATTGCCCAGTAAAAGAAAAATGCAAAGTGAGAATTTTTGGAAGGTATTCTTGTAAAGTTATAGGTTTCCAGTGTTCTCCATGTTTTAAAAGCTTAAGTCTGTACTTTGAACTATGAAACTTTTTTTTTTTGTTTTTTTTTTTTTTTTTTTTTTGGCAGACTATTTTCATTTTTTTTAACTGGTTTCAAAAACCAAATTAATACAATATTTAAGAATGTAGAGGTTTTCATTTGTTACTTTTAATCCAGACTTCAATTGGCATGTTTTAGCAATTGTGTCACTGAAATACATGATCTGGGGCATCCAAAATGCTCCAAAAGTAGTTTTAAGTACTAATTTTTTTTCAATTTTTTTCAAGGAGATTCCCCATTTAGAACTCCTTGTGATCTAGACACTGTCTACTGTGTCCCTCCATCCCCTTCCCCCCATTAATTTAGTGCTAGTGACGCCCATGAATTCCACCCACATTGTGGCAGTGAGATCAGATTCATTATTTGAGTACTTGAAAGTTCTACATCTATACTCTACCAAACACAATGAGGTGCACGGCAGGGGGTACATACCATCGTACCAGTTAAGAGCGTGTCTTCCTGTTCCATTCACATATGGAGGATGGGAAGAAAGACTGAATGCCTCTCTGTGTGCAGTAATTATTCTAATCTTGTCCTCATGATCCCTCTGTGAGTGATACGTATTTTAGTAGGATTGTAGAATATCCCTACAGTAATTGTTTAAAGCTGGCTCTTGAAACTAACCATCTTCTGGGGATAGTTTAAGTCCACCTTCAGTGCCTGCAGTATCTGTGTCACTCTCCCATGGATCAAACAAACCTGTGACCATTCGTGTTGCCCTTCTCTCTATACTTTCAATATCCTCTGTTAGTCCTATCTGCTACAGGTCCCATACACTTCAGCAAAAATTTCGAGGGATGGGTCGCACGAGTGATTTGTAAGTAATGTCTTTTTTAGACTGATTGCACTTCCCCAATATTCCACCAACAAACCGAAGTCTACCATCTGCTTTACCCATGACTGAACCTATGAGATCATTAGATTTCATATTCCTACAAGTGTTACACCCAGGAATTTGTATGAGTCGGCCAGTTCCAACAGTGACTAACTGATATTATAGTCTATGTTTTTTTCATTTTGAGAAGTGCAAAATTTTACATTTCTAAATATTTCGAGCAAGTTGCCAATCTCTGCACCGTGTTGAAATCTTATCAAGGTCTGACAATATTTATGCAGCTTCTCTCAGATAATATACATTATAGATAATTGCATCATCTGCAGAAACACTAATTTCACTATTAATATTGTCTTTAAGGTCATTAATACAAAACATGAACAGTAAGGGTTCCAACACACTTCCCTGGGGCACACCCGAAATAACATCTACACCTGACAATGACTCTCCATCCAAGATAACAGGCTGTGTCCTCCCTACAAAAAGTTCACAATCCAGTCACAAGTTTCACTTGATACCCCATAAGATCATAGTTTTGACAATAAGCATAGATGCCATATTGAGTCAAATGCTTTTCGGAAATCAAGACACATTGCATGTACCTGGTTGTCTTGATCCAAAGCTTTCAGTGTCTCATGTGCGAAGAGTGCAAGTTGGGTTTCACATGAGCAATGTTGTCAAAAACTGTGCTGGTTGGCATTGAGGAGGCCATTCTGTTGAAACCGAGAATACGTTCTACGATTCTGCAACAAATTGATGTCAAGGTTATTGGGCAGTAGTTTTGTAGACAACTTCTACTACCCTTCTTGTAGAAGAGTGTGACCTGTGACTTTTTCCAAGAACTGGACACAGGTTTTTGCTCGACTGATCTGTGATGGATTATAATTATAAGAGGGGCTAACTCTGCCACACATTCAGTATAGGATCTGACAGGGATACCATCAGGACCTGGAGCTTTGTTCAATTTTAACAATTTTAGCTGTTTATCAACACCTCTGACACTAATACTTATTTCATTCACCTTTTCAGTGATACAAAGATTAAATTGATGCAATTCTCCTTTGTAAAGGAACACTTGAAAATGGAGTTACGCACTTCAGCTTTTGCTGTGCTACACTCAATTTCAGTTCCTGTCCGATTCGCTAGAGACTGGACACTAACTTTGGTGCCACTAACAGCCTTTACATAAGATCTTAATTTCTTTTGAGTTCTGTAAAAGATCATTTGACAATATTCTGCTACAGCAATCTTTGAAGGAATCATGCAATGTTCTCTTGACAGCCAAACGGATTTCATTCAGCATCTCTCTATCTACAGCCCTACATTTTGTTTTACACCTATTATGTAGTAATCTCTGTTCCTCCAGAAGTTTCTTTACAGCGATTCTATACCATGGAAGTTCCCTCCCTTTACTGACTGTTCTACTGGGTACATACCTATCCAGTGTGTGGTCCACTATTCTTTTAAACTTCAGCCATAGTTCTTTTACATGCTCCTGACCTGAGCTGAAAGTTTCGAATTCCTCACTAAAATATGACACTACTGATTTTTTTCTACTTTACTGAACATATATATCCTTCTGCTTGTTTTTGTTGTCCTTTGTTCTTTGGTACCTCATAATGGTCATTAATACCAGTTTCAATGTGGACATCCTCAGAGGTGTCTGATCTATTTGTCACCATACATCCAATATGCTTCCATCATGAGAGGGGTTCCTAACTGTCTGTTCTATGTAGTTTTCAGAGTATGTATTTAGTAATGGTTCACAGGATGTCATACAACACCCACCACCAACAAAACTGAAATTCTCCTATAGACAGTTGGATGATTAAGGTCTCCACCGATGATTACAGTATGATTGGGGAACTTACGTGCACGTGAACTAAGACTTTAGAGAAATTTTTCAGTTAGATCAGGAAATGAGTCTGATTAGCAATAGAAGGATCCAATTATTTTATGCTCACCCCTGATACTGACTCTTACCCACACAATCTCACATACAGCTTCAGTTTCTATCTCTCTGGATTTGAGTTTTTTGTCTACTGTGAAAAATAAACTGTCTCCACTTCCCATCTACCTATCCTTTCAACATACACTTAAATTTTCCACAAAAATCTCATTGCAATGAATTTCAGGTTTCAACCAGCTTCACTGTTTTTCACAAGTGCTTCAAATCTGGTACTTTGTTGAGAATGCTTCGGCAGTTTACCTTTAGGATTTTAATACTCTCACCTGTAGGTGGCATTTCTTTCGATCTTATACTGATACTACTCTGTTTTCGACAGCTGTAATCATCTGGATAGGATGGAGAGTCATCTAATCTGAAAAACTCTTGTGAAACCTGAGTAGCAGTCTCTAATGTGTAGTGCACACCTGATCCATGTAGGGAGTCCCTACCATTCTCAATCCTATGGCACTAGTCCAGGAAGTCACAGCCTAGCTTGTCATAGAACCTTCTAAGTCTCTGGTTCAGTCTTGCCAACTGACTCAGAACCAACAGGCCACAATAAGCGCTGGTGCCAGGTTGCAAATTGTGAGCTTTGTTGAAACTCCACACGCAAGGCTGGTCTTACCAACTTTCTCTGCAAGTCGCTGGAATGACCCAACTGTGACCTCTCAGCCCAGACAGCAGGCATCATTTGTTCCAATGTGTGCCACAATCTACAGTTGGTAGCACCCTGTTCCTTCAATGGCTGCTGCAATAGCCTCTTCAACATGCTGAATGAGACCCCTAGGCATACATACACCTGGTGTCTTTTCATGTCTTTTGCTGCCATTTCCCTGTGGAGTACCATCATTCGCCGTACTTTTCAACTGTCTATAATTAATAGACCCCTACCGTTTAGAGTTTGCTGCCTCCTGACACTGGACAAGACAGGTTTCCGCAAAACAGGTGAAATGAGTCTCACTGGCTCAGTTTCAGTGAAAGACAGCATCTCAAACTTGGTGGGTAGGGGGATCGGTACAACACCCCGAGTCCTCCCTCATCCCCATCAACCATTAACACACCACTCACAGTCAAGTGGACAGGTGATGACAGATCCTCTACTTTCTGCAGAGAAGACAGGATCCACAGGAGAAAACAGCACCTGTGGTACCTCTGGTACAGGTATCACAGGTACACGGCTTTCGGGACCTCTTCCAGAACACCAATTTGCAGCAGCTGTCAATCACTTGACAGTAGTCAGATTGATTTCCAGCTGCCTTTGAACGTCAAGCAACTCACATGTTTGTGAACAGAATTCACAGTGGGGCTGCATTTTGGCTGGTGTAATGTATTACAAGGCATTGAACGAAGGATTTTGGATTAAACTTGCTGGTTATCTTTTTATCTGTATAGCTAGACTGTATTTCATACCTCATACTCACTTCTACGATTCTGTTTTGGTGATTACGGAGCTATTAGCCTCTGAATAAGACCTGCTATGCAGTACGTCTCGAACTTCTTTACAATTGAATTCTTCACCACTGTCACTTTGTACTACTTTGATTTTATAACTTACATCTTACAATGTTGAAAGATGTTCAACACAACCTTAACTTTATGTTTCTGTCTTATGAAATAGCAACACCAAAATTTCGTGTAACTGTGCTTCAATTGAACCATTTATTTCTCCTTTTGAAAATATTCATGAATATGTCCACAGACATTCATTGACATCAATTCACCTGGCTTGTCTGTTTTTTTTTCCCCAGACAAAAAGGCAAACAATGTGCTTTGTCATAAATGCAAGGCTCACAAATTTCTTTTCTGAAGAAAACGCTTATGCCCAATTCCCTTTCTAACATTTGACATGGTGTTTATGTTCTCATCTTTCAGGTTACAGTCACAATAATTATGTCTCTTCAATGGTGTTTATTTCAACAATTAATCTGGGCAAAATGGGTTGAATGTCTGCTGGCTTGTACAATGTTCTGAAAGGCCATTAGCTTCCATCCAACTATTTTGTCATCAATTTTAAGCCAACATTTACGTGTTGATGATGACGTTGCTATTCCAGGTACGACTAATAGCGGATGAAGAACATATACAAAGGAGGAGAGCATGTATAGCCACAGATTTGCATGACTCATTAACGAGCATCACAAGCTTGAAAAATCAATGCTGACTGATACTTGAAGATAAATTTCAACCATCACACAAAAGCCTAATAACAAAGTTTCAAGAAAAAATGTTAAATAGGGACTCTAGAATACAACACGTGAGCCCTCCCTCTTTGTACAGACCTTGTAGGGATCAAGAAGATAAGATTAGGCCAATTGTCACAGTACACACAGGAGCATTTAAGAATCATTCTTCTTGTGCTCCGTGTATAAATGGCATCGGAAAAAACCCGAATGTGTGGTGCAATGGGAAGTACTCTCTGCCAAGCACTTCACAGTAGTTTTGAAGATAACTTTCAGTCAAAGAAAAGAAACGAAACACACACACACACACACAAAATGGTCTTCTATGGTCTGATAGGCAATAAATGAAAGGATCAGAAATTTATCTGTGGTTTGTTTTAGCAGTGTAACTGTATTGTGAGCCCCACCCCAATACATTACTATGAAAGCTAGATCTCAGCTCTGACAGCAATTTATAACTGGCTCAGTCCACTATTGCTTTTTCTCTAAGCATTTTGACGTTACTGGAATTTCTCTTTAATATTTTGATCTAGGGAAACATTGTAAGTATGAGTTCACAGTGCTTCTATATCCCTGGCCAGTGTAAAAAGCTGCCTGCATTTATCTTCCTCCAAAACGTCTGGGAGCTGATTTCATTTCAATGTATATTCAAAACACAAAGGCTGCTAACTTATACTTAAATGACGGTGCAGAACAAAGTTGGGTGAATGCAATACCATATACTGATTGTTTACAAAGCCACCAAAGTCACTATCTCGATTCAGTAGTAGTTTGACAGTGTGGGGAAGGGGGGGGGGGCATGGTGGCTTCAAATATTGTTGCCCCCCCCCCTGCCCCCCAGCAGCAAAGTGCATGCTGTAATTCAATTTTTGTTTGCAAAAGGGTCTACAGCTACTTAAATTGTTTAGGAGCAGTGCTTAATTAATGGATCTCCAGTAATACAGAAAGAAAAGGTTAGACAATGGTGGCAAGATTTTAAAAGTCATAAGAATGTACTTGATGATGATGATGATGATGATGAGAAGGAGGAGGGGGAGCAGTAGGAGTAGGAGTGGGAGTGGTGGGCCCAGTAATAAGAATGATGAAATTGTGCAACAAGTACACTAAAAACTGTGAATTGATCAACAACTGACAACTGGTGTTCTGACTGATGAATTTCATGTTGGGTGCTCCAATATTTACACAAGCATTTTTCATCCACTGCCAATAAAATAGATAGGGTTTGTTTCCCAAATTTTTACAGGATATCCTATACCATGAAAGTATCAGTGGAGTGATGTCATTCAATTTTGCCATAAGTGAATCTATTCCTGCTATCCCCTAAATAAGTTCAAAAATAATGGCTATTACTTTCTGAGATGAAAAGGGCATTCTTTTGGTTGGTTTCATGTAATGTGGGTACTGCTGTCTTGTATCATGAGACACTCACTAGACTGTGACATGCTATCCTAAATTGAAAGCATGGGAATTATTGCCATTCGAGCTAGTACTCTGCAAGGACACACGCAACCAACACACTGCTGCCCGTGCCAAGAATAATGTTCAACACTTCCTTTGGGAAGTTCACAGGCACTCACCTTATATCAAGCAATTATTACCTCTTCTTGCACTTGAAACAATGGCTTGGCAGACAATGATTTAAAAATCACAACAAACTCTAGACTGCTGCTACCAACTGGTCCAAATCTCTGTTGGGAGATGAGCGTTTTTCAATCACTATCAACAAAATGGATTGGATTTGTTTCCTCACATTGTTACGGTTAATGATAGGTGATATCTTCAATAAAAATTCTATACTAAGGGACAAATCAACCCTTACTTTTCTATCATGTCTTCTACATATCAGAAGCCTTAGCTCATGCAGATAATACTTTTGCTGTCCAGTGATGGAAAATGATCAATCCAATAGCAGAAATATGACAAAAGAGCATCTCTAGAGACATAACACAGAAATGCCAATTTGCATGATGGCACTAATAAATGGGAGCCAAAGCCATGGCTCAGAATGGCGCACTGCGGACAAAGTAGAAACCACATAATGAGTACAAAAGCAACAAGACCATAATGATAATTGACTTAAAGAGAGAGTGGCCTGCTGCTTCAAACAAACAGGTTTTCAAATAATTTAGACTGCTGCAAGACGTGAACAGCCCATGGTGATATCGCAGCAACCGAAACAGGAATCAGGATCTATGTTGCAGACGTGGAGCAGCTGCCACTATCAGAAGCTACTTGCAGGAAGCTAGACTATGTGTAAGAGAGCAGCCTACCATGTTTCCTTCATATTCATCATCATACATCCCACCTTCAATGATGTAATGAAAGCTGCACCTGCAGTGATAAAGGACACAAAGCTGTATTTAATGACAAAACCAGGTTCTGCCTTTGCATGTATGATGATTGGTTGCAAGAACAACTTTTGCTAGGACAGTAGCAAATGCTCAAAAAAACAGGGAACGACATAAAAGGTCAAAGAATGACATTCTAGGAGGAGGATCAGTGACTGCACATTTTTTGTGTTTATGGAAAGAACAGTAGGAACTGTTCGACACACATCACCATCCAAATGGTCCTTCGTCATTCCTATAATGTTCTACAGTCATACGCTACTAACAGGGCAATCAATGTCAGTGCAAAAGCTTTTCAAACAAAAACTGTGTTCTTGTTAACTTCCCTGAGCAGTACAGAGAGAAAATCTGACCCCTATGAACGTGTGTGTGATATGGTGGGATATTGCCAGATCCACCCTGTACTGTTGGCAACATTCCTTGTAACTGCAATGGATGTAGTTGCACCTAGATTGCTTGGTCGTTCAGAGCATTTGAACCACGAAAAGCAAAGGTCCCAGGTTTGAATCCCAGGCCTGCATACAGCTTTAATCTGCCAAGAAGTTTCAGATGCACCGTCCGTCAGGGCACCGTCCGTCAGGGCACCGTCCGTCAGGGCACCGTCCGTCAGGGCACCGTCCGTCAGGGCACCGTCCGTCAGGGCACCGTCCGTCAGGGCACCGTCCGTCAGGGCACCGTCCGTCAGGGCACCGTCCGTCAGGGCACCGTCCGTCAGGGCACCGTCCGTCAGGGCACCGTCCGTCAGGGCACCGTCCGTCAGGGCACCGTCCGTCAGGGCACCGTCCGTCAGGGCACCGTCCGTCAGGGCACCGTCCGTCAGGGCACCGTCCGTCAGGGCACCGTCCGTCAGGGCACCGTCCGTCAGGGCACCGTCCGTCAGGGCACCGTCCGTCAGGGCATCATCTATCATACGCAGTCTATTATTTGGTTCCTGTTGATCACTATCAAAGAAAGCAGCAGTGTAAGTAACAACAAACAGCAGTCTCTTGCCATTGATTCGCTTATGAGACAACTCCTCTCTTCTTTTATTCTAAGCCGCGGTAGCACGCACAAAAAGCAAGCCATGCCGCGAGCGTCAACAGGTCGTAAACGCTCATTATCAGATTGCGACAAACAATGTATAACACAGTACAATAATGCATTTTCAGCTTAGAGTGATGTAAACACCTATAACAAAGAGAACGGCACTTATCAGATCAAAGCAAAATACGCAATCGATTCAAACCAGACAAAGCACGTGAAAAAGGAAGGGTACCCGTATAAATACGGACGGAGCGCCTGAAACACAGCAATGGCTACTTGGTAAAGCTTAACTGTTAAGCTCACGACTCGAACCAAACTACTGTAGCTGTATCTTCATCCATTCGTCCTCAATTGTGTCTCATGTTACAATGGAACAACTTTGTTTCGATTTGGAGGGGCGGCCTAAAACTTTTCAGGTGCGGCTAAGATTCGAGTGTGGCTTAGATTCGAGTAAATATGGTATATAAAACTTTGTTTATGGCGGACAATTGCTCCTAGGGTTTCATGCATCTCACTTCACAAACTTACTATTTCATTTACTTCATTGTATAACAGTGAACAATTTATAGATGACTTACATCACACCAATTAAATGTAATTAAGAAGCTTATTATAATTTTGAATAATTAAAACACCAACATGGAACTATTCTTCATAGCACGTCAAAATGTTGTGTACCATGTAGGTAATTACTGAATAAAATCTTTATGCTACTCTATCCTGTGCGAGTGTCTTCTCTTAGAATAACTACTGCAACCATATCCTTCTGAATCTGTTTACTGCATTCATTTTTTGGTCTCTGTTTATGAATTTTACCCCCACACTTGCCTCCAGTGCTAAACTGGTGAAGCCTTGAAGTCTCAGAATGTGTCCTATCAACCGATCCATTCTTCTTGACAGGTTGTGCCACAAATTTCTCTGCAATTCTACTCAATACCTCCTCATTAGTTATTGATATACCCATCTAATCCTCAGCATTCTTCTGTAGCACAACATTTCAAAAGCTCCTATTCTCTTCTTATCTAAACTGTTTAATGGCAATGTTTCACTTCCATACACTGGCACACTCCAAACAAATACTTTCAGAAGAGACTTCCTGACAAATCTACACGAGACATTAACAAATTTCTCTTCTTCAGAAACACTTTTCTTGTCATTGCCAGTCTACATTTTATATTGTCTCTACTTCAGCCAGCATAGTTTATTTTGGTGCCCAAGTAACAATACTCATCTACTATGAGTATCTCGTTTTCTAATCTGATTCCCTAAGAATCACCCGATTTAATTTGACTACATTCCATTATGATTTAATTTGACTACATTCCATTATCCTCATTTTGCTTTTGTTGATGTATTTTTCAAGATACTATCCATTCCATTCAACTGCTCTTGCAAGTCCTTTCCTGTCTCCGACAGAATTACAGCGTCATCGGTAAACCTCAAAGTTTTTATTTGTTCTCTGTGGGCTTTAATTTCGATTTCAAATTTTTTGTTTGTTTCCTGCACTGCTTCCTCAATATACAGATTGAATAACATCTAGGATAGACTACAACCCTGTCTCACTCACTTCTCAACCACTGCTTCCCTTTCATGCCTCTCATCTCCTAACTGCCATCTGGTTCCTGTAGAAATTTCAAATTGCCTTTCACTCCCTCTGTTTTACCCCTGCCACCTTTAGAATTTGAAAGAGAGTATTCCAGTCAACACTGTCAAAAGCTTTCTCTAAGACAACAAATGCTATAACCATAGCTTTGCCTTTTCTTAACCTATCTTCTAGGATCAGTATTGACTCGTATATCCCGACATTTCTCCAGAGTCCAAACTGATCTTCCCAGAGGTTGGCTTCTAACAATTTTTCCATGACTTATTAAACTGACAGTTCAGTAATACTCACACCTGTCAGCACCCATTTCCTTTGAAACTGGAATTATATTCTTCTTGAAGGCTGAAGGTATTTCACCTGTCTCATACATCTTGCACTCCAGGTGGAAGATGTTTTGTCATGATTCGTTCTCCCAAGGCTATCAGTGGTTCTGACAAAATGTCACCTATTTCAGGGGCCTTGTTTCAACTTGCGCCTTTCAGAACTCTATCAAAATCTTCTCACAGTATCATACCTCCCCTTTCATCATCTATGTCCTCTTCTATTTCTATAACACTGCCCTTAAGTATATCTCCTTTGCACAGGCCCTCTATATGCTCCTTCCACCTTTCCCTTCTTTGCTTAAGACTGGTTTCCATCTGACCTCTTGATATTCATATAGCTCCATCTTTTTCTCCAAAGCCCTCTTTAATTTTCCTTTTAGGCACTATCTATCTTGCCCATAGTGATATATGCTTTTAAATCCTTAGATTCATCTTCAAGCCTTTCCTGCTTAGTCATTTTGCACTTCCTTCCAATTTCATTTTTTAAATTCCCTTTCTTCTGCCTCATTTGCTGCATTTATATACATTTTCTCCATTCATCAATTAAAGTCATCATCTCTTGTGTTATCCAAGGATTTCTACAATGCCTTACCTTCTTATCTATTTGATTATCTGCTGTGCTCACTTTTTCGCCTCTCAAAGCTACCAATCTGTCTTCTGTATTCCTTTACCCTCTTCTAGTCAATCGTTGTCCAACACTCCCTCCAATGCTCTCAATAACTGGTGGTTCTTTCAACTTATCTAGGTCCCATCTCCTTAATTTCCTACCTTTTTGCAAATCCTTCAGTTTTAATCTACAGCTCATAACCAATAAATAGTGGTCAGAGTCCACATCTCCCACTGGAGATGGCTTACAGTTTAAAATCTGGTTTCAAAATCTGTCTTACCATTATATAACCAATACGAAACCTTCCAGCGTCTCCAGGTATCTTCCAAGTGTACAACCTACTTTCATGATACTTAAAACCAAGTGTTAGCAACGATGAAATGCAAAATTCTACCAGGTGGCTCCCTCTTCTATTCTTCCCTCCCCAACCCTCTCTCCCTCCTGGTCATATTCACCCACTATTTTTTATTTTTCCTTCTCTTCCATTTCCTACTATCAAATTACAGTCCCAAAACACAATTAAATTTGTGTCTCTCTTAACTATCTTAATAATTTCTTTCATTCGTCATACATTTCTTCAATCTCTTCTTCATCTGATTAGTTAGTTGGCATACAAACTTTTAATACATCTACATCTATACTCTACAAACCACCACAAGGCGAATGGCATAGGGTATGCCCCACTATACCAGTTATTAGGTTCTTTTCCCATTCCATTCATGTATGGTGTGCTGGAAGAATGAGTGAATGCCTCTGTGTTCGCAGTAATTATTCTGACTTTATCTTCACAATCCCTATGTGATTGATACATAGGGAGTAGTTGTATATTTCTAGAATCTTCATTTAAATTCTGTTCTTGACACTTTGTTAATAGACTTTCTATGTATAGTTTACATCTGTCTTCAAGAGTGTTCCACTTCAGTGTCTTCAGTATCTGTGTCGCTCTCCCATGAATCACACAAACCTGTGACCATTCATGCTGCTGTTCTCCGAATATGTTCAAAATCCCCTGCTAGTCCTATCTGGTAAAGGTCCCACAAACTTACGCAATATCCTAGGACCAGTCGCAAGAGTGATTTGTAAGCAATCTCTTTTTCAGTCCGATTGCACTTCCCTCATATTCTACCCGTACACTGAAGTCTACCACCTACTTTACCCACAACTGAGCCTTTGTGATCATTCCACAACAGTGACTTATTGATTTTATATTCATAGGATACTACTTTTTTTTTTCATTTTGTGACGAACAATATTTTATATTTCGAAACATTTAGAGCACGTTGCCAAATACTACACCACCTTGAAATCTTATCAAGATCTGACTGAATATTTATGCAGCTTCTGTCAAATAGTAATTTATTACAGGTAACTGCATAATTTACAAAAAGTCTGAGGTTACTACTAAAATTGTCTGTAAGGTCATTAATATACAACACGAACAGAAAGTGTCTCAACACTCATCTCTGGGGCACACCTGAAGTTACTTCTACATCTGACAATGACTCTCCATCCATGATAACATGCTGTCCTCCCTACCTGAAAATACTCAATCCAGTCAATTTCACTTGACACCCCATATGATCGTATTTTCGACAATAAGCGTAGGTCTGGCACTGAGTCAAATGCTTTTCAGAAAGTGATGTGAGAAAAGTGTGAATTGGGATTCACATGATCAATGTTTTTGGGATCCATGCTCGTTGACTTTGAGATCATTCTGTTCAAGATACCTCATTATGTTTGAGCTGAGAATATGTTCTGAGATTCTGCAACAAATCGATGTCACAGATATTGGATGGTAGTTTTGTGGATCACTTCTATTACCCTTCTTGTAGGTGAGTGTGATCTGTGCTTTTTCCAAGAACTTGGCTTTGTTTTTTGTTTGAGGGATCTATGATAGATTATAGTTAGAAAACGGCCTAACTCAGGTGTACGCAGACATCTGTACGGGGGCGCAACAAAAGGTCTTCAGTGCCTGCACAAAATCAGATTGAGACAAATGTTGGTAAAATACACAAAACAGGTAGATAAAACATCACGTAAAATACAGGTAACAAAACTGGAAAACTATGTGCATACCCGCACAGAGGCAAGGAACGAAGTATTGCATATATAATAAAAACATTAACTACACAGGAAGAATGTGGTATAAGGAGCTAAAACTGTAATAACTTCAACTTGAACAAATATATTTCAAGGAAGAAGCAATACATGAAAGTCACAGATCAAGTAAACAGAGTAAGATGTGTACACTTTAACAGTCAGATCAAAACTGAGTCCAAGTCTAGCGGCCGCTAGCTGGCTGGCCACTTAGATAGCGCTGCTGCTGCATGGCTGGCAGACAGCGCCGCATGTAGAGGACGCGCGTAACTGCGTGGCGGTACTTTGAAAGATCGGCGAGCCACAACACTTTTCCCCCCTTTGAATTTTTTGCACAGGTCTGTAGATTGCTAACGTCCAAAGGTGTTGTCTGACTGCCCGTAAAGTCTCAAGGAGGAGGCTTCCCGCACGGACGGAAGTGTCCCTGATGATAAACAGGTCGAGATGACAGGAGACGTGGGGGTCGAATCTGCTGGGGACCCGTGCACCAATCTGCACGTTGCGGCAAGTCCAGTTGTTATAACAGGAGACATGGGCGATGTGTCCCCGTCCGTAGGAGAAGGAGGCGAGTAGAGTTGCTCCGACAGATGATGGTCATCTGGTTCCTGCAAGGGCACGTCTCCTGGTGGCGTCAGTTCTTGTGCTGGCGCCGATATGATGGTGAGAGGACTGCAGTGTGAGTAATGAGAGATTCCAGTATCCCGAGTGTCACATAGAGCTGAAGGTGGTGTAACGGCATCTGGAACAGGCGTTGCCGGCACACAAGGCAGAAGTTGGTCTGAATGACACACTGCAACACCCGTGTCCGTCTGGATTTCTTACAGGCGTCGGCCACGGTGTCGTAAGATGCGGCCAGGCTCCATTTTGGCCGCCTGCCGTATCCCCGTACCCATACAAGGCCGTTGGCGGTGAACTGGCCAAGCGAAGGCACCCGCAGCCGTGAGGTGAAAGGCTGCAGAAGATGAAGTAGTGTCCGGGGCTGTTGGCCAGGTAAGAGCTCAGCTGGGCTGTGGTCGCCCATGGAGGTGAAACAGTAAGAAGCCAGAAATTGGAGAAGCACATCATCAGCAAAAGAAGTCAGGAGTTTCCTCATCTGAGCCTTAAACGTGCAGACCAGTCGTTCAGTCGCACCGTTTGACTGTGGATGGAACGGAGGGGCCGTGACATGCATGACGCCGTGATGGGCACAAAAATCCGCAAAATCTGAAGAGGCAGATGGCGGACCATTATCAGTAACAAGAGCAGAGGGAAGGCCTTCCAAAGAGAAAATGCGAGCGAGAGCAATGGTGGTTGCCAAGGTTGTAAGCGACGTGCAATGGACAATGAAAGGAAAGCTAGAGTAGGCGTCAATAACGAGAAGCCAATAAGTATCTAAAAAAGATCCCCGGTGATGGGGAACCCGTCCACAACCCGCCGCTCGGCAACATCCAGGTGGAAACACAAAAGTTCGTCCCAATAGAATGCCCGATCAGGACCCATGGGAAGGCGAGACAGTGCATCAGCATTCTCATGTTGAGCCATCGGCCGGAAATGAATCTCATAATTGAAATGAGACAAGTAAAGAGCCCAACGCTGGAGGCGGCGTGCAGCCTTGACGGGAAGTGATGTTGATGGATGAAACAAGGAAACAAGTGGTTTGTGATCTGTAACAACATGAAATTTGGATCCATAGATAAAAAAAAAAAAAAAAAAAAAAAAAAAAAAAAACCACCAAACTCGTGAAGTGCATAAATAATGGCCAAAGCTTCTTTTTCAATTTGAGGATACTTTTGTTGGGCATCCGTGAGCGTTTTGGAGGCATAAGCAATGGGTTGTTCAGAACCACCAGAAAAACAGTGCGAAAGGACTGCACCAACCCCGTATTGAGAGCCGTCCGTGGCAAGAACAAGATGTTGGCCAGGTCGATAAGTAGCCAGGCATGGGGCCTGTTTCAGCATAGTCTTCAATTTCTAGAAAGCCGCATCGCATGACGCGGACCAGTGAAAAGGCACGTTTTTATGCAATGGCTGAGCCACCGAAGCAGCAGACGGTAAAAACTTGTGATAGTATGCTATTTTCCCCAAGAACGCCTGCAGTTCCTTAACAGATGTAGGGCGAGGAAGGGCATCGATCGCAGCAACAGTTTGCTGAAGCGGACGAATACTATCCCGAGAGAGTTGAAACCCCAAGTACATGATAGATGGCTGAAAAAAATTTTGATTTCTGAAGATTACACTTAAGACCGCCAGTCTGTAAGACATGAAAAAGTGTGCGGAGATTTTGAAGATGTTCGTCAGTGGTGGAGCCAGTGACAACAATGTCGTCCTGGTAATTTATACACCCAGGGACAATGAGCAAGAATTGTTCCAAGAATCACTGAAAGAAAGCAGGGGCGCTGGCAATCCCGAATGGCAATCGTTGGTATTGATAGAGGCCGAAAGGCGTGTTAAGGACCAGAAACTGCCGGGAAGCAGCGTCGAGAGGAAGTTGATGATAAGCTCTGACAGGCCAAGTTTAGAAAAATACTGGCCACCAGCAAGTTTAGTGAACAATTCTTCAGATCGAGGCATAGGGTAAGTGTCGATAAGGCATTGAGGACTTACAGTGGCTTTGAAATCGCCACAGAGAGGAATATTACCATTTGGCTTAGCAACGACAACGACAGGAGAGGACCACTCACTGGGAGTTACAGGAAGCAAGACTCCTGAAGCAGTGAGATGATCCAGCTCCCGTTTGACCTGATCACGAAGGTCCACAGGAATGGGTCGAGCCCAAAAAAACTTAGGCCGAGCAGTGGGCTTGAGCGTGATATGAGCTTCAAAGTCGTTTGCACAGCCTAACCCAGGAGAAAAAAGGGACAAAAATGTCGTTGACAAGGAATCCAATTGAGCATAAGGAATAGCATCAGAGACAATATTGACAGAGTCATCTACGGAGAACCCAAAAATGCGAAAGGCATCGAAACCGAAACGATTCTCCGCGTTACTATGGTCGACCACAAATATGAGAACAGTGCAAACGACAGATTTCTAAGACACCTCAACATCAAATTGTCCCAAGAGAGAAATCTTCTGTTTATTGTAAGTCCATAATTGCCTAGTGACAGGTGACAGGACTGGAGAACCCAACTGAAGATACGTCAAAGTTGTTGATAGTGGCAGCAGAACCAGTATCCACCTGCATTCGAACATCTCGACCAAGTATTTGGACAGTGTGGAATAACTTCCCTGAAAGGGAAGAAGTACAACTGACAGACAACACAGGATCAGAATCAGCATCATGTTCATGATCATCATGTATGCAGTCAGATTTGCAAACGGACGACACATGACCTTTTTTTTTGTGACACACGGCCCAACGTTGTGGACAATCTTCTCGTGAATGTTTCATAAAATACCGCAGACATGAAGGAAGGTGCCATGGGTTTTGCTGAAGTTCATTAGAGTTTTGTTTACTGTCAGGCCGAGGCTGCGCTTGGGAGCGTACTGCGGCCACGTCGGCCGGCAGGGACACGCCACACACTTCGTCAACATCGCACAGAGGTTGTATTTCCCCGACATTGCCCCATGCCTCTATTTGCGCTCCAGCGGCATGAGAAATTTTAAAAGACTGAGCGATGGATACGACTTCATCTAGAGTCGGATTTGCCAACTGAAGGGCACGTTGCCTAACTTCTTTGTCGGGTGCCGATTGAATAATAGCATCCCGTACCATGGAATTGGCGTAGGATTCTTTGTGACCTTCAGTAACAAATTGACACTTTCTACTGAGGCCGTGAAGTCCAGCAGTCCAAGCGAGATAGGTTGATTCGGTTGTTTTTGACAACAATAAAAGGCAACACGTGAGGCTACCACAAGCGTTTGCTTTTGAAAATAGACAGACAGAAGTGAGCACATTTCAGCAAAGGACAAAGACGCACGATCTTTCAAAGGAGCCACTTACGACAACAACCGATACATTTGAGGTGAAATCCATGAAAGGAACAGAGACTTACATGTTTGTTTGTCCACAACATGAAATGCCAAGAAGTGCTGTCAAAGACATTTTTCGTAGTCAGACCAGTCTTCCGCCATCTCATTGTAAGGAGGAAAAGTTGGTAGAGAGAACGACGAGAGACGGCATTTGATGCCGCGACAAAATCACGAATCGCATTTGTGAGAAGCGTTTGCTGTTCTATGAGACCTTGCAATAGTTGCAGTAATGTAGCCATGGAAACATGTGGGTCAACAATGGAAAAGAAAAATCACTACCTCATCCCCAATTGTAATAACTTCAAGTTGAACAAATATATTTCAAGGAAGATGCAATACATGAAAGTCACAGATCAAGTAAACAGAGTAAGATGTGTATACACTTTAACAGTCAAATCATAACTGAGTCCAAGTCTAGCAGCCACTGGCTGGCTGGCCGCTTTGGTGGCGCTGCTACTGCATGGCTGGCAGACAGCGCCATATGTAGAGGACGCGCATAACTGCGCAGCGGCACTTTGAAAGATCGGCGAGTCCCAACAAAAACAATAAAGCAGATGGATGTGGCTGGCTGATCGCAAGGATAAAAAGGGAGGTGCTAGCCAGTCTGCAACACACTAAAACCTCCAGCCTAAAAGTTTAGGTCAGAGTCCAGTCATATCACCAAACTTTAAAACCTTAGTCACACTTATTGCATCATCAGCTAAAATAGATCCCCACCAAGATTTGGTCCTGCCCTTACATCATAGTATAAAAGGCACTCTGTTAAAACATGGCGTAAAGAGATTTACACTTAACAAGCACGACAAAACAGGGGATCCTCTCTTACCACAGTAAAAAGCCGTGTGTCAGAAGGCAGTGCCCAATTCTAAGACATGTGAGAGTCATCTCATCCCACCTGAGTAACTCGCAGTGGCTGGGTTGTTGACTTCGCCAAACGCACCTTATTGGCCATCACTGCGTCATTCCTCATCCCACAAGTGCATGCACTTCCTGTGTAGTGCAGAAATTACAGCCTGCAAGGGAATAGGACCATGTGCCACATCCTGTTCTCTGCAGGCCTCCTTTGCAGCCTGATCGGCCTGTTTATTTCCCCACATCCCTATATGACCTGCCCCCCAGCAGAATGATACCTGCATACCCCACCATTGAAGCAAGAATAGCTGGTCATATACCAGCTCAGCACAACTTCTCAGCTGGGTACAGGGTCTGAAAAGATTGTAAGGCAATAAGAGAATAGGAGCAGATGAGAAACCGTTTGCCCTGAACACAATCCATCTGCGCAAGTGCCTTCAGGGTCATGTGGAACTCTACTGCGAAGCGGGTATACTAATCAGGAGGCTAATTCTAGTGACATGACATGACAGAGCACCCAAGGGAATTCCCTTGTCTGGAGCCATGAGTGTAAACTACTATGAAACTGTGACACATATCTAAAATGTTGAATAACAGAGATTGGAAGGTAAAATCTGGCATACTACCTTTCTTAAAATTAGTCCCATCTAAAATAAGTCTGGGTCTCTGGATGAGCCAAGGTTGAAATCAGCTCCAACCTTGACGTAAAACTAAGATCGGCCATACCCATCTCAAAAAGGCAACCCTGTGCGCGAATCCCATAGGGCCTCGTTGCTCATTACAAAAAAGCCGTGCCAGTGGAAGCTGAGCTACGGTATGGTACACAGATGGATACGGTGTTGACAGTATTTTGTATGTGTGGCACATAAGTAGCTGTCACCCGATGTGAAGTGGTGGTTCACATGCCTCTGCACAGAGGCTTGTTCTGAATGCCCCAGTGGCCAGCCAAATCTCTTCAATATGCACCATTTCCAAAATATTTAAATTACAGGGTCTCACAGACCCATACATCATGCACCCATAATGGAGCTGAGATCACACAAATGCCCTGCAAAACTAGAGCAGACAAGTCCTGTCTGCTCCCCATGTTCTGTGGCTAAGACATTTTAAAATACTTAGATTCTTATGAGACCTTTTTTAGGGTCCTTAAAATGTGGTAACCGTGTAAGCTAAGAGTCAAATATGAGACCCAAAAACCTCACTGTGTCTTTAAAATTAACAACTGTGTCCCTCATCCTTAAGTCCGGAATGTTTAAAATGGAACCAGAATCATTAAAAAGAACACACAATGATTCTAAAAGAAGCTAATAAGTTTTCTTTCTTTCATGTGCATGCCAGTCAATGATTCATTGATTCAATACTTCTGCTTTTCTTCTTTTATTTGCATGCCTGTCAATGAATCAATGCTCCTGCTTTTCTGTGAATCGTCTCCTTGACTCCAAAATATGTTCAAAACCATTATTTATTAAAAAATATGACAAAAATTCAAGCCTCTTCACAGAATTGGGTATGTAAGTGAGATACAATGCATGTTTCATCGATTACATTCACATTTCCAAGAATTAATGAGCATTTGTTTCACAAAGCCAAACAACTTGCAGACAACACTGTCCAGATCTAGTCAGTATTTTTCGCAATTTGTTTGACCACATATAATAAACATGCACTACTTCACAGAAATTAGAATACTGACTACCAAGAGGCCACCACCAGCCAATAAAGAACCTTATGCCTGATGTGTACTCACAGGTGGCCACAGTAGAGTTTCACACCTGATAGCCAGCATGATGGTGAAACATGCATCACTATGCATGCAGCAATCAACATCTTAATGAAATTACCATTGCCTACACTAAGGAAAGTAACAATTGTTCAGCTGAAAACAAGAGACTAAATCCTTCAACAGGAACTCTGAAATAAATTTTAAAAATTGCAGTACATGTTTCTCATCTTTTGTCACACTTTCTATTGTATTTTAGTATCATTAAATGGATGAGAAGCTGCTTCATCAAGATATCAGGAAGCCTTGAGGAAATTTTCACATTATAGAAAAGAACTATTCTTCTTGCTATAAGGACACACAGTAAGCCCCTATTTAAAAAGTTGTGTGCACTTACAATACCCTTAGAGAAATAAAACTTTAAGGACTTCACAAAGAGATTCAATTCCTTTGACGGACACTCTTGAATGGGCAAGAGCAGAGGACTGGAAGGCATTACACAAGAACTGACAGTACAAATTCTGACGAAACCAAAGGAAAGAGTAAGCTTCATAGAAGCAATATTAGAAGAGTTTGAAATCACGAGCAGTGTCAAACAGGGTGATGGATTGTCACCAGTTTGGACAATATAATGCTGACCAAAGTGACCAGATAGTGCAGAACAACAAATGAGAACATAGCGATAACAAGATGCAAATGGGGGACAGAAAAATCAATAGAGCCCAAGTCGACTGCCCAGTCTAGACTTTTCCACAGCTGCCCCATGGGGTAAGGGCACACGCACTAGCACGTCATGCTCCCGTGGGCAGGAGCAGGTAGTATAGGCTACCCACCAGATGGCTGTAATGCACATGTTCTGTGCATGTCAACCTGTTTGGCCACCTCTGTTCATGGGTGTTGGCCAGTGGAAAATGGCTGCTTACACTACGGGCCGGCTGCGTGCCTGAGTATCAGCCGTTTGTCCCCTCCTGGCCACTCGTGCTCTTGTCCACCCAGACGCTCCTGGGTGGGCACGTGAACTGGAACAACCTAAGCCTTTGCAGATGACACAGCAATAGTAAGTGAGTGAAAATAACAAGCAAAGAAACAACTTAAAGCATGATAGCTAAAAGTATTGGACTGAGGATTGTCTACAATAAGACAATGACTCTGAATGCCCTGTGGAAAACATCAGAAAGTGCCCTGCAAAAGGTGAACAAATTTAAATAGCTTGGAGTACATATCACAAGATGAAACAGAAACAATCAAAGAATAACAGAAAGGGTCAGAAAATGAGGTCAGTCTTTGTTTATCTGTTCATCATCTGTGCATCTTATGCCATTCTTACACAAGACATCAGGTCAAGTCTTAGTCTGGCACATCATAATATTTTAATCATATCGAGACTATCAGTGAGGCATAATTTGTGCTTAACATTAAGAAAAGTTTTGTTTTGTTATGCTGTTGTCAATGAAAAGGTGCTCTCCAATATTTTATTTAATTTACAATATTGTTGCTTTGCTTGTAGTAGTAGTTGATTTGTCTGTCAAATCAATCATGCCACCTAAGTACACTTCAATTGTTACATCTACCAGCAATGCACAAAACAAAAAGCAATTATGAGCTGCTTAATCAAGTAAAGAATGGCAAGCAGCATGAAGCAGATTGTTTATGAGTTGCTCAACTGTATGCATCAGAATCAGAGGAACAACAAACTGTAATGGTCAAAGTGGAACATTTACAAACTACTCAAAGTGTGCATTGGGATCAGAAGAGCAACAAACAGTAAGAGTCAAAGCAGAACATATATGAGCTATTCAATCTCAAAGCTGTGAATGCCAACTTGAATCTTTGTGCATTCCAGTACAATGCCAATTATGACTACAATCCTCATCCATGTGTAAGCATTAGCAAAATGGTAAGGTGTGTGGGCATTGTTGTGTGAAAAAGTTTAACAATGAAACACCAGGAATGTGCTGTGCAAATGGCAAATGTTAGACTTCTGACTGTTTCTACTAGCCGAACCTCTGCTTTCAGGCAAATAAACCAATTCGTAGTACCTTTAACAAAACATTCGTACATATGATTCAGCATTTCAAGTGACATCTTTCTGAGCCGAAGTATTTAAAGAGCAATATATGCCAACTTTCAAAATTAAAGGGCAAATATTTCATCACACAGGATTACTTCTGTCAGTTTCTGATGCTGAACATAATTTTTTACAAATCTACTTCATGGGCAACAACAATCAACAACACAATGCCCTGATAAAATTGTTCAAAATATCAATTGACAACTTGCCAGTGAATAGCGAAGCAATTCATGAAAGAGATGATGAAACACTGGTCTGACATAATGCACCTACAGTCAATGGAGTAGCAACTGTTATAGATGGAAAAGAATGTGATATGCGTGATATAATTCTTTAGCAATGAAATAACACCACAGTACATATTGCTGAAACATACTGATCTTACAATGCATTATAGTATTCCATAATTTTTTGGGAGGCGGAGGGCAGATATCATGTAAATACTATGCAAAAAAATTCAGCTACAGGTAATCATATTTATTTTCATTTTCACACATTCTATAGCAAAAAAAAAAATCATCCTTCATACATTTGTAAATAAGATTTATATTTATCTTATAAATTCTTTCATTTTATTTTTTCTTACAGGTGAACAACTCAAACTGTTTCACCAACATGTACTGGACATGTTATGTGGAAATTGAATATACACTCTCCTTTTCATTCAAATCAGTTGTTGCACTCTGAGAAGTACATTCATTTACGATATGTTACTACGAATGATGGAAACACCAACAACATTAGCAAAAGGGTCATACTTTTGGCAACTTTCACTGGCAGTCTGCAACACATGCATGAATAGGCACAAACCAACATTATATAGACTTCCAGGCCATTTTATCACATTTGCATGGAATCTAGCACAGGGTGAGACAGAGCATCCATTGTCTGGACAAGTTCCAACTAATTTGGGACTGCCTAAAGTACTGAGACACAAAAGAAAAAGTTCCACTTTGTAATATTTAGAAAAGTAGTTAATTGTGTACTGCAATAGAAACTGTAATATAAAACTTAAATACTTGTAGTGTTGGCAGGCCACGGGTTGTGATCATATACAGATACAAATCTCAAGTGCTTGTTTTTATGTGAACAACACATGAAAAGAAATTTTTACTAGCTACTGGATTTTTCACTAAAATATTATAAAAAGAGAAAATAATTGTGGCATAGGTAAATATCTCAACTGCTTATGTATGTTTTCAAGTGGCACTCTAAGGAATAGTTAATTGATTGTTTTCCATTAAGAACTAGAATAACTGTGTCAAAACCACAATAAAATTTTCTATGCCATTATTAGTGTTCATTATATTTTACATTAAAATTCTCCTAAAAAGGAATATTCCAAGACAGTAAAGGGCTACATTCATTTTATAAAAACCTAAAAATCAGGGCCCTATTTATAAGTCACTGCTAACATGCATAAGGAGATGGGGGAAGCAAACGGCTTTTCGAGCAGAGTCAAAAACATGTCCACGTGAGTGAAAGCTTGTTAGCTTACATTAACACTATGCCCTCATTAATTGATGAGCATATTTTTAATCCGATAACATATCCACTATTTTTACTGTGTGTTGGTGTTTGTGTTTTATATTTTTCAAAAATGTAATGTAAGACATTATCTAATGTTCGTGTTTACACTTCTCATGTATAATCTCAGTTAGCTGCAAAGATCTAAAAATGCATGGTTTTACTTATAATTTTCATTCTAAATAAAATAGTACCGAGTGAGGTACTGCAATGTCAAAACACTGAACTTGCATTCAGAAGGAACAGGGTTCAAAGCCCTGTCCTGGCATCCAGACTCTGTTTCCTATGGTCTCCCCAAGTTGCTAAATGAATGCTGTGGTGGTTCCATTGAGAAGGCCAGTGACGACATCCTGCCTCATTCTTGACTAATCCATTCCCAAGTTTGCATGATAAGTGTTAAAGGATTGCAAATAATATTACAAGTTCATATTTGTTTCTGTTATATGTGTGCAAGTATTTCTGATGTGAAGCTAATGTTTGATGTATTTGTTCCTTGTATTAAAGATCTGGAGGAGAAAAAAAAAAAAAAAAAAAAAAAAAAAAATTGAAGTTGTTCTGTTGTTGATCTTACGTTAAGGTCTGGCACTTTAATAAATCTTTGCACAATCATTTAGAGGTTGGATGTATATATTTTTATCCTAACATGGTAGCAGATGAGCGTGGTTGAGATCAGCACTGATTTGATATATAATTGAGATGTGTTTAATAGTGTCCGAATTGACTACTTCAAGCAGGCACCTTGTGATGCGATCACCTTTTTTGCAGACAGTTTACGAAATTATTCAATGCGTTTGTAAGCGTAAACAGAAAATAAGGGCAAAACATCATGACTGAAGAAAAACAACAGGTTGAAAAATTAAATGGCGAAGAAAATTGGGTTACCTGGCGTACTCTCATGGAGGCTGTCTTGGAATGTGATGCTGTTTACAATGTTGTATGCGGATCTTTTGTGAAACCGGAAACAAATGTTTAAGATTATGTAACAAAATTAAGTGCTTGGACGAAAGCAAATCCAAAAGCGAAGAAACGTCTTGTTTTGTCACAAGAAACAAAATCGGTACTTCGAGAAGCTACACGTGAAACTGCAAAAGATGTTTGGGATAAATTACACCTGATTTGTGATATCCAGTCTGCCAAAAATATAGACTTCTTGTGATATAAGTTTCACAATATCGAATGGGAATGGTCAGGCGCTATGCAAGGTCATTTAACAAAATTTGACGAAGTACAAATAAAGATGTCTATGCTAAATAAACCAATAGAGGAAGCTTATTTTTGTGCACATTCTTAACTTAACGTAAGATCAACAGCAGAACAACTATATTAAAACTTTGCAGATCTCTAATACAAAGAACAAATACATCATCAAACATTAACTTTGCATCAAGGATACTTGCACATAAATAACAGAAACAAATATGAACTTGTAATATTATTTACAATCCTTTAACACACTCCCTCAAGTTCATATTTCATCACCAAATCAGTCTCTATTTTCATTACTTACTTCCATCCCAATCTAAGTTTTCATTCTTGATAGCTTTTTTGCTGATAAGCCCTTAGTAAGAATAGCAGCTGCCCGATCTTGTGTTGAAACATACTCGACATTGATCTTCTTCTCATTGACTAACTGTCGTACATACTGATAGCGTGTTTCAATATGCTTAGAGCATTCACAGAATCCTGCGCCTTTGATATATTTAATAGCGCTTTGATTGTCAATGTGTAAAGTAGGAATTGAACTCTTTTTAACAATGTCAATTTCTTTCAAAAAAGATCAAGCCATACTAAAGATTTACTTGCCTCATTGGGAGCAACAAATTCAGCATCCATTGATGATTGTGCAACATATTTCTGCAGTTTACTTTTCCACATTCCTGGTCCACCACCAAACTTCATTAAAACTCCACTTGTTGGACGTCTAGTCAATTTTTCACTTGAATAATCAGCATCGCTATAACCTTCTATAGCAGAATTGTTCGTTTTCCTAAACTGAATTCCATCATTTATTGTACCCTTCAAAGAGCGAAGAATTCGTTCAATTAATTTTAGGTGTGCTTCGGTAGGTGAAACTTGTGCTCTTTAAGCAACATTTAGAGCATAACACTAATACGAACATTTTGCTGCTTGCTTCAGTCAATACAAGTGTTGAAGCAATCTGCAAACACGGCCTGTAGCATCATCATAACCTTGTGGTTGTCGCATGTAAATTTCTTCCTCCGGTTTACCATTCAAGAATATTGTTTTAATGTCAAATTGTTTGATGTTCCAATTCCTTTGAACAACAACACACAAGAGGGCTCTCAGAGTTTCAAACCTAACCACAGGACTGAAAGTTTCAGAAAAATCAAGCCCTGGCCTTTGGCTAAACCCTTTTGCAACTAGCCCTGCTTTGTACCATACAACGTCATCGTTATTATCCAATTTAATTGCAAACACCCATCGATTTCCAATAGCCTTCCTTCCAGCCAGTAAATCAACTAATTTCCAAGTACTAACCTTCTGATGTGAGTCCATTTCTTCATCAATTGCAGCTTTCCAATTTTCTACACCTGAGGATTTCACTGCTCCATCATAGTTCCTTGGAACTTCTCTCAGCATCATCATTATCAACATCTTGGGTCACTCAGGTTCATCTAGGTAACGTATCGGCCTTCTAATTGTTTGTCTGCCCTCAAAACTCTATGATCATCTGCATTTTCAGTCGCTTCTACATGATCTTGATGATCCAGTCATGTAATATTTTCTTTTGATATTTCATCATCATTAGAATCAGATATTTCCGTATAATTCATAAACGATATGTCAACTAATTTAGTAACATCATTCTTCGATGATTGCCTCAATATTTCAACCTTGAATTTTACGTCTCAGCTAACAATAACTGAATGCTTATCTGGAAGGTATACACGAGAGCCACAGTCATCATAACCAACTATATAACCTTTCAAAGATTTGGCATCAAACTTTCTCCATTTCTGTGCTGGAATCCAGACAAAACATTCTGTCCCAAATACTTTTAGATGATTAAACTGACTCTTCCTTCTCAAAAATAATATTATTGGTGTCTTTCCTTTAACCTTCGTTGGCCCAGTTCAGTTCAGAGTATGAGTAGCTGCAAGTACAGCTTCTCCCCACAAAGCGCTTGGAATATGCTTTGCTGACTGAAGCCATGGATGTACCATTTCGCAGATAATCCTGTTTTGACACTCAGCAACTCCATTTTGCTGTGGTGTACATGGCACAGTCAAAGAATGTTTCAATCCAATTGACTCGTCATATCATCTCACATCATTATTGTCAAACTCCTTGCCACCACCAGTCCGCACTTCTTTAGTGGTACATTTGATGCAAAGTTAATGTTTGATGTATCTGCTCTTTGTATTAATGATCTGTGAAGTTTTAAAAATATACAGTTTTTCTGTTGTTGATCTTTGCACAATCATTTAGAAGTTGCGTGTGCGTGTGTGTGTGTATAACAATAAGCTATATTTGTAATGGTACCTGACATGTCCTATGCTGTTGTGATGAATAGTCAAAGAACAAGTAATGTAAATGTAACATCTGTGATTTTCTTTAGTCTAAATCATTCTGGTCTGGCTGCTCTGTTCCCATTTAGACTATCACCCATAGTAATCTAATTTTATTATCAAAAATTTTGGTGGAAAATTAAAGGCTGTCAATGTACTTCCCTTAATATGGAAACATTTTGACATTCAAAAATTCATCCAAACTATTTCATATAATTATCTTTTCTTGTTGCATTTATTATCACAGTTTCTCTGCTGCTTCTTAGGAACCACATTTGTCAGTGGGAAATAGCAGTTAAACATGGAAAAAGAGAAACACACACACACACACACACACACACACACACACACACACACACACACACACACTTTCTAGTGGGAATCTAAATTTGAGTTTCTAAAAGTAGTCTAGAATTAATGGTTAACTTAGTTTTCTGCGTCTTCTGTGATTCATAGCAATGACTACAATGACTACTTGCTATGATGTGGTTTCACAATAAAGTTAAAAGACATTGTCAAGCAGAAATTATTTCAGTTTGTTTTAAGGTTCATTACCTGCCACCACTTTCTTAACTTACAAGGGGGATGGGGTTACTCAAATATTTTTGTAGCTGCATACTTTGCTCCTTTTGTGCAACAGTAAAGCTACTTTTGCTCCTAGTGGTGTATTTATGCATGCTGTTACAGTTTTCAGATTATGCCCGACTGTTCACAACAAACTTCATGGAGAACATCTATATAATTAGTTATCTGTTAGTATGTCTAATTTATTTCAAGAAGGTGTCATTAATAAGTTAGAGGATGGACACACAATGGTATCCTTACAGAACTTTTCTGCACTATGAAGATTGTGTGCCTGTATGTGAAAATGCTCAGAAAATTAATATACAGAAAGCAATGTTATGCAATAAACTAAAATGAAACTAGTCCAACAAGTGAAACCTTGTTTTTCTGGAACACAAGGAAAAACATTACGTTTAAGAGAATTAATACGAATAATTTCAGGGCTTCAAAAAAAAAAAAAAAAAAAAAAAAAATACAATAACAAATACATATTATAATTAACCGATGCTGCTTCAGTGTGCGGAAAAAAAAGGTCCCATCTCTGTGACGTCTGAGGAAAGAAAAAAAAATGCTTCTATTTGTTCATAGCTATCATGTGGACAGAAAGACACTATAAATGTGTGGGTTTGTATTTAATATACTGTAATGAAACATTTTATATACATTGTCTACCAACTTGTTTTAATTAAACGTTTAGAGTTAATTAAGTGTTAAGCTGTTACAGGCTTAATGTTGATGGGGATAAGTATTTTGCACTATATTATGAATGGATGATTTCCAGAACAAATAAAATTGTATCATAATTATCACCTTACTTCGGTACGTCGGTTTTCAAATCACACGTGTAAATCTCTGTGGCTCCAACGTTGTTCGCACAATTACGTTGTAAACAACTGGAAAAACTGATGCCCAATACGCAGAAAAACCAAACGCCAAACAGTTTTGCTCTACATTTAAGACGATTCGTTTATGCTAGCCATAGTGGCGCTGGGGTCTGCTACTACCACAAAAAATCGCACTGTCAAAGAGTTGTCACTAGCCGCATGAGGCACGATGAAAATATGAAAGCCCCTAAGACACTGAAAATAAATTAAAATTGAAATCCCAGTGCATTTTTTTCTTTTAACATTATCTAACACTAAATGATGGCAATGTTTTGTTCACGAAATCTCTCTTTAACTTTCCGAATTGGTCACTTTCTTTCCTCTTTATGCAGAGAATCTTCAAAAATCTGTTTTCCTAACTGGGTCCTCAAACTGCTTCTATCTCAAGGGACTGCGCAGTATGCCAAAATTGATTTTTCTCATATCACGAACACAAAAAGTATGATTGTCATTAATGTATAACTCTTTTAGAAATGCTTCTGCTACGGACTGTAAAGGTATTTCATGAATAGGCACACATTTTGTGCTCGTCAATGTTTCTTTGTTGAAAAATAAACCAATGCCATATTAAGAAACTTATGTCATTACTGTCAGTGACAAGTACCTGGCACAGCTTCAACAGCCGCTGATAGTTCATTTTGTAGATTCCCTTTCAGTTAATTCAGCAGCAGGCACTAACATTTGTACTCTACACAAATGCGTTCCGACTTTATTCACAACCTAGTGCCCCAGCATCTCCGCTACAGTGCTGCCCTCTTTGCGACAAGCTTGGTGCACAATTTGCTTTCTTGAACAAAAATGGTGGAGCGTAATGGTAAATGCGGTGGGAACCACCAAACGTTTCTGTGTTGTCTGTTAGACTAATGTGACGGAGCAGTTCATAACTAAGTTTAGAAGATACTACTGTGCGTTTTATTTATATCTAATGTGAATATTCTCCAGAGTATGCGAGGAAAATGCCTTGAAAAACGAGGAGAGCTCATCGCTAACGGGAGGTGACCTTCCGTAAAAGAGGACGCTAAATTTCACGTAATTATTAAATTTACTGTACAAAATATATATTTAAAAATGTAAGTTATTGCGTTGTTTTCTTTTGTTTATAAAAGTGTCACTTACAATTTTGTTTAAGCTACTATATTTTCGCCGATATTGCAACTTGGATTTTCCATTCAACCAGATGGTTTTCGTAATTCTAGAAATAATTTTCGTAATCTATAATTTTTACAATTCTGTAGGGTAACTCAATATAAAAATTAATTTTATTTTTACTACGTATATTGCATTTTCATCAGAATACTGAATGTACTACAAAGCCTGCGACATTTTCACACAATCCAGTGACAATGAATTAATATTTACAGAATATTATAGTGTATAAGTCATAATCGAATTTATTACTGCTATACAGGTGTGCATGTGGTGATGAGGTTTGAATGCGCTGCCCCAAATCGACATCCAAAATATTTATTAATTTTTCATAAACTTAGGTTATGTAATATTTCGTGTGCAAGTAACAGAAATAAGAATGCCCTGTTTTATATTTCAGATATTGAAATGGGTTCGAAAACAGCTTCTAAGACGGGTAAAGGGAGTGGAAAGCAGAATTCGGGAAGAATGCCTACTGCAAAGGGGCAACAGCGACAAAAAGAGAAAGATTCTCAAGAACAGGAGGTGGTGCATCGAACAGACTTGTCTGTTCTGAGGCAGCCAATAAACATAAGCGTTAGACGAGTTTGCGACATTGTTAAAATGTATCAGACATGTACTTCTGAGGTTAGTACAATGTTAGGATGTATTCTATTCCGCCTCCACTTCTGATGTTTTCTTATGTACTGATACATAGCCGTTTTCTAAATTTTTTTAGCCTACTGATGTTGTGTATAAATACAGTAATTAACTTTTTTGGGTAACAAATTTGCTGCTTATGAAGTATGAATATCAGGTGTTATTTTCATTGCATGCCAAAACATCACTTCCACTATCACATACTGATACTTAATGAGTAAATTACATAGTGGGAAATACTGCAACCAACTACAAGTTTTTGTTGAAATGATAGTATTGTTCTGTTACTAGAATTGGGCTGTAGCCCATCATCAGGAATTAGCACTGACTTCTTTGCAAGTTTTGCATTTGTGTCCTAAGTTATAACAAAGCTTTTGTGATTACATAGTATACAAAAGATTTTATGTTGGTGTTACACAAATGAAAAACTTGCAAAGAAGTCACTACTACCTTCTGACGATAAGCTCAAGCCCTAAACCATTTATGGTACAATAAACACACATCAGAAAAACTTGTTGCTGGTTACAGTATTTGCTACAGTGTAATTTGGAAAAACAGCTGTAGTTTTCTCCAAGCAAAATGGATACTTAATGAGTAATTTATTACTTGGTTAGTTAAATCAACATAACAGGGCGAACTTGTTTCTTATAGGAGATTTAACTCGTAATTATAATCATCTACAAAAAATGTGATGTTTGGGAATATGAAACTAAATTTTAAACAATTAATGTGCAATGTATCTCCCAAGTGGCCATAAAAAAGAAGCATATAGTTTGATTATAGTTATTTATATTAAGAAATTACCTAATGCAGAAGTGATTTCACACCAAAATTCCATTTGTTTCAGCTGAAACAACTTTTGGACAATGAAGTGGAGATTGTGTATGAGTGTAAAGTGTGCCGCAATTTATTTAGAAGCATGGCCAATATTATATCTCACAAGCGAGTGTACTGCAGACAGCAATACAGTGAAGCTTATTACTCCTTTAACAAAAGACATACGGTATGACATATCTTCAGTTTTTTGAAACTACAAGTTTTTTGATGAGCTTTTATCTGATTAAAAAAGGATGTAATTGTCTTCTTCAGCCCTGTTTGACTGGATGGAGTATAAATTTTCACTCTTCTCAATATAAGTACACATATGTTGTCTCTCTTATTCCTGTCAACACTGTGATATTATAATTTAAATTCTATTAGAATACTGTGCTCAAATGGGTGGGGAGGGGAGGGGAGGGGGGAGTGGGTCAGGGTTGATAAGTTGTGTAGAACACGTTTTGCTCGTCAGTGTGTTACGTGTGGTTATTCTCAAGTAAAGTGTGGTAGAGATCTTGTTCCTCCACTGTAATTTTGGTTGGGGTGACAGCATGATCTGTAGCATAGGCTGAAGTCAAGGATATATTGAAAGGTGAAATTTAAGTAGCAAGTTATATAAGGCAGCAAATGTGAATGCAAAATAAAGGTTGTGGCAACAGAGACTGACATCAGTGTTTATGGCATATTTCAGACACCTTCCTTCTAAAAAAAATCAGACTGCAAGGGGAATATAGCAGAGGTGGATTAGATAATAGACAAGCCTCACATGAGCACTTTGGAGCTTATTAAGTATTTGTGTTGTGCATAAAATACAAAAAATGTAGGGATTGGTCTCTCTATAAATCTTATCAAAGTCTCTCAGTTTTTATGATTTTCAGGCTAAGCATTAGTCATAGCATTCCACTTGTATCCGTAGTTAGCTTGTTGTATTTAGAAAAGTAGTATATTTTTGACATATCTTAATATTACAAGAGTAACCAAAAACAGTTTGTTGCGTAAGTGATTTGTGGAGTTAATATGTGTGTCAAAATGTAATATAAAGGAAGGTAGGGTAAATATTCCGCTGCAATGATGGTGTAAGTCAGTATAGTTAACATTTAAGATATTTTAAGTTTAAGAATACACACTTACTCAGTTTCACTATTGCTTGATTAACGTTGTTTGTATGGTTATAATATATTGAACGATTTGTGATTTGCAACTTTATATTATGACTATTTTGACTATGGTTATTTATTGGATTGGAGGTCCCCTCAGCTTTACTTTTATCATGAAGATATATTTATTTTATTTCTTTTTATGCTCATTCCGTACTTCGCCAATAGAATGGGCATGGGATGAAATCATAACATGATTTTCATGTGAGAAGTCTAATAAAGATTCCTGTGAAACCAAATCTCTGTCATGGGCATGACTGGAAATATAATCTTAATGAAGTTGTTGATTAATTAGTCCCCTTTATTACAACTTTTCACTATTTTCATTGATCTTGGGCCTACAGCTGTGACAAACTGTTTAAGTGATAACATCTGGTACAACTGTACAGGGGCTGTCCACACTTAACTTGGAAGTATATGTTGGTAAACCTTGGTAAATCATGTCACAAGTGAGCATGCACAGCATACGGATGGCCCCTCTTAAAGTTTGGCCTTGTATGCCGACTGTAACTGTGAGCTTTACATTATTTGTTGTACTATTGTACAGTTTCAGCCTTAAACCACTTTTCAGGCATCAATACATTTGTCAACAATTCACTGTCCATCCAGAAAAGTTGCGAAACTGATTTTATTCCTGCTGTAGAACTGATGTCAGTGTGATACAGTGGCAGCTTGACCTGACAACTGTAAACTACAGATATGCATTCGACCAGACTGTTGTCAGCAGGCAGTGTAGAGTAGTGGACAAGCAAATGTAAAGTGTCAGCGTTGTTGTCATAAAGCATATTGGAGCAACATCTCTAAATATAGTGTTCAAGATGTTCTCCAGAATGTTTTAAAGAAGAGAAAAGCATGTGGAAAGTTTGACCAGCACATCTTGACTCCCGAAGAAAGATGATGACATGTGAATGACTGCCATGACGCAATTGAAAAGTAAAACTTGGACAATTCTCCACTGGAAAAAATCATCGTGGATGATTATACTTGGTGTTATCAATACAGGCCTATGAACAACATTCCAAAGGAGGATTTTTCTGACAGTTTCAGATGGTTGTGTGAATGTTCTGTGCATTGTACTCAAGTGGAGGGAAATTGTGTAGAACACAAGGCATAACTGCCATCTTAACGATTCTCTATTTTTTTATTAATCCAGTCTCAAAACTTTTTGGACTGATGGGATACATTTTCAAAAATCAGCAATGGTACATTTTGCCATACTAGTCTCTTGCACATACTGTATTTGAAGAGTGTTACCAGCCATTATACTTCATCTACATCTACATCTATACTCTGCAAACCACTGCGAGGTGCACTGCACAGGGTACATCCCCTTGTACCAGTTATTAGGAATTTTTCATGTTCCATTTACGTATGGAGTACAGGAAGATTGATTTTTTTTTTTTATGCCTTTCTGCATGCCCTAGTTATTCTAATCTTATCCCCACGTTCTCCATGTGACCAATACATAGGAAGATAGTAACTGTTCTCGAATGAACAGATACCATTGATGAGTATGAGCTTCTCTAGAATAAATGATAATTAATTGAAACCCTCAGCTACCGACAGATGTTCTTATACCTCAATGGGGACAGTTGAAAATGTGTGCCCCGACCGGGTCTCGATCCCGGGATCTCCTGCTTACATGGCAGACGCTCTATCCTTCTGAGCCACCGTCGTCTGTGCAAATGTGCACAGGTTGCCCAAACTCTTACGAGAATTGTTACCTTAGTGTGCGCAAGTAATGAGTGGATGGGCAAATATCTATTGGGTACATTACTTATGTAGACTGTGGACAGTTGGGAATGTGGGTCTCGCGGGAAGTGTGCAAGGGATAAGTCCCTGCAGTTGCGCTATTCATCTGTGTCATCGATGGCTCAGATGGATAGAGCACTTGCCATCTAAGCGGGACAGGGGTTTGAGTCCCAGTCGGGGCACACATTATCATCTGTCCCCATTGAGGTATATCAACAACACCTGTCGACAGCTGAGTGTTTCAATTAATTATCAATACATAGGAGATTTTAATATATTCCAAAGTCATCATTTAAAACCGGTTCTTGATACTTTGTTAACATACATTCTCAGGACGGTTTACATCTTTCTTCAAGAGTCTTCCAGTTAGTTCCTTCAGTACCTCAGTGACACTCTTCTATGGATTAAACAAATCTGTAACCATCCGTGCTGCCCTTCTCTGCATATGTTCAGTATCCCCTGGTACGGGTCCACCGAGCGAGGTGGCGCAGTGGTTAGCACACTGGACTCACGTTTGGGAGGACAATGGTTCAATCTCACATCCGGCCATCCTGATTTAGGATTTCAGTGATTTCCCAGTGATATGCTCCAGGCATATGCTGGGATGGTTCCTTTGAAAGAGCATGGCCGACTTCCTTCTGCGTCGTTCCCTAATCCAATGAGACCGATGACCTCGCTGTCTGGTCTCCTCCCCAACAATAACCCAATGGTACGGGTCCCACATACTTGAGTAGAATTCTAGAACCAGTCACCTGAATGATTTGTAAGCAGTCTCCTTTGTAGACTGATTGCACTTCTCCAATATTTTACGAATAAACTGAGGTCTACCACCTGCTTTACTGACTGAACAAATGTGATCATTCCATTTCACGTCTCTACAAAGTGTTACACGCAAGTACTTATATGAGTTGGCTGATTCCAACTGTGACGCGTTGATATTATATTCATAGTATGGTATATTACAGTTTTTCGTTTTGTGAAGTGCATAATTTTAATTTTCTGAACATTTAGAGCAAGCTGCTAATCTTATCAAGATCTGACTGGATGTTTATGCAGCTTCTTTCAGATAGTGCTTGATTATAGGTAATTGGATCATCTGCAGAAAGTCTGAGGTTACTGCTAATATTGCCTGCAAGGTCATTAATATACAACCTGGACAACAAGGGTCCCAGCACACTTCCCTGGGGCACACCTGAAGTTACTTCTACTTCTGATGATGACTCTCCATCCATGATAACATGCTGTGTCCTCCCCACCAAAAAGTCCTCAATCCAATCACAAATTTCACTTAATACCCCTTATCATGGAACTTTTGACAATAAGCATAGATGTGGTACTTAGTCAAACACCCTTTGGAAATCAAGAAATACTGAATCTACCTGGTTGCCTTGATCGAAAGCTTTCAGTACTTAGTCAAACACCCTTTGGAAATCAAGAAATACTGAATCTACCTGGTTGCCTTGATCGAAAGCTTTCAGTACTGTATCTCATGTGGGAAAAGTGCAAGTTATGATTTATAATTTAAAATTATGTCTATTACCAAATAGCATTGCACTCAAATTGTACATTATCACTGTACGGTAATTAACGTAAGCGTGGCTCTACAGACAATACAATATTTTCTATAGTGCCTTGCCCGCATCAATTAACACTGTCCACGCACCTGCCTGGAAACATATGTTGATAATAGCTACTGTTTTTTTTATTATGTTCTGTAGGTTCCATCAAGAAGGACAGCCCTCAGGGATGTGGAATGAGTCAATTTATAAATTAAAAGAATATAGGCAACTCATAGAAACTAAATAATTACACTGTATTAACAACAAACTATCACCATATTGCTTAATTTTATTGGTGCTTAACACCAACTAAATGTAAGCTAGTAAATTAAAAGGAAAGTCAGTTCTATGGGGGGAAAACCTTATGCTTCCTCAAGTTGCTGTTATCTCATATTGGCAGCTTAATATTTAGTTGTTTATTGCTGCTGCTTCCAATCTAGCTAATAGAACTTTTCAGTCCTTCAATAGCTTGTATAAGGAGAGGCTAGTGTTATATGTTTTTAACTACCCTTTGAATTACTAGAATGTCCATTCATTTGCTTTATTTTAAATGGGAGCTTGTCGATTACGTTAGTGGTAGAGTGTGTATACGAGATCTGTTCACAAAACTGTGGTACATTCATAATTTCACACCAGCGGTGTTTTGGAGCAAAATATGGTTGGTGTTCCTGCTCACACCTGTCTTTAATGTGTAACTACCAGAAATTTTATTGTTGTATGTCTGTCAGTTATTGTTCATTTCCATATTGAGTAGAACGTTGTGTCATACAGTTTGCGAATTTCAAGATGCCAAAGTTAGAGGAGCAATGCGTCTGCATTAAATTTTGTGTGAAACTCAAGAAAATCTTTACAGAGACATACCAAATCATGCAGTAAGCCTATGGTGACGAGTGCTTAAGCTGCAGTTGGTGTTACGAATGGTTCACATGACTTAAAAACGGCTCGTCTGAAGTTAAAGATGACTCTCGATCAGGATGCCCTTTGACATCTTCCAATGACACTCGTGTCAGGAACATCAGTGAAATTGTGCATGCCATTCAAAGACTGACTGTCCAAGAGACTCCAAAAGAATGTATGATTTCAGTTGGATCATGTCATGAAATCCTGACACAGCATCTTGGGATGTGTTGTGTTGCCACCAAGTCTGTCCCATGGCTCCTGAGACAAGACCAGAAAGACCATCACCTCACAATCTGTCAAGAAATTTTGGATTCACAAATGAGCATGAGATGTTCCTTAAGAGAATCATAACTGGTGATGAGACGTGGGTCTAGAGTAATGATGTTGAGACCAAGATTCAATCTGCACAATTGGTCAGGAAAGGTTCTCCAAGACTAAAAAGAGCTTGTCAGGTCAGGTCAAATATCAAAGCCATGCTGATAGTTTTCTTTGACTTTGAAGGATTTTTTGACTGTGACTGCTAATCGGTGCTACTATCGGAATGTTTTGTGACACCTGCGAGAAAATGTGAGAAGGAAATGGCCTGAAATGTGGCGAGACAAGTTGTGGCTCTTGCATCATGATAACACACCTGCACATTCATCCCAGTTGCTGTGTGACTATTTCACAAAAAACGAAATCACTGTGCTGCTCGTCCTCCTTATTCTCCAGACCTGGCGGACATTTTTTGAGAATGCCAGTGAAAGGATGAAGATTTGCAATGACTGAGGAGACAAAAGAAAATTCACAAGCGGCACTTTGCATGATCCAGCAAATGGCATACCAAGACTTCTTTCGGAAGTGAAAACGGCATTGGGGGTGGTGTATCAGTTGTGGAAGAGAGAGTATTTCAAAGGAGACCATGCACAATAAGTAAAAGGTAAGCATAGAAAAATATTGTGGACAAAGTTGCCCCCTAATTGGAAAGGTTTTTCCTACCCTTCACATACACTGACACCTTTCACTTGTAAAGTGTGAGAGTTGTACATTACATGTATCAGATAAGTGTAGATGACTGTAATGGGTGCATGTTTAGTATTGATGTCATGTTTCCAGTGTAAGATGATGAGAGAAGGTAGAGAGGGTGAAACCCTGTGGCGGCACATAGCCATCCCAGGGAGCCACCATGCTTAACTACCTATCTGATAGATGGATCACCACCAATAGTGTTACATGCCCTCTGTCCGTGAAACACTGTGGAGATATTTGAAATTTAATCCAGGACATTGATGAAACATCTGATGATCAGGAACTTCACATGACCATCCTCCTCCCCTTTGCCGGAAAAGTAAAGGGAAAATTACTGACCATGTGTGGTATACCCGAGCAGTAACGTGGCATATGAAACATGGTTCTTCAAATTTGGATGTGACTCACAATGAATGTTTACTGGGTACTGAAGAGCAGAAGAAGAAAAAATGGTCTCCACGATGAACCTTGATAACAGAAATAGTAAGAGTCTATCTGAACAAAATCCATCTCTGAGGAATTTCTCAAGAGACAAATGTAACAAGGAGACATGACTCTTCGGGAAAACAACCCACAGTGAAGGGGAAAAGTGTGGAACTCAGTGTGCAGTAGGATCGTTTACCTGAGATAAAGTTGTTCAACAGAGTTTCGAAGAGTCTTCAAAACAAGAGCAATTAATAGTTTGAACTCTTATCCCTGCTTGTAACATTACAGCAGAAATTTGAATGTTGAAACTTACTCTCCGCCTCAAGCTTGACTGTTGCCAAACCCACTGTACTTTATGTGAATTTAGCCAAGTATCTCTCTTTGATGTCCAATTTTCCACTCTCTCTTTGTGATACAATGACATTGATTGCTACACTGCTTTGTTTTGACGGTTTACTTCTCCATACATTGTTTCATGTGTCGTATTTCCTGCCTCTTCTTCTCTGCTCCATCTCATTTCCCTCTCCCTATAAGCTGTTAACGTAATCTTCCTTCATTGCACTTTGCAACTGTCCCCTGCCCACCTACCTTCCCACCCAATTACATACTACACCTTACATGTTTTTTTGCTATGTTGTCCTGAATGACTTTGCTTTGTCATTTGCTCCCAAGTTTTTAAGTGTGTCTTTCATCCAGGTTCCTCACCTCTCTAAGGAGTCCATAGTTTTTTAATCTTATTTTCAGACATCTTTAACAATGAATTAGTTTTAATTTATTAGTGAGATATTCACAATCATTATCTCGCTGGGAGTTTCCAGATCTGAATTTAACTTGTGAGAGTAGTCATTGTATTAAACAGACATAAACTTTTTTGCTACAATTAAGACACAGGAATTTTTCTTGGGAGAAGCAGGATTCGGATCCTCTCTTGCCACCCTGTTTTAGGTGTCCCTAAATCATAGCAAGTGAATGGTGGGGAGATTTCTTAAATGTAGCAGCAGCTAATTTCCTTCATCATCTTGGTTCAGTTGAGCTCCAGTTCTGTTTCCAATGACCTCACTGCCAGTAATACAGCAAAAATTAAATAATATAACATTGTATGAGTAATTGTACAATATATCAGATTACAGCATTGAAAGTGTGCTGAGAACATTTACACCAACAATGATTGCTTGAATTAGTGTATATTGTATTACCAAAATATCTCCACAGATGAAAATAGTTGTGAAAGATACTTTCATGCACACAGTTGACAAGACATCCTACACTACAACTTTAAAACTGCAGTGCATTGAGTTGAATAATGTGATCCTCTTGGTTCCCCTGTTTGACAATTTATGTAGTTCTCACAGCTATCTAGGATAGCAGTTCATTCCAGAAATATAGGCACATCTGTCAGTGTCAGTAGTACCTTGCAGAGAAAAAACTACTGCAAAAATAAGTGAGAAACATGCATCATTTTGTGTATACATGTGTATGTGTAGGTGTATGTGTATCATTTTAAGATTTCTTTTATTTTCAGATGGATGATTACACTGTGATAATACAGCCAGAACCAGTTGTTACAGCATCTTCTGAAAAAGAAAGTTGGAGTACAAGTGACAAAGCGCCTTCTCATGAGAGTAATAATGAGGTTGTGGCATTGAGAGACATAAAAGCTACAGTGCCTCGTATTGTCAGTTCTTCAAAACCTAAGAAGGATTTAACTCAAATAATAGAAGAACTTTCTGATAAGAAAGGAATTAAAAATTTTAAGGAAACTGTTGCCCATTATTCAGCTTCCAGCCTATATGAAGATATTAACAGAAGTCTCATTTCGAGAGCTCAGCAACGCAAGCAGCACGCTATTCACCTGGAACCAACTGGAAGCTCGTCTGGTGTATTCCAGACCAAATTACATGCTACAACATCCACAACTATACAAGCAGAAAATATTGATCTCATGAAAGCTCAGGTATGTCTGCCTATAAATGTGCATGTTTTGTTTCATTAGTGGTGACAAATTTCAAAGGAAATATACATTATCCACAGCTCAGCAGTTGGTCTCAGTGGTGAATTACAGTCTATTCTCTCAGACCTTTATTACACACCCAAGATTTAGTAATGTTGTAATAAGTCTAGATCTGCACTTCAGACATTTGTACTATTATGTAAAACATGGGTAAATAAATTGCAATTCCCATGACAAAGAGAAAGAACCTGATAGTATTAGATTATAAAATCTTTCATGAACTTCTAGAGCCTGTCACATCATTTAAATATCTAATGGTAATACCATGAAGCAGTAGGAAATGGGACAAGCGCACAAAATCAGTAGTAGTGAAGATAACTAGAAGGCTTCGATTTGTTGGGGGGGGGGGGGGTGGTAAGTGGAATGCAAACCACATTAAATGTTAGTGTGAACAATTCTAAGAGCAGGCTGTTGCTCCAGTATTTTATTTATTGAGTTGATGTGACCATAGCCATAAAATCAAGATAAGCACTGCTAGGATTGTAACAGATCAGCAATGCCCATACGTAATGCTCGGGGTACTTACACGAAAGCCTTTTTCTGTAAATCTAGAAAATTAGTTCAACACTTTTATTTCTATCACTATATGTCTTGCAAAGTATCTGTGGAAACAAGGTAAGAGAGACTAGTGCACATACGTAGCAACTGTCTCTATACTACCTGAATATAGAACTCTAGATTTGGAGTATAGAACTTCGCTTGCCTGGAGAATCCTGTCATCTGCATCATGTGCTGTATTGTAGTCAGGCAAAAAGTAGCCATTTGGCTGAACATGAGACTTTAACAGCATCCTAAGCAGGGGTTTATCAGTTCAGTTTAATATGATAATACTTCATTAAATGACACAAAGATCTCCAGGATAGTTCCTTTCTTTACATATGCTAAGAATCGTGTAGTCTCTCTTCTGGGTTAGTTCCAGCAAATGGTAACAAAAATAGACTAACTTAAAACTGTGAATGCATACTTACTGTGTACAGGTATACCCTGCAGGTAACTGATAATCATTTGCAGTACTATTTCCAAAATTCATTATCTATCACATTGTACGTATCTCCATATTACCAAAATACACATAAATAGTACCCAAAAGTACAGGTTACCATCCTGAAAACTTGACATTTCGTATACCTTTGGCAAAAGTACACTGTCACGTTTGCAGACTGTGTATCTGTCATGATGATCTGGACTCACAGTGAAGAACAACTCCAGAATTTCCTCTCCAACCTCAACTCCTTTGGTTCCATCAGATTCACCTGGTCCTACTCCAAATCCCATGCTACTTTCCTTGACGTTGACCTCCATCTGTCCGATGGCCAGCTTCACACATCCGTCCACATCAAACCCACCAACAAGCAACAGTACCTCCATTATGACAGCTGCCACCCACTCCATATCAAACGGTCCCTTCCCTACAGCCTAGGCCTTCATGGCAAACGAATCTGCTCCAGTCCTGAATCCCTGAACCATTACACCAACAACCTGGAAACAGCTTTCGCATCCCGCAACTACCCTCCCGACCTGGTACAGAAGCAAATAGCTAGAGCCACTTCCTCATCCCCTCAAACCCAGAACCTCTCACAGAAGAACCCCAAAAGTGCCCTACTTGTGACAGGATACTTCCCGGGACTGATTCAGACTCTGAATGTGGCTCTCCAGCAGGGATACGACTTCCTCAAATCCTGCCCCGAAATGAGATCCGTCCTTCATGAAATCCTCCCCACTCCACCAAGAGTGTCTTTCTGCCGTCCACCTAACCTTCGTAACCTCTTGTTTCATCCCTATGAAATCCCCAAACCACCTTCCCTACCCTCTGGCTCCTACCCTTGTAACTGCCCCCGGTGTAAAACCTGTCCCATGCACCCTCCCACCACCACCTACTCCAGTCCTGTAACCTGGAAGGTGTACACAATCAAAGGCAGAGCCACGTGTGAAAGCACCCACGTGATTTACCAACTGACCTGCCTACACTGTGATGCATTCTATGTGGGAATGACCAGCAACAAACTGTCCATTCGCATGAATGGACACAGGCAGACAGTGTTTGTTGGTAATGAGGATCACCCTGTGGCTAAACATGCCTTGGTGCACGGCCAGCACATCTTGGCACAGTGTTAGACCGTCCGGGTTATCTGGATACTTCCCACTAACACCAACCAATCCGGACTCCAGAGATGGGAACTTGCCCTTCAATATATCCTCTCTTCCTGTTATCCACCAGGCCTCAATCTCCGCTAATTTCAAGTTGCCGCCACTCATACCTCACCTGTCATTCAACAACATCTTTGCCTCTGCACTTCCACCTCGACTGACATCTCTGCCCAAACTCTTTGCCTTTACAAATGTCTGCTTGTGTCTGTGTATGTGCGGATGGATATGTGTGTGTGCGCGAGTGTATACCTGTCCTTTTTTCCCCCTAAGGTAAGTCTTTCCACTCTCAGGATTGGAATGACTCCTTACCCTCTCCCTTAAAACCCACATCCTTTCGTCTTTCCCTCTCCTTCCCTCTTTCCTGACGAAGCAACCGTTGGTTGCGAAAGCTTGAAATTTTGTGTGTGTGTTTGTGTGTGTTTTTTTATTGTGTCTATCTACCAGTACTTTCCCATTTGGTATGTCATGGAATCTTTGTTTTTAATATATTTTTCCCATGTGGAATGTTTCTTTCTATTTTATTTGTATTTTGCTTTAGATTGAGAAGCACATGCACATGTTAGCAAGAGTTTCTGATAATGGGGTAAGCTACTAGTGTAGTTAAGACCAAGTTTGAATTATAAGTAGCAGCATGTCTGATCAAACAATGTTAATTTTGTTCAAGAAGTGTCTGCATTGTTTGAGAACTTTATTTCTAAGAATTACTCATTGTTAAAGATTTGGCTAATATCTAGCATATCATTTATCAGTTTATTGTGCATCTTGTAGTGTTGTTTCTCTTTACACTGGAAAGAATGACTAAAGCATAAGTGAAAATAAAGCAGGATTACTTTTCTAATCAGCTCATCAGAATGTGGATTACACTCAATTTTGAAAATGACACCACATGACTACCACCCGTTTTTACACTAGTTTTTAAGCCATTCATATTGTTCTCTAGAAATCTGGAAATGGCCCTGACTACAGTCAAACAACTGGAAGCTGCTGTGAATGGGCATATTGCGAGTCATGAATCAGAGATACTGAAGGTACCTCAAGTGCCATCCTCTCCCATGGATCCTGTCTCCTCTACGTAAAGTATGGGATCTATCACTAATCATCCACTTGACTGTGAGTGTTGTGTCAGTGGTATGGCTAGATGCCCTTTGAAGGGGAGACAGAGACCAAGGAGAACTCAGGTTGTTATCTCTATCCCCCTAATCAACAAGTTCGAGGTGCTGTCTCCCACTGAAACCAAAATTGAGCCAGTGAGAGTCACTTCACCTGTTGGGAAAACACTGTGTTCTGTGTCAAGAGAATTCAAACACAAAAGAGTAAGGGTCTAGTCATCAGTAGTTCAAGCACACAGCAGATATGGGAGCCCTTAGGGAAGTGACAGCAAGGGATGGGAAGGAACAACAGGTGCTCCCTGTATGTTTGCTTGGGCCACTCATTAAACATATTGAAGAGGCTCTTCCATCAGTCTTTGAAGGAATGGGATGCAGCCCAACTGCAATTGAGGTGCACATGTTACCTCTTATCTGGGCCTTGGTCACAGAGTTTCATTGAAGTTCACAATTTGCAGCATTGCCTGCAGAACTACTTGTGATCTCCTGGTTCTGAGCCAAGTGGAAGGACTGAACCTGAGACTTTGAATGTTCTGTGGCAAATAACACGGTGACTTCGTGGACGTGGACCACAGGGCTGAGAATTTCAGGATCCCCCAAATGCTCAGGTGTGCCCTACACACCAGAAGCTGCAACCCAAATAGCTGACTGCATGTGGCGTGTACACAAGAGTTTTTTACATTAGGAATATTTCCGTCTTGTTCAGATAGTGGACTAGAAGTATCAGTATAAGATTCTTAGAAATGTTTCCTACTGGTGATAGTATTTTAATCATCATGATTAACTGCCGAATCATATGCAACAAAGCGCCAGAGCTTGAAGTGATCCTAAAAAGCAATGATGGTCACACGGTGCTAGGTACAGAAAGCTGGGTAAAACCTGAAATTGATAGTGGTAAGATTTTTGGGGAAAATCTAACGTGTATATCATAAGGATAGGCTAATCATAGATGGAAGTGGTACATTTGTTGCATTAGTCAAGAAACGCAAATCCATCAAGGTAAATATTGAAACAGCATTCAAGATTGTTTGGGTGAAACTTAGTGAAGGGTGGGCACATAATATAATCAGAGCTTTGTATCGACAAGACTAATCTCCAGATGCAACCAAAAACTGCCTGCCTCACAAATACAGCTGTCAGAGACAATGTTCATGTGTCTGTGAGCTGTTCTTGTTTGAATGTGTGTGTGCTTTCTACTTAAGAAGAAGACCTTTTGGCCAAAAGCTCAAATGTTTAGTAGTCTCTTCATTGCACCTGTCTGTGACTCAACTCCTTTTCTGCATGGTGAGTAACAGTCTATCACGTTTGTAATATTGTTACCACAAGGTGAGACAAATTAATGGGGTAAGTGATAAGATAACAAAGAAATGGTAAATTGAATAATTGTTAGGATGTAGAGAAATTAGAGCTTCTAAAACTAATTATTGTAAATGTATTACAGTTTGCAAGCTTTTGAAGCCAGTGGCTCTTTCTTTGGATAGGAGGAGGGGCCACAGGTTCCAAAAGCTTGCAAACTGTAATACGTTTTTATATGCGTGTTCTCCTGCTGCTGTTTGAGGAGTAGATTTTTTTTATCCATCCCGGTGTAAAACCTGTCCCATGCACCCTCCCACCACCACCTACTCCAGTCCTGTATCCCGGAAGGTGTACACGATCAAAGGCAGAGCCACGTGTGAAAGCACCCACGTGATTTACCAACTGACCTGCCTACACTGTGAAGCTTTCTATGTGGGAATGACCAGCAACAAACTGTCCATTCGCATGAATGGACACAGGCAGACAGTGTTTGTTGGGAATGAGGATCACCCTGTGGCTAAACATGCCTTGGTGCACAGCCAGCACATCTTGGCACAGTGTTACACCGTCCGGCTTATCTAGATACTTCCCACTAACACCAACCTGTCAGAACTCTGGAGATGGGAACTTGCCCTTCAGTATATCCTCTCTCCTTGTTACCCGCCAGGCCTCAACCTCCGCTAATTTCAAGTTGCCGCCGCTCATACCTCACCTGTCATTCAACAACATCTTTGCCTCTGTACTTCCACCTCGACTAACATCTCTGCCCAAACTCTTTGCCTTTACAAGTGTCTGCTTGTGTCTGTGTATGTGCGGATGGATATGTGTGTGTGCGCGCGAGTGTATACCTGTCCTTTTTTCCCCCTAAGGTAAGTCTTTCCACTCCCGGGATTGGAATGATTCCTTACCCTCTCCCTTAAAACCCACGTCCTTTCGTCTTTCCCTCTCCTTCCCTCTTTCCTGATGAAGCAACCATTGGTTGCGAAAGCTTGAATTTTGTGTGTATGTTTGTGTTTGTTTGTGTATCTATCAACCTGCCAGTGCTTTCGTTTGGTAAGTCACATCATCTTTGTTTTTAGATATATTTTTCCCACGTGGAATGTTTCCCTCTATTATATTCAACTACTTATATTTTCACAAATAGATTTTTTTTTGATTGTTGGGAATGTTGGATTTATAAAAGATATGTTGAGATGGAAAGATTAGTCCCAAGTAGGATGGAGAATGACATCCAAGCAGTCGACACACTAATGAGTTAACATTAAAAATTACAGGACATTTAGAGAGAGGGTGGCCATTAAATTTCAAATGTGCAGTATGTTGTAGAAAATAGGAAAACTCCAAGCATATGTTCAGTATAGACAATTCCACATTCATTCATTCCATCATGATGGAGAGCTGTCAGGGCTGCGGAATGAGTCAAATTGTCTAATAACATGCAGAAGCAGCCACTGCAGGCTACTCTTTATAGTATATTAATAATAACAGTATTAGAAAAGGAAAGTTACTACTCACCATATAGCAGAGATGCTGAGTCGCAGATAGGCACAACAAAAATATTTTCACAATTACAGCTTTCAGCCATTAAGGCCTTTGTCAAGGACTACACTCGTGTGGTGGTTTCAGTTGTTTGAGACCGTAGTTGCGTGTGCATATGTGTGTGTGTGTGTGTGTGTGTGTGTGTGTGTGTGTGTGTGTGTGTGTGTGTGTGTGTGCATGTGCATTGTTAACAAAGGCCTTAATGGCCGAAAGCTGTAATTGTGAGAATCTTTTTGTTGTGCCTATCTGCAACTCAGCATCTCTGCTATATAATGAGTGGCAACTTTCCTTCCCTAATATTGTTACATTCCATCCTGGATTTTCTGTTGTATTAACAATAAAATAGACTATAGTTAAAATAGTCATACTGATAATAATAGGACTACTCATGTATTACACAGAACACTGAGCTTTGTGTAAACCATGTGAAAAAAAGTTGTGCTTACATGTCTGTTTATAGATAAATTATCTAAAAATTCTTGGACCATTGTTCCAGGAAAACAGCGATGAGTTATAACTTATTTATTAAACATAGTTATGCTCACATATAAGTTGTTAATTTTTATTTTTAGATGATTGGTTCCGATCTTCTAAAGAGATTGTCATCAGGAATGTTGATCTGATGATGATCTCCGTAGAAGATTGAAACTGGTCATTTAAAAATAAAAATAAAAATTAAACCTTATATGCAACCATAACTACGAGGGCTATCCACAAAGTACATTACGTTTTGGAATTAAAAATAAATAAAGTATTGGAATTTTTTTTTATTATATACAGATGAAAGCCACACTTAAATATTACTTTTCTACATAGTTGCCATTTAAATTAAGGCACTTATCGTAGCGATGGATGAGCTTGAAAATTCCTTCATCGTAAAATTCGGCCGCCTGCTCCTTCAACCACTTGGTTACCTCTTCTTGAAGCTGTGCGTCGTCATCAAAACGCTGCATAGCCAACCACTTCTTCATTGCTGGGAATAAGTGGAAGTCGCTCGGTGCCAGGTCGGGACTGTATGGCAGATGAGGAAACTTCTCCCACTTAAAAGATTCGAGAACTTCACAAGTGGCATTTGCCGTGTGGGCCCGGGCGTTGTCGTAATTCAGCAAGATCTTTGAGCCCAACTTTCCCCTGCGCTTGTTTTGTATTGCTCTTCTGAGATTGTGCAGAGTTTGACAAAACCTTTGAGAGTTTATTGTAGTGCCTCTTTCCAGGAAATCCACAAAAATCACACCTTTTCTGTCCCAAAAGACAGTCGCCATCACCTTCCTTGCCGACATTGTCTGCATGCATTTCTTGGGTTTTTGGGTGGAATTTTTGTGCCCCCATTGCATTGACTGCAATTTTGTCTCGCAGTTCATATGCTTAACCCATGTTTCGTCACCAGTACCGATGCGATCGAGTAATGAGTCGCCATCTTTCTCGTAAGAGTCCAAAAACGTTAACGCTGGAGCCATTCGCTGATTTTTGTGAATCTCTGTCAAGATTTTTGGTACCCATCTTGCACAAAACTTGTGGTAACCAAGCTTTTCGGTAATGATTTCGTGCAACAAACTTCGTGAAATTTGTGGAAAACTGATAGAGAGTTCCGTTATTGTGAAATTACGGTTTTCACGGACCGCGGCATCGACTTTTTCGACAAGTTCGGCAGTCACTATGCTGGGTCTTCCACTTCGCTCTTCGTCGTGAACGTTAGTTCGGCCATTTTTAAATTTTATGACCCATTGATGTACTCCACCTTCAGTGATTATGTTGTCCCCATACACTTCACAAAGCTGCGGAATGCCATGAGACCAAGATGGCCGCGCTAGCCCCGCCCCTAATGGACACAAATAAAAATGTAATGTACTTTGTGGATAACCCTCGTATGTTTACTAAATAAGAGAAATTATCCTTTGTTCTTCTTTGATAAATGTCATTTGATTATTTTAAGTAGTTACAGTAGTTCTGGTGAAATATGTGAAAATGTAGAGCATCAATAAATAGCATGTCTGTCATGACTTACATTGTTGTATAAATATGAGTTAAGGATCATCATCTATAAAAGACAGGTTAATTTTTAACCATTATGTATGGGATGAACTGTGTTTACAAACTGCCTGTGTGTGATATAATATCACAAAACACTATTGTTGATTGCCAGGTCAGATTCGTTTAAAGCCAGTTCTAAACTTCATCCTCCAGACAACTGAGAAAACTATGTGCTACAGGACTTAATTGCTACTGTGTGCCATTAATCTGCACAATTTATGAAGGAGTTGCATTAACTAAGAAGCAGAAATATTTCATCTATTAGAAGTTGTTTAAATTGTACATTAGCAGCAAATTTGCATTTGAAAGTGTAGACTTACCTGATAGAAACAAGGCCCCAAGTATATGGCAGTAAGTTACGTAACATTCAAACATACATTTTCCCTGGGAAAATGGTGACTACCAAATTTTGCTGTATTTTTACAGAGACAAAAGTGGCTGTTCAGTATTTGTACAAGGAGACAAAATTCTGATGACTACAGATAGATACATTTAAAAGTGGAAACAATTATTTTAAGTTTTGAAACAAAAAGTTCTTTTCTCAGGGAGGACAGAGTGATAAGGAGGGGAAGGTCACTCAGAGCCCAAGTTGAAAGGGACAGAACTATTGTGAGGATGGGAGGAGACAAAGATAAGAGCCAGTCTGTCTTGTAATGTTACAGTTTTCCTGAGAAACTTTTTCTTTTGGTAAAATATTAAGTATACTATTATAGTTTATTTTGTATCTGTCTTTGCAGGTAATTGAACTGCAGCAAATGGTGCGTGAAACTGAAGCTGTTTTGGATGAAGAAGGGAGGATTGTGCAGATAAAGGGATCCTGTAATGGGCCAGCAGCATCTCCTAGCAAAGAAACAACTGCTGTTTTAAGTCCAACTAATAGCACACCTGAAACAAAAGACACTCATGTTTGCTCTCAGTGTAAGTATTTGTTACGAAATTTTTGTTATCTTGTGGTTACCATATGGTTCATATTATTGGAATTGGTAAGCTAAATTTCAAGTGATTTATCTTTGGTAATGAGTAAATACATGACTAAAATGTGTAAATATTAATAAATCCCTAAGTGACATTACTACACATGGACAGAGAGTAATTTTAATTTTTTATATTTGCAACTGACCTAAGTGGACTGACACTGGGCAGTTTCACACAGTTTATTTACTGTGGAACCCACATTCTGTAGCTTCAGAGTATCAATGGAAACATATACAATGATGAATGTTAGAGACAGATGTCAACTGAAGCAAACATATGCCACTGTAAATTAGATTTTGATTGCATGTCAGAGGATGTAATGAGATAATGCCATGTTTTCTTAATGACATAGTTCTATAGTTTATATATAAAAACTAAGATGAGGTGACTTACCGAACGAAAGCGCTGGCAGGTGTATCACTATGATGAATGACATTCCGGAACAAGTTACAAGTGATGATTCCAAAGATGGCTGATAAGTCACAATTCACAAGAGAGTGATACGTCGATATGGTTGATTTCTCTGCTCATAATCCAGTGTTTATATACAAACACTGACATTGCTGTGGCAATAAACTTTGGAATTATCAGTTTTAAATATTGAAAGGAATAAAGACAACAACTTATCATAAAGTTGAAATGTTGAGCTGTTGATAGGCATATAGGCACATAAACAAGACTATTGGCCACTCGATGCCATAATTCTATGACAGGTTACTCCCCTTCTCTTTTCAATATTTGTATTCCATCATGGAGTGCCCATCATCATACAAATATCAGTTTTGTTCCGTGTGAAGCAAAATGGGTCCCACAGAGACTGCATTCCACAGCAGAATACCATTTGTGTTAATCTAGTCTTCAAGAAATTAAAGAAAGAATGCTTTATGTGTGAATGTCAGTTGGAGAGGGACAAAAACAATGTAATCCTAAGAACTTCAAAATAAGAAAAAGTTTACATGTTGCTATGCTACAATTTGTCATTTACTGAAGCCTTTTGCAACATGTGTCCTTGATTGTACCCACACCTTCAGATCCATTTTCTAGTTCTGTTGACTTATTTGTGTAGAGCTATCTCTCTCTCTCTCTCTCTCTCTCTCTCTCTCTCTCTCTCTCTCTCTCTCTCTCTCGCTCTCTCTGTTTTAAAAAACCACCATTAAGGCTTAAAATATCTGCATATCCCTCACTGAAAGTGACGGGCAAAATCCATGAGGATTAAGGCCTGACAGAAAGAGGAACATTGACTTTACAAGAATGACCTAAAACTGATTTGTCTCTTTTTTTCATTGTAAACCATTAAAAGATTAATATTCCACATTATACTAAATGACATGGAATCAATTGCTTTGAGATATCACAGATGCTGTACCCTAGTAAGAAAATATTTTTGGTTCTTTTTCACTTCTCTGTATCTTTTTGAACTAATGTGCACATAGTGAGCTTTTTTTTTCTGGCATTCGTTCATGGTGTGATTATCATAACTGAAAGTTAAAGACTGTATTGTACTAATTTATTTAGACAATTTGTTTACTGTGTCACCTAAGAAATAGGACAGGGTGAATTGCACTGTAAAAAAAAAAAAAAACTAAACTGTCATTTTTTTTTAGTTCAGTTATCAGAATTACTTGACACTTTTTCTAGTTTCTACCATTGACAAACATTGACAATTTCTCTCTGTAATTATAATACAGAACTTTGATCTTGTCTATGATTATATGTGGTTTCCGTAAGTTGAATTCCTCAAATACTGACTTAGTAGAATGTATGTATGTATGTATGTATGTATGTATAGTCAGTGGGATCCCTGAGCTACAAGGTGCTTTTAATCTATGAAAGAGAATTAAGTAAAAGGCTGCAGAATCGGCGTATTCTCTGATAGAGAAAATAGTTACATGGTTGAGATGGACTTCTCTTGCCTGAAACAGATTAAGTATTTTTAGACTTGTTGCAGCAGGCAAGAATCATTTATAGCAACTTGAAACAAAAATTAACAGAAAATACTGTAGATTTGAAAGATTCAGACTCAGAGATGTGTTACTGAACTTCGTACAGTGAATAAAGCATCTGAATTTCTTAATCAACTTCTCAGCCTTATTGTCATATTTTGGGTAGCGAACTTTTCATTCAGTCTGCTCCTAGCAACTTTCAGTAGGTAATGTTGTTGACTTTTATCATACTATGAAGTAATCATTGTCTGATCACATATCAAGAGGTTAATTATATCAAAAGAAAAATTCAATCAAGAAAACTGTAAAATTATGAAACAGAATGGCTGGTATTAGTGGAATTCTTTGTACTGCTGATAACACACATGGAACCCTACTCCAGGACAGGTCAATCAAAAGGTGGATCCGTGTCATCATGGGAACTGAGTGACATGCTCTGTCTTTCCAGCTTCCCCAGTCTATCCCCACTTCCTCTCTGAAGGGGGAACTAAAGTTCCAAAAGCTAGGATAGTTTTTGTACTTTCATATGTATCTTTCAGCAATACTAAGAATTTCACCTCCTTAAGTTACCAACCGGCCAGTCATTCTGTCTTATAATGTCATATATCAATACAAGTTATCGACAACAGAAATGAATCGGTGTTTAAAGGACTTAAGTAAAAATTACTCACCATTTCCTAGAAATTTTTTGTGCTCATCCCGATCAATAGTGTGGAGTAACTTTTCCTTCCTATCAGGAATTATTCATCACAAACTTTCTTTTTCCAGTTCAGTATACTTTCTTCTGTTCAAGGAGTTCCAAAAAATGCAAATGCTAGAGAGTAAAGCATGTTCTTAAATTTTTTATCTATCTGACACCAGTTTCAGTCTTTCATAGTCCGTAAACAGGATATGGGTCCTTCCCTATCACTAATATTGCTTGTATCCATTTATCCTGTTGGAATATCTAAGTAGGTCAAAATAAATTTGTAATTACATTGGCCGGCAAAGAAGTTGAGCACCCAAAAGACATGGTTCGATGTCAACGTAACTTAACCCACCACTGGCAGGGACCTTAGTGATTAGAGTTGCAATTCTCTTTGACATGTAAAGTGGCCACAAAAATGCATTAGTGATGTTAATATTTAGTGTTGTTACCAGGCCAGGTAGGAAAAATAAGGGGTATGAACAGAGCTAGACATTGAGTGACATGAGATGCTGCATACTCATGTGAGACAGTGTTATCAGCATCTGACTTGTGTTTAAAGGGGCTTTACTGTGAGTCGTCTTTTGGCCAGCTGGTCGAATCCTGCAATATCCAGATCGTGGGATATTTGGATGTGACAGTGGCCTGGTGATGGAATACAGTGGAGCACAAGGGCATGCATGCTCGTCATGGGGGTTCTGGTTGACCACATCGACCACTGAGCACATTGTAAACGCCCTCACATCTGTGTCTTTCATCCAAGAACCAATTTTGGATTCCCGACAACTCTGTATGTCATCTCCCACCATTGGCCAGCTTAGCAACTGCAGACTATGGAACTACTGTCCCCTGCATAGGCTGCCATTAACACCACAACACAGACAGCAGTGTCTGTAGTGGTGTTGTGATGGAGAGGCCTGGAATTCCGATGAGTGGTGTCATATTGTGTTCAGTGATTAATTGTGTTTCTGCACGACCTCGGATGACCAACATTGGCGATTACAGTAGTGACCTGGTGAGACGTTCTGTTCTTCCATGTTTTGGAGAGGCACAGCAGAGTTACTTATAGCAGAATTGTGTGTGGAGCTATCTGGTATGACTTCAGGTAATGACTGGTAGTACACTCACAGCACAACAGTATGATATGGACATCCTGATTGCTCATACTCTCATGCAACAGTATTGTGGTGCTATTTTTCAGCAGGGCAATGCTTGTCCACACATGGCATGTATTTCTGTGAACTGTTTCTGTGAATCTGAGATGCTGCTGTGGCCAGCAATATCCCTAGATCTGTCCCCTACAGAACATGTGTGGACCAATTAGGATGAGAACTTCATCCCAGTGCCATCCCAGATCAAGGACCAGTTACAACAGTTGTGGGCCTGCTTCGCTCAACAAGGATAAAATGGTTTTAGGAAACTCTCCCTAACCAAACCAGTGCATGCATCCACACTAGAGGGGTTAATGTCATACTAATAAGTGGCCTCAAACTGCCATGTTCTTTGTAAATTTGACTATGTATTGTAGTCACTGAAATAATATCACGTACCATCTCAAACCATGATGTTTCATTTAACTTCCTCCTCTCCTTCTGAGTGACTAACTTAATATACAGATAGAATTATTTGAGTAAAGGAGTTTTAAATTTATTGCTTTTGCCACTGAGATCTGCTTCATAAACTACTAAAAAATATTTTGCGTGACTCTCTCCTGACTTGCATAGTTTGTGGTCTGTTTATCAGACTCCTCTTTCTCAGTAGCTTTTTGGATGCAGAAAATTGCTACCCACAGCCACCTTTTTAACAGAAGATATAAGTATATTGGCTTTTCAGTGGATTTCAGTCAATTATGGGTTCAGAACATTTCAGGCTGGTATATGGCATGGGTGTTGGGCACCTCTCAGCAGCATCAGTGTAATTTATGGCCTGTGCAGTATTGGACCAAATCCTCCAACCTGTTGTGCAGCTGAACAGGCAGTATTCTGAAATAGGTTTGTCTTTCAAGATGACAATATTTGAGCACACTGCTTCCACCTTGTGGAGTCTTTCATGCAGAAGACAGGAATTAAATGAATGAAATGGCCTACAGTACCTGCGGACATGAACACGAATGACGTGCCTGGAACCACTTCAAACTTGCAGTGCATTGTCACAAGAACCCTCCTCACACACTGAACCCTCCTCACACACGCATCGTCACAGGATGGTAACAACCAAAGACTGGATAGGCTTGAGCAGGAGATAATAGTTTCAACTAATGGATGGCATCAGTTTTCCATGTTTAAAAAATACAGAGCATGAAATAAAAACAACAGATTGTAATGCAAAATAGAGCTTTCTGAATGCCTGATGCCTGTAATTGTAACAATATCACAAGTAATGTGGAAACGTCCTGTGGCATCTGCATTCATCCTACAAATGATCGAATAGTTATGGACAGAAGTTATTAAGCTAAGCCAAAGCATTGCTTTATCTTTCTTGTATTGTTTGTAAGTATATATTCTTTCAAAAACACTATGACACTAATAGGTGAATTTTGCTTTCCTCCCAGGTAAAATATCTTTCATGGCACGTAATTCTACTTGTAGAGTAAATTACGTTTCAATTTTTTTTTTTTTTTTTTTTTTAAAGCAGATCCCTGAAACTGTGTCTAGCCTTATCTTGAAACTTTTATTGTCCGTATCATGTGATCAGACATTGTTAAACAGCTGGAGAGAAGTATAATTTGGTTTTGGGTCCCAGTCTTTTGATTTTACAGTTTCCACACTCAAACATTGTAATTTCTCTCTGCTCCTCTTAAAATGGAATATCTCACTCTACAAGTTTTATAAAATAATGTGAATTTCTCCGTGCTGTAAAATTTACCTTCTTATTCTTCAAAGTGGTCACCATCAATGGTGTGACATTCCCTCTCCCAATAAGACACTGTGGAGAGGTTTAGAAGTTAGCTGCAGGCATCAGTGGAAAGTTTTGTGATTAAGAGCGTCAGAGCATCACCTCTTCTCTCCTTGCCAGCCACATATGCTGGCAAAAATTTGTTCTTGAGAAGTATCACACGAGTCTGCTTTAACAGTCTTGACTGGGGATGCAGATTACACTGAGAAAAATGATGCCTTGGTTAAGGCACTGGGCTCCAGTTTTAAAAGAACCACATCGCCATTTGATCATTCCAACTAGATTTTATGCAGTTTTCCAAAATCATTTTAAAATCAATACCATAATGGTTTGTTTAAAAATGCTGGGATTGATTCTTATTCTCAGCTTTCTTCACCCAAGCTATTTCTTTCCCTAAACATCTTCACTTTGCTTCATTTTGCCATTCTTTTGACCTCTTAATGTCAGGTGGTGCCCTTTGGTACATATGCCGAAACTTCATTTTCATTCTCATTATGGAATTTATTCCTACAGTAACAAGCTTACGATTTTCCCTGGACTGACACCACCTTGAATAGCTCCCTTATTGCATTTGGGGATATTTGGACTAAAATAGACAGAAATCTGAACCTTGCAAAATAGTCACAAGTTAAGAGAGAAATATCTACATAGTTTTAATATCATTCCAACATCAGGACATTTCAGTCTAAATATTCCAAATGTTCAGTTCCTGACTGTAAAAGACTTGACACTGTGCTTTTTGTTGTATTTTATAAAATTCTTTATAACAAATATACAAGATGCTTAGATGTTGCTCCATGTCCATTATTACTGTTGGTGTATTGTATGTATAAAATCATTAAATCATTCACTTGCCTCATTTTAAAAGAATTGCAACATATGTAACATATTTGGCAGAAGGTGTATCACAACAGACTCAATCTGTCCACAAGCATTTGATTTCCGGAACAGTGTTTATATATATATATATATATGTGTGTGTGTGTGTGTAAAAAGAAACAAAGAAACAGCTAAACCAGCACATGTAATTTACACGTACAATGTATCTTACAGGTGGCTCAAGATTTTCTACTCGAAAAACACTTGCACACCACATGAAGTCCTTGCATACTGCATATAGATTATGTTATCCGTGCCCATGTTGCAAGAACACTTTCAGCAACAATTGGAGTGTCTATCGACATCTGTACAAGGGTAAGAAAAATTTGATTATTCATTGGGAAAAGCATGTAAAGTTCCTTAAAAACAGTACATACAATTTTTGAGTAATGAACACTGTATATCAAACAGAGTTTATACCTATCTAAAAACACAGATGATGTGACTTACTGAACGAAAGTGCTGGCAGGTCAAACACAAAATTCAAGCTTTCGCAACAAACTGTTGCCTCATCAGGAAAGAGGGAAGGAGAGGGAAAGACGAAAGGATGTGGGTTTTAAGGGAGAGGGTAAGGAGTCATTCCAATACCTATTATACCATTCAAATTCAATAGCATTTTTTGAAAACTGATAACCTCTGACTAAATTGTTACAAGTACCTCACATAAAGCATTCAGCTGAGCCCTGATAAAATAATGAGGGGGAGGATGTTAGGGGAACATGTAAGGGAGACAAATAGAAAAGTGGTACAGATACATGCCTATTAGTTTGGAATGGAATTCACAATTGGAAGGTTATATAAGTAGAAAAATGCAAAGTGTTTGCAGCAAGGGAGAGGGAGGGAGAATTGATAGGATGTGGGTGAAGACTATGGAAGTAGGAACTATGGAAGTAGATATACTGTGAAGAACCTTTTTAATTCTATTTTTTATTTTTCATTTTTAAGAATATTCTGAAGAAAGAACATGCAACAAAAATGCAGTATAGAATATGAAGCAAAAAAAAAAAAAAAAATCTCTCTGACTGACACTGTTAGTACAAAAGTGAGATTTCCAACCACACTCACAAACTTTGTATGATTGTTTGTGCAGGAACAAGGCCCAAGATTTTAGCGTTCATAAACGCTGTTTTAAAAAAGATGAGACAGTTTTTTTTAAAAATATATATATATATAAAAAGATCATCTGTGAAACTGTTCAAAATTTTCCCATTGAAGCAAATTTTGCAAACTAAAAATTGAAGATAAGACAGTGTTCTATGTGGCATCATCAAGGATATATGCTTGACTGTTAATAAGACTGTGAAGTCCATGTTTGATCCAAGCAGGTCTAAGAACTTAAGAGTCCATTTTGATTTTCACAGAAAAACAACAAAGTACAAGTCGTTCATGATTCTAAGTGTGTAATACAATGCAGTATGGCATATTGCAAGGCAGTCAACAACACTTAAGACATCAGATGACATTATATTAATGAATAGAATTATAATAGTTTCCTAAGGTGATTTCTGCTATACACTGCAACTAATGTAATGATGAACACATGCTATTACAGGTCGTCTTAGAAAGCTCAGGTCTTCAGGACCAGTACCAGTCTTATGTCTGTGGACTTGTGGACACACGAGGAGACAACATGAATGTATGGCAGTTAGTTATTAAGAACTGTGGAGGACATGGCTCCAGAAGCAGGAGGAAAAAGACTTGCTGAATGATTTATGTCAGTCAGCTGCCACAATTTAAAGACTTTTTTTTTTCTTTTCTTTTAGACTGAGCTAGTGCACATAACAAATTCTGCCAGCTGCTGGCTTCATGGAAGGGCAGTATCAGTGCCCCTAAACTACTGTACTGCAAGTGCCTGTAAATTGGGAAATATATAATTTGATTACTAGTATTGAGAGGACAACACTGCCAGTCATCTGATGGAATTTGATTCATTAACCATACCAGAGCTTCTGCACCTCAAAATAACCTTTGAAGATGAGATGTCAGTTATTTTCTGTGAAGTCAGTGGCAAATAGAACTCTAACAGAATTGAACTTACAATTGTGACATTATTATGAAACAAACATTTGGGACAGAAAATATTTAGTGGATGTTGTGCAAATGATCATATTTGTATTGCTTGGATTTACCTCATACCCTCAAAACTTATTTTTCATTTTAAATGTGTGTGATTCATGACAAAAGTCAGTTTTGCCATGGTTATTCATTAGGTATGGGCAAACATGTGCAACTTGACTCTGAACCTCAGTATTAATTACTTCTTACATGGTCGACTGTGCCAATGGTGCAGACAATTTGATCTTTCTTGTTCTATTTCATTCACTAATACAAAAGCTTATTGGAACCTGGTGCAGTTTCATTTTGTATTCTATGTTGATTGAAGTGTGTTTAAGTGGTAGCTTCAACTAAATGCGAAACCTCTTAGAATTTCCTGAGAGTTTACTGGTGCAGCAGACTTAGAATCTGTGGCAAATTGTCATATATCATTCTATTTGCAGAGTAGTACTATTTCTTGTAGATTTCATGTTCTCTTCTCTCTTCAGTACTCAGATAGAAAGAGACCAGAAAGCTCTGTGCAGGGTGTTTGGAAATTCGTGGTATGAACATCTAGGTCTTGTAGAGGAGGTTGAGTACACATGGATAGGAACCCATGACTGAAAATGTAGCGTTTCCATTCTAAGATGTTTTCAATTCAGATGTTTAACTCATCCGCTTCTGCTTGAGGAATTGAATTCGGTCTGACACACTGCAATTATGAGGTAACAGTTCGAAAGGATACGTCAGTTTATTACTTAGGCACATTTGTTTGTCTTAACACTTGAACATTACATGTTAACATTATTCCAAAATGAAAAAGTACCCAGCATACTGTATGTACAGAATAGTAATGATGCCTTACAACAGTGGCATAATGTGGCGACCATCAATGTTAGAAACATTGAACTTACGAAACATCTTTCTGGTACACACTCTCCATCCCATCAGTGTCACTTCAGTTTCTCTCTCTCTCTACAGAAGTCTCTCAGTAAGGCGGATGTTAAGTGACATCAGATGACCATTTGACATAGTACACGTCAGCCTGTCTACCCTATTGTATACTGGGACAAGCAACTCTAAGACTTTTCTCTTTCCCTCAGCAGAGGTGGACACGTTACACAAAATATTATGGATACATTCCCCTCTGCAAGTCCTACAAGTTTGCAATGGGAAATTCCAAACACCCTGACTACGAGAATGATTTGCGACAGTTCATTGAAATAGTTGAAAGTAAGTGTTAAATCTTGAACATGGTGTTATAGTCGGCACACAAGCGATGGGACATAGCATTTCTGAGGTAGCGATGAAATGGTGATTTTCCCGCAAACCATTTCACAAGTGTGCTGTGAATATCAGGAATCCGGCCAAACATCAAATTTTCGACATAGGTGTGGCTGCAAAAAGATCCTGCAAGAAAGGGGCCAACGATGGCTGAAGAGAATCGGTCAGTGTGACAAAAGTGCAACCTTTTTGCAAGTTGTTGCAGATTTTAACAAGTGTCAACGTGCCAACCATTCAACGAAACATTGTCAATATGGGCTTTCGGAGTCAGAGCCCACTCGTATACCCTTGATGACTGTACAGCACACAGATTTACGCTTCACCTGGGCCTGCTAGCGCCAACATTGGACTGTTGATGACTGGAAACATGTTGCCTGGTCAGACAGGTCTCGTTTCAAATTGTATCAAAAGCGGATAGATGTGGATGTGTACGGGTATGGAGACAACCTCATGAATCCATGGACCCTGCATGTTAGCAGGGGACTGTTGGACTGTTCAAGCTGGTGGAGGCTTTGTAATGGTGTGGGGTATGTGCAGTTGGAGTGATATGGGACCCCTGATACGTCTAGATGAGACTCCGACTGGTGACATGTACCTAAGTAAGCATCCTGTCCAATCACCTGCATCCATTCATATCCATTGTGAATTCCGACGAACTTGGGCAATTCCAGTGGGACAATGCAACACCCCACACGTCCAGAATTGCTACAGAGTGGGTCCAGGAACACTCTTCTGGATTTAAACACTTCCACTGGCCATCAAACTCCCCAGACATGAACATTATTGAGCATATATGGGATACCTTGCAACATTCTGTGCAGAAGAGATCTCCACCCCCTCATGCTCTTACAGATTTATGGACAGCACTGCAGGATTCATAGTGTCACTTTCCTCAAACACTACTTCAAACATTAGTCAAGTCAATGCCACGTCGTGTTGCGGCCCTTCTGCGTGCTTTCGGGGATCCTGCACTATATTAGGCAGGTGTACCAGTTTCTTTGGCTATTCTGTGTATTTTTTGGCCTATGGTGTAAAGTGCTAAATCTTAAACTTGCAAATAACAGGCAAAATATTTTTGGTCTATAGTGTGAAGATATGGGAGTACAGGCACTGATTATAGCATGAAGAGATGAAAGTATAGATACTGATATTGTGAGCCTATTCTCATTAGGCAGTCATTAAATTAAGTGGTTAAATATCTCACAAGAGTTCACAAGTTTCCTTGGTATGCAGAATAAATGGATTTAAAAATGTAAAACTGTAAATGAATGAGTATATTTGGCTGAACCTAGAAAGATAGTTAATGCATGAATATTGTCATTGGAAATAAACAGTTCTCTATATTTAATCATAAGATTTTAAGATGGCCTACATGGGTTTAAAAAAACTGAAATAAATTTGTTATATGAGAGTAGCTTAGACATATAAATAAGAGCAAAACTCCGAACTGGACAGAGAAATCAAAAAGGAAAAAAATGGTCACCATGTACATGGAAAACAGTTGAGAGTGTATATTTCTGTTAAATTTTGAAACCAAAAGAATTTGTGTTACTACATATATGTAATGATTATGCTGACAACTGAAAATTTTTCATGCAGTTCATCGCAAAACAACAGCTCAAGTACGGAAACTACGACCTCAAATACAGAGTAAAGCTTTCAAGAGAGAAATTGGTGTGGAGAAACTCTGCAGTGATAGTAGCAGCACTGATAAAGTTCCACCTACTGAGCAAGAAGCTGCTCGGAAAGAACAGAACCGAATTGACCAAGAAAATAAGGTAACTTAGTTATGATTTAAAAGTAGCAGATTTTAAATTACTTTGAAAGAATTCATTGAATTTTGTAGCCAATGATTTGATTACCATAGCATCTGTCTCATTGCTACCCGTCATCCGAGAGAAAATTATCATTTTTGTTACTAAGTTTATCTGTTTCAAGCCTAATAACATGCCAGATTGCCCTTTCGTTGTTCTCTAAATTTTCAATTTTTCGTGCATAGTATTTGGTGTTTGCTTTTTTGATGACTGGAGAATTTTTGCAATACTGTTTGCAGTGCATTTTTGTCTTCATTATAGCTATTCCTCTATGTTAAACAAAGTTCTCCCTTCTTGTAGTTAAACACAACAGATGGGTTTATGGCTGTCATTTGACCATCATTGTCAGATAAACCATTTATTATGGAGCACATATTTATTCATGGCAGACAATAAATCTTCAGCTGCTGTTGCAATAGTTCCTTCTATTCTTTTTGGGAATAATACTGTGGGGATCAAATCAAAGCTGGACATCAGTAAGTCAAGGACTGCCTGAAATCTCCACATACAACCAGTTTTCAGTTATAGTATAACCCCACTTTTACATTCACAGAATTAATGTTTTCCCACCATTTACAACATTTTTTATCACTTCCATCAAATTTCCTGTGTCCACAATGTTAATTCACACCCAATTTTGCATCAGCGTATTTATAATTTTCCCTCAATTTACGCTTCACGAAAAAATGTTTGTGGAAACAAAACTGACGTAAAATGACACTGGCATGATGTTGGCCATCAAGTAGTGTTTACAAACATTATGTGGTTAAGTTTCTTTACACCAGGGGGCTCTACTTAGTGGATTTAAACCGGTAAACTTGTAAAAGTTGGAACAATTCGTGCCCTGTCTCCTGCTGCTGCCAAACTCTACTCTGCTTGGTGGCTGATAGGAGTAGGTGTGTATGAATAAATGACCAATCGCAACCATTTCCAAACTGTCTCTGCAACTCACGTGCAGTTTTGTGGTTGTTGCAGTCATTGACACACCTCTGTCGAACCATATGTAGTGTTTTTCGTCTTTTCGCTGCTTGTAGCACTAGTTGACACCTTAATTCAGTTTGCATTGCTCAAATGTTTTTGATCTAAGCACAGCGTAAATTATGAATATTTTCATGTTAGCAAAACGTGTTTCAAGGATTTATTCTCATTGTTAAGTGTGATGTTTATGTAGGTATCTTTTGTGATGTTACACAAAAAAACAATGTGAGTTATAGTTCTTGTGTGTTTGTGTTTGTGCGTGTGTGTGTGTGTGTGTGTGTGTGTGTGTGTGTGTGTGTGTCAGGGAGGGGGGGTTTCTACATAACTGAGGAAGCACAGTGCCAGATTACCTCAAAAAGATGACTACAGTTCAAAAGATGCAGAGCAACACACATGCGAACACCACACAAAATACTTATGTAAATATTTGCACTTGATATCGAGAAAAAATTCTCAAAACACTGTGCTGAGCATGAAAAAATATGTAACTGATGCAGTGTTTCATTATTTAAATTATGAATGACAGCTGCAGACATCAATAATGATGTATGAAACTGAGTCAAACATTTCTGCTTCCCATTTATCAGTTTTCATTATATCAGTAGTTTTTATTAGATAATAAAAAAGTCCCTGACAAGAGTATTTTGATGCCTATTATGTGCACACACATAAAGTGCGAAAATGCAAGAGGGTATCCTATATGTAACATATTTCTACTGCCTTGTTAATATTCCCTCTAACTGTTTAATGAAGCTTAAAACATATCCTGTCAGAACTGCTATCTTGTATATTTCTAAATTTATTATTGAAGTACAGCATTTCGAGGTCTGTTCATTGCAGTATTCAGTGGCATCCATGGCCTGGGAGTTTATTCCATTTTTTGTATAATATTTTTGATTTTTTGATGTCCTGTATTGATAAGAGATGATGCTCATCTTTCTTATTTCACACACACACACACACACACACACACACACACACACACACACACACAACACACACAAGCAGAGAGGGGGGGGGGGGGGAAGCATGTTTTACAATTGTAAAACAACTAATGCATTCCCCATATAATGAGAGAGCACAGTTATGATCCAGGTAACATACAAATGACAGGCTACCTATACACTTTAATGAAAGCAGAACTATTTCAAAATAATCAAAACCAATATTTTATCAAAACAAGAAAAATACTGACAGTTTTATGAAGGCAGTATCTTTTCCACACTTGCAGAAGATTTATTGCTGGAGGTACTCCTCCTTCCAAATTATTTACATTCAGCAAAGTGATTCATTGCATAATTTCTTCTTTCTCATAATTATGTTTGTCCAGGCATTAGAGGACTAATTTAAATGTTTGTTTTTGGTCAGGAGTGGATGGACAACTTTGAGGACGATCAAGAGCTACAAAGATGTGGGGGCTGTGGCCGAAGGTTTGAACGTCGTGCAGCACTGACATCTCATTCCCAGATTTGTCAAAAACGCATAGCTGCCAGGAAAATCAAAGTGCCAAATATGACACAAGCATCTTCTGAGAAATCTGCACCAAAAAGTGGTAATACTGATGCAACGAAACCTGTGACATCCAACAGAGAGAATGAGAGTAAAGCAGAGGCTGTTCCAGTTTCTGAGAATGTTCAAAGAGCTCGTCACTCGAGTGGCAGCAATTGGTCTGATGCCCCTAAGAAAGAAGTCCTCGGTAAACGCATAGAAATCCAGATTCGAAGAGACTACTGTAAATTTGGTTCAAATATTCCTTCCTCTTCTCAGCAACAGAGCAATAACTTCAGTAGGTCTGTGTCTCCAGAAAGTATTCCGAACATTTCACCACCAGTGAAAGATGAAACAGAGTCCTTGCTATCCGAAGCAGAAGTTGATGATGAAAATGATACAGATTTCTCAAAAAAGAGGCATTATGTTTCTAGGCTAGATGCAGCTGAGAGTCAAATTACCGACACTGACAAGCTAGAAACTAATCCTTCTGAAGCATCCCAAGGAAATACTGCTAATTCTCCTGGAGAGACACATAAGAGGAGTGCCACAGCAAGGTCAGCTCTCAGATCCAAAAGACGACTTGCCAGCATTGATAAAGAACTGCCACAAAATTGTGCTCTGAAGAAGAGGAGAGCTACAGTGGATGAAGTAAGTGATAAGGAAGGTAGTGCATCTGAAACCAATGAAAATAGTGAATATCATGAAAACATCAAACACAGGGCTCAAAGAAGTTCTTCTGTGGAACATTTTTCTCCAATAATGGAGAGAAAAATGCATTCTCTCATAAATTTAAAGCGACTACAGTGTTTGCCTTGTCAAAAGAAGTTCAACAAGTTGCCAAACTTGAGAAGACATGTGGCTGTGCATATCGGATGGAACAGATATCGCTGTCCCATTTGTAACTATAAATGCTTTGCAAAGTGTGACTGTGTGCATCATGTGATTAAAGTCCACGGTAATGACAGAAGTGAAGCACTTGACATGGTCCAGTTAATTGAATCTCAGGGCTCAGATACAAGCTCGAATGACAAGTCTCCAGTGCTTAGCTCGGCAGCCAAGACTGGGAAGATTAAAAAGGAGGCTACAGTAGACACAAATTTCAATAGAGATTTGACTGAAGCAGATGCAGAATGTGAAACTCTGGCTACTACAAATGGAGTCAGTGTGTCATATATAATAGATGATGCAGACCCTCAGAGTTGTTCGACTGAAGAAGATAGGATTCAAGTTTTTCTTTTTGATGGTGAGAGTGCAAACAAGGATAGTGATTTGGCAGATCCAAATTCACCATTGAACTGCTTAGGTGACGCTGATCTCGATGACTCAGAGGTGTCTTACATAGTTCCTGAAGGAGAACCAGTAATACACAGTTTGGAAAATAACTGCAACGAAACTGTTCTGAACTTTATCGATGAAAATTTTCATACTCAGGCACCCAGCATAAATGGAGGTAAGAATTAGTGTAATTAACTAATTGTTGTTACCATAATCATTATTGCCATCTTGTGACATTGATGATATTAAACATAGATAGCTAGACATCTTGGACAGAGTATGTTGTTAAGTTCAGTGAATGCGTAACTTGGCCTATGACAATCACTGCTCAGAAAACCTTGCAAACTGTGCCAGGTCTAGGGTCAAACATTTTCGTATCCACACTGTGGATAACATGTTTCTTGTGACAAAATTATTACAGATTTAAAAAATATTGCTGTAGCTGTTAAATTGTATGGTATTAAAGACTGAAGTTTCTTTATTGGTGTGAAAAAAAAGTTCATCCAGAATGTGAATGAATTGAAACAATGTACAGTATGTTATTATTTGCAATTGGAAAGAATGCCATCAAGAATGTAGTAGATCAGGTATAACAAGAAAAAGACAGCAAACATAAATGTATGTTGGTGTTCACAATCATTAAATATTACTTGTTGCAGCGTACTGGTCTTTTTGTGCCTCATTCTTTATTACCTGTACTGATAGCTGGACTGCTTGTCTTGTGTAATTGATCAAGTCATTTTACCATTGGGCCCACCACTACCCATATATCCTCTTAGGATACATTTGCGAGAAACATAATAATGAAACTAAAAGTACAAAAGATGCTATGCTTCAAGATTCAGTAGCTGCCCATGGTACAAGATTAGCGGAACAAAGGTTATTACCACAGACAGGAGTAGCTTCTCAGTTGGTGGGCTTCTCAGACAAAAAGCCAAGGGTTTTGGATCTAATCCCACTCCCAGGAGATTACTTGTCACCTCTGGCAGTTCTTAAAGTATGTGAAAAATAACAGTTTGCAATGTGGTTCTGATAGAATTTTAAACTGAAGATTCTCTTATAACTGGTCATGTAAGTGAGTCCACAGGTCTGAAAGAAGGCAAAGAATACCACCTCCAATGGGATCATGTCAGGTGAAGCATTATGTTGTTCAAGCTGAGCTCTGAATTGATGACTGCTTTATTTTCTGAGGCAGTAGATGTCCATATTGTCATATGTGCCAGCTCCTTTTTTCTTCTAAGATGCAAATATAGATGCAAGACATGACATACATCTGAACTGTACATGTTATTCTTCAGAATTGTGACTGAAAACACTCATATTCTTGAAAACTGTATGTCGTTATTTTTTCGTGTAACTGGTGGTTTTGAACAACCATTTCTGGAGATGGTGAAATCCAGTGCCAGCATAGTCTGCTTCTTTCAGATACCACGAAACTTAGTAAGCCCATCTCTTGGATGGATCACTATCAACATGTGCATCCTTGCAATGGAACACTGTAGAGCGGTTTGCGATTTAATTCATTGCATTAGCACTTCGTACCATTACTTCTGCATTTGCCAGCCAAATACATGATGAGAATTTCTTTCACCACCAGGATTTTAAACTGACTGCATTCAAATCAAATTCCTCTTCACAAATGTATCAGACTCTAGATTTGTTATTCTTTCTTGACTTTTGATCGGATATAGCCCACAATCTTCAGTACTCTACCATAGAACGTAATCCTACCAAAATTTTCTCAGGCCATATGAGATTTCTACATAAGTATCTCTGTTGTCAAATCTGTGAGAATACCATTCTGTTTATTCAGTGTACTCCCACCAAGTAAGGTGGCAGAATGGATTTCTGTGCAGAAGAGGCGGGGTTAAATTCCCATCTAGGAGATTTCTGTGGTTTTTGTAAATCACATAAAGCAAATAGTGATTCCCAAAATGAGGCCACAGCCACTTTTCCCTCTCGTCCTTTCCCACTGTAAGTTTGTGTTTCAGTATAATTATCTCATTGTTCATGGGACTGTAAACTTCACTTTAATGTGTCCTACAACCTATTACAGTCCAGCTAATGACAAGATATGCCACGGACACAATTTATCAATTATAAGTTTCCATTACCATAATTGTGGTGTAATCATACAAGTAATCTCAGTAACAAAAGCGCAGTTGAATAAATAATCTGCAGTGGAAGCATATACTGCCCTTCCGCAAAAATTGTATCACACTGCAACAATACCAGTGCATAACAGCCTCTAAAACTTTTTTTTACTTATAATCTGCTAAGACTATGTTTTTTTCAACTCTTTCTCTTTTCTTGTATCCCACAGTTATCTCATCATTTCCTGATGTTTCTCTCGTCTTTCTTCTGTCTAAATGTCTTTCAGTGTTTTTCTTGGATTTTTTGTGGAAACCTTTGGAATTTATCAATTTCTTTTTGAGTGCCAGTCATTCCTCAATATCTTGTGGAGTAATTCAGGGTTCGTTTGTGTCCCTTCCAGTTCCTTTGCACCATCTGTTACCCAGTTTTAATATACTGAAGTAAGTGAACAGTCTTTTTGTTAGTCTGTTGGGATCTGTTCTCTGGATATGGCCATAGAAACCTGTGCTTCTTTTTCATCTCTGTAACTTTCTCAATGTGTGTAAGAAGTTCACTATTATGGGATCTTCTGTATTGTGTCTGCTCTTTAACTGGACCCAAAATTTCCTTAGTATTTTTTCTTTCTGTGATTTCCAGTGCTTCCATTACCACTTTTTTTATTCAGAGTTAAACATTCTACTGCATCAAGTACATTTGGGCAAATTACTATAGAGTCTAAGTTCAACACTGAGGGATACTGATTTCTTATTGTATACCAGTTGTTATAATAAAAAGTGCAACTACTCACAGAGGTCCAATATGACTTGTATTTATCATATGGCAGCAAGACTTTGTAGATATGCTAATGCATTGATGCAGAATCAGTTTCACCTGTCTCATACATCTTGCTCACCAGATGGTAGAGTTTAGTCATGACTGGCTCTCCCAAGGCTGTCAGTAGTTCCAATGGAATGTTGTCTACTCCCGGGGCCTTGTTTCGACTCAGGTCTTTCAGTGCTCTGTCAAACTCTTCACGCAGTATCATATCTCCCATTTCATCTTCATCTACATCCTCTTCCACTTCCATAATATTGTCCTCAAGTACATCACCCTTGTATTCACCCTCTATATACTCCTTCCACCTTTCTGCTTTCCCTTCTTTGCTTAGAACTGGGTTTCCATCTGAGCTCTTGATATTCATACAAGTGGTTCTCTTTTCTCCAAAGCTCTCTTTAATTTTCCTGTAGGCAGTATCTATCTTACCCGTACTGAGATATGCCTCTGCTTCCTTACATTTGTCCTCTAGCCATCCCTGCTTAGTCATTTTGCACTTCCTGTCGATCTTATTTTTGAGACGTTTGTATTCCTTTTTGCCTGCCTCATTTTCTGCATTTTTATATTTTCTCCTTTCATCAGTTAAATTCAGTATCTCTTCTGTTATCCAAGGATTTCTACTAGCCCTCGTCTTTTTACCTGATTGATCCTCTGCTGCCTTCGCTATTTCATTCCTCAAAGCTACCCATTCTTCTTCTACTGTATTTCTTTCCCCCATTCCTGTCAATCGTTCCCTAATGCTCTCCCTGAAACTCTCTACAACATCTTTTCTGTCAGTTTATCCAGGTCCCATCTCCTTAAATTCCCACATTTTTGTAGTTTCTTCAGCTTTAATCTACAGTTCATAACCAATAGATTGTGGTCAGAGTCCACATCTGCCCCTGAAAATGTCTTACAATGTAAAACCTGGTTCCTAAATCTCTGTCGCACCATTATATAATCTATCTGAAACCTTCCAGTATCTCCAGGCCTCTTCCACGTATACAGCCTTCTTTCATGATTCTTGAACCAAGTGAAGCAGCAGTTAATGTTAAAATCATCATTATGACTTTTTCACTTGTTTGACCGTTTCTGGCCACGTCCCGTCCCTAATCCATTACGTAAGGAAACATTTCTGTATGTCTTTCTTGTATTCAAAGTGTGGCTACAGTTGGAACCAATTTTTTTCCAGCGTAAATCAGTTCCACATTAATGCATTAGAATGTTTACCAAGTTTTGCAGCCATATAATTGCAGCCCACACTGGACCTTTGTGAGTAGCTGCACTTTATTTATAACCACCTAGTACATTATCGGTGAGGTAGTACACTGTTTGCATTTTAATAATCCTGCTTTAATAGCTTCTTTCTCTGAAATGTCTCATTCATTTAGTGATAGGTACTTGAATTTTTGGGTTTTCCCAGTTTTTTACGTATTTAGTTTTCATTATCTTGAGGGTTGGCCGATTTCCAGCTTGTTCTCTCAGCAATTCTATCTGTCTAGTGGCTGTTTCCACAGAGTCTGAAAAAACAGCTAGCTCATCTCCAGATGCTAGACAGCCTTTTCGTAGATTAATGTCTCACACTCAAAGAAGGAAAGAAACCCTACACTTTCCTCATGGTGCAGAGTGGGCAATGCTATATTGCCAATGTGGGTGGGGATTGAGTGACTTCTGGTATAAGAAGTCGTCCTCTACCCCATGCCAACAGCCTTTCAGGTTAAAGGCACAGGGCACTCTCTTGCCCTTGGTAAAAGAAAACATCCCTAAAGGTGGAGGAGCAAATGAAGTCAACAACATAGACTTCCAGAACCAGTAATCCAGAAAGTATTTTAGATTAGCTGAAACACTGCCAACATCACAACAAAATCCTTTTTTAACTGTAAGGCATCATTGAAAGTTGAATTTGGAAAACATCCTTTTTATTACAAGGAGTACAACTTTGCTTCCACCGTTTGCCGGTAGGTGGCGACAACAGTAAGTAGTGGGCGAAAGAAACAGATCGCAGATGTCAGGCAGTTAGCTTGGACCTCAGTCAACATAACCTCATTCAAACGTTAGTCAATTTGTGTCTGTATCATAAAGTTGTTCTTGGTTGAAAATGTCAGTCTACAAGCCTAATTCTCGTCATTTGTGGGAGGTGTTACTGTTTTGTTTCAATATAAAGAAAACAGTGGCTGAGTCTCATTGAATGCCCTCAAGGACATAGGGTAAGGACACTATTAGTGAAAGAATGTGTCATGAGTGGTTTCAACACTTCAAGAATGGTGATTTTAATGTCATAGACTGGCATAGTGGTGGAAGAGAGAATGTTTTCGAAGATGCAGAATTGGAGTCATTGCTGAGTGAAGACTCGTGTCAAACTCAAGAAGAATTGGCACGATTGGTGGGAGTGACACAGCAAGCCATTTCAGAATGTCTCAAGGCTATGGGCATGATTCAGAAAGAAGAAACTTGGGTCCTGTGTGAGCTGAAACCAAGAGACGTTGAACGGCGTTAGTGTGTTTGTGAACACTTGCTTCAGAGGCAGAAACGGAAGGGATTTCTGCATCGCATTGTGACCAGGGACGAAAAATGGGTTCATTACGATAACACTAAATTCAAAAAATCATGGGGATATCCCAGCCACACTTCCACGTCGATAGCCAAACCTAATATTCACGGCTCCAAGATGATGCTCTGCATTTGATGGGACCAGCTTGGCGTCATGTACTATGAGATGTTAAAACCTAGTGAAACAATCACAGGTGCTCATTATCAAATGTAATTAAAGTGTTTGAGCAGAGAATTAAAAGACAAATGGCCGCAATTCAGCGAGAGGTACGATAAAGTAATTTTGCAGCACGACAACGCTCAACCCCATGTTGCAAAAGAGGTCAAAATGTACTTGGAAATGTTAAAATGGGAAGTCCTACCCCACCCGCCATGTTCTCCAGACATTGCTCCCTCTGACTATCACCTGTTTAGATCAGTGGCACATGGCTTGGCTGGCCAACACTTCCGATCTCATGAAGAAGTCAAAAATTGGATCGATTTGTGGATTGCTTCAAAAGATGAACAATTGTTTTGACATGGCATTTGTACCTACCTGAAAGATGGGTTAAAGGAGTGGCCAGCAATGGAAAATACTTTGTATGATACATGTGTAACCAATTTGTTTCATTAAAGCCTCAAATGTTTGGGAAAAAACGGCTGAAGCAAAGTTGTACACCTTGTATTATTGTTATTTTTATTATTATTATGATTATCATCTTACAATAAATATTCTGTATTGTTTCACCTGATATTGTGCATTTTGTGTATGATTATGAAGTTCTACCAAGAAATGACCGGAAAATCAGTTAGCATAATGTGTATTGTATGGGAAATGTGTGAAACTTAAAATAAATGTAAAAAGGTATTCTTTTACTAGCTTTATGAGTAAAATAACACACAAAAATTATATATTTGATTACAACAACAAAAAGTATTTGAACAAAGAATTGAGTGACTGAAGATGTTACTACTGGTTACTGATTGGAAGCTTAATTGAATATTGTAGCTTATTTATATTATTCATGGATCTCACTCAGAAAAACTTGTGGCTTTTTGCTGTGTGGTCCCTTGCTATCATGTACTATTAGTAGTTGCAGTAGTAGTAGGACTAGTAGATTTACTCATTCGTGGATCACTTTTACAATGATTAGATTAGATTAATACTTGTTCCATAGATCATGAATACGACACTTCGTAATGATATGGAACGTGTCAGGTTAATAAAAGATGTCTGTACAAGACATTACATTACACAAAATATTGCATGACACTAATGTTTAAGTTTTTTCTCCTTAATTTATATCTAAAAATTCAGCCAATGAGTAGAAGGAGTTGTCATCTAGAAATTCTTTTAATGATATTGGAGACGTCATTGTATTAGAGTTTCAGAAGAAAACAGAACATAATTCATATTAAGTTTGTTTTAGTGACTCTCTTTAACTTCCTCATGCAGATAATTGTTTAGATTTACTCCTTGGTCAAAAATGCTGTTTTGAGCTATATTTTAATTGTTTCTTGGTAAATGTAAATTCAATCTAGGTCTTGTTCCATGGTCAGGGACAGAGATATACGTGCAGTAGTAATCAAGGTTACTTTTTATGCACATACGTGACTGGTAAATATACTCACATTGTGTAGTTAAAATGTCCTATGTTTTGAATCGATCTTTACAGTGTGTTCAGTTACTATTTTTTGTTATTTTTCTTATGCACCTTTTTTGTAGTTTGAAAACTTTATTCATATTTTTTGTTATTGTTCTGCAGAAAAGTATTTTGTAGCTAAGAACTGGGTGTACATATGGATAGCACGTAACCAAAAAGCACTTGTTGTTATACACTGGTGCCAAGACTGTGACGGCATTCGTGCTCAAATGTCTTTGTGTAGTCACACCACTTCGACGAAGAACCAGTATTCGTTCCTAGAAATTTTGTGTTTGTTACACAGTCTATAGAGATTCCATCTACGTGCAATTTGACAGTGTCATTGTCCATCTTAAGACTGAAACTCATGGCATTTGATTTCTTTTATATATGTGCAGATGCACACCATGCTCTAACTCTTACAGGAATCAGCAAAATGCTGCGAGGAATGAGGATAATGAGCAAGTTGCACTACATTAGTAGTGTGTGATTAAGTTGAGAATTCAGGTGTGATGGGAGGCATGCTTGGGTAGTCCGCACAGTTGCGATGACCACTGTGTCTGGATGGTGCAGTAGTCAGCACATTTGTCTAGTAAGCAGGAGAACCAGGTTTGAATCCTGGTCTGGCACAAACTTTCAATTTTCCCATTGATGAGTTACATCAGTGCCCAGTGGCAGCTAATGTCATTAATTCCTTTGTGTCTTTGAACATGTCAAAAGAACAGACGCCACATATAAATAACTAAGGTGAGGACAACCAGTTGACCATTTCAGTGGAGATTCACACTATACTTGAACTCTTATGGGAATAGTTGAAATTCTGTGGGTTATGAGGATAATGGACAAGGGTCTCTACATTAGGAGTGTGCGGATAAGTTGAGAATTAAGAGTCTGACAGGAGGCATACTAGGGTAGCGTATGCAGTTGTGATGATCACTATGTCTGGATGGTGCAGTGGGCAGCACTTCTGCCTGGTAAGCAGGAGACTTGGGTTCAAATCCTGGTCTGGCACAAATTTTCAAGCTTCCCCATTGATTTACATCAGTGCCCACTGGCAGCTAATGTCATTAATTCCTTTGTGATTTGATTTCTTTATTTTAAATGAAACATTACTGTAAATTGACCAGCTGTAAACTTCCTGAGGGTGTCATTTGCTTTCTCTGCAATGACTCCTCTTGGCTTAGGTTATAACTAACTCCACTTACACAGTTATTACTACTTAATAAGTTAAGGCCACTTCAAAGAGTTAGTTTCTATGTGTGTGCCTCATTGCTTCCTTCTTTATCAACCACTGTCCCTCCTTTCATTTCCATGCATCCACCATGATGTGGAGAGTATATTGAGAATGGCCCCAGTCAGAAAGATGAGGGTGGCAGCAGTTGTTGCTATAGCACTGTTGGGAACAGTATAGATGTATCCTACACATTTTATGTTACACTGCATTCAATGCTTACATTTATATGGTCATAACCCTCTCTACAGTTGGCACTGTGTGATTTGAGCCCACTGCTGCATTTCACTCACTATTTCTCAACACCCCACAAGTGGATATTAGTTTAGGTAAAATATTTATTAAGACCAGTAAACTCCGGTAGATATATCAACAATGTAGATTGCGATTTACCTTAAAGAAGACATTTTGAGTTGCAGACAGGTACAATTAAAAGACAGTTACATAAACCTTTCGGCCTCAGCCTCCAACAGTACCAGAGAGACGCCACCATTCATATGCACAAACAAGCACACCTGACGCACATGATGCCAACTCGAGTATCAACTTGGAATGTCCAACATTCCGGCGCGAGATGCTGGAGTTGACAATCGTGTGCATCAGGTGTGCTTGCTTGTGTGCATGATGGTGTGTCTCGTTTTTTAATGATGAAGTCTGTGGCCGAAAGCTTTATGTAAGTGTCTTTTATTTGTGCCTGTCTGCAACTTCATGTGTCTTCTTCACAGTAAGTAGCAACCTGCCTTTTCCTACATTGTTGACATAACACCTGTTAATGTCTTAACATCCCTGTCAGTGCCATAATAGAAATGTACCTTTTATGAATCGTCTATCTATTTACCTAATATGTAAAGCAACCATTATACAATATAGCCCCATTGATTAGTACTTACAGAATTCTCCTTGTTGTACTGGAATATTGTTTATGTGTAATGGATAGATCTGTCCACAGTATCTTATTACTCAAGTTGTTTATTCTTTTTAGTAGCAGAAGTAGCGCAATATCATATATAGGAAATTTATTCATGATACATATTCTACCCTTGGACTTAATTTAAAATAATCCCTTCTGCTGATGTATTCATATCTTAACATGTCACTTTTGTTGTCATCGATTGCTGTTTTACAGGATCAGACTACATGGTCATTGGTCAAAGTGTCCGTTTCATATTGTGAAATCATGAGATGTGAAAGTAACTTTGAAGATATTCAAATAAGTGTTATAAGGCCATTATTGATCATGGTAGATCAATGCTGTGGTGCTGATTACAGATGATGCTTGTAGGAAAGTCATGATAAAATTGTGAATTGATACTTGGTGCAGGGACTGGCAACTGATCTTCAACATAAGTAACTGTCACAAGTTTCTCATAGATAGCCATAAAGAACCATTAATTTTAAATTACAGGCTTGGCACTCAAACACTGCATAATCTAGGAATATGCTTCTCGAATGACCTCAAATAAAAGATTATATGAAAATAGTCTTAGGAAAAGCAGATGGCAGGTTGAGATTCATTGGAAGTATCTGTCATGTTCCACAGCTATGAGAATCATCTCATTTTTTGGGTCTATGGAACGAAAACTGAATCTAATCTGATCTAATCTTAAGGAAATCTATTTCAGCCACAGAAGAGTTTCATTTATAACATCTTTGTAGAACTGAGTATTAGAACTGCTGAAAAGTCTGGGATTTTTACCATATGCTGTTAATAGAGGGCATAGAGAAGGTCCAAAGATGACCAGCACATTTTGTTAGGATTCATTTACTGGGTCTTTTACCATCATAGAGACATCATCAAACTACAAAGGCAGACACTGCAAGGGAAGTTCACTGTTAAAATCTGAAGTGTGTGCATTCTAAGAAGAGTTAGGCAACATAGGCTGATGAGGCAAAACATTATGACCATCTGCTTAGTTGCATGTTGCTCTAGCTTTGGAATGCAGTATAGCTGCAGTTCTGTGTATCATTGATTCAAGAAGTCCTAGGTAGGTTTCTGAAAATGTGGCACCACCTGTGTACACACAGATCACACAATTCTGTGTAAATTACATGACAATGTTTTGTGGACACATAGCTGACACCCATTAGTGACAGAGATCTGTTCTGTTGGGTTCAGATCAGGTGATTTGGTGGCCTAGACACCAAATGTAAATTCTTTCTTGATGCTTCTCGAAGCACTGCAACACAGTTTTGTCCTTCAGTCATGAACAGTTATCCTATTGGGAGATAGTATTGCTGTCAGGGAAGACATCATGCGTGAAGCGATGCAGGTGGTCTGCAATAATGCTCACATAATCCATAGCTCTTGTGGTGCCCATTATTACTACCACAGGTCCCATAGAAGCCATATTGAGTGTCCCCCATAGCATAATACGGCCCCCACCATTCTGCATTTACGGCACAATGCATTGTTCAAGTAGCCCTTTGCTTGAGTGACAAGGTATCTGGATATGACCATTGATGTCATGTAACAAGAAATGTGATTCATCCAGACAGACAATATGTTTCCTTTGTCAAAGTCAATTATGTTTGTGGATTTCCACATTTGTGGCCAGTATCAAGGCTAGAATGTTTCCCCCATTGTGTCCGCTCCACTTATTAACTTTCCTTGCCGCACCACATGCCCACACCACCACCAGGCAGCATACATTCTCGCAGTGGACAGTGGTTGTGATGTTTTGGCTCATCACTGTATTTCTGTCTCCCATTTACATCTCATTATACCTATGCACCTTTTACAAATGGAGCAGGGAAGGGTGCAAGTGGTAATGTTACTCACAGTACCCCCTTGCCACACACTAGGTGGTGGCTTGAAGATTATAGATGTAGGTGATGTATGATCATAACTCTATACTTACCATCTGTTCCTTCCCACAGTCCATGTCCTCTCACAAAGGCAAATCAGTAACAGCAGGGAGAGTGTGTTTAAATAAGTTTCTCTGAAGAAGTTGTTTGTAATCTGTTATAATAGCATTTTCCTCCTCAATACTGCAGATAGAATTTGTAAGTGAATCTCATTGTCAGGTCGAAAGCACATATAAGGGATATTTCCTATTAGGGTATTTCAATCCAGATTCACCACCATCAATTGCTAAGGAACACTTAATGATCTTGATCCCAAGTGACAGTTTTCTGTAAATTTTCATTGAGTGATATGTCTTAAATAAACTAGTTGAGGAAATAATGTATGTACCATGCTGCTAATAATTCTTGGTTATTCTGCAGAATGTGTTGTCAGGCATTGTCCTGTTACAGGCTGAGGATATGCTGATCAAAAAATATGCACAGAACAGCTGTAACTTCCATAAGGCTGTGATTGCTACTGGGAAAACACTTTGTTTAAACTTGCCGTGTCTAACTAATGGTCCCACTGATGATGATATTCATGTGGCATGCATATCACTCAATTCGGTACTTCAAAACATGGAACATGATTACCCAGGCTGAAATGGTCAGTTCTTTGCATACAACACTATGCATGCATTCTGAAGGCAGAAAGCAGAAATAAGAGGTGCAACAAGAGTTATGTAAAATTCATTTGATAAACTTAGTGAGTTGCCGAATACAATGCAGTCAGAGCCAAAGTGCAGTTCCGAGAGTCCTATTCAGTAGCCAAGCCCGTCACACTGTAGTCACTGATAGGGTGAGTGTGTACGCACACGTGACGATTACAATACAGAAGGGGCTGATGATAGACTGCGGTGGCCTCTTATCCACTCTGATAGCGGAATTACCTGCATTGGCAAAGGAGGGCATGTCTGTAGGGCAGCCATTGGTTGGTGGCTGCGATTGGTGCATGGCTACCTCTGGCGCAGTTCTCTTAAGTCTGGTGCCAACGTTGGAAGTATAAATTGACGTGCCTGAAGTGTTGCCTGGAGCAGTTTTGTTCAATCATGCAGTTTGTAACATAATTGTGGATAAGTTGCTCCTGTATTTGGATAAGAGATCAGTGTGTGCCATAGATAAGAGTTGACTCTTATGGATCACGGGTATTTTCAGAAGTAAACAGTATCTGAGGTCAAAACAAAATCTTTCCTAGGTTTGTTGAAGCTGCAGCAGAAAATGTCAAGAGTAATTCTAGAATGAAACTTTGATATCTAATCACAGCACATGTATCTTTCCTTACCTGAAAGTTTTGCTGACTTGTCATCTATGGAATTGTGTATGCAACAATTATTCAGCAGTTAGTGCACTTGAAGGTACTATCAACCAGTTGAGAGAAACTTTGCATTTGAACCAAAGTAGCATGGCAGGCAGCACATCAATAACACATCCAACATAGTTTTATAAAATACCATGATATATGAGGGGGTACCCAAAACAACCCCAACTTTTTTTCACATTTTAAGCTCAAACCTTCAATCCCCATCAAAGTACTCTCCAATTTCACTATACAGTTGTCTAATCTTTTATTCCATGTTTCAAAACATTGCTTAAGTTCATCTTTTATGATGCTTCACAGTGCCCCCATAATTTTTTTTCTTCCTCAGCAAAATCAGGCAAACACTTTTCTTTCATGTCTCCTTAAGGGAAAAAAAAGTCACCCGGTGCAGAGTCGGGTGAGTGTGCTGGATGATACAATTTTTGATCAAGAATTGTCATACACATAGGGTTGTGTTCGCAGGGGCATTGTCATAATGGAGAAAATCACTCACCTTACTGCGACAAATCAGGCCGCTTCTGCTGCACACTGTTGTGGAGTCTTTTCAAAACTTCCAAGCAGAAAGCTTGGCTAACTGTCTGACCTAGCGGAAAAAACTCAGTATGCAGACAATTCCTCTCACATCCAAAAACCAAATCAGCATTGTTTTAATGTTTGATTTCACCGTATGAAGCTTTCTTGGGGTGAGACAAACTTGAAGTCTTCTGCTGGCTTGATTGTTGCTTTGATTCATGATCATAAGCATAGCACCAAGTTCTGTAAATTGTGATGATTTTTGAAAAAAAGTTTGGAACATTTTGGGACCCTTTTTTCAAACCACAACATGCTTCCACCCGACCTTCTTTTTGTTGAGCAGTCAGCAGTTGTACCATGAATTTGGCAGTTGCCCTTTTCATTCCCAAATCTCCTGTCACAGTTCACTGCACTGAACCCCATGTCACATTTTACAGCTCCACAATTTTTTCCGAGGTCCGTTGTTGATTTTCATTGATGTTTGAATGAATGTTTTCACATTTTCATGTGTTTAGGGGAAAGTGACCAGAATGAGGTTTGTCATCAACTGAAATTCCAACATTTCACCAGTTTTGAAACAGGAAAGCCACTTGAGGTTTCCCGTTAGCATCATCCTTGTTTCTGTTCCACTTTTTCCAAGCAAAAAGCGGAATTTCATCACTGCACATTGTTCATGCACAGCCGTTGCAAGGGAAAAAAAAAACACACAAAACAGTTGTCACTGTAAACTATGTCGGGACTGACTCTGGAATGTTTCTCTATGTGATCTTAGTGGCAAAACGCAGTACTACAAAAGCTCTGCTCACCGAAAAATTTGTTTGGTTTCTTTTGGGTACCCCCTTGTATATAAAAGCTGTGGTGAATTAATTTTTGTACAGTTACCTGAAAATCGGATATTTTTACCACAGGCCTTTATTTTTTTTTGGTATGACTTATGGACAGGTATTGAGGGTATTTTTGTTCTGTCATTGCAACTACTAAATGTGTGTCCTTTTTTTCACCAGACACATTTCACTTTATTGAAGTAGCATCATCATTGGTGGTGATTTTTGCTTGATTTTTCTTACGTCGAGAAATTCCATCTGTTAGCACATTGTTGATGTTTTTCTTCTTTAGACACTGATAGTTGTCTAATGTTTAGTTTTCTGCAGCACTACGCATTTCTTACGGTTTTCACAGCACACTTTTTTGCACACCACTGTTTTTTTGTTTGTTCTGTAAAACCAAACAGAAAACAGTGATATGTGAATAAGTGTGCTGTGAAAACCATATAAGAAATGCATTGTGCTGCAGAACAACAAAAAATTAGACAACTATCAGTGTCTAAAGAAGAAAAACATTGATGTGCTAGCAGATGGCATTTCAAAAATGGTTCAAATGGCTCTGAGCACTATGGGACTTAACTGCTGAGGTCATCAGTCCCCTAGAACTTAGAACTACTTAAACCTAACTAACCTAAGGACATCACACACATCCATGCCCGAGGCAGGATTCGAACCCGCGACCGTAGCAGTCGCGCGGTTCCAGACTGTAGCGCCTAGAACTGCTCGGCTACTTCGGCCGGCGATGGCATTTCCCAATGTAAGTGAGAATAAAGTGAAAATCACCAACAATGATGTTGCTTTACCTCAATACAGCAGAACACGTCTTGGGGGGGGGGGGGGGGGATGGACCACGCGTTTTTGTAGTTTCAACAACAGAACAAAAATAGCCTCAAGAATTGTAAAGCAACTACACGGACATGATGGCCACACAAATGAATGTTTAATTGGCATGTTATATGTTTCATGAAGTGTTTATTAACAAATCTGTTACAGCTGCAGTATATATGTTTATGGTGACCAGTTTCGAACAAATTGGTTCATTGTCAAACCTGACCCAGTGAGGCTGCACTGAAAGTGCTTGATCTTAATAACGAACGTCACAGTGGCAATACATCATTTACAAAGTCATGGTAGATGACTGTCACAGTCAACATGTGCATACGTAGGAAGTCAGAATCAAACATTTTGATTCTGACTTCATTCTCATGTACATGTAGAAAAATAATTTCCATTTGGCACACAAAAAAAAGAAGGCTCATAAATTTGTAAGGCTGAGAGAGTTAATGTTTCTAGTTTTCTGAACAGTGACCAATGAGCTTTATGAGCCACAGTGCACATATTGTGAACATTTTTTTTTTCTGCATCTTTAGTATCAACAGTATGTTAGCTTAGTTTTCCCCATAAAACAATACATTACCTAAGAGCAGATTCAGAGAAACTTGTATATGCTACTTTTCATGTGTTCATGACTGTGGCGGTTGTTAATATTTGCATTGCAAACTCAGTGTGTGCCTCACAGCTCACATTTTTAGCCAAATTTAATGCTAACAATTTACTGAGTAAGTTTATTCTATATCTTGGTTTCAGTGGATAATCTTAATCTGCTCACATTTTGACTGTTTGGGTTTGAATTGCATCATGTGAGTTGTAGATATGTTTCTACTCAACCTATTTAGGTGAAACCAAGTTTCTAAGGTGCTGAGAATAGTGATCAATGATTCAGAAATTTTTTCTGCAACCTGATTTCCAAGTAACACAGAAGTGATAATACTGACCAAGTATTTGAGCAGTTCCTCATGAAAAGCAAATTTTAATTTTTCTTATCTCTGAAAGGTCAAAGAAGAATTCTAGCTGCCTTCTCCATGTCTTCCCAACAAAGTATGACACATGCAGTTCCACTATGCATCATCATAATTGTAACAAAAATGTCAAAATATGTCAGTAACTAACCTGTATTGACTCATTTCTCTATTATGCTCATCAAATTGCTTTAATAAAGGTCACCAGGCGCATTTTAACCAACTTTTGCACTAACAATTTGAGTCATACTACTATCAGATTTCACAAAAAAAACTTCTTATTTTACCATAAGATCAGAAATATTCATTACCTGGCATCTTCAAATAATCAGTAATTGTTGTCAATCAACGTCCTCAAATCCTTGGAGAGTCAAGTCACAGAATAACAGGTAAAAGTATTAGAGTACACAGTCTCACAATTTTAGTTTTCATACAAACAAAACGTGTTATGTCACTCATCAGATCCAGCCAAGTCCGTTCTTTCATCAAGCCAAAACAAGGCCGGTGCCTAGAAAACCTGTACACTTAAAGTAAAACACACCGAGTATCTCCAGAGGCACATCCGACATAAACTGCTTATAAACAGAATTGTCTTTGTGACTTCCCATTCCCTCTAATCAAGTGAATTGTAGCGCCACCAAGCTCTCTGTGACTCTTAACATTCAAAAAGCAGGACTGCCGAAAACTATGAGGCTCGTTCAGAAAGTAAGTGTAGTGTGATGATAAAGAGCTGTGGTCTTTCGTTTGTTGAGGGTTGGCAACACTAAGTGGCAATGAAAGATCTGTTGGCCAGATCAAGCATCACAGGAACATGGTAGTATGCAAACTCACATTGTAGTGTTCAGTTACATGAAAGATGCTTCCTACTCGTGCAAAGTATAACACCTATTGAAATTTTTTCACAAAGCAAAGTGATTCATGGCAGAGGTGTTATGAACAGAACAAGTGGTTTTAAGTGGCTGTTGCGAGTTTAGTGGAGGCAGAACAAATGTTTGTAATGAACAAAGGAGTGGAAGGCCTTCGCATTTGACTGATGAGCAGGTGCAAAAAATTGAGGAAACTGTTTGTGAAGACTGCCGAGTCACAGTGGATGAAATTTCTACAATGTTTCCACAAGTATTATATGAGACACTCACATAAACGCTGGGTTACCGGAAACTGTGCACAAGGTGGATTCCAAAACAGTTGACAGAGCAGCACAAGAAAAATCAGATCAGTAGCACCCACAAGTTCCTTGAGTGACTTGAATTGTAAGGCGAGGATTTTCTAAGCTCTGCTGCAACTGTAGATGAATCCTGGGTGGCTCATTAAATGCCTGAAAAAAAAGTAGTCACTGTTATAGCCTTAGTGTTTTGGGACAAAAGGGCATCATTTTGGTCGAATTTCAGCTACAGGCAGAGACCGTCAATGCACAACCATCTTCTGAGAGCCTGAAAAAATCTCTAAAGGAGCATTAAAAACAAAAGGAGGAGAATGCTGATGAGAGGAGTGTGCTTGTTGCACCACAACACCCATCTTCACACAGCTTTAGCCACCAGGGAACCCTTGGATTCACATGGCTGGAATTTTTTTGTAAACCCCCCTCCCATTTCTTGACGTGGCACCTTCACATTATGATCTTTTGGTTGGGATATTTCGAACCACTCGTCCTTTTCCTTGACATGGCACCTTGTGAGTATTATCTTTTCACCTTCCTGTAGGCACACATGAGTGAAAATTAAATTTTCAATGATGAGCATGTGCAGAATGAGGTTCTGAACTGGGGGAAGTAGTTGGTGAGAGAGTTGTTCGAGGAGGGCTTAAGAACCTTGTGCCGTGGCTCACCACATCCACTGAACAGAATGGCATCTATGTGGAAAAATAGCCAACAAGTTTGTCAATGATATCATATATATTTTTATAATACACTCTTTCTAAAAACGTATATAAAGAATTAGTGCATTTACTTTTTAAACATGCCTTGTACTATCACATCTACACCCTACAAAACACAACCTGCCAAGTGCATACCATAAAACTTAGTGTCTGACTCCACACTTCTCAGCTACAAACTTATTGAGTGAGATGGCAATTGAAAATAACACCCCATTCCAAAACATGATATGTTATATGATATACAGTATGTCTAATGTGCTTTGAGCAGCAGCTGATTAATTACACTAAGAGCATTGTACTGGTTGAAATCCTAGATGAAACTGCACTATACAAACACAATTTTGGTCAGTTATTATTTCCATGAATATCACAAATAATTCAAAAAGTTCATAGCAAGAACATCATCTTTAAGTTTGGTTTCATCTGTGTCCCCAATTGACCTTTTTTCTTTCCCTGCCACGTCTCTTTTCCTCTGGTCACACATTTGGGAGGAGTAGATTTTAATCCCCACCTGGCCGTCCGGATTTTGGCTTTCCATGGTTTCTGTGCATTTATGAAGGTGAATGCTAAGATTGTTCTTTTGAAATGAACGTGGCCAATTTCCTTTCCCATCCTTGTCCTCTTCATCTAGCGTTCTACCTTTAATGACCATAACAGCAGCAATGCAATAAACCTTAATTCTCATCCTTTTCCCAAGACAAACATTTAGCCTTTCGGTAATTCAACATTACATGTAAAATGATCAGCAAGGGCTCAAAAATTAACATTCTTAAAAAGATTCTTTGACATAGAAAACCTTCTGTCACTTAGAGTAACCTAGAAACCTCTGCGAAATCATTTGGTGTGTGCCAAGAATCTCAGAAAAATATGAAATTTATTCGTTGATGACAAATTTTTTTCAGAAGCTGTATTAGATGTTTGTAACCTACCTATTCATGACACATGAAAATTTGTGCTGGAGCAGAACTCGAATCTGAATTTCCCACTTATCACGAGTGATCACCTTTACCACTTTGGCTACCCAAGCCCACTCCCTTGACCGACCCAAACTCCCATATGCCACAAACAATATCAGCATCTCCTACTGCTCACATATCATGTGATTCCCACACAGGGAGAATGAGGCTACAAGAAATTGAGATCAGTGTTATTATCATTGTTTTTGCCAACAAGGCTTGTAGCATTGATTTAATTATGCAATGTCTGTTTCTTGAGACATAAGTAAGTAGTAAATATTATGAAATTTATTCATTGATGGTGAAGTCTGTATGATCAGATGTATTAGGTATAGAGAAACTACATATTAGTGACACATGAGTATTCATGCTGGACCAGGACTTGAAGACAGATTTTTCACTTACTGTGAGCAGTCACTTTAACCACTCTGGCTATCCTAGCATGCTCCTTGGACAAACCCAAACCTCCATAAGCTACCCACAATGTCAACATTCCCTAATGCTTGTACATTACGTGATTTCCGCACAGGGAGAATGAGACTACAAGTAATAAAGATAAATGTTATTATCATTATTTTTGCACATTGAAGCTTGTAATATTGATTTCATTTTACAATGTCTGTTTTTTCAGACATGCATGTCTGAAGAAACAGACACTGTAAAATTAAATCAGTTTACAAAAAGCCAATTTCACACTAACTTATGAAAATCCAACTTGTGTTTGTGGTTGTTAACAAATAAAACAGGGTAGACAGGGTAAACTTTGCACAGGTGGACAACTGAACAATTCTAATGGTGTCAATTACAAAAAATTGTGCTCTCGCAGTGGTGCTTTAACAAATGAAACTTAATGTGTGTGACAATTGATTTTGAAATTAAAATATAAATTGCCTGTATCACACTTTCTAAAAATCATTTCTGCAGGCTAAAATATATATAGTCACAGAAAATATCTTTTGGGGTAGGGCAATTTACATTGTCATAAGGTAACATCCATCTTTTTAATTTTAGTTGAATTGTTGTTGTACATTCATATATTATCAAAATAACTAAATGTGCATATGATGCGGTTAAGAAATCAAAAAGTGTATTATTCAGTCTTATCTTAATGTTTAGGATTTGTTCCAAAAGTTAATATGCTTAGTGATATTTCGTATATTTGAAAAAATACAACTGACGCTGTGCTTTGGACTCCATCTCCCAAGGAAAAAAATTGTATGACTCTTGGTTGAAGGTAACAGAAAACCATCTGAATAGCCATAGTCATAGTTAACTCACCATTTTTGCTCTACAGTGACAGCTCATAAAAAAGCTGTTTTGTTTTCCTGGCAAGCAGTCAGGAAAACTGCAAGTGTTGTTATTGTTTTTGTGTGTGTGTGTGTGTGTGTGTGTGTGTGTGTGTGTGTGTGTTTGTTTGTTTGTTTGTTTGGAGGGGGGGCAGGAGAGGAGAGGGGGAGGGTGCATGTGCGTGTGTTCAACTCATACTTTACCTACAACAAAATGGAGAGAACACTTCATAGTGGCCAACCCACAAAGCATGTAGTCCTTGCTGATTATAGTTAGCCATTTTCCAGCTGCTACTTTGATTGTCACAATTACATAACACCTGTGGTGATTTTGAAACCAGTCTAAGCATTATAGACGTCCCACCTGCAAACAGTGATTCCATGCAAGAACCTATTTATTTTAGTGTTACTGGTAGATTGTATATCTAGAATGATGGAAAATCTAGGCATATGTAACATAATCATCTTCTGAACAGATTTGCCCATAACTTGATCTTCTCAAGAGGCTTGCCTATAGCTCAGTCTTCAGAAGAGGTTTGCCTATAACTTCATCTGATTAATTCTTCACAAGCTATCAGTCATATAAAATAATTGACAGGGTGGATATTTGATGAAGCTGTTCATTTCTCATCTTTAAAGAACACATCTTCGTTCTGTTGCTGACATGTTAGATTGTAACAGTGTGGTACGTGACTTTATCAAACACTGCAGGATTCTTTCTAACCTTAGTATGAACAAAAACATTTTACAAGAGTAAGATTTTTTTATGTGAGTGAAGGGTGACCACTGTGTGAATAACAGTTTTATTTAAACAGTCAGGGATCTAAAACTTTATACAAATGACATTTTCAGATTTGCATATAATATACACACAGATTTATGACTCACTAACTCACATGATGCTCTTAATTTATTTTAACAATTTGAATGTTGTTTATTTCCTACACAGTGAGTTACTTCAAAATCTCAAGATGGACTGTATAAATTTGAAACACATCATTTGTGTAAAACATGCAATTGCCAGCTATTAAAATAAAAATTGCTTTTCACAAAAACTGAGTATAATGCTGCCAACATTTTCCTGAATGTAGATATTCAGCTCTTTGCAAAAGAAGAGCTTCTAACTAGACGAGGAGTTCAAGGCACTGAACACATCTGGGAGAGGAGCTTGGTGCAGCAGAATTTTTACTGGTAGCCAACTGAAATTCTGTTCTCTCCTGTAGAGAAATAGCACTGCAGGGAATTGTCTCAGAAAGTATTGGCAGGTATTTACCCGTCTTCAGAGTCTGCCTTCTTTCAGTAAATCAAGCTTTTACCAGACCTGTGCCTTAGTAGGCTGCTACAAGACCTGTTTGGTTGTGAACTTCCCAGGAAGTTCATTTCTTTGTATTGTAATGCTTTACAAGACCAGGACTTGAATGCACATATTTGACCTTTAAAGATTATGCTCTTCTGTTTTAACACTCCAGCTGCATCACGTGGATTGACTCAGTGCTTCACACCCGTACTTTTCCACACTCCTCACAGGTTTGCTTGCTTACCAAGTGTGACTGGCATCATTTAGGAAAAGAATGTAGTGAAGAATAACCTGATCTCAGCAGAGGTGCATGCTTCTAAAATAAAACTTTGACACTATAGCAGAAAGCATTCTAAACTGGACCACTTTTTCTTATGGAAACAGAATACCAGAATGGGTATTTTTCGCTTTAGCTGCCTATACTCTAACACAGATTCATCTCGGTCACTTTCCCTCAAAGTAAGTATGTATATGAAGGACGATTACTGCTCATTGAATAGAAGAGTTGTTGAACAGCAAGCAGGCATGTAGAAATGGACATTAACTAGCTAAACTTTTAGGTAAAGTCCTCCTTTAGTTTAAGTGATAACAAAAATAATAATAATTTCCCTCAAAGTTCAGTTGGTTAATACTAACATTCAGTGCAACAAATGAGATTGGAAGGTCGGCCTTCAATTTAAGTTGCCTGAAAGTAGAGCAGGTGCTTAGAACATGTTGTTACTTTGGATCAACAAGTTAAAATGTCATAGAGTTAGAGGGCTCCTTGCAGCAACCAGTGTTAAATCTGCCACTATTTCCACGGTGGTCAGAACATTAAGAGGAGTCCAACGGGTTAAAATGAGGCTTGTCAACTCGTGGCTTTGGTTAAGTCTGCAGACACTGAAGGATCCTGATAATTTCTGCTTTTTATGCACTAAAATGATTATTATAATCTTACGATGGAATTTCATTCTTTTGGCGTCTTGTATACCTGCTTATGATGAGTTATGATCTTCCGAAAAAAAAAAAAAAATCTGAAAGCACAATATGACTGAATACAAGCATACAATGTGCTACTGAAGAAGCATATAAAGCAATTTAATGTGTGATACAAAAGAAACATAAGTTGCTGGTTTGTTTGTTTGTTTATTTATTTTTAAGCTATGTAATTCTGTTGCTAGTATGTTAAATAGTGAAACTGTAATGGATCTGTTGAAGTAGGTTTTGGAATATCAAGCTACTGCAAAAGCAAAGTATTCTCAGCAAATAAGAAAATTTGTGCTCGCCCTACATTTTTATTCTGTTGAGACACAGGACAGGAATTTGTGGCAGGCTACACCAAACCACTCAGAAGATTGATGGCTCAAAAAGGCATACAGTCACTTGAAAGCTTGTGAAATTATCTCACCTAAGAATACTTAACTGCAATTAATCAGAAGTTCCTTATTTGTAAACGTGATCATCTTTTACAGCAACTGATAAAACTTAGTGAAATATTTGCACAAATAGGTGTAAATGAAAACTCTGTAAAATCAAAATACCAATAAAAAAAGAAATGCCAGTAAAACGTTGTGAAAATGAAATGTCAATAAATTGTTTTACTGTCTTGCATGTCATTGTTATTACTGAATAATTTGTGTTAACTATTTGTAACACATAGTGCACTGGTGTTTGAAGCTTAAAGTTTCCTTAAAATACAAACAGAAATACAGAATTTCTGTGCCTGTCTATTAGTCAAACACAACACATTTCAAAGTTTACTCTATAATCTCCTGGTGGCACTTGCTCAAAATTCATTGATTTCTACTCAGTTTGCAAGCAACAAGAACAGTGGATGTTTCGAGTTCTCTTAAAGTTTTATCACAATGAAAAATTGAGCCTCATTTTGACTGAAATCTTTTGACTAAAACTTTCCTTGTTGCTGCTGCTATAAACAAAATCACTGATTTTACTGGTTTTTTTAGAAAAAATTAAGCTGACAAGAGCTATTTTAAGTTAGTCAAAGGCAATTTCAAGGGCGTGTGACACGGAGGACAACACCCCTGACTACCAATAAAATTGCAGACAGGAATTCAATTTGCTTCAAACATGGTGGATGTATAGCCACTCTATGAAATGTAAACTTGTTGCTTCAAATAAGCTTCTAAATGTGTAACTATAACAAGAAAATTTGTTTTACTTTACTATTATTTGTTAAAAAAATCTTTGTATGGAATTGCAGCATTCTTAACTAAGTTAAAAGAATTAAAAAAAAGTGATTTTCCTGATTCAGACTGCTACCTTGCAACAATCTACAGTGTAACAACAAATATTTCAATCACATGATACAGATGTGTGCAGGTTAGAAAGCATGTGGAAAGTGTGTCAGGGTTGCCTATGAACGACAAATATCATATTCATATTGCAACAATCTACAGTGTAACAACAAATATTTCAATCACATGATACAGATGTGTGCAGATTAGAAAGCATGTGGAAAGTGTATCAGGGTTGCCTATGAATGACAAATATCATATTCATGACTGTAAGTTGAATTGTTATGATAGTCACACTATATTTAGTCTAAAGTGGCCTATTAACATAGAGGAGGAGGAGTAGTTCATAAATAAGTTTAACAAAGTGTGTACGAAAGTAAGAAAGACTACAACTCACTACTTCCTATTCAACCTCATTTAGGAGGCAAGAACCAACACTTGCAGATACAATTGCTACATTGCACCTATTATAAAGCTCCCTTATGTACATAGTTTTGCATGTGGGCACTGAAGGAGTTCAATATTCTGGTTTGGGAAATGTGCAGGCAGGAAAAAATATACCAGGCAATACATTTACTACCGCGTGATGCAAATCAGTAACAATCCTAAAAAAATCTTATCATAACACCTCTGATCTTGGTTGGTGGTCTGGATGCTGACTGACCATTATGATCCATGGACATTGAGATATGCTTGAGCAAAACTAACAAGTATCTCCTTCATCACTCCAAGATCTAGAGGCAGTAAGTTTCAAAATTACTGAATATCCACTGTGTAGCTCTGACCTTCCATATGCATTTATGCCTCATTTATGAAACTAATTAAAAGAACATTGTAACAATACCAGAAAAGGAAAGTTGCTACTCACCATACAGCGGAGATGCTGAGTTGCTATAGGGACAATAAAAAGATTCAAATACTCCTAGCTTTCAGCCATTAAGCCTTTGTCTCAGTCTCAGAGAGAGTTTCAGTTCTCTGAGAGTGCAGGCTAATGGCCGAAAACTATGAGTGTGTGAATCTTTTTATTGTGCATTTATGACAGGCTTTATGGCATGGAGAGGTACACTAGATATAAAGCAAATTATTTAGAAACATCATTTTTACAGTGACACCTCAAAAGATGAAAGTTGCAGTGAACTTAGTATCCAGGAGCTTCTCTTGTGCCCCATCGTGGGTTGCACATAATCTGCATGTTCTGAGAGCACTTTACAAAATTAATAATGTGTATACAAGTTGGGAGCATTCTAAACAATTGTTGTTAATATGTTTTCTTCTTTTAATATTGAAGTTCCTTCAAGAATACATTAAACCGCATATTGTTAGCTGGCCATAAAATTTGGAAAGTTATACTACTCTCATTAATATTGTTTACATGAAAAGCTTGTTAGGAGCTTTGAATTTGAAAACAGAGAGAGGTCTTCTGATATAAATTTTCCTTGAGGACTTATGTTTTACAATAGATATTTGATTTGAAAGTATTAGAGAAACGAATAACTGTAAAGTTCTGCATTATGAAATTTAAATGTAGTGCTGTAGACCAGCAACCATCACAGTCATTAAGATATCACCACGTGGTGGTATTTTCTAAATTAATTTCATTCTTGCAGTAGCCCATGTTGACCTATCAATATTTATTTGAATTATTCTTGTGCTGGTGGCATTTCTGTAGCTAACCAAAGATTTGTGTAATAATGCTTGATATCAGTATGATTGTTAATTGCTTTTATTGTGTAACAGTACTGACCTGTTGTGATGAAACACTAGGTAATAAGTTTTAATTTTTACAGACAGAGAAGATGATAGAGATCAGGAAGATCAACCAGAAACAGATTATTCAAGATCAGATTTTGAAAATGACAGTGATGTACCAAGGAGTCCAGGGAGTACAGCAAGCACAGATTCAAAGAAGAATGCATTACGTCGGATGGTGATGGAAGTGATATTTGGTTCAGCATCTGCCAGCCAAATGGAGCCACAGTTAGCTGTTTCAAATGGCTTTCGCAGTAGTCCAGACAGCCCAGATGATGATTCTCAAGACAGCAGAGAAGACAGTATGGAAGGTAGCACAGGAAATGGCCAAGAGGGCATGCCAGAAGGTGATAGAGTGGGCAGTCCACGAGGAGATAGAGATGGCAGTCTGGATGACCTTCCAGAAGATGGCCCACAGGAAAATTCAGAGTGTCCAGGGGATGCTCCAGAAGGTAGTTCTGATGAGAGAGTCATACTGCCTGAGGAAGAACAGGCTGGAGAAATGGTAGTGGTTCACAGTGATAGCAGTAGCCAGTGCAGTAATCGATCAGGTGTTGAACGGCGCAAGCAGCCTGTAAGAACGAGAATGTTTGTGCGACGTGATGACTTCATCTATGACGGCCCCTCGGGCAGTGGTGCGACAGTCTCAAAGAAAGTAGTCAAGTCTCAGTCACAGCAGCAAGTTGATGACTCAGCAGTGGACAGAGTGCCAAAGATGACTCTTGTGAGAGTGGGTGGGAGTGTATCCAGTACTGAGACAAGTAGTGCATCCAGTACAAGTGCATGGCGTACCTCAATAATGGCTGTGACAGAAAACCGTACAGCTGCCAACACTAGCAGAACGAGTGTGAACTTACCTCCACGGAAAGCTGCAAAAGTGTCAGAGTCTCTTGAGAAAAACAGTTTAAAGTAAGGAATCTTACAGAAAGAGAGAGAAAAAAATATGATAACCTCATTTGCAAAATGGTGTAAGTAGGACACTTGTTCCTTTGCACCATTTTTTTCCATCTATATCAGGTATTCAGTTCAAATTTTATGTTTCACTTGAAATGAGAACATTTTCTACTGTAAATGCTGATGATAGCTATAACTGGGTAAGCTGAGAAATGTAGTTTTACGACATTTGTAACGATGCTGCGTTATGTGCTGTGAAATTGTAAGAGAAAAGGCCAGGTGCCTCTATTCCTGTTCCTTGTACCTGTGTACATAATTGGTGCTCAGTGTCCAGTGTGCCATGTGCTACCAAGAGTTGTGGTCAAATTGTAAATTTTTAATTTTATTCAATATTCAAGGTATTTTTTAAGTGAGCTGAGAGTGTAGACAATTGTTCTAGACTACGTGTGCCTGACTGCACAGCTGATGAAGAGTCATATGATGGGTGTTTTCTTAAATGTTCTGTCTCGTGTTGTTGTTTCTGAAAATCACATCACTTATTGTAAATTTTGTATTTTGAGTACACTCTTGTTGTCAGCAATTGGTGTATCATTAACTGTCTTGATTCTCTTTGTGTTAATTCAGTTTCCTTGAATTTTTATGATTGGTGTTTCACTTCAGATGTTACGTATGTGATAAATCATTCATCAATATTTTTATACAATATTTTAAAAGGTTTCTGTATTCTTCTTTGTACTGTGAGTTTCTGTGTTTGCAGTTTTCATGAATACATCTTGTAATTCAGTGGAAACGAGTGTCACAATTTATTTAATTTTTTTTGTATATTATGTTTAATGCAGTCATTTCTATTTAAAGTCTGAAATGATTTTTGAATAATTATTGTATGTAATCAACCATGATATTTTGATAAAAACAATCTAAGTTAATCAGTTTTGTATTTATCATGTTTAAATCCACTCCCACCTCATCGTATCCTGCGGAGACCTATTTACCATGATGGTATGAGTTACTTTGTACTTCAGAAGCTGAATAATGTGGACTCATAAAGATTTTACAGAAAAGTGAAAGAAATTGTTTAAAAACAAATTATTTTGGTGAACCACATCAAAAGATTAAAAATCAACTTATTTGATAGTGGGAAATCAGGTTTCAGTATGTTCATAACAGTAAAACAGTAACAGTTCACAACATCATTGAAAACTACCAGTAGCTATTTAATATAGATCTCTGTGGTTCTGCAGACAAATACAAGTTAGCAGTTGAGAAATAAAAGAATGTGACTATAAACGATGATGGAAATGAAAGTGGAATTTCCTGGATCTGGTGATCAACTAGCTCACAAACACAGACAAAATAAAGAATGATGCAATATGGAGTGTTTGACAACATTCTGCATATATATTGCTTATCAGATACACCAATTAAAACTTCAGCAAATTTGAGTAAATTTGGGGTTATTAACTAACACTATTAGGCAATATGCTAGTATAGTGTTTAGAGGTTTCAGTTTACAATTCTTGGGACATTTTAGAGGAAAGAAAGATGTAGGATTCCTCTTCCTACTTGTTCAGTTTGCTTCTGTTACATGTAATTTTTATTTAGCTGAACTTGTGTGTTGTTATACTGGTTCACTCATACTGTAAATTATAAAATCCATTTAAACAGAAATGAGAATACCTAACATTCCAGGATGATGATGATGATTACAAAATCCTTTAATGGTGGAAAAAATTGTTTTGGTGCTCATTGTATTCCCAAACTAACTATCTAATCAGTATAAATTGGTTTTCCATTTAAAATGAAGTTTTGTCTCTGATGTTCAACATTAGTGTGCATTAAAATTGTGGACTTGACCCATTGTACACTCATAAAATTCTTCATTCTGGATTTGAGTATGTTGTTCACTTACAAAAATGTGGTACTGCAGGCTCTCATGAATGATTAATAAATTAATACATGAAGCATCAGTATTCAGTTACATATTCATTTATTCTATGTAAATACTGGAAAATACACAGTGAACAAAAATTATAGTACAAAAGAATCATGGGTCTTCATTGTGTGCAGCAGGGTAAATATTCACAGCACTGCTAGATGGTGGTAAATTTTGGTAACAATAATGGAGAAATAAATGATAAGAGGTGCATCAAGTCTTTCATTTTCTCATGTGAAATGTTGCATGGTTCAGAATACTTCAGATGATGTTTTAATGTTTACTGTTCTCACTGCCTCTGGAAACTCATTGTTTTAAATGGTTCTTCTTTTTCAGTGATTTTTTTTTATAAAGAATAATCTATGGCTGGTGTTTTATTAATAGGAGCTAATTGACGTGTCTCCATTTGAATGGATTACCATCATCGTCTTTGATGCAATATTGTAATTGGGTTTAATGAGAGCAGCATCCTGAAGAAAATTGTTTGTCTGCATTTTGACAACAGTGAAACACCTTTTTTTCCAGTTTGTCTGTTCACTTGTGTGCAGTCATGTGGGTGCTCCATAGGTCCGTTGAAAATTTTCCTCTTCCCCTTTATCAAACTGTCGATAAATCACACCCTATGTGGGTGTGCCCAGGAATAAAGGCTGGGGACTTTCAAAGGCATACATACACATCACTGCAGCATGGCTGTTCTTATTTTGGCCTGGACAGCTGTCAAAATACATTATCAATGTTTTCATATTTGGGTTGGTATTATTGTTGTTGTTGTTGTTGTTGTGGTCTTCAGTCCAGAGACTGGTCTGATGCAGTTCTCCATGCTACTCTATCCTGTGCAAGCTTCTTCATCTACAAGTAACTACTGCAACCTAATCCTTCTGAATCTGCTTAGTGTATTCATCTCTTGGTCTCCCTCTATGATTTTTACCCTCCATGCTGCCCTCCAATACTAAATTGGTGATCCCTTGATGCCTCAGAATATGTCCTACCAACCGATCCCTTCTTATAGTCAAATTGTGCCATGAATTCCTCTTCACCCCAATTCTGTTCAGTATCTCCTCATTAGTTACGTGATCTGCTCATCCAACCTTCAGCATACTTCTGTAACACCACATTTTGAAAGCTTCTATTCTCTTCTTGTCTAAACTATTTGTCATCCATGTTTTAGTTCCCTACATGGCTAGACCCCATACAAATACTTTTAGGAAAGACTTCGTGACACTTAAATCTATACTAGTTGTTAACAAATTTCTTTTCTTCAGAAATGCTTTCCTTGCCATTGCCCATCTACATTTTATATCCTCTCTACTTTGACCATCATCTGTTATTTTGCTTCCCAAATAGCAAAACTCATTTACTACTTCAAGTGTCTCATTTCCTAATCTAATTCCCTCAGCGTTATCTGATTCCATTATCCTCATTTTTCTTTTCCTTTACTGCTTGCTCAGTACACAGATTGAATAATATCGGAGATAGGCTACAACCCTGTCTCACTCCCTTCCCCACCGCTGCTTCCCTTTCATGCCTTTCGCTCCCTGTATTTTACCCCTGCCACCTTCAGAATATGAAAGAGAGTATTCCAATCAACATTGTGAAAAGCTTTCTTTAAGTCTACAAATGCTAAAAACATAGGTTTGCCTTTCCTTAATCTGTCTTCCAAAATAACTCATAGGGTCAGTATTGCCGCACGTGTTCCACCATTTCTACAGAATCCAAACTGATCTTCCCCGAGGTCGGCTTCTATCAGTTTTTCCATTTGTCTGTAAATAATTCGTGTTAGTATTTATCATATGGCAGCAAGACTTTGTAGATATGCTAATGCATTAATGCAGAATCAGTTTCACCTGTCTCATACATCTTGCTCACCAGATGGTAGAGTTTAGTCATGACTGGCTCTCCCAAGGCTGTCAGTAGTTCCAATGGAATGTTGTCTACTCCCGGGGCCTTGTTTCGACTCAGGTCTTTCAGTGCTCTGTCAAACTCTTCACGCAGTATCATATTTCCCATTTCACCTTCATCTATCTCCTCCTGCATTTCCATAATATTGCCCTCAAGTACATCGCCCTTGTATAGCCCCTCTACATACTCCTTCCACCTTTCTGCTTTCCCTTCTTTGCTTAGAACTGGTTTTCCACCAGAGCTCTTGATATTCATACAAGTGGTTCTCTTTTCTCCAAAGCTCTCTTTAATTTTCCTGTAGGCAGTATCTATCTTACCCGTACTGAGATATGCCTCTGCTTCCTTACATTTGTCCTCTAGCCATCCCTGCTTAGTCATTTTGCACTTCCTGTCAATCTTATTTTTGAGACGTTTGTATTCCTTTTTGCCTGCCTCATTTTCTGCATTTTTATATTTTCTCCTTTCACAAATTAAATTCCTTATCTCTTCTGTTACCCAAGGATTTCTACTAGCCCTGGTTTTCTACCTACTTGATCCTCTGCTGCCTTCACTATATCGTCTCTCAAAGCTACCCATTCTTCTTCTTCTGTATTTCTTTCCCCCATTCTTGTCAGTCACTCCCTAATGCTCTCTCTGAAACTCTACAACCTCTTTTCTGTCAGTTTATCCAGGTCCCATGTCCTTAAATTCACACCTTTTTTCAGTTTTAATCTACAGTTCATAACTAATAGATCGTGGTCGGAGTCCACATCTGCCCATGGAAATGTCTTACAATTTAAAACCTGGTTCCTAAATCTCTGTCTTACCATTATATAATCTATCTGAAACCTTCCAGAGTCTCCAGGCCTGTTCCATGTATACAACCTTCTTTCATGATTCTTAAACCAAGTGTCACCTATGATTAAGTTATTCTCTGTGAAAAATTCTACTGGGTGGTTTCCTCTTTCATTCCTTAGCCCCATTCCATATTCACCTAATACTTTTCCTTCTCTTCCTTTTCCTGGTATCGAATTCCAGTCCCCATGACTATTAAATTTTCATCTCCCTTCACTGTCTGAGTAATTTTATTTTATCTCAACTTGGTATACTGACTGAATTTGTACAAGCTGTATCCCACTTCATTAGCTCCTCTTGCAGCTTCAGATTCGTGCCATAAATAACTGAGTCCGTCCCTCCCCACAGTCATGTACTGTTATACTGCACATCCATAACATTCATTTGTAAAATTATACTGAATTTTTGAGCATAGCAGTTGGGACACATTGCAGCAAATCAAATGTAGTGGTCCTTGTTTTGTTACTGTTGTTTGTAATTTCCTTATCAGCAGCCTTACTTCTTAGCTGCATCAGGTGCCTCATGATATTCTTTCATAGTGTTCATTAACTCAGGTTTTTCACTTTCTGGAACAAGTTTCAGTTACAGCTTCATTCTGTCACAGGTCTCACATCTTCTCTCTCTCTCTCTCTCTCTCTCTCTCTCTCTCTCTCTCTCTCTTTTTCCACTGAGTTTCATCTTCCAGAACTCCTCACAAAAAATCCTGTAGGTCACACTTCATACAAGAATGTAATCATCAGGTATGTGACCAAAGATGTTTTTCTACAGTCTCTTCTTGAATAGTGACTCTTGTAGGTTGGAATTTTCCTGAGAAAATCTCTGACAGTGGCTCTAACAGCTATGATTTTTTTACTCTTGAGACAATCAGTACTTCAGATATCTGTTTGAATTACTCCAAATGGAACAACTCTTTTTTAATAATTGTTTCCACAAATCTCCTGGTTTCACCAAATACACCCAAGAAAGATATTTGCACAGCTGTATTCTTTCGTCATTAAACAGTACAGAGTATGACAGTGTAACAGCCTTGCAACTGTGATCTCCTGTCCTGAATCTTGTTCTTTCTGGGTATCTCAGTTCTATAAACAACATTTCACACCAGACATCTGTTAATTTTTCTGAACATTTGTTCCAGTGTGAACATATAGGTTTTAATTCTCTCTTGCGGTGCATTTTGCTTTTACCTCCCTTCAGCCCACATTCCAACCCTTTTTTGTAAGATGGTTCAATGGTGAATCATCACTCACCTCATCATCAAACTCACTGATAAAACCCTATCATAGCTGTCTCCTTTTCTTCAAAATTACTGGGCTGCCAGCGTTATAATCAAGGAGTTGTATCGGCATTTAGTCTGTGGTTGGAATATGGTTAGACTTACTAGGAGCTGGAAAAAAAGACAGAATTTCTTGCTTGTGAGGAAATAATAATTGTTTTACATAAAACATTTTCTGAGTTCTTGTCTCATCAATTCAGGGTAAACCTGCATGCTTTCAACAATTACCTCCATTGTCTTCATCAAGAGCAATGACTATCAAAAGTGCTCTGCAGTGGCGTTATGTAGTCCATAGGTTGGTAATTACATAATGCTACTGCAAAAGGGAATCAAAGTCTGCACTGGTGGTAGCTTCTGATTGGTTGGTAATTATGAAATGCAGTCGCAGATGGTGTCAAAGTCCTTGGTGGTGGTACCACTGCTCCTGTAGCAGTGTAAACATTACAACGAATATCTCTGCCTCTTCTCTGCATCAAAAGCTCACTTCCATGCACTGCTAAGATTATACCCGCTGTCATGATTGAAGTTCCTGTCTTTTATTTCTACAGACTCTTTAATCACAGAATCCCAGTATGTCTGAGCCTGGGACAAATTTTTTGTTTCATTGAACGGTATTTTGTGTATGTTTGCAAGGCTGTGCCCAGCAGATTTCTCCAGTTCTGGATTTTTACGAGGTGCATTCAAGTTCTAAGGCCTCTGATTTTTTTTCTAATTAACTACTCACCCGAAATCGATGAAACTGGCGTTACTTCTCAACGTAATCGCCCTGCAGACGTACACACTTTTCACAACGCTGACACCATGATTCCATGGCAGCACCGAAGGCTTCTTTAGGAGTCTGTTTTGACCACTGGAAAATTGCTGAGGCAATAGCAGCACGGCTGGTGAATGTGGGGACACGGAGAGTGTCTTTCATTGTTGGAAAAAGCCAAAAGTCACTAGGAGCCAGGTCAGGTGAGTAGGGAGCATGAGGAATCACTTCAAAGTTGTTATCACGAAGAAACTGCTGTGTAACGTTAGCTCGATGTGCGGGTGCGTTGTCTTGGTGAAGCAGCACACGCGCAGCCCTTCCCGGACGTTTTTGTTGCAGTGCAGGAAGGAATTTGTTCTTCAAAACATTTTCGTAGGATGCACCTGTTACCATAGTGCCCTTTGGAACGCAATGGGTAAGGATTACACCCTCGCTGTCCCAGAACATGGACACCATCGTTTTTTCAGCTCTGGCAGTTACCCGAAATTTTTTTGGTGGCGGTGAATCTGTGTGCTTCCATTGAGCTGACTGGCGCTTTGTTTCTGGATTGAAAAATGGCATCCACGTCTCATCCATTGTCACAACCGACGAAAAGAAAGTCCCATTCATGCTGTCGTTGCGCGTCAACGTTGCTTAGCAACATGCCACGCGGGCAGCCATGTGGTCGTCCGTCAGCATTCGTGGCACCCACCTGGATGACACTTTTCGCATTTTCAGGTCGTCATGCAGGATTGTGTGCACAGAACCCACAGAAATGCCAACTCTGGAGGCGATCTGTTCAACAGTCATTCGGTGATCCCCCAAAACAATTCTCTCCACTTTCTCGATCATGTCGTCAGACCGGCTTGTGCGAGCCCGAGGTTGTTTCGGTTTGTTGTCACACGATGTTCTGCCTTCATTAAACTGTCGCACCCACGAACGCACTTTCGACACATCCATAACTCCATCACCACAAGTCTCCTTCAACTGTCGATGAATTTCAATTGGTTTCACACCACGCAAATTCAGAAAATGAATGATTGCACGCTGTTCAAGCAAGGAAAATGTTGCCATTTTAAGTATTTAAAACAGTCCTCATTCTCACCGCTGGCGGTAAAATTCCATCTGCCGTACGGTGCTGCCATCTCTGGGACGTATTGACAATGAACGCGGCCTCATTTTAAAACAATGCGCATGTTTCTATCTCTTTCCAGTCCGGAGAAAAAAAATCGGAGGCCTTAGAACTTGAATGCACCTCGTAATATGTCCTGCAGGGTGGTCAGAAATGGTGCAGATGACTGACCAATATACTCGTATAATTGGTTCAACACTCACTAGGAATGTTATAAATCCCAGGCATCCTGAGGCCAAGACTGGCCTTAACCGGATGACCTATTTTCCTGAATGTAGCGCCGCAAAAAGGAAAGAATATAGTCAGTAGCTCATCATGTGAGTGTTCAAAATTTTCATGATTCCTTTTATTGGAAAATGCTGATTTTATATCACATGAACCACAGCCATTCTTTTGGAACACATACTTCACATGACTAAATTGGGAATCCAAGTGGTTCTCATCAGAAACAGTTTTTGCTCTGTGTACCAATGTATTTACAGCTGCTCTCTTCTGGACTGGATGATGAAAACCCTGGGCACTAAGACATAATCAGTGTGCATCAGCTTCCAGCACACTGCGTGACTGAGATGTCCATCTGATTTTCATTGTACCAACGCATCTAAAAACAGTAACCTTTCTCTGTCTCGACAGTGAACTGGATGTTTGGGTGCTCAAGAACTTCTATGCCATGTGGCCAGACCATAAACATGTTGTCAACATAATGATAAAATGAAGATTGATGAAGGGGAGCCAAATTTAATGCAAAATGTTCCATAGTCATCGAAAGCTTGAGATTGTACCCTGAACTGACATATTAAGAAGCCCAAGAATGTTTTATACAACAGTGCCATTGTAAAAGACTTCATTCTCAAGAATTGTTTGTTAATTTGTAGAAAACATTATTGCAAAAACTATGATTCATATTGCTTGATTTGAAAACAGATAATGAGTGGTCTTGGCACTCAAAACCTGATGCAGTGGCCATTCATTCATAGTCCTTGTTGTTAGTCGACCTCTGCTACGTATGTATGTAGGTAGTTACATATTGAAAATATAACAGGTGCCAAACTAAGAAAAACAATGAAGATGACTTACCTCGTTCTGCATTTTCAGTGTGATTGTGAACAAGTTCCTCCTCTTGATGTTCATCACTGATCTGTTGCGTTCAAGATCTCAAGTTATGATACATACTGTACTTGGTAGCATTTATTCTTCACAGAACTCAAGACTTGACCGCTGATGGTATGGCATGTAGTACGGGTCAGTTGACTTGACCCATTATACACGCTTCCAATAGCACTGAGCTCAGGGAAGAATGCGGTATGTCAGGATGGTCAGATTTGACATTTCAGGATGGTCGGATTTGACATACTGTTCACTGCAACAGGTCAACAGAACTCGCTATACACTAACATACACTGATGCACCATTCAGCTAGAGGTGCCAGTATGATTTCACAGATTGTTCCCAGACAAGAAGTGAAGTGCCTGGGAAGTATTTGTGGACTTAACTCATTTTGGCCAATTTTGGACTTGACACGCTAGCCGGTGCAAACACAGATATAATAAAAGTGAGTGTAAACAGTTTTTGATGTTGCTGACCAACAATTGTACAATATTTTTTAAAGTACGCACCACCATTTGACTGTTTTATTGTTTATTTAAGTACAACCCAGTTTTCAACTTTCTATGCGACTTTCAAATATTTGCTAAAAGCAAACATTGCATATAATAAGACCATATAAAATTACAAAAGATGTAAAATGTCTGAAACAATTAATGTAAATTGGTGTATAATTACAAAATACATACATACATTTTGTCTTTACTGTATATTACAGGACACTTAACATGTCGTCAAGCTCGAAGTTGGCCATAAATTAAGAAAAATATTGGCTCCCCGCAAAACTCCGGATGTTAAATTGCCACCTTGTAACAGATCATTAAATAACTGTGGGAGCATGTGATATTTAATAAAAACAGGCTTATTCTGGTAAATAAAAGATGAGCCCATGTCCTTAAAATGTAATGATAGTGAAATCAAAGAGTATGAGTAATAGAACAACTGAATACTAAAATGACACAGCGTCATAGTTACATGACTATTAATGTTAAATATCTTCACAATATACATAATTATCTTTGGAGTGGCACTGTGCACCATCATCTTTGCAATAAATATGTATACACCATCAACAACTTTAAGTGAACCTACATTCAGTTGGGTGAAGAGCTAAAGTCTAAAAGGAACAAAACAAAATAAAATTCAAAGACCGAGAATCACATATAAGAATATAGTCAGTGCCACTGAAATATGAAATGTTAACAATGAGTTAAAAATGGGGGGGGGGGGGGGGGGAGTGGGGCATGGATGCTGGGCTACAGGAATATTGTTAAGCCAAGTCTTATAAAATTAAGACACTTAACAGTGTAATTAAGAGAGATTTGGAATCAAATACGAGGGGAGGGGGAGCAGCAATGTCAAAGGACAATAGCGAGATGGAGAAGTGGGGAAAACAGCATTAGATGTCGGTATGTACAGGATTTGGGGGGGGGGGGGGAGATATAAGTGCACAATTGATTAAATGTTGAAGCACAAAAAATCAAAATGAGAGTGAAGAGGTGGAAGAAAGTTGGGGTGGCGGATAGGACAGGGCCAAGAAACTTCAATAGGCAAGTGAAGCGGTTGCAGGCTCAAAGTGGGGAGGGAGGGGGGGGGGGTGATTTGGGAGGGGTTATTGGTGTGGGATGGGTGCGGGATGCAAGATGGATACAAAACATGAGACTGCAGTCACAATGTAATTTTTATGCAACATAGTAAAAGTAAGATACTGTATAGTGATCATAATATGCATTTGGTAACGTAAAAATGCATTGCTCTTGTATAAAATAGAGCAGTTGCCCCTTAGTAGGAAAAAAAGCATCTAATGAAAGCCACTGTGGTGTTACATATCATTAATAGATTAGTGTATGTGTACAACCTCTCTTAATCACAATAGACACATATCTTATTTATTACAAGGATGTTAACTAAGCACAGGGAGATTCCAGCATATTCAGTTAACCTTAACATGGGCTAATAGAGCCTTAATGGCAAACTCCTACTGAAAGAACTGTACTTTAACACAATTGTATACACCAGTGAATAATGGTCATCATATCTTATTAACAATAGATGCACACAAGAGTAACACAAAGAAGTTTGCTAGATGACAGAAAATGCCAAAACCTCTACTGGGTACAATCAGCATAAACAGCCATTACACGATTCAATCATATACAATTCCAAGATTTTTTTCTTCAGTGTGGTGTACACAGGATATTCAATTGAAGGCATTGGCAAAAAAAGGAGGCATTCACCAAATGCACTGGTGTGAAAAATCTCACATACACATGCTTATGATAAGAATCTATGCACAATATGAAGTACTAGCAAGAACAGGATGATATTTCATGAGTCTAATATTGCATATTACTGTTAATAGTTGTGTAGTGAGAAGTAAGACAATGGAGAATAATGATAAGGAAACTGACAAAAAGAAGTATCTGTATGTCTGGAAGACCTTGTAAGATCTGTCTGTTGGTAAGCTATACTTTAGAATCCTAATAGCCATAAAAGCCAATCAACAACCCTAAATTTAGATAAAACATTTCAATACATAAACTACTAAAAACCCTATGACAAGTATGTGAAATTTTCTAAGAACCTCCTGTTTCAAAAGTCTTGTTGGTCATTCAGAATTGTGTCAGGGGCTTTAGACAAAACATTATATATTTCTATTTCTTCTAAAACATTCATCTTTTTACTTTTAAGTAACACATGTCCGTAGATTGTTCAATATTTGAAGTGTCGTGGTCACAGTCCATCAGATGTTTACTGAATTTGGATGTGTTGTGTTCAGTCTTTCTGCAATGCCCCTTATACCTGTCTGAAAAGGATCTCCCAGTCTGGCCTATATAACATTTATTGCATGACCAACAACTGATCTTGTGTACTCCAGATTTTGTGTAGGGGTCTATTTTATTTTTGTATTGTCCAGTTCTTTGCTTAAGTTGTTATTGGTTTTAAATGACATTTTCATCTTTGTATTTTTAAATAATGTTAGAAGAAACTGTACCCGGATAGGGTATAGATGTAAAGCATTGTTTAGTGTTACTACTATCCTCCCTAGTCAACTTAGATGGTTGTACTTCTTGTTGTGGTCTATTTGGCTTTTTTGTTTTGAGAAGATTGTTTACTATTGAGGAGTTTTAGCCATTATTTACAGCAACCTCTTTTAAGATGCATAGCTCTTTATTTATTTCAGTTTGTTTTAACGGTAACATTTTCAGTCTACTAAGCATTAAATTACAGTAGGCTTTTAATGGTTATTTGGATGACATGATGTTGAATTCATGATTCAATCAGTAGTAATAGGTCTGCAGTGAATCCCCAGTGTAATCTCACTATCCCATCTTTCAAATTGTAGATGAAAGTAGTTAATACAGTTGTTTGCTTCAACTTCTTTTGTATATTTTACACTCTCGTTAAGAACAATGCGCAGATCGTAAATTTCTTGCATACAACCTTTGAACAGCAAAATGCAGTCATCTACATACATTTTGTGTAGTTTAATTTTACTTGTACTTTGTTCAAACTCAGAGAACAATTTTCTTTCTAGACTATTGACAAATATGTCGACTAGGGTGCTTGCCAGGCAGCTTCGTATGGCCAGACCATCTTACTGGACATATATTTGGTCTATGAATGGAAGGTTATTATTTGAGGAAGTCACAAGTTCCAGAAGGTCAAAATCCAGATATTCTACACCCTTCACATTGGAAGAAAATGATCCTAGCAGTAAAAAGAGAGACACATATCATCTCTGTGGAAAAACTGACAACAAAAATTCAATGGAATGTTTAAAAAAATTCCCTTGCAAAATCATCGTACATACAAATGTGATAACTGTTACTAAAAGTTAGGCATAGTGTATTAAAAACAACACACATAATTATAATATTCAGTTATTATATTGATTTACTATTCCACTATTCAGTTTGAAGTATTAATGCATTAAACTATCTCAATTATAACTGTATTTATGATTTCAATACAACAATGTGTGAATGTTTATCTACAGGGAACAGAAAAAAAAACAGGTCTTTTTTGACCCGAACATCCTAAGCATATGTGCAAAATAAACATCACAGTAGAGTTAAAACTTATCCTCTCTTCCCTGAGAGACCCATTCATCATAGTGTGTTCCATAAGCTCTGCAATACCACTGATGTATTTATTTAATCACAAGTGCTCTACCAGCTACCAAACATGCCCCTTAATTCGACTCCTATTACTCAGTAACATTTTCTCCTGATTATACTTCTCGGTAACCTGATATTTCTGCCATTATTCCTTGCACTGATTCTGACTGTTATCATTGTTAGGCTCTCTGCTATCATGATGACTGAACTTCAAAGCACCAGTAACAGTATAACGATAGCATAAAGGCAAATGACCCATCTCACATCCATAGTATTGCAATGCCTTGCTACACTGTTTCGAATCAGCACTGCATGACGAACAGACAAATCAAACTATTAACACCACTTCTACATTGACCCATCCTTTATTCCATCAGTGTACCATCACTACTTTCACATACACAAGCAGAAGGAGTGCAACATATAAACCGTTTCCCTCAGTTTGACCCTTGAAGATTTTCCAGATACCATAACCAAACCTATTGCTAACAAAATGAAGACATATCAGTAGAATTTAAGGAAGAGTACAGAGACAAACCCAGGAATAATAGACACAAGGAACCCAGGAGTGCTTGCAGAATACAAATGCTGCTACATACTCTGAACTGAACTGATAATGAAGGTAGCACCTTCTGAAGGGATATCCTCCTCTAGTATTCCTATTTCTCAACAGTAGTAGTTGATACCAGAAATATTTTTTGAATTTTGGACAGGTCAGTATTATCTCAGCAGTTTTTCCAAAAAATGTCATATAATTTTATACACAATATGTTATATTTCAAGCTAAAATTTATGAAAAGGAATTACTTTGTTTTGTTGTCATGATCAATATGTAGTAGCTCTGAATGTACAGTTAAAATTGTTTTTTAGAAACATTTGAGATTACAAAATATTTGGCACACTTGAAATTTCTATTATTAATTACACAATCTAGTACTGTTTATTATGTTTATTTCTGTATTCATTTATAAAATAATAATCTAAAGTAATAGAAATTCATTTGTCTATAAAAACTGTAAACCATTTGGAATATTATTATTACCACAGAGTGAAGTAGTATTAAGCATGCCTCTGATGTGATCGGATGTATTTTTGTATTTTGGACGAACAATGTAATTTCGGCTTTGTTAATGTGAAAATTCAAAAAATGTGAAACAATAAATTATTGTGAAAACAAAAATTCTGCAAAGACATTCTTCAAAATTATTTAGATCAATTAAACCATGGGAACCTAAAACGTGAGAATTTCAGCTTCAAGAATCAGACCCCTAGACATGAAGAACTGGACCCAACTGCGCAAGAAAAGATAAGTAAAAAGTTTATTGTGTGTCAGCATGAGTCAAAAATGGCTGATTGTCAGCAATAGCCTTTATTTATTTACAAAGGCTCGTACTCAGGTCAGGCAGGCACTGGGTGGTGGGCAGTGGACACCAAGCTCTTGCATGTCAATGCTCAGAGCACAGTGATGACACAGCCAGCTCAGCAGGGTGACACGGGAACCTTGAAATATCTGTATACTGAGACTGCTGGCTCAGCTGTGGTGCAGTGTGGCTTGGCCACAGATGAGGCTGGCTGAATTTTGAACGACTCTGTGTGAGGCCTCGTAGGTATGTTGGTATGAACTCCAGACCTGCATCTGGCTGGCAATGGTGGATGTCCTGTGGCTCAGTTTGACCCTTGGCCAATAAGTGCTGTACCTAGATCCACTGGCAAGATGATAGTGGAATGGTAACTGCCTTACAGTGGAAGCCAACACTGCAGGGGACACCAACTCAGTGACTCACCAGTTAGATCACCAGCCTGGTGATATGTGCAAGAGCAGGTTTGTTGTGATGTGGCTGCAGCAAATGTCATGTATGCCCATATCTTTAGTTTTGGTAACTTGCTGGTCACCAACTAGCAGGTTGACTGTGGTGCCCAGGTGAGCACCATGGTGCAGTACTGCACCAGCATATCATGACAAGTGGTATCCTGTGACAACAAACTCTGTTTATGAATGTGCTGATTAGGTACGTTTATTGGGCCATAAAAATTGCATATTGCTGAGAAAATATCCTGACATGTTGTACAGCAATACTGTGCCATATGAACTACAGCATATGTATTACAACATTACTGGCCATTATTACACAGCAACATTTTTTGGCCACACATTTCCAGGCAAGAAATATTCACAAAGGGCCACACTATTGCCACAACATGGATGAATGTGAGGTAGTGGAAGTGTATGCACTGCTACTGATTTTGCATCAAACAAGGAATCAAGATAGAAAGAAGAAGAGTCATTGGGATTTGCGGATGCATTCTTTATTATGTGAGTGAGATACTTCAGAAACTTAAACTCATGTACTGATGCTAGATACATACCTGTTCCAGAAGTATGCAGTGCTTTGTAAAAGGACTGAAAGATTTCATTAAGGGAAGTTTGATATTACAATGCAATTTTTGTATTATTTTTGTTCATGGGCACATAGCATCATTCACGCTATCAGTTCCTACTTCATGCACCTCTTGACAAAGTACCAAAATTATGACATCAAATACAAACCATATAGTTGAAGGGCCTTCTCTGCTTCCACTATTCTTATGCAACTTTTTTGCGTTGTATTTGGGATTGGTTTGAAGACTTTGGAATTTTTTTTGTGCACTTCATGATGTGACACCTGGCTTATCAGCAATAGATTTGCCAATGCCCCCCCCCCCCGTCCCCCCCCCCCCACCACCCCCACCCTCCTCTGGCGCCCTTCCATCCATCCACTCACAGATTGCGGTCTTTATACATATTAATTTTGATGTCCCGTAGATCTGGTCATAGATGAATCAATTCTCCATTGCTGTACACAAAAAACACTTAAAACACATGTGTTTATACTTACAGACACAAACTTTTGAATAAAAATGAAATGATATTGTTTCTGCCTAGGCATGTGACTGCAGCATTTCTGATGCGAGAAGTAGGAAACAAAGGTGAGAGCAGGAGAGAAGCATTTACAGGCAAGAACAGAGATTGATATATCCTCCTTGGCGGACAATGCTGGCAACCCCTTGGCAATACACTAGCAAATCCTGCAGCATCAGCAGTATTGCCCAGCCATACTGCAAAATTGCTGTCTATGCAACCATGTTGCAGCAATGTTGATGGCAATGCTATTGCCGCTATTGCTGAAAAATATGGCCCACCTAAACACACCATCACACTTCCTTGGGTTTGAAAACTTGCTGTTTGTAACTGTTGTTGTTGTGGTCCTCAGTCCAAAGACTGGTTTGATGCAGCTCTCCATGCTACTCTGTCCTGTGCAAGCCTCTTCATCTCCAGGCTACTGGTGCAACCTGCACCCTTCTGAATCTGCTTACTGTATTCATCTCTTGGTTTCCCTCTACGGCTTTTACTCCTCACACTTCCCTCCAATGCTAAGTTGGTGATCCCTTGTCTCAGAATGAGTCTGACCGACCAATCCCTAGTCAGACTGTGCCACAAATTTCTTTGCTCCCCATTTCTATTCAGTGTCTCCTCATTAGTTACATGATGTACCCATCTAATCTTCAGCATTCTTCTGTAGCACCGCATTTCAAAAGATTCTATTCTCTTCTCACGTAGACTGTTTATCGATCATGTTTGCACTTCTGTACATTGCTCCACTCCATACAAATCCTCTCAGAGAAGGACTTACTGGAACTTAAATCCTGTGATGGGATACCCTCTTCTATACAACCGATATCATGTACACTGTCGATTCTTGTATAGGTGAACATTCTCGACTGTTTCACTGAATAAATTTCATATGATTTTGTATATGTTGTACTATATTTCAGGCTAAAATGTATAAAAAGAAATTAATTTGTTATATTCGATATGTACTTATTATTCTTCTTCTAGAAATACTTGAAATCATAAAATTTCTGGTATATTTAAAATTCATATTATTAATTGCACAATTTGGTGCTGGTTGTTAAATTTGTTTCTGTATTCATTTATAAAATAATGATATGAATTAGCAAAGATTCTTCTTTTGTCAAGAAAGTTTGTAAACTCTTTTGCTTTGTAAACTCTTTGAAATTTTGTGAGTACCACAGAATGTAAGTAATAGTGGGCATGCATCTGAGGGAGATGTGAGCATTTATTTTGTATGACCGTTACTAACAATGTAATGTGTTATATTAAGTGGAAATTGTAAAGATGATGTGATAATGAAAAATGTGATAAAGAATAAAATTCAAGAAATATACAGGCAAATCTACATCAGTTAATTAGTCATCAGGAACCCACTAGTTTAAATCAAAATTTCAGCTGCAAGAATGTATCCCTAGACGAAAGACTTGGAGCCAACAACTTGAGAAAATGAAGGTAAGTAAAAAGTTTTTCTTTTGTACATCTTACTCCTCTCGAAGCTTTTGAAAATAGTGAAAGAGACTAAGAGAAATTTAATGGTGATGTGTGGGAGGCTAAGATTACAAGTGTGGGCATCAGCCTTGATCTGTTGGCTGATAATGGAGTTTTGTCTGTTGCAGATGAGGAAAGAACAACTATTTATGTATTTTCATTTTTTATGTAAATGAACTTCAACCGCTCGACAAAAGAAGACCCGAGAGAAGTGAGAATTAAAAGTGAATTTCTGAATGGTCCAAATTATAGGAATAAGGATGGTGCACTGAAAGAGTTTTGTAAGAAGCAACTTAAGAAATTAACACATCTTGACAAACCATTTGACAAAATGACGTTGATTTATGCACTAAAGAGGAGATTACCAGAAAGGTTGCAATGGGATTTAGTGCACACACCTGACAATTGCCCTGGCCAATTTTTACAATATGTTGATAGGCTGGATAGGGTAGTAGGAAGAAGCATCTACCATACGGTAACAATCAAAATGATAGAGATCACAATGGTAATAACCACAGAAACAGAGAAAATAGTAATTTCTATCAGGGTCAAACTGGTAATAGCGACAGAAACTTTGGAAATCAGCAGAATAGGCACAAAGAGGATAACCATGGGCAATTTAATAGGAGAAACAATCATAGATGCAACTGTTTGGGAAATGGCAGTCCACCTCAATGAAGGTCCACAGTTTTGGGGCGAGGAAATACAAGTACAGGACCCCCAATTTACACTTACATTTAGACAATAATAACAGTATTAATAATGTAGCACAGGTATCTTCAGTTGAACAGAAGGAACATCAGATTTCTCTTTTATGTTTTGATCAAAAGTTTTGGAATTATATTTTAATTATAGTAATGTAGATACTAATCACAAACCAGAATGTAAGAGTAATAAGAATTTTGATGTAGTGCACACTAATGATTTCTTCTCTGTGTCAGAAAACAGTGTTTTTGATATATGTTAAACAGGTGATGACCGTATTGTTGGGGATATGTGAACAAACATTTTCCAGGGTGCATAGTGGCGCACAACATACGATGTGCGCAGTGCATTAGACTCTATGGAATATACATGTTCCGTGTTTGTTGTTGGGGCAACGGAATATAATTTGGTAGTCAGTTTATTTTGCCCCTTAAATCGTATTACCTGTCATTTAGCTGCGTTAATCTGCATAAACTACAACAGGTTATGGGCCCAGGTACTGGATTAAAGAAATAATAAGCTTTAAGGTGACGTGTATTTGCGCAGAAGGTGCGCGGAAGTTCGTATAAACTTGGATGGTGTACGCTATACGAAGAAGAAAATAACTGTGAAATGAGTACAACACAGATACCGCAAATAGAGCGGCTTGTAGGGCGCGAAAATTACGCGACCTGGAAATTTGCTATTGAGGCGTATTTGCACCTGGATGACTTATGGGACGTCGTAAACGGTAAATTGGCACCTACGGAATCAAGTTTTGCTACTAAGGATCGGAAGGCGAAATCAAAACTAGTCCTTTTGATTGATCCAGTGAATTACGTCCGCATAGAAAAGGCTACGTCAGCAAAGGAGGTATGGGGCAAACTGAAAAACGCATTTAAAGATGGTGGTTTAACGAGAAAAGTAGGATTATTTCGTGAGCTGATAACCACAAGACTGAATAAGTGTAAAAGCGTCGATGAATATGTGAATAAAATAATTTCAATCTCCAATCGTCTGAGGAATATTGGTTTTGAAATTGCGGATGAATGGATTGGAACTTCATTGTTAGCTGGACTACCTGAGAAATATTCACCAATGGAGCTGGACTACTTGAGAAATATTCACCAATGATTATGGGTTTGGAAAGTTCGGGAATATCCATTACAGCGGATAGTGTTAAGGTAAAGATTCTACAGGACGTGAAGAATGAACCAGATTCTAATGCTTCAAAACAAAAAACAAAACAAAAAAAAAAACAGCGTCGGCTTTATACTATAAGTACAAGAAGAAGTAGCCAATAAGATATTTCAGATGCCAGAAAATTGAACATATTGCTTCAAAGTGTAACGAAAAGTTAAGTATAAAAGAAAAGAAACATGTTAATTCTAGTAGTCCTGAGAGAAAGACTACCGATAAAGGTAAGGCATTTTCTGTTTTTTACTCTTTTAATGAAGCGAGTGACGATCGTGGAGAATGGTTCCTAAATTTCTGTAGCATCTGTGCACATTACCAAAGCTCCGTCTGGTTTGTATGATGTTCAGTCAAGGACTGACATTGGAATTTCTATACTTGACGGATCTAAGTTAAGGTGTGAACTCGCAGGAAAAGCGGATCTTAATTTGCTTGTGAAAGGGGAAAAGGACATTGTTACTGGTCATGACGTACATTATGTAAAGAATATCGCAACTAATTTGTTGTCAGTAAGCGAAATAGTAAAGAAGGGTAATAAAGTTTTCGATATAGAGGGAGCCAAAGTGATAGACTCTTCTACATCTACATCTACATGATTACTCTGCAATTCACATTTAAGTGCTTGGCAGAGGGTTCATCGAACCACAATCATACTATCTCTCTACCATTCCACTCCCGAACAGCGCGCGGGAAAAACAAACACCTAAACCTTTCTGTTCGAGCTCTGATTTCTCTTATTTTCTTTTGATGATCATTCCTACCTACGTAGGTTGGGCTCAACAAAATATTCTCGCATTCGGAAGAGAAAGTTGGTGACTGACATTTCGTAAATAGATCTCGCCGCGACGAAAAACGTCTTTGCTTTAATGACTTCCATCCCAACTCGCGTATCATATCTGCCACACTCTCTCCCCTACTACGCGATAATACAAAACGAGCTTCCCTTTTTTGCACACTTTCGATGTCCTCGGTCAATCCCATCTGGTAAGGATCCCATACCGCGCAGCAATATTCTAACAGAGGACGAACGAGTGTAGTGTAACCTGTCTCTTTAGTGGACTTGTTGCATCTACTAAGTGTCCTGCCAATGAAACGCAACCTTTGGCTAGCCTCCCCCACAATATTATCTATGTGGTCTTTCCAACTGAAGTTGTTCGTAATTTTTACACCCAGGTACTTAGTTGAATTGACAACCTTTAGAATTGTACTATTTATCGAGTAATCGAATTCCAACGGATTTCTTTTGGAACTCATGTGGATCACCTCACACGTTTTGTTATTTAGCGTCAACTGCCACCTGCCACACCATACAGCAATCTTTTCTAAATCGCTTTGGAACTGATACTGGTCTTCGGATGACCTTACTAGACGGTAAATTACAGCATCATCTGCGAACAACCTAAGAGAACTGCTCAGATTGTCACCCAGGTCGTTTAAATAGATCAGGAACAGCAGAGGTCCCAGGACGCTTCCCTGGGGAACAACTGGTATCACTTCAGTTTTACTCGATGATTTGCCGTCTATTACTACGAACTGCGACCTTCCTGACAGGAAATCACGAATCCAGTCGCACAACTGAGACGATACCCCATAGGCTTGAGAATTGTACTATTTATCGAGTAATCGAATTCCAACGGATTTCTTTTGGAACTCATGTGGATCACCTCACACGTTTCGTTATTTAGCCTCAACTGCCACCTGCCACACCATACAGCAATCTTTTCTAAATCGCTTTGCAACTGATACTGGTCTTCGGATGACCTTACTAGACGGTAAATTACAGCATCATCTGCGAACAACCTAAGAGAACTGCTCAGATTGTCACCCAGGTCGCTTATATAGATCAGGAACAGCAGAGGTCCCAGGACGCTTCCCTGGGGAACACCTGGTATCACTTCAGTTTTACTCGATGATTTGCCATCTATTACGACGAACTGCGACCTTTCTGACAGGAAATCACGAATCCAGTCGCACAACTGAGATGATACCCCATAGGCCCGCAGCTTGATTAGAAGTCGCTTGTGAGGAACGGTGTCAAAAGCTTTCCGGAAATCTAGAAATACGGAATCAACTTGAGATCCCCTGTCGATAGCGACCATTACTTCGTGCGAATAAAGAGCTAGCTGCGTTGCACAACAATGATGTTTTCTGAAACCATGCTGATTACGTATCAATAGATCGTTCCCTTCGAGGTGATTCATAATGTTTGAATACAGTATATGCTCCAAAACCCTACTGCAAACCGACGTCAATGATATAGGTCTGTAGGTCGATGTATTACTCATACTACCCTCCTTAAACACTGGTGCGACCTGCGCAATTTTCCAATCTGTAGGTACAGATCTATCGGTGAGCGAGCGGGTGTATATGATTGCTAAGTAAGGAGCTATTGTATCAGCGTAATCTGAAAGGAACATAATCGGTATACAATGTGGACCTGAAGACTTCCCCATATCAAGCGATTTGAGTTGCTTCGCAATCCCTAAGGTATCTACTTCTAAGAAACTCGTGCTAGCAGCTGTTCGTGTTTCAAATTCTGGAATACTCCATTCGTCTTCCCTGGTGAAGGAATTTCGGAAAACTGCGTTCAATAACTCCGCTTTAGCGGCACAGTCGTTGGTAACAGTACCATCGGCACTGCGCAGCAAAGGTATTGACTGCGTTTTGCCGCTTGTGTAGGGAGAGTGGGCGAAATACACGCACCTAAGGAAAAATCGATGTGAACCATTCGTTACGTCATTAAAACCTACGAAAATAAGTACATACCATACAATAGACATTTCTCCACATATTCCAATCGTCTGTAAATAGTTATAAACAGTACCTTAATTTTGAACATTAAAATAGAAAAAAGTGCAAATGCGTCGTATTCCCCACCCCTGAGGGTAATGACACGCAAAGTTGCATTTGAAACCTCTTCATCTTCAAGGACAACATCTCTGAAGATCTTACATTGTTGTGAGTCGTCATGCTGAAATTTACTTGAATTGAAAGGGCAAATCCCACATACCTTAAACGCTTGGATTGAAAGGGAAAATCCCACATGCCTTAAACCCTTACTACCCTTTAACCCTGACTACCCTTTGTCCATGGTAGCGACCTTAATATATGCCTTATTAAAAAGTTCTGATAACTCATATGGTGTAATTTTTTGATACACCTGTGACTTCATATTCATGTCACATTCACGATTGAAGGCTGATTTCAAAGAAGAAAAGAATGTAACATCTAGTGGTTGAAGCTTGTGAGAAGTGTGTGTAGGTATGGTTACCCTGACAATAGAATGTTTTTTTACAAAATTCAAAAATATCAAGTGAAATGTGGCTGTTGTGGTTATCTAAAATCAGCAGCACAGGGTCATCAATAGTTGATTTTACATTGTTCTGAAAATGTTGGATCCATTCGCAAAAATAATGACTCGTTGGACCAGCCATTGACGGAACAACCATATACTGCTGCAACTGGTCCACCTTTACTTAAGAGATTTGACATCCTCTTCCTCGGGAAGATAAACACAGGGGGGATGTAGGTAGCAGCACACTGAAACAACATACCACAGTCACGTTTTTCCCCCTTTCCCAAGACGTGTCCCCACCTATTTGTTTAACACCTTTAGGAGCCAAAATTCTCTCGGGATTTTGTACAGTATTTATGCCGGTTTCATCCACGTTGAACACTCGCACCTCTATAAATTTATATTTTTCAAAGACATGTTCTAAGTTTTTAAAAAATGCATTGACCTCTTCTTCATTAAATGCCTGTATTCTGTTAAATGCTCACTGCTTCAGGTTTTCTCATGGTAATACTTGGGTTTCTTTTTAAAAATAGAGTTAGCCAATCCTTTCCAGCTAATCTAGATGATTTATCAAAATTGTTTGCAATGTTGTTAGCCTCTGCATACTCAAATGCAATCTTTCGCAGCTGGCTGCATGTAATGCCACTGAACAGCTTGGCCATTGTAATCAGATGATCCCTAATCTCATTTTCCTGTTCTGTCGAAAATGTTGGATTTCTCCCAAGTTTGGACCCTCAGTATTTTTAACGTTCATTCTCGTTCGCAGAGTAGCTTCATGAATCCCGAAAGCTCTTGATACTTCTCTTATTTTTCTTCCAGATTTGATGGCATCAAGAGCCTTACAAAATTCCTCTTGCGTCCATTTTGATTTCTGGATTTTTCTTTATATTATCTACCCATCTGAATTTTTTTTTTTTTTTTAAAAGACCTCGTTAGTATTGACAATATAACCTGCAAGGGGGAATACCACGCACTTCAACAGCTGCATGGCATAACCCCACTGTAAGTTCGATGACTAACCTAAGCATAACTCTGCACCTAACTCAAATAGTGGGACAAATCTACAATTAAATTAAAGGTTTCATCTAGGGTTAGTAGTTGATACGCAAGAATTACATTAATGCAACTTATAGTAGTACTTACCTTGCAAAATACAGCTGACCAAAATTACATGAGACACGCCGAAAATAAACAATACTTCACTGCTTCAACAATGCCACTGGAAAATGGCTGGCGTAAGCCGCGTAGTAGTTGTTGCTTCTGCCAGCAGGGTATAGCAGCTTGCACCATTCAAACTGCGTAAATCAGCCTGCGTGGGATTACCCACATGCGTGTAATTCCCCCACCTTCCCTACTTTACATACGACCCGAATTTCTTCGGATTTTCTACCAAATTTCGAGACAATGTTTCGTTGTGGAACCTATTAAAGGCATCTCGCATTGAAGTCCGTGCCAAATTTCGCGCGTCTGTAAATTTTAGCCAATCTTCGGGATTTCGCGTTCTTCTGAACTTCACATGCTTTTTCCGTTGCCTCTGCAACTCTTGTGGTAACATTGTAGCTACTGCAAGTAATGTTAGAGGTATTTACAAAGTGAATACAGTTCAAAATACTGCTGGAACAGGAAATCACTCTGTTTATGCTGCAAAAGGTTTCTTGTTGCATAGGAGACTTGGACATTTGAATAGGGAAAGTATAACTTTACTGAAGAATATGGCAACTGGGGTGGAAAATTATGGAATGAATAATGTTCAATGTGAGGTGTGTTTGCAAGGGAAGCAGGCTAGATTGCCATTTAAATCGAGTCAGAGCAGATCTACTGAAGTCTTGCAACTCATATATTCAGATCTCTGTGGACCTATGGATCATGAATCCTTAGGAGGTAGCTTCTATTTCCTGACGTTCCTAGATAATTTTTCTAGATACATGCATGTTTATTTCATAAGTAGCAAGGATCAAGTATTCGTTGTTTATTGCAAAATGGTCGAAAGACAGACTGGGAAGAAAATTAAAATCATTAGATCAGACAATGGATCAGAATATGTAAACAGACGGTTTAAGGAACAGTTGAATGGAATGAGTATTAGGCATCAGACTACCATTCGCTACAGTCCTTCTCAGAATGGAGTTGCAGAACGAGCCAACAGAACCATTGTAGAAAAGGGAAGAAGTATGTTAAGCGATGCTGAACTAACTAAGTGTTTTTGGGCACAGGCGGTGTCAACAGCAGCGTATTTAATTAATATATCACCTACCAAAGCTGTGAGACACAAGACACCTTATGAAATGTGGACTGGGAAGAAACCGGATCTAAAGCACTTAAAAGTCTTTGGATGTGAAGCCATGGTTCAGATTCCAAAACCATTAAGAGGAAAATGGGATACAAAATCTCAAAAATTTATTTTTGTTGGCTACTGTGAGGATTCAAAAGATTACAGATTTTATAATCCTGTGAATAAGAAGATAATAAGTAGTAGAGATATAGTATTTTTGGAGGATTATACACCTAAAATAAAGGAAAGTAGTAAAATGACACAGTAATGTAGCCAAGCATAATGTGTGATAGTGCTGAAACAGAGATGGAAACTGAAACAGAGGAAGACAACAATAAAGAGGAAGCTGATGTGCTACCCGAGAATCAAACTGAGGAAGAAGATTCAACAGAGGAAGTCAGTTTAAGGGGGTTTTCACATATAGCAAAACTGAAAGAATATCCAGATTATGAAATGTATGCTGCCCAAACAATCAACAATGAACCAGTCACAGTTGATGACGCTTTAGCAAGTTCAAATGCTCAAGATTGGAGAAAAGCTATTGAAAAGGAACTGCAATCTTTTGTGGATAACGATACATGTGAATGGGTTGACATGCCTGAAAATAAAAATCCACTAAGAACAAGATGGATGTTTAGTATTAAAAATCCTGAGAGTGCAATACCAAAATTCAAAGCCAGATTGGTAGTTAAAGGATGTTCCCAGAAAGAAGGAATAGATTACAATGAAACTTTCTCACCAGTGGTGAAGTATTCATCATTAAGATACCTTTTAGCTCTGGCTGTAAAGGAAGACTTATTAATTCATCAAATGGATGTGAAAACAGCCTACTTGAATGGAAGACTGGAAGAAGAAATATATGTGATTCCACCTGATGAAGTTAAGCGACCTTATCAAGGGAAAAGGAGAATTTGGCCTTTGGTGAAAGGCATATATGGTTTAAAGCAGAGTGGCCATTGCTGGAATAAATGTTTGGTTACAGTCAAAGGCAGATCCCAGTATATATCATAAAAGGAGCAATGAAGAAATTGCAGTCATGGCCATATGGGTAGATAATTTTTTTTATTTTAACCAATAGTGAAAGCCAGATCGACTTTTTTAATGGACAGTTACGGTCAGAATTTAATATGCATGATTTAGGGGAAATTAATCATACTTAAGCATGAAGATTCTAAGAAGTGCCAACGGAGAAGAATTATGGATTGATCAGTCTCTGTACACAAGGAAGAGCTTAGAAAAGTTCAATATGGATACTTGTAAACCTATTTCTACTCCTATGGAAAACAATGCAAAACTGCTAATAACTGATGATGACAAGAAATGTAAGGAAAGTGTACCCTATTTGGAAGCTGTAGGAAGTCTAATGTACTTATCACAGACTTCCAGGTCAGACATTGAATTTGCCACAAATGCAGTAAGCAGGTTTTGCAGTGATACGAGAGAAAAGCACTGGATGGCAGTCAAGAGAATATTCAAGTATTTAAATGGAACTGCTGATTATAAGTTAAAATATTCTAAAACTGGAAACATGAATTTGGAAGGATACAGTGATGGGACAATTGATATCATGGTCATGTAAGAGACAAAGAACTGTTGCTTTGAGTACTGTAGAAGCTGAATATATGGCCTTGTCCTCCACTATCCAAGAAGCTCTTTGGATCCGTACACTGATGAGTGAAATAGAATTGAAGCCAACTGTGATATTTTGTGACAATATGGGAGGTATTAAACTAGCAAAAAATAATGTCACCAGTGTAAGATCCAAACATATTGACATAAGGCATCACTTTATAAGACATCATGTGGAACAGGGGAATATAATCCTCAGTTATCTATGCACGGAAGAAATGTTATCTGATCTCCTAACCAAGCCTCTCAGTAAGAACAAATTTCAGAAGCTGGTGAAACATTATGGTCTAACCTGGGATGTATAGTGTTGAGTAGCTGAAAAATATTTGTTCAAGGGGGAGTGTTGGGGATATGTGAACAAACATTTCCCAGCTTGCATAGTGGCGCACAAGGTATGATGTGCAAAGTGCATTAGACTCTATGGAATATACATGTTCCGTGTTTGTTGTTGGGGCAACGAAATATAATTTGGTAGTCAGATGTATTAAATGTGTTGTGCGAATAAAGCATAAGTTTATTTTGTCCCTTAAATCGTGTTACCTGTCACTTAGCTGCGTTAACCTGCATAAACTACAACATGTATTGGATCTGAATTAGGTGGTATTTTTTATGTATATGTGAATGAGAGCAGTGAAATGAGTGAGGTTGGTAAGTCTGAAACTGGTAGCTTATTGTAAATGAATGTAGGTGAGATGTGTGTCTTTAATGGAGATGAGACTTGTGGTGTTAATGATGTTATTGATGAAGTAATTCAGTATTCAGTTTATTCACCATTGACCACTTACAGCAGAATAGGTCTGAACATTAAATATACAATTAAGAATAACTTTACAGTAAAGTTATTACAATTTAATTCCACTTCTTTTAGGAATATTCTTACATACTAATGTCAATGATTATTTCAAAGTATTCTGTTATCTTATAAAATGGGTGTTTGAGTAATCAGTCATAAATCTTAGGTTTGAAAATATTACTGGTCAGTGACCAAGCAGATGCTGGAAGTTTATTGAATAGTTTTAAACTCATTATGTTATGTGAGTTTGCAGTCTTTGTGAGTCTGTTTTGGTATGTTGAAGTCCAGTTTGCCTCTGGTGTTGTGGGGATGTATGTTCTCTCTGGTCTCGAACTCATTTAAGTTGCTTTTGACATAAAGCAGTGCTGCGTAGATGTATAAATTCACAACAGTTAATGTCATGTGCTTGATAAAGAGGGGGTGGTAGTGTTCCTTGTGCTTAACTTTGCTCATTATTCTGACTACTTTTTTTAGAATTTTCCGAATTTCACTGACAAAACAAAAAAGTCACCATAGCAATATGCCGTAGGAAATGCGTGATTGAAACAGGCCAAAATACACCACCTTTAGATACTCATCAGTGACTACATCTGTCAGTCTCTAGATGAGATAACACACTCTTGCTCTTCTCTTGCTGATTTGGCTAATATGTTCCTCCCAGTTTAATTTTGAATCAATGTGGAATCCTAACAATTTTACTGATTTGCTTTCAACGGCTGTAGTTAAACCTAGAATTAGTTCTTGTGTTTTATCAGGATTACATAGGAGTTCATTAGAAGAAAACCAATTCATTACTAGTTCTAGTTTATCCTGTGTTGCCTGATGCAGTTCTTTTGTGTCATGGTGTGTACTGAGCAGTGTTGTGTTATCTGCATAACACACAATTGAATTTGCACCTACATGGTAAGGTAAGTCATTAATTAAGTATGATTCGATTACATCTAAAGATGGTTTGTGTATGCCATAAAATTCCAGTTTTGCAAGTAGTGTGTTAAATGGCATGCAGTCGAAGGCTTTGCTAAGATCACAAAGTACAACTAATACTAGATCCTTATTTTCGAATGCAGTTAACACCTGGTCAACAACTTCAGTGACAGCAGTAGTGCTATTTTTACCATGTTGATATGCAAACTGTCTGGTGGAGACGAGATCATGCTTTTCAAAATAGTTATTTATTTGACTGTACATTAGATATTCAAAAACTTTAGAGAAAATTGGGACAATATAAACTGGTCCTTAGTTTTGGGCCAGATGCTTATCTCCCTTTTTAAAGACTGGTATCACTTTTACAGGTTTGAGTGCTTATGGGAAAACTCCACATTTTAAACACATATTAAAAGTGAAAGAAAGAAGTTTACAGATAAGGTGTATTATTTTTTTCGTTACATAGTTAGAAAACCAATAGCAGTCCATACTTTTGGAGCTGGTGTACCTTGCCACAGCTTTTACAATATCCTCTGGGGTGACAGCATTCCAGTGGAAAGTATACCTCCTATGGGGACAGCACGAAGATGATCGAGTGTACAAGTGCCATTTTGCTTGACTTCGTATTTCAGCTCACTAACCGAGGTTAGGAAGTAATAATTTACTTCTTCTGGGACCAGCATTCCATCTTGTGTATGGGTTTGTGAATTATATTGGTTGATTATGTCCCATACTGCTTTACATTTGTGGGGAGCACTTTCAGTGTAATGTTCACATGCCTGTTTTTTGGCCAAGGACAGTTTATCTTTGTAGATTTTTTTTTTTTTTACATTTTAGATAAGCTCTATAAGAAGTATTATCTAGCTCAGGTCCTTGTTTACAAACTTTTTTATATATTCTGTACAGTCTGTGCATCTCATTCCTAGTGAGACTAGCTCATCTGTATACCATTTTAGGTGTTCGTTGTGCTGTTTATGCTTTGGGTTATTTTTGATTAATGGTGAGCAGGAGTACCATAACTCTGTGAGTATTTTCAGGAAGTTGTTAAACACTATTTCACCAGCATCCTTCCCATGTTGTGTGTTGTATACAAAGTCCCAGTTAACATCAGATAATCTGTCAATAAATTAATTAATATATTCATCTTTCTGTCCTCTCATCCATGTGGCATTAGACTTGATTCTGACTGATTGGTCTGATTTAGGCAGCTGATCACAGCAGAATGTTAAAATCAACGGTTCATGATCATATAGGGCTCTACTGGCAAGTCTGTCGTCATACATATCTCTAGAAAAATTTGCTATAATATTATCTAAGCGCACATTATCCAGTGATGGTGTGTAATTTGTACATTGTAAATTTAGTGATCTTAAGATATTAAAAAATGTTCTAGTAACATGCTCATCACTGTTGGCCATTTCAATGTTGAAATCACCACAGATAATTAGTTTTATTTTAGATTGTAGTATTTTCCTCTTAAGCAACTCAAGTCTTTTGAAAAATGTATTTACATCTCCTCCCGGTGATCTATATAAGCTAACAATTATAGTATTCTCTGCGTTTAGTCTTATACAGCTAAATTCTCCATCTGGTTCTGCACAGTAAGAGCTAACATCTATTTTGGTAAACATTATAGTATCTTTCACAAATATTAGAACACCTCCATTCTTTCTTTCACTTCTGCACTTAATGTCTCCAACAGCATACCCTTGAGCAACAAAATATTGTACTTAATCTTCTGTCAGCCAACGTTCTGAGATACAAACAACATCAACGTTTTCAACACTGCAAAAATGTTCTAATTGTAATAGGCCTACTTTGTTCCTAATGCAGCGAATGTGCGTTTGCATCACAGTAACATATTTATGTTTATTGTCAGTGAACACTCTCTCATTCGAATGTCGCTTTTAGCACATAGTTCAAGTACAGGAGGTTTATTACCCGCCGATTCACTGACTTTTATACCAAAAATGACGTACATTCTAGGTATTACTCAAACCGCTACTTTCGTAGATTGTTGTATTCCGTGTGAGTCTTTCTCTAATTATTTCGTTGACACGTTCGCACACAAACTTTTTCCCTTCATAGTTTAGGTGGAGCCCATGTCTGGTGTGATCGTTACGCTGCAGTTTACTTAATCGACCACAGCACGATTTGCGTATTCAAGGTACTGCTTCTTTATTTTAATATTTGTTCTTCGAATTTCTTTCTTAACGCACGAACTATAGATTAGATCGTACCTATGAGGCACTGTAGCAACAACTGTATTCCTTGATTTATTTTTTTCTAAAAAAGTTCTGAAGCACTTTTACGCGAACATCTGCTTCATTTTTCGAAACATCATTTGATCCCGTTACGCATACGACAAAGTTCTTGCATGGATTTCGTTTGAATGCAAGTGTCTAAAACGTGTTTTGTTCCCGCTCGAGGTTTGACAACACTGGTCACTGCTATGTCTTGATTTATTTCCCGAAACATACTAGATGTATTCCTGCCATGGCTGTCTGTTAGATAAAGCACACTGATCTTCCCCGTTTATCATCATTTTTCTCAGAGTGATTATTCTTTTTCGACGCATTGTCTTTTGAATGGTCTGGAACATTTACAATGTCTTTAACACCGTCACTGGACTGCAGAACACCGTATTTGTTTTCATCCGTAAATGTAACTGCTGTTGCAAAGTTTGTTGGTATTTTTCCAGCTAAAGTCCTACCTTTGTGTCTCACCTGTTTCCACTCGGACGATTTGTACCTTCACTTGCCGCTTCACTTGATTTGTTCTTCGACCGTAGTTCCCGATTTTAATTCTTGAGTGTGGGGATTTCGCTTCTTAAAGTGTTGACTAAGAATTGTAGACCTGAAACGTGTTCTCTTAAATTTGTTATTTCGACGTTACAACTCTCACAAACTCCCTTTTTTAGCACATAACTGTAATTTTTTCTCGTATTAGAGTTACACACTTCTACACACGCGGCCATCTTGCACAAGATTTTGGAAGATTACGATGGTAATAATGATGATGATTATGAGTATCAGGTTTTTGTGGAGTTAAAGAATAATGACGTTTTAGAGTTATTTGCAAATACAGATAAGGTAAGTGATGCATGTGATGATGTAAGTAAGAGTCAAGGAATACCAATCCAGTCAAAGCAGTTTTTCATTAATGCCATCCAAAGTAATGATCCAAACAGTATTGCTGAGTTATCTGTGTGCTTAGTGAATAAAGGTGAAAACTTTTTGAAGTTTGTATGGGACCAGCTTGATGATAACATAGGTAAATGTGTACTTTGGAATAAGTTGGCTGTGGTTAGTCAAAATTTGTATCCAAATTGGTGGAATGAAGTGAGAGAAGACCTAAGTAGAAATGGCTCTAAGCACTATGCGACTAAACTTCTGAGGTCATCAGTCGCCTAGAACTTAGAACTAATTAAACCTAACTAACCTAAGGACATCACACACATCCATGCCCGAGGCAGGATTCGAACCTGCGACCGTAGCGGTCACGCGGTTCCAGACTGAAGCGCCTTTAACCGCACGGCCACACCGGCCGGCCCTAAGTAGAAAATATAATTTTGACAGTGATACATTTTGTGTTCCTTCTGTAATAAGTGATGTTAGTTGTGCTATGGAACACATTCAGTGTATTCAATTTTTACCTCACAACATGTGTAACCAAAGTAATGCAATGATACCAGTAAAGTTGATAAAGCTCTGCAAAAACAGTGTGAATGTAGCATTTGACGAAATTGAAAGAGATCTTTTACATGAAGTGTGTAAGAACAGAGATGATGATTAAGATTTTGGATGTCCTTACATTAAGATTAAGTTTGATCAGTGAGAAGGGCACTGTTTGATTAATACAGGTAGGCCTAGCCCAATTTGTGGTATGTCTGAACAATTTAGTGACAAAATCCAGTATAGTAAGAATTTTGTGGAAATGCCCATTGTAGGACTAAAGATAAGAGGAGCTACAGGTAAGCAAAAAACTTTGGTAAAATGTCAGGTACTTTTAATGTTTAGTATAGAAGGAAAAATCTATGAACATGGATGCCTAGTGATCCCTAGTCTGGAAGAAAATATAAATCTTGGTATGGGTTGGATAATGGTAGATGAGATTTGTTTTGAATGGAATGATAAAGATTGTTTAATTTGGAACCTAAAAGTAATACTTATGTGAAAACTAATTTCTGTATTTTAAACTGTGGGAAAGTTGTAACTGTTTGCAAAACATTGTGAACCAAGGTGAGTACCAGGTGTTCAATGATGATACAGATTTTGATGAGATTGAAGATCAAGATTTTGTAAGTGTAGTAAATTCTAAGGTAAGGGAAGCTACAACTCTTAACGACCTACAAAAGGAACAACTTTCGATTTTGTTATTGGAGTTTAGAAATGTGTTTAGTGAAAAATCAGGAAAAGTGAAAGGCTATCAGTGCATACTTTACCTTAGAGACCATCAACCTTTCTTTCTCAAGCCATATAATATACCATTTTCAAAAAGGAAAGATGTAGAGAAAGAGATTGAGAAAATGGAAACATGGTGTGTAATCGAAAGAAGTAGTAGTGCTTACAATAATCCTTTAGTTGTGATAAATAAGAGAAATGGTGGAGTGAGAATTGTTTTAGACTCTAGACATCGTAATAAATTTCTTATCAGAGAGAATGACCAACCTGAGAACATGGACGAGCTGTTACACAAATTTGATTACGTAAAATACATGAGTAGTTTGGACTTGACCTCTGGATTTCACCAGATCCCACTTGAAATTAATTATATAAAATATACAGAAGTTTTTTATGGAGGTAAGTGTTTTCAATATTGTTGGCGCCATTTAGACTAAATGTATCTGTAGCTGAATTCATAAGAGCTCTGTATTCTGTCTTAGGATGTGAAGTGAGTTCAAAATTAATTGTGTATGTCACTGGCCACTGAAAAGACCTGGGAACAACATTTGAATCTGTTAAGAGATGTGTTTTCAAAATTAGAATCAGGAGGCATGGCTTCGGAAATAGGTAAGTGTAAATTTGGTGTGGAAGAAGTTAAATTTTTAGGACAGAATATATCTGAAAAAGGAATTGCACCTGATAAAGAGAAAAGTTTAAATCATTTTTTGCGTTAACTGGATTTTATAGAAAATTTTGTAGCAGCCAAGCTTTCAATGCTCCATGCTTGTGTGAACTTTTGAAGAAGAATACCGTTTGGGATTGGAATCAGGACTGTCACGATGCTTTTGATTAGATCAAATTGCAAATGTGTCAAAGTCAGACATTGTTCTGACCAGATTTGTCTCTTCCTTTTTGTATTATGACAGACAGTAGTGAAGTTGGATTCGGTGCTCATTTATTTCAGGAGGCTGAAATTAATGGTGTTATTGAACATAGATTTCTTGCCTTTGCTATTAGATTATTGCAGAAACATGAAAAGACATACACTGTAACTGAGAAAGAACTTTTGGCTTTATATTACGTGTTCTACAAATTTAAAAATTATTTACTAGGTCACAAAGTTATTATCTATAATGATCACAAAGCATTATGTTATGTTCAGGTGTGTAAGCTGTACAACAATAGAATTACTTTTTAGGCCTTGTTTTTACAGCAGTTCAATTACGAAATCAGATACATTAAAGGTACGGATAAAGTAGTTACTGATGCTTTGACTAGGTTACCTGTAGGAAGTGAATCATCTAACAGCTTTGAAGAAGAAGAGAAAGAGTTTAAAATTATGGACTTGAAAGGTATGAAAGGAGAAAAAGAGATCTTGAAAATTTGCAAAGACATCTGTAGGTATCAAAATTACAATCAAAATTGGAAAGTGCTTAAGTGAAGTTGGGTAAGAAAGGAGGAGAAAAGATGGAACAGTATTAAAAGGTACACAAGGGTGTTTTATTCAGGAAACGTAAGACTGACTCAGAGGATTGGAAATTATTTTGGCTGGAACAGTGTATTGATACTTTAATTACTTCTACACATGAGAGTTTTGGTCATTGTGGATCAACCAAATGCTCACAAAAGATTAACGAAATAATCTATTTTTATAACATAGGTAGGAGAGCCAAGAAGAAGATTGCCAGCTGTGACAGATGTCAGAGTGAAGGTACGTAACCAAACAAGTAGAGGCCAAATGCAAAACATACTGCTCAATAGTAACCTTGATCTTCTGTCTGTGGATGTTTTGGGCCTTTACATAAGTCTAAGAATGGATTTTGTTATGTTTTTGTGATGGTTTATGTGTTTTCGAAGTTCATACAGCTACTTCCTCTTAAGAAAGCTACTAGTAACTGAATCATCTCAAAGTTTGAAAACACAAGTTTTCATCAGGTGGGTATTCCTAAAACATTTTATCTGATAATGGTTCTCAGCTTACATCACAATCGTGGAAAGATTTTGTTGATCACACAAAAATAAGGCATATTCTAACACACAAAAATAAGGCATGTTCTAACATAGGTGTACCATCCTTCAAGTAATACTGCAGAAAGATATACCAGAGAGATTGGAAGATTGTTTAAAACATATTGAAATATGAATCATACCAGTTCAATACATTATGTCAGTGATTTTGAGGATATTATGAACATTTTACAACATTCTTCAATAGGTTTTTCACCATTTGAGATCATGTTTACTCCAGCACGTAAATTTCTGTCACCACAAGTGAAGTATCTGTGCTAGCAGAATAGAAATGCAGAAAACGTAAGTCTGAAAACAACTTATTGGGCTCACCAAAGTGAAACAATAATACAACCTCCAAAAGAACAATAGACTCAATCCCAACTGCGGATTGTAACAAATATAAAATAACAAATAATAATAGAAAAGACCAGTCTCTTCATGGGGAGAGATCACAATAACAATTCTACAATGTCAAGATGTTTGTCGAGTACATCAAGTCCCTCTGCAAGAGATCGACCAGCTAGAAGAGGCATCTGGCCGTGGCTGCTGCAGTGGCAGCTCTGTGTACTTCCAGGCGGTGTGTAGAACTGCCCTTTGCTGGCAGTGTGCCACCCTACAAAGCCCATTTGGCGGATGTATCTGCCAGAACTATTTGCAGTCTCCTGCCTGGAGTATCGAAGTAGTTTCTGGACTAGCTACAACCTCTGGTGAAGCTGTTCTGCAGGCTCTGCAAATGGGTAGCGGTCCCTGGTGGCTGTTAGTGGAGACCTGGTGTTGTGTTGTATTGTGGCTGCTGGTAAATATTTGTGTTGACAATACAGATGACGTAGGTTTTCCTGGTGAATATACACCCTGTTAGGCAGGCATCCCATGTTGCTTGTACATGAAGTGGGATGCCAATGCAGTAGGCACTACGATGTATGAAGTGGGTGGTCACAGCAAACCTCCCCACCCCCTACCCCTAGGGGTGAGTGGAAGGCCCATCTTGACATCAGGCCCCAGGACCATCAGCAACAGGAGACAGGCGATGGTCACAGGTGCGTGATCTACCTCAGGGGGCATAGGGATCTCTGCCTCGGATGTGACCAGCGGCGATGGAACAGGTGGCAGTGAGGTGGGGAGAGGAGCACTGTCATCCCCAAGAGCTGACAGCCATGGAGATGGCAAAGGAGCCGGCTGCGGACCACACTGCGGGCGAAGCTAGTTGGTGTGCTTCCGGCACACTGTGCCTTCGTCGAGGGTGACTTCGGCAAAGCGTGGCTGATGAGCGATGAGACCCTGGCAGGGACCTACCAGGGACAATTCTAGGTAACACCATCACCCAGACCGGATCCTGCAGAGAAAAATGGGGCTATGCTGAATTCGGAGGAGTTGGGCAGAGAATAGATGGAAACAGGAGAGACAAGGGGGACCAATGAGGACGGTCGTGAAATTTTCTGTTGGGGATGACCCGTGCTGAATAGGGGACCAGTAGGAGGAAAGGAAGATGGTAAGGGCATCATCCAGGGAGTGTTGGGGACATAATTCCGACATCCAGACTTTGAATGTATGGACAAACCATTTGGCTACTCTGTTAGATGTAGGATGAAAGGGAGCGGTATGAATCAACTCGATGCCCAGGGTGGCGCAGAAGGAGGTAAATTCAGCAGATGTAAATTGAGGGCTGTTGTCAGTCACCAGCATCTCTGGAAGGCCCTCAATGGTGAAGATGTGGGAAAGAGCTTGGATGGAAGGGGCGGATGTCATGGAGGACATACGAGAGACATAAGGAAACACACTGCCCACGTCCAGGAGGAGCTGAGGAAAGGTCCCGCGAAATCCAAGTGCAGATGGGACCAAGGAAAAGGAACAGGAGGCCATGGGAACATGCAGTGAGGGGGTGCCGACTGGTGCTGTTGACAAGAGGGATACAAGGCCACCATGCGGGTGATGGCAGCATCCAACCCTCTCCAGTAGACACGCTAGTGGGCAAACAATTTCGTCACGACAATCCCGCAACGACTAACCTGCAGGAGCTCCAAGGAGGAGGAAGGGCAGCAGCACAACCCACCAACAATCATTATCACCTAAGATGAGGAGGACCCCATCCCTGACAGACAGATCCTGGCGATGGTGCCAATAGGCCCAGCAGACCTTTAGCTGCAGCAACTGATGACAGTCTGATGCCCACCCTTGCTGAACGTGGTGCATCAGTGGTTGGAGGATTGTATTATCTGCCATGTGATGTGCGACTAGCTTGGCTGCCTCAGCAGTGGCATCATCCAGGTGGAAACAGACAACTGGTCAGCATCAAACTCAGTGCCCAGTGCCCACTGGGAGACGAGAGAGAAGATTCACATTGGCATGGAGAGCGGTGGCCCGAAAAAGGATGTTGTAGGAATATTCCATGAAGAACAATGCCTAGCACTGAAGGCGGCAAGCAGTCTTCGTGGGGATGGCAGATGTAGCGCTGAACAATGAAACCAGATGCATGTAATTGGTGGATAAGGTGAAGCGATGGCTGTAGATGAAATCAGGGGATTTTTTGAACCCAAAGACGATGGCCAAGGTCTCCTTCTCAGTTTGGCTGTAGTTATGCTGAGCCGGGGGTAGCATTTTGGAGATGAAGGCCACCAGGCACTCAACTCCATCGATGATGTGAGACAAGATGGCCCCCACACCGTAGTCTGAAGCATCGGCAGCTGAGGTGAGTGGCTCAGTGGGGTCATAAGTGACAAGGCAAGCCAGTGTCAGGAGAGAAGACTTCAGACAGCAGAATGCCCAATCACAAGTCTTCAGCCAATCCCAGGTAACATTCTTACAGAGCAGGCAGTGAAGTGGTTCCACCAGAGTCACGTCATAAAACAGCGGTAGTAATTGAGTTCACCCAGGACTGACTTGAGCTGGGAGATGTCCTTCAGGGCTGGCAGCTGCTGAATAGACTCAACATACTGGGACATCAGCCGAATGCCATGGCTGAGGTAGGTCACTTGAGGAACACAGGAAAAAGAGACAGTTCTCCTTGTTGCAACATAAGCTGGCACCCTGAAGAACATGGAAAAGGCGCCAGAGATTCTGGGTCAAGTCTGAGGTGGAGATGCCAGCGACTAAGATGTCATCTAGCTAGTGAGCCATCCCCAGAATGTCTCTTGTCAGTATTTCCAAATAGTGCTGGAAGATGGCCAGAGCGCTGGCGACCCTGAACAGGAGGCAGTTGTAACGGAAAAGCCCAAAAGGCGTATTGATTACCAAGATCATTTTCGGTGACTTGTCCAAAGGCAACTGGAGGTAAGCATCCTGCAGGTCAATTTTGGCAAACACCTTGCTACCAGCCAACATGGACAGGATGTCCTCAACCTTGGGTATGGGATAGGAGTCAATAACAGACTAAGTGTTTACTGTGGACTTAAAATCCCCACAAACGTGAAGAGATCCGTTAGGCTTCTCAAGGAACACAATGGGTGTAGCCCAATGACTATGGTGGACCGGGGCCATGACGCCCTCAGCCTCTAGGCGACGAAGCTCTTGCTTCTAGAATGAAATTTTCACTCTACAGCAGAGTGTGCACTGATATGAAACTTCCTGGCAGAAGCTTTTGCTGTAGTTTGTCACGGAAGCCAAATAGTACTGAGCGAGCCTTATGGAACTTTGGGATTACTGAGGGGAGGAGTTCAATATGGGCTTCAAACCTGGAGACCCCCAGAGATGTGGCAAAGAACACGTCTGGGAAGTCATCCAGAAGTTGCTGCAAGTGATTGTCTGCTGACAACAACTGGACGGCCATGCCCGAGTCACGTATCTCGAGGCCCACTAAGAGAAAAGATCCATTGCCAATCAGTCGGGACCTTGGGGGCAGAAAGGACCAAAACCCCGGCCCTGACATGGTGAGTGAGGTACTGGACCCAAGCCAAGAACCACCCCTGTAGTTGGATGACGTCATTGCTGTAATTATTCAGGGAAGCATGGAACGGATGAAGTGGCAGTGAAACACAACTGACGATGGAAATCCCCATCGATGATGGTGGCAGAGGACGCTGCATCCACTTGAAAAGTGAGAGGAGTGCTGTCCAACCACACATTCAGAGTGCTTGCTGTCATTTTGTGTGGAAAAACCGACTGCATGAAGGAAATTGGAGGCAGCAGGTCTGTCTCATCCACCACGGAGCCAGAGACGTCCAAATCAGTGTGGTCCACAGCCGTCAACAATGACAATCAACAGACCTCAGCTTTGTGACCCTGCTTTCCACAGTCTCAACAGGTCACCCTCTGGAAGTGGCAATCTTGTCTCCGGTGTGTGACAAAGCATTGACCACAGGAGGGCAACCATTGTAGCTGTTGCTGCTGCCACTGCGGCCGCCATTGGCACAGGTTGGGACCTGCGCCCTGGTCCAGGAGGGTGGACGCGGCCTCAGGAGGGGGCTCCCAGCACTGGTGTGGCAGCTGCAGTGATGTGAACCAGCATCACAAGCGGCAGCCAGCAAAGACCTGCGCCAGGGATGGCAGCATGGAAGCAGAGTGAAAGGACTGCTCATGAGCATGGATAATGGATAAACAGGTGTCTAAAGAGGAATATTTCAGCTTCAGAAGATCAGTCTGTAAGATATCATCTGGGACATGGACAAGAATCATATCAAGAATGAGTGCCAAACCACAAGACTGCTTGCAATGGGGGTTGCCACAGAAAAAACGACAGTCACAGGAGAGACCTGGCAGTGTAGCAATCCATTCCCCGTACAACTGCACGGGAATCTTCTGACAACATAAGAACTTGTGATGTGTAGGACCTGAGAGTCAAAATAATTCCATAGGCTAGAGGTCAATGCCTCATAGGAGAGAGCATGAAGTTTGGCATCAAGATGCAACTTTGCAGAAGGTGATAAACTTCCTGGCCCACATAGGTGAGAAAAAATGTGTGATGCTGAAAGGCGCCAGTGACATCAAGACTGTAAAGTGTTGCTCCAGATGAGCCACATAGTTGCTCCACGGCTAAACAGATTTGCCAAACTTGGGAAACGCAGGGGGCGCAGCATGGAGCCCCAGAAGCGAGGAGGCTGGGTGGGACCCCTGTATTGACACCCAAAAGGGGGAGGGGGGATGGACATCGCCTGTACATGCTGAATAATGAGCTCATTCGTTTTTTGCGTACTTTCCAACAGCACTATGACTCGCACTGAGGGTTCATCAATACCTGGCATACTGTCTGCCATAGCGAACAACACCAGAGCAAACGTGGGAAACTCTTAAACCAACTCATCGCCATTGAAGTATCTGCACTAGCAGAATAGAAATGCAGAAAACACAAGTCTGAATTATTGGACTCATCAAATCAAAACAAAAATACAATCTCCAAAAGGACAACAGACTAGATCCCAACTGTGGATCATCACAAATATAAACTAACAAATAATAATAGAAAAGACCCGTCTCTTTACAGGAAGAGATCACAATAAAACAACTTTACAATGTCAAGATATTTGTCGACTATATCAAGTCCCTCTGCAAGAGATCAGTCAGCTAGAAGAGACGTCTGGCTGTGGCTGCTGGGATGGCAGCTCTGTATATTTCCAAGCAGTACATCAAACTGCCCTTTGCCAGCAGCGCACAGCCCTATAAAGCCCATTTGGCAGATGTATCTGCCGGAACTATTTGTGATCACATACCTGGAGTATTGAAGTAGTTTCTGGGCTAGCTGCAACCTCTGGTGAAGCTGTTCTGCAGGCTCCGTGAATAGGTAGCGGTCCGTGGCGGTCGTTGGTGGAGACCCGGTGTTGTGTTGTGGCTCCTGGTAAATATTTGTGTTGACAACACAGACAACATAGGTTTTCCTGGTGAATATATGCCCCTTGATGCAGGCATCCTGTGTTGGTTGGACGTGAAGTGGGATGCCGGTGCAGTGGGTGCTACGATGTATGAAGTGGGTGGCCACAGCAACGAGAGAGGGAAGAGTGTGTTAGGGAAGTGATGAAAAAACAGGGGGATAGGAGAAAGCAGAGACGTGATGGTAAAGGTAGATTTTCTAAGTTTGAAGTAGGATATCTTGTGTTGGTGGAAGCCAAAGAGAAATCTAAAGTGTTGACATCTGAGAAAAAGAAATTTTTTTATGTTTATATTCGACCATTCAAAATTCTTGAAAATCCTGATCCTAATGCATACAGACTTGTGTATTCCAAATCTAATAAGTTGTATGAATTATGCAAATCACTGAACTGAAAGCATACAGAAATGATCCATAAGTATCTAATTTTTGTTTGTTTATTCTTTTCCCATTGTCATGAATGCAGTATGTAAGATGATGTAATTTCTAGAGTTCGATCTTATCCATTGACTGAATTTAAATCTATCTCTACATTTATAAAACTATATAATTGTGTTTTGTTTATCATGAATTTATTCTGTAAGATGATGCAGTTTTTAAAGTTCTGTCTTATCTGTTGACCAAATTAAAATCTATGATACACTATATAGTTTTTTTCTGTAATAGACACGTGCTTTAGAATTTGATACATATTTGCCATGAGACTAAATGAGTAGATCCTTTTATAATTTTGAGATGGGACAATGTTCATAATTTGTACTACAAAAAATAGGAATAATATCTGAGCATATCTGTGTGTATTACCTTATTAGCCCATTTTTTATTGCATTTAACTCTATTAATGTTTCATGTGTAAACACTTTTTAATTTCACCTGACTTTGAAAAGTTACTAAGGAGAACATATCTCGTGTGATGTGAAGGAGGTACTGAACAGCATATTTAGTACACAAAACAATGTTTCAGTATTTGATGTAATTCCTAGACAGGAAGTTACCTATCCATTGGAGTGTGTGATGAAAACACTAAGAAGGAAACTGAAAGATGTGGGCGAATCCACTCTCCACCCTGATGTATGGTTGTATGCTGCTGGACCAGTCAACTTGCAAGAGATCGTAGGTGCTGGGTAATGTTCTCGATCATCTGTCAACTAAATCAGTGTTGTGACTGATATTTGTGAGTTGTTAGCCAAGATTGCTAAAGACAGTGTTATTCAATATAAATGCTTGTTTTTTCAAGTACAATACATTACGTAACGTTAAATCAGTATGTATTTTTTTTATCATTTGTAAGTGAATCTTCTAGGTCTTTATATATGTAGGTTAGTTTCTATGGACAAACAGCAAATGGTGTGGAAGACATTCACTAGTGTAGACAATACAACAAGATGTATACATGTCTGCTTTCATACGCTGATGTTGGATCTCAAGCTACTGGATTGTGTCATCATTCAAAGCTATTTTTGACTATGATTACTTGCATCTATCATGAGTATTGCAATATTGAATCTGATTGGAACTTGAGTTGTGGACAGATTCATGCTTAGATCTGTTTTGGGTAACCTTGGTCATTGCTACAGTAGTTTGTGTGTGTGTGTGTGTGTGTGTGTGTGTGTGTGTGTGTGTGTGTGTGTGTGTGGCCGAGCACTTCTAGGTGCTTCAGTCTGGAACAGAACGACTGCTATGGTTGCAGGTTTGAATCCTGCCTTGGGCATGGATGTGTGTGATGTCCTGAGGTTAGTTAGGTTTAAGTAGTTCTAAGTTCTAGGGGACTGATGAACTTATTGATATGATTATGAACTTTATTCATTTTGTTGTGTTGAAGCATTTTTTGCTGGTTTGTACACAGTTTGATTTGGATTCTTGGGTTAATCTCCACATCATAAACTTAGGCTCTAATAATTTTCCATTATTTCATCCTTTTATGGGTCAACTTATCATCAAATACTCTGGTTTATGTGGCTGATTGATTTTGTACTACATGCTTACTCATGGTTGAGTATATTCTTCTGGTCTGTACATGTCGTGAGTTTTTCGAGTTGACTCACTCTTCATAAACTTCGGCTCTAAAATTTTTCTCTTCTCTTTTGAAGATTTTGTAAAGAGAAGGGATCCAGTATGAATTGACTACGAGATATATACAGCAAAATGGAGTGAGTGGGTGCATGAATAGGAACATCGAAAGCAAGGCTCACTACATGCTGTTGAACTGAAAACTTGCAAAATATTTTGGTCAGTAGCAGCACAGACTTCTGTTTACTTGATAAGCAGAACACCAACACTTTCATTAAAAATGACAGTTCCTGCCACTCTGTGATATACAGAAATGCCAAAGCTGCAGGAACTGTAAATGTTTGGTTTTGTGCCATATTTACAACTTCCTGGAAATGTGATTGCTGGAAATTTAGAGTCCAGATTAAAGAAATGCTCAGTGGTTGAATATAACTGTGAGATGTGTAGTGGTTAATGACTTTGGTTGGGCATGCTGCAGATTGCCAGTTCAAACCCAACCATCAACAATTATTTGTTATTGAGTATTTATCATTCTGGAAAGTTCTTGAAATATCTTATGATTGTAATGTATGTATATTCTGGGATATTCATTGTTCATATAAATATCAGCATTCTGGAATATTTAATATTTGCATAATTTACTGCACTCTCTGGCCAGGAGTTGAGTTTTGTTCTGACTGAATCCTGGTGTCAGTAATAAACAGGGTGGCTGTACTAAGCATTGTGCTTTATGTATTACCCTGCCTTCAGCTTTGGACTTGATTGTGATTTCAACATGACATTGCCTGGTGGAGACATTGGGTGCTTCAAAACATCTACATCACCATGTCTACAATTAGGGAATGTAAAAACCATCAACTACATGTACTGGAGCTAGAATACAAGCAGTATATTGTTCCTAAGATCTCTATATTCAAGAAAGAGATGGACTTCAAAACAGCAGTAAGTCAGCTGCACATCAGGCATCCTCATTGTTTCCTGAAGACACTGGTCAAGACCTGATGAAGTGATTCAAAGGATTCAACCAAGTCACCAAATACAACAGATGGGATGGCATGAAGTGTTTAACAAATGTGTCTTTTACACAGCTCAGCTGTGGTTTGAGAACAATGAAGCTGCTATTTGTGCTATAATTTTCTGTATTTTTCTTGATGTACACTATGGTTTGGAATATAAATTCACAAGGGACAGTTAGAATTTCTAACATTTTGAAAAGTTCTCTGCAGTGGGCCCGCTTACTGCTTTTTGTTATAATTCTTACTGCTCTCTTTTGCATTTTAAATACTGTTTGTAAATTCTGAGCACTGTTTCCCCAGAAAATAATACCATAACTGATTACTGAACGAACATAACTGAAGTATACAGTTCTCAAACATTCACTAGTGCATGTGGATACAAGTGCATAACATGCTGTGGATACCTTTTTCGAGAGTTTCATAGCATGTGCATTCCACTTCATTTGGCTGTCAATGTGCAACCCTAAGAATTTTGTTGTGGGTACATCATCTATGGAGATGTAAAAACATTGATAAACAAATAAGGTTTTTAGAGTGATGTAAGCTTGAAGTTGTACAGTAATTTAAATAACATGCCCATCACAACCGGAAGTCAGGATAGTATGGTCTTAGCGGAAATTTGGAATGAATTTAGAGTATGAGAAAAGTTCAAAACAGCAGATAAGTTAGAAGAACTATCTCAAAATAATAAAAATTAAAAGATTTAGCCACAAAAATACATTAACGTTCCAAATTAGAGGAACTCTTAACTAAAGCACCTAATGAGTTCGAAAAGAAAATAGTCGAGCATTATGATGTAGTTAGACAAGATGTGAAAATACAGACCAAAAATATTAATGTGGAGCTGACACAGATGGAGAAATCATCTTTGAGCAATTGTGAAACTATATGCAATCAAATCTCAGAGGCTCAAGATAGTATAGAAATATTAGAACTAAATAAATAACTTATTGAAATTTCTAGCAATCCAAATACTTAAACTGATTTCAAAAAGCATCTAGAAAAATAATACAGCAAAAAAAGTAGATATCAACAGCACTATCTCTAATTCTGTGACGATGCTATTAATAATAAGAGTGAGGTACAGAACTAATGGAAAGAATTAGAAGACACTCAGTAGGAACTTAGAACCAAAATAACTACATCTTTTATCAGCAGAATTATTAGAAGGATTACAAATAGGAAATGGAGTTAGTTGTGCTAAAGCAGCAGATGACATAGAAGAACTATATCAAAATAATAAATGTTAGATGATTTATCCACAAAAATAGATAAAATTCCCAAATTAGAGGAAACATTAACTAATTTGCCTAAGAAAATAGTTAGTCATTATGATATAGTTAGACAAGATGTGAAAATATGTTTTAAATATATAACTGGTGAGCTGATGCAGCTACAGAAATCATCTTTGAGCAATTATGAAACTATATGCAATAAAAATCTCAGAGGCTCAAGATAGTATAGAAATATGAGAACTAAATAAGTAACTTACTGTAATTTCTAGCGATCCAAATACTTAAACTGACTTGGAAAAGCATCTAGAAAAAATGATACAGCAAAAAAAAAAGTAGATATCAACAGTGCTTTCTCTAGTTATTAATAAGAGTGAGTTACAGAATTTATGGAAAGAATTAGAAGACACTCAGTAGGAACTTAGAAGCAAAATAACTGCATCTATTAGCAGGAGAATTATTAGAAAAATTACAAATACAAAATGGAGTTAGTTGTGCTGGCAGTCTCCAAAGTTTAAGCCAGAAGGAGAAGTACACCCATAGTATTTCTTAAGAGTATTTTCTCGAACTATGAGTCAGAAATGGGATGATACTAAACAAAAAAATTTTGCATTTATTAGCTGATGCAGCAGAATGGTGAAGAGCTCATTCAGAGGAATTTAAATCATGGTAAGATTTTCAGGAAAAATTTAAGAGAAAGTGTTGGTCCGAAAGTTTGCATGAAAAATTGATACTAGCGTTATTAGATCCCAAGTAAGTTTATGGTAATACATAAGAAGTGTACTGAGTACCATCTGACTAGGTCTAACTGTTTAGATAATCCACTAGATGAAAACCATGTGGTTCAAGTGTGAGTAAGTAAATTGCATATTTCGCATGCAAAGAAATATTATATAGCGGATGAGCTACCATAGAACAGTTATTGACTTTTGTAGAATGTCTGGATACGCTAAATAAAGAAAGAGGCGATTTGAATCATGCAGAAAATCGGGATAAAGGAAATGGAAATCCAGGAAATGAGGGAGAATGCTACACATCTAAATTGTCCAGGGAAAAGAGAGTAATTTTTGTTGTATGAAATCTGTTCAATAAATTCTGAAAAATCAAAAATTTGGCACCAATGGTGAGTTGAAGTGAAATGCGGTTGGCACCCCTGCACACGTCTGTGTTTAATGTGCAACTGCCGGAAGTTTCATTGTTGTATATCTGTTAGTTATTGGAATAGAATAGAATATTTTAGAATATTTTTATTAGCCTTTCAGTATTTTTCATACAATTGGCTTCGTCAAAGTTTACAGAGGGTTATAGCTTCAGTACGATATTCAAATAGTTACAGATAGTGGAGAAAAGGAACTAAAGACCATTTCTTCAGCATTATGTAAAACAATGCTTTATACAGTAATTAAATACACACATAAGAAAAGAATCACAGTAAATAACTAGCTTATATAATATCAAAACATTTTCTTCATAACTTAGGTAAAACATATATTTTGATGATTAGTTTCTAAGAATTCTTCAGTTGTATGGAATTCGTTGTTTTTTAGCCAGGATTACAATGTATTCTTATATTCATTTAGTGGTACTTACAAGCTGACCATGGTAAAATATTGAAAAATTTTATGCTTAAGTACTTATAGGTATTATGGACTACAGCAAGTCTTGTGGAAGGCAAGTCCATTAGGTGACTGTTTCTTGTTCTGTGTGCATGCACATCACATCTCATGTTCAATTTTTTCAGATTTTCTCTGGCATATATTAGACAGTTATATATGTACATGCTTGGCACTGTCATTATGCCAAGAGATTTAAAATAATTTCTGCAGGACTCTCTGGGTGCTAACCCCTTCATGGACCTGATTGCTTTCTTCTGCCAACTGAAAATAAATTCAGCCCCTGGGGAGTTACCCCAAAGCAATATTCCATATTGCAGTTGGGAATGAAAAAAAGCATAGTATGAATGGAGTAGCAATTGCTTGCTCACATTGTTTCTTAATTTATACAATAAGAAAAGTACTCATGCTAGTTTATTACATAGATAATTGGTGTGTCCTTCTCATGAGAGCTTTTGGTCTATGATTAGTCCAAGTAATTTCACTGTTTTGTTTTCATTTGTAGTTACTTTGAGATTAAATATTATTTCTTCTGTTTTTGTTTGATTTATGCACAGTTGGTTAGCCTGACACCAGTAATTAGCCATTTGCATCATTTCTCTATTTTTGTCCAGTACACTCTGTAAGTTCTCTCCTGTACTTACTAATGTCATATTGTCACCATATAGTATGTTCTTACACGGTATGTAATTCGAGAAGTCATTAACATAGACAATGAACAGAAAAGGTTCAAGAACAGAGTATTTCTGACCTCTGCTTATTTGCATATACAAGTTGTAACCTATTGCTTAGACAAGATCGGAATAGTTGGAGTGTGTCGTCTTCAATGCCCTAGTATTTTAACTTTTTGATGAGTATGTCATGTGACACCGAGTCAAAAGCTTTACTGAGGTCAATAGGTGTTCCAAACATTGATACCCTTTTTTCATACCCTTCATAAACATTGCTTACCAAAGCTTATACTGCTTTTACAGTTGATAGGTGTGACCTGAAGCCAAACTGTAGTTCATTTAAAATTTTGTTGGTTTCAAAATACCTGTATATCTGCTTATGCACACAATTTTCTACTAACTTGGATATGATTGGTACTATTGAAATGGGTCTGTAGTTATTTGGGAGGTTTCTTTCATCTTTTTTATACACAGGCAATGAAAATGTGAGCTTAAGACAGTCGGGGAATATTCCTTCATCAAATACTCTGTTTCATAGTGAGAGAAGTGGCATTTCAATTTCTTTTGCTATACATTTAATGATGAGATTACTGAGTCCATAATAATCTTCCGCTTTGGAATTACTTAATTTGTTTATTGACTTATGAATATCATTTAATGTGATTCGGGTACAAGTGAACTTCTCACTTCTTGTCTGTTTTGCACAAGTGAGCAATGCTTCTGCATCAGAGGCAGAATTGATGGGTGGGGTGGTGACGCTATTTACAAAATATTCATTGAGAATATTGCAGTTAATATGGATACTCCTTTCTTTATTGGTATTATTAATTTCCCTTTTAATGACAGTCCAGGCAGCTTTACATTTATTTTTAGAATTTAAAATATATTCATCATTAGCACAGCACGTAGCATTTTTTATTTCTAATCTGTAAAGGTTTCTCATTTTAGTGTAATTTTCCTTGTCCCTATCACTGTTATGAGATTTGTCTTTCATAATCATCAGTAGTATTCTGAGTTTGTTAAGTTGTGGGGTGTACCACTTGTTAGTATTTTGTTGCTTATGAGTAATATTACTCTGGTATCTTTTGGTTACCAAGGGGCATGTCATTTCTACTATATGCTTGATCTCTGTCAGGAAAATGGAAAAACATTTATTAATCGTTTTCTTGTTATCCATTACATGAGTCCAATCCGTTTCTTTTAACTGGTTTATCAGTTTGGTTACATTGGATTCACCTAGAATTCTATATGTCACTTCTCTCTCTGTAGAACTGAAGGCTGACTTTTCTATTTGAAGCAATAGCCCTGCATGATCTGATATACCTAATTCTATTACATCACGTTGTATGGAGTCTCTTTGTACAGCGCCAATTATGTTATCAAGGCATGTGTTCAGTCTAGTGGGTTTTTCATTGAGACAGTAATAGTTTAATGACTTCAGAGTGTTAATCATATGAATTACCTTTTTCCCCTTTGCCCTTATATCTATGTTAATATCACCTACAATTACAATTCTATGCTGTTTATATTTTGACAACAACAATATTAAAGTATTAATTTTTTCTATAAATACTATCTCATCAGAGCCTGGGATTTGATAGATTGAGACAATTATAGTTTTCTGTTCATGCATAACCACACCGGCTACTTCTATTGTAGCTTCGAGGCATATTCTACTAAGGTCTATAGCTGAGTAATTCAATTCAAGGTTACTTTTGACATATATTGAGACCCCACCATGTGTAATACTTTTTCTGCAGTAGCTTGTAACTAACGAATATCCAAGAGGAACACACAAGTCTATTTCAGTGTCTTTCATCCAGTGATCATTGATGCATAGAACACTGCAGTTGATTTTATCAAGCCAGTGTTGTAATTCATTGATTTTACACCTAAGAGATTGTACATTTATATGAAAGTGGAGGAAACTGTCACTGCTACATAATGGTATTCTACTTTCACAGAATCTTCTGTATTCATTTATTTTCGCTACATGATCTAGGGTTGCACAATTATCTGAATGAATTAGACTGCTGCAGTTTCCACTTAATGTGGTTTCTAACTTTCCTCCGTCTGCAATGTCGTTTTCTCCTAAAAAGGAGGTGTACAGTCATGCTCTGTGCGACTGTCTTTTAAGACAAAGCTGCTGCGTGCTCGTATTTCATTTACAACTTTGTTTATCTCCTGACACAAAAATGTTTTCCCATGGTAATTTAGATGCTCACCATGTTCAGTGTGCAAATTTCTTTCAAGTCTGCTAATATCCACTACATTGCATTTAGCATAAATGGAACATAGTTGTTTGATTTCAATATTTGTTTTACTAATCTCTTTGTTAACACATGAATTATAGATCAAGTCATGTCCATGAGGTATCGTCACAACAATAGTGTTTTACACCTTATTTACATCTAAAAAAAATTTCAAACCTGTTATACACTTTTTGGCTTCATTATGTGCTACATCATTTGCACCAGTCACACAAACAACTAAGTCACTGTCCCTTGTTGTATTCTTGTGTTCTGAGATGCCTTCAACAATATTTTCTGTCCCCGCACCAGGTTTTACGATGCCAGTTGAACGAAGATCTGTATTCACATCCTGTAGAATATTTGCTAGCTTTCTTCCGTGGCTGTCTGCTAGAAAAAACACATTGTCTTTCTTTGTTCGCTGTTTTTGGCTGTTGGCGATGTTTTTGCAGCTCCTTACAATGTTTTTATCTTCACTTTAGGCGGCTTGTTCACTTTTAATGTTTATGGAGTTGCTGCTGCTTTCTGATAACACACTGAACATGTTTGTGCACACGAGATTAGGTTTATTCCATGTATTTCGTTGTGAGCAAGCCACTTTTTTAGTCACTTTGTTTGGCATTACACGAGAAATAGTTTTTGAATTGTTTACACACTTCAGGCCACTGTTTTCACTTTGAAGAGCATTTGAGTTAGGCCTATTTACGTCGTTTTGACCGTTACTTTCACTGACATTTGAGTTCGGCCTATTTACGAAATTTTGACCATTACTTTCACTGGAAGGCGTGTTTAAGTTGTTTGTGCTCTTTTGGCGTTTACTGCTCGCAACCAATGTTTTTAACGCACGGTTTTCGTTCTCAAGTTTAGTGATATCTCGTCTCAGTATATCAGCAACTGTCTGAGGACTTTTTAATCGTTCATTTAACTTTTCGATTTCTCCTTTACCGTTATTACAAACACTATTTTTTACAGCGTGGCTGTAGCTTTTTGTCTCGTAAATATTACTCCCTTCTGCACTTGACGCGCTTTCACTTAAATATTGTACAGCTTCCCAATCCGTTGTAGTTCCTACCTCTTTCGTCAGCTGAACATGTAAGGCAGACACGCATGCTTCACAACAAAACTGAAATCGCTCTTTCGAATTTCTCACGAGACGTATTTCACTGTTGCTTAGACCAACACAATCACTGTGAAACTGTTTTCTACACCATAACCCGCAGATCACGAATATTTCCGTGGTTTTTATTAATATATTGCACTTAAGACACGATTTACCCTTGTCACTAACCGCCATCTTGCTTCTGCAAGTCAGTATTGTACTGAGTAGAACAATGTGTTGCACAGTTTGCAAATTTCGAGATGCAGAGTTAGAGGAACAATGCATCCGCATTAAATTTTGGGTGAAAAGCAAGAAAACCTTTACAGAGATACACCAAATAATGTAGGAAACCTACGGTGATGATTACTTAAGCCATACTCAGTGTTATGAATGGTTCACGCATTTTAAAAATGGAAGTCAAAGGTGACCCTCATTAAGGACACCTTCGATATCTACCGACAACGCTCATGTGAGGAACGTCAACGAAATTGTGCATGCCAATTGAAAACAGACTGACCAAGAGATTGCAGAGGAAAGTAACATTTCAGTTGGATCATGTCATGAAATTCTGACACAGCATCTTGGAATGCATTGTGTTGCCATCAAGGGTAATTTCCAAGAATACTTGTCTATGGAAGTTGTGGGGTCCAAACGATAAATATCGAACGTCCGATCCTACATCGATCACGCGACTCTGGTGGCGGGCATTATGAGTATGTTTATGGTGCTCACTACAGCAATGACAAAAGACAACAATTGCAAAAAATACTAGTAATAACAAAGGAGATAACTTACCTTACTCGTTGTCAGTGTTATCGTCATGTGAAAGTCCATGTCATGTGTACGCTACAGGAACAATTCCCTTTTTGCCATTAATTCGCAGAGGTATGTAATTTAGAGCAACTACGGGAACGACCGAAAACAAATGAAAATGACGATCACAAATAATTGATCATAACGCCTGCCTCCAGAGACGCATCATCGATTTACAGTCGCACATTCAATATTTATCGTTTGGATCTCGCGACTTCGATAGGTAATCATTCTTGGAAATTACTCCACTAAGTCTGTACAACAGCTAACGAGTCAAGAACATAAAAACCTTCACCCCGTAATCTGTGCAGAGCTTTTGGATCACACAAATGAGAATGAGATTTTCCTTAAGAGAATCATAACTGGTGATGAGATGTAGGTGTATTGTTATGATGTTGAGACTAAGGCTCAGTCTTCACAATGGGTTGGGGAAGGTTCTCCTACACAAAGTAAGCTTGTCAGATCAGGCCAAACTTCAAAGCCATGCAGATAGTTGTCTTTGACTTTTATAATGGGACACTCATCTCTAACATTACCTTTTTTTATAGAAATAACCAATACCATGTATACTATTGATTCTTGTATAGTCTTAATGCTGCTATTTTTACTATTTGGATGGTATCTGAAGCAAGTGATCATTCGACATGAAAATTAGTCTACTTTGCTTATTTTCATTTGCTTATGTCGTATGGTATTATATTTTAGGATAACTATTCCCATACTAAAAGGATAGTTTTGGCTCAGAAATGGGTGGTTCAGGGGTCTCTCAATGTATATATTCCTTACTGTCATTCCTTGTTAACAACATTAGCTTATTCCCAAAAATAAACAGCTTTCATTCAGTCAATACTTGGCAGAAATCAAACCTGCATTTGGATCAGACTTCCTTAACTCTTGTGCAGAAAGGTGTGCAGTATCCTGCTGCATCCATTTTCAATAAGCTACCACAAGAATTCAAAAATCTTAGCAGTAATCCATGCGCTTTCACATCAAAACTGAAGAGTTTCCTCATGGGTCTCTCCTTCTATTCTGTCGAGGAGTTCCTTGGAAAATTAAGCTGATTCTTGTTGTATTGTTGTTTGTGTTTACTTAAACTTATGGCCTGGCTTTTTTTGGTTCATAAACATTTTATTTTTATCTATTATTTCTTTTATGTTGTAATTTCATCTACTGACATGTTCCATGACCTTGGAGATTTGCTCCTCAGTTTGGGTAGTATGGAACTTGAAGTGTAAATAAATAAATCAGTTGTCTAAGTGAATGAACTTCATATGATTTTGTATTTGATGTGTTATGTTTCAGGCTAAAGTGTATAAAAAGAAATTAATTCGTTACACTCTATATTTATGGTTGAAATTACTCTTCTTTTAATAAAAATTGAAATTATGAAATTTCTAGCATACATAAAATTCATATTATTAATTGCACAATCTAACACTAATTATTAAATTTATTTCTGGACTCATTTACAAAGTAGTGATGTATTTTGGCGATGATTTTTTTTTTGTCAAAAAAGTTAGTAAATGAGAGTTTCACTCTGTGGTGGAGTGTGCACTGATATGAAACTTCCTGACACATTAAAACTGTGTGCCAGGTCAAGACCTTTGCCTTTTGCAGGTAAGTGCTCTACTAACTGAGCTACTCAAGCTTCTGTGAAGTATGGATGTTAGGAGCCGAGGTAGTGGCAGAATCAAAGCTGCAGGGAAGGTTCATGAGTCATTCTTGGGTACCTCAGTCAATAGCACACATGCCCATGAAAGGCAAAGGTCCCGAGTTTGTGTCTCAGTCCGGCACACAGTTCGAATCTGCCAGGAAGTTTTTTATCAGTCCACACTTCACTGCAGGGTGAAAATCTCATTCTGAATTACACTCGTTTCTGGGATTAACCAGATTCTGTCAATGCCATGAACAAGGCCAACTCATGAATGAACCCAGATAATTGTCATTACTGAAAGAAAGAACAAAATGGATATAGGAAGGAGGAACATCTGAAGCATTCTGTAATACTAAGCAGATATTGCTAAATGCACCAATTTTGTGACATCCGGTAATGCAATAAGCCTTTAAGTTAGCAACTGATGCTTCTGAATATGGTGCCATGTGTGGACTGTTCCATGGTGAATGGAATCCTGTGTTAGGAGATCACATAACAATAGCATTCACTAGCAGAAGGAACATGAAGGAACATGAACAAAATTATATGGTGACAAAAAGGAATTATTAGCTATTGTCTGGAGTATAGAAATGTTTGATATGCTCATTTGGGGCTCAAGATCATAATATATTCACATAATCAGGGATTATCTTTCCTTGTGGCAAGGTTATCACACAACAGATTAATGAGAAAGGGATTATCCTACAGGGATACTAAATACAAATTAAATACGTAAAGGGTTCAGAAAATATAGTTGCAGATGCATTATTGTGACTACTTTTAGGTATGAATGATATAACAAGAACTAAAGCACTGAGAATAACGTTCAATATTAACTTCTTGATAAAAATTTATAGAAATGATGAGCTAACTAGGTTAGTATTAAGAATAAAACAAGGTGTAAGAACAGATGTATATTTTAAGGAAAAGTTATAAAAATGTAAAGAAACACCAATGTTGGTAGAAGGTAAATTTGTTATTTTGGACCATAAGGGAAGAAGCATTATTTTGGAAGTTAAGTAATAATAACAAACAGTGGAAGCTATGTATTCCACAAAACCTAGAAAATTAATTAATACATTTCACACATAGAGGATATGGGCATTTTGACATTTTGAAATGCAAAATCTATTAAGTGTATGAGTAAGTTTTATTATTTTAAGAATTTAAGTCAAAAATAAGAAAAATAATTAGAATATGTGAGACATGTCAAAAAGTTGAAGACAATAGCAACCATGAATCATACAAGATGTTTTCTATAATATCAAAAGCTCTATAGCTCTTATGGCAGCAGATTTTTTCGGACAACCACCAATAGGAAGAGGAGGAGTAACATATATCTTTGTTTTAGTGGAATGTTGGTCAAAATAGGTAAAATTATGTCCTGTAAAGAAGGCAACCACAGACATTGTAATAAACTGTTTGAAAGTATATATTATAGATGTAGGAGACCCAAAAGATTATTGACTGACAAGGATCACAGTTTACAAATAACAATTTTAAAGAATTTTTAGCTTGAAAACGAGTTAAACATGTATGAATATCAAAATACCTCCCACAATGAAACTCCTGTGAGAGGATTATGAAGGAAATTGGTCATCTATGTAGGACATAGACAAACATACAACTTGGGTTCAGATGATTCCAGAGTTCCAATTAATATTGAATGAACTACCTCAAATGCAAACAGGATTGTTCCTTGTTGGAGCATTAAATAAGAACTTTATTGGAGAACCTCTGCTAAATCTATTTAAATGCCCTTCATTAAGAAAAATAGGAGGCAGAATTAAGAGTACACAAATGCAATGAAAGGACACAAATACCATCATTTAATATAAATGATTTAATACTAATAAAAGAGTATCGTCAGAGTTCAGATACAAAGAAACAGACAAGTAAGTTTTTCCCAAAATATGCTAGACCTTTCAAGATAATACCATAGGGACACCACATCTCAAAGTAGTACTTCTGATCAGTCGACACGAAAAAGGACTTTATAATACCGATAAAATAAAAATGTTTCTCCAGTGAGCTAAATGGTTGTAACTTATATTAGTGACATCAGGTGACTGGGGGAGGGGGGGGGGCTTTAGGACAGAAGGAGGTAGAAGTTAAGAAATTGCAGAGTGACATACTAATATAAGCTAAGTTATTCAGAGGCACTTATGAAAACAAGTAAGTAATAATACAGGATGAGAAATAGGAGTGATAAGAGAAAAGAAGGAAGCAAGAAATTAATATTTCATATAGATTTTGAGATCATTATGCTGAGGAGAAATCTTCAATATTGGAAATGGTAAAAGACATATGGTCGGAGTCTTGGCATATGATTATGAGGTGGAGTGCAGCCAGACTTGAAGAGAGGAACGAGGCTGAGAAGGTAGGTTTTCCTAGGGAAAAGGGAACCTATACCTGAGACGATGTGAATCCAAAGAAGGAAGATCCTGAATCAATTTGGTAGGAATGAGAAAGGACTACATTGAATTTATGCCACAAGAGACTTCAATAATAAAATGAAGTTAATTTGTATATTGCTTATAAGATAAGCCACACTGTCTTTAGTTGTGTAAGTTATTCCACATGACATCTTTCATCTCAGTGGGGGAATCTGTAATGGTACATGTTTCTATAGAGCATAGCAACTTGTCTCACTTTCCTTATTGTAGACTGATAAAAAATGTGTGTGTGAAAAAAAAACTGACTTTCATTAGTAATAGTGTAAAGAGCATCTACTGTGCCTGAGTTGGAATTTACGTGCAGATATGAGAAAGAAAAATGTGGGCACAGTACGGAGAGCAGTGACAGGTGCGTTGGACTGGCCAATGAGGGGTTGCTTGCACTTTGCAGTCATGCTTAGGTAGTGCTGTGTACTCCAAAGAAGAAAGGGGCTTGATGACAATGCTTGAGCACTAAAGAAAAATGAATGTTGTTATATAGAGTCCATGCTATGCTAGCAGTAGTTAAGTACGAACATATGGTTTTGGTCAAGCATTGAAACATCATTTGTGAACATGTTGTCTGAAAAGTTTTGTTGAGTATCAGTTGTTGTGTGTTGAGAAATTATTTGAATATAGAAGAATCATGGAAACCATGTTTTGTGATTTTGTAGTGAGTTGTTTAAATGTAGAAGCTCTCTTATAGCCCTTGCTCCTCTGCAGTTGGAAAAGAAGTCAGTGGTGAAATACGTGGCACTGCATAGCAGGACCACAACATCAAGAGAAAACAAGATGGAGACACAGAAATTTGGAAAAGAAGGCAACTGTTATTACAGGGAAAAAGTAAAGACTTTCCATCTGACAATATATCAATCACTTAAAATCAGCCCACAACTAGAAAAACAGCTCAGAAGTTGGTTCTTATCAAGGAAAACATCCTGACTACAATTAAACATATACTCCTCTAGCAAGGACAACTCTTGGAATCAGTAATTGCTGTTACGAATCATGGAAAACTGATCACAAAACAAATGAACATAAAAGGTGCTTTTCTTCATGCAAATTTAGATGAGAAAAATTATGTAAAGCTATCAGTAGCATTTAATCTAGAACAAGGTACTGTAGGTAAGCTAAACAAAGCAGTTTATGGCTCAAAACAAACCTCAAGATTTTGGAATTTATTGTTTGGCAGGACTGTTGAAGGTATAGGTTTTGTTCAAAGCAATGCTGAAGAGTGTCCATATACTTATTGAGACTTAAGCACTAAGGTTTATGTTTTGTTATATGTAGATGACATCATGATAAGGTGAAAACTGAAGAATTCAAATTAGCTTTATGAAGCAAATTTAAAATGAAAGATTTTGGAGGTTTGAGACTGTTCTTGGGAACTAAAATACAGAGAAGGGAATAATTTTGAGTCACAAAAATTATCTGGATAATCTGCTGGAGATGTCTGATTAGAATTAATGCAAGTCAGTTGACACACCCATGGAACTGAATTAAAGAGAAGTTGGGGTTTATAAGAGACTGCATGAGAAAGTGCCTTCCAGTGAATTATGAGGCTGCCTGTTTTATGTAACTCAAATAACATGGTCTGACATAAGCTATACTGTTAATTACTTCAGTCACCATCAAAGTAATCCAAAGAAATTACATTGGAAAGGTTTAAAAAGAGTACCATGTTGCATAAAGACACAACAGTAGATGGAATGCATTATAAAAGTGAGGCAGACAATGAAGCTTTAGTAGTTATGCTAATGCTGACTGAGCCAAAAGCTCAGATGGAAAATCAACATCAGGATATGATATCAACCTAATTGGTAATATTGTCAGTTGGGGAACTAAAGGGAAAAGAAAGGCAAATTTCTATAGGATTGTCTTCTGCAGAAGCAGAATTTGTATCATTGCGACTTTTGCTGTAGAATATTTGTGGTCTCAGAAGCAGTTCGAGGAGCTAAAAATTATTTTTTCATCTATAGCGGGCCTACTTAAAAAATGATGAAATTGCAGAGATGTCATATGTGTCATTTACATGAAATCCTCTTACAGACCTGAAGCAAAAACTGAAGGGCGGAGTTGGTGACAACATGACTAGAACACAAGCATGCTCAAGTGACACACTTGTCCCACATTTGCTTACATCATCCTGTTAACACATCTAATTTTATATTAATGATTTCTGGAAAGTTCTACACCTCTATTGTTTGCAAAATATTGGTAAATTCCAAAAACTTTAAGTAGGTACCACTGTGAACATTCTCCACTCATGAGGCAGTATAACTTCATTGTACACTCCTGGAAATGGAAAAAAGAACACATTGACAACGGTGTGTCAGACCCACCATACTTGCTCCGGACACTGCGAGAGGGCTGTACAAGCAATGATCACACGCACGGCACAGCGGACACACCAGGAACCGCGGTGTTGGCCGTCGAATGGCGCTAGCTGCGCAGCATTTGTGCACCGCCGCCGTCAGTGTCAGCCAGTTTGCCGTGGCATACGGAGCTCCATCGCAGTCTTTAACACTGGTAGCATGCCTCGACAGCGTGGACGTGAACCGTATGTGCAGTTGACGGACTTTGAGCGAGGGCATATAGTGGGCATGCGGGAGGCCGGGTGGACGTACCGCCGAATTGCTCAACACGTGGGGCGTGAGGTCTCCACAGTACATCGATGTTGTCGCCAGTGGTCGGCGGTAGGTGCACGTGCCCGTCGACCTGGGACCGGACCGCAGCGACGCACGGATGCACGCCAAGACCGTAGGATCCTACGCAGTGCCGTAGGGGACCGCACCGCCACTTCCCAGCAAATTAGGGACACTGTTCCTCCTGGGGTATCGGCGAGGACCATTCGCAACCGTCTCCATGAAGCTGGGCTACGGTCCCGCACACCGTTAGGCCGTCTTCCGCTCACGCCCCAACATCGTGCAGCCCGCCTCCAGTGGTGTCGCGACAGGCGTGAATGGAGGGACGAATGGAGACGTGTCGTCTTCAGCGATGAGAGTCGCTTCTGCCTTGGTGCCAATGATGGTCGTATGCGTGTTTGGCGCCGTGCAGGTGAGCGCCACAATCAGGACTGCATACGACCGAGGCACACAGGGCCAACACCCGGCATCGTGGTGTGAGGAGCGATCTCCTACACTGGCCGTACACCACTGGTGATCGTCGAGGGGACACTGAATAGTGCTCGGTACATCCAAACCGTCATCGAACCCATCGTTCTACCATTCCTAGACCGGCAAGGGAACTTGCTGTTCCAACAGGACAATGCACGTCCGCATGTATCCCGTGCCACCCAACGTGCTCTAGAAGGTGTAAGTCAACTACCCTTGCCAGCAAGATCTCCGGATCTGTCCCCCCATTGAGCATGTTTGGGACTGGATGAAGCGTCGTCTCACGCGGTCTGCACGTCCAGCACGAACGCTGGTCCAACTGAGGCGCCAGGTGGAAATGGCATGGCAAGCCGTTCCACAGGACTACATCCAGCATCTCTACGATCGTCTCCATGGGAGAATAGCAACCTGCATTGCTGCGAAAGGTGGATATACACTGTACTAGTGCCGACATTGTGCATGCTCTGTTGCCTGTGTCTATGTGCCTGTGGTTCTGTCAGTGTGATCATGTGGTGTATCTGACCTCAGGAATGTGTCAATAAAGTTTCCCCTTCCTGGGGCAATGAATTCACGGTGTTCTTATTTCAATTTCCAGGAGTGTATTTGTGCAGTCAGTTTTTGAGAAGGTAATAAATCTACTCACAGTCCACCTCAGAATAGCTTATTTGTTAACAAGTCAATTTCTTCTTTGCCCTATGAGACAACAGCAGAATTTGATAAGTGCTGTATGTCTGTTGAATGTCTTTTGGTTCTTAACAAACTCTCTAAAACTGGTGTCTGTCTACATAAATTTATGTGTAGTAAGAAGCAAAATGTCACTTCACGGCATTGTCTTGCAAGTAAAGAACTAGAATCTGGTTGGGGAACTGAAACTTGAGCAGTCCTCTAATTTCCATAAATTATCTAGTTCTTTTCCTGACATACATCTTCATGAATGTACATAGTGTGTATCAAACATCTTCAAAGCTATTTTGCATGTCTATGACACAATCAAAAAACAAAACATTCAGGGAAATTTATTACTTCCAGACAAATTCATTTCAGCACATTTAATCAGAAACTGAGGAATGCATACATTATAAAACAAAAAATATTTCTGGCTAATATTGATAAATGCAAATACAGGTGTAAATAACACAAGTTGAGGTCACTGTCTTTGTTAGTAGTAAAGCATATGTTGGTTTCATTTAATAAATAAACAGTCACATTTGTGGCTAATGTACGGGCAGGTTGCAAGTTGTGTTCAGATAGCTCTGTCGAAATGTAAGTCTTGCATTCAATCCCAGTCTGAGACACAGTTTTAATCTGCAGAAGATTCAGAGCATTAAATTTATTTGTCAATGCCTATCACACAAGAACTGTGAAGAGAAAGAGCATGGTAGACATGCTATACCTCCTCTACCCCCTGTCCACATCATTTGATGCTCTTAGATTGACTGGTTTAGGCTTCTCACTCTGATGTGAGCATGTTCATTCAGAAAACTGCTGGGGTTGTTTTCACCTTGGATGGTGCTTCCTGGGGGTCATCCAAATCACCTCTAGCTACTGTATTCCCATCAGCAAATATCCCTACAAGCCTTTCAGGACCACCAGCAGCAGGTGATCCAGGATGTACTTCCATTTGTACCCCTTCAGGTCATGGCGCCACCATTCTACACATTGCACTTTAATGAGTACCATTTGGAATCAATGAGCTCATTCTGGGTGTAACAATTTGTGAGGATATGAAATGGAATCATCATATAGGCTCAGTTGTAGCTGAGGCAGGTTGCTAGTTCAAATGAAGGATACTGGAAGAATGCAGTCTATAAACAAAACAAACTAAACTGCTAACAGATGACTTGTGTGTTCCTTCTAAGAATATCGTTCAGATATGTGTGACCCATACCAAACGGGACATTATACACAAAAGTGCCAAAGAAACTGGCATAAGCATGTGTTTAAAAAAAAAAAAAAAAAGTAAGTTTCAAATGCCTCTAAGCACTATGGGACGTAACTTCTGAGGTCATCAGTCCCCTAGAACTTAGAACTACTAAAACCTAACTAACCTCAGGACATCACACACATCCATGCCTGAGGCAGGATTCGAGCCTGCGACTGTAGCAGTCACGCGGTTCCAGACTGTAGTGCCTAGAACCACTCGGCCACCCTGGCCGGATATTCAAAAATAGAGATATGTAAACAGGCAGAATACAGTACTGGGGTGACAATGCCTATATAAAATAAAAAGTGTGTGGCACAGTTGTTAGATCAGTTACTGCTGTTACAATGGCAGTTTATCAAGATTTAAGTGCGTTTCAACATGGTGTTATAGTCAGCACGCAAGTGATGGGACACAGCACTTCCGAGTTGGCAATAAAGTGGGGATTTCCCCATATAACCATTCCACAAGTATACAGTGAATATCAGGAATCGTGTAAAACATCAAATCTCTGACATTGCTGCAGCTGGAAAAGATCCTGCAAGAACGGGACCATCGATGATGGTAGAGAATCGTACAAAGTGACAGAAGTGCAAACCTTCTGCAAATTGCTGCAGATTTCAGTGCTGGGCCATCAACAAGTGTCAGCATGTGAACCATTCAACAAGAAATTATTGATATGGGCTTTCAGAGCTGAAGGCCCACTTGTGTACCCTTGATGACTACGCGACACAAAGCCTTACGTCTTCCCTGCACCTGTCAACATCGGCATTGAAAAATATGTTGCCTGGTCAGGCAAGTCTTGTTTCAAATTGTATTGAGTGGATGGAAGTGTACGGGTATGGAGATAACCTCATGAATCCATGGACCCTGCATGTCATCAGGGACTGTTCAAGCTGGTGGAGGCTCTGTAACGGTGTGGGGCATGTATAGTTGGAGTGATACGGGACCCCTGATACATCTAAATGCAGCTCTGACAGGTGACATGTATAAAAGTTTCCTGTCCGATCACCTGCATCCATTCATGTCCATTGTGCATGGATAGCCCTGCAGGATTCATAGTGTCAATTCCCTCCCACTACTTCAGACATCAGTCGAGTCCATGCCATATCGTGTTGTGGCACTTCTACATGCTAGCGGGGGCCATACATGATATTAGGCAGGTGTACCAGTTCCTTTGGCACTTTAGTGTGTATTAAACATATACAAAGAACACATCCAACGAGTGGTGCAGACGTTTAATGATATAAAGACTGATGAAGGTGCATCCAGTCAGCTAATGTGGAGGTGGCTAACAGAATGTTTTGAAGGAGTTATGGAATTTTATTGGCAAATATGCAAACAAAAGGCAAGATTGGAACAACAACAATCATTAATGATCATCTGAGCAGAAAGTGAATGAATGACTCAATGCATTGCTATCAGTTTCCCTGGCCAAGTTTCAAATGGCTAAGTGTGAATGTGAGCAGAGCCAGAGTGAATATTACACAATTCCAGTCCCCAGGATTAGCCTACGCAGTGGTCCCTCTAGGAGCACTGTCTGAACTGTTGTAATTCTTTCGTCAGGCACTGCTGAAATTGCCTCCATACTGCACGGCAGCCCACATCATACCTTCAGAGCTTGCTTTGTGGCCACATGTGACCCTATATGGTTACCGCCAACACTTTACCACCCCTAGAAACTCCTTCATTTGAGCTCAAGGTTGACATCCTGATATTCTCAACTGCACCCTGCTGTTAACAGTTTCTTTGTAATCTCTAGCAAACTTATTTCTTTTCTAAATATGCAATAATGTGTACCTAGTGTTTGGGGTACACTGTCACTGTCATACTGTCCTCCTCAAAAGAATAAGATCCAATTACATGAACACCAGCTACCACACAGTGACAATGGGGTATGATGAGGCCTTTCATCAACTACACAAGGCTGTTCAGTGGTCCCAAAACAATAGTTATGTTTGCTTGTTAACTGAAAGTGAAAATGCACCTCCTAATGATTGCTTCTCTCACAATGGCACCATTCTCAGGTTTCCTCTTTTTTTTATCAGGGTCTAGTGGCACCTTCTTAAGCATGTTTCCTGTAGTTCTGAAAGCTGTACCCCTTCATAGGACTATATCGTGACTTGGAGCTGTGAAAATAATATGCAGTGAAATATCCTATGCATTTTAATAACAGACTCTGCATTTAGAACAAAGTTATTGTATGAGAACATGCAGTGGTCTACCATCCATTTTTTCCTTGCTACTGACATGGCAGAAAGTTTTGACATGAATGACGTATCAACTGTCTGCTTACCACTACCAACAGCAGTGCATGAACCAATCAAAAAAATGTCTATTTCCTGTAGGTCACCCCATATCTGTTCCACTCAGTGTCCTAATCCATAAATTTTGCTCTGTGTGGTCTCATCTAGTACTATGGACACTATTTCCTGATGTCATTAACACATCCCATAATTCTGTCCCTTCTTCTTGTACTTTCCATTTAATTCTTTACTTGCCAGATCTGATGAGGGACTTGATTCTCTTCTTTCCTAATTTTTCCACAGTTCATGATTATTTTTCATACAGTGCTGTGCTTCAGAGTGTAATATTACTACGTTAACAATTTACAAATATGAAAATTTATAACTTCATGTTGTGCTTCAATTGATTCATCAAAAAGAAGCTTTTTAACACAGGAAGTGGATGACACAGCAGTACTATACAGTTCATACTAAGAAATATTACCTTTTAGCTCAAATTTTTCTGGAAAAACTGCACATTCAACTGAAAAGAGTCCAGGTTTTTTTAGTTTGAGGTGTTTTCTGGTATTCAGATAAAAAGCTGGACACCTAGTCTGACTTAAGACTCGAATTTTTTGTAAATTTAATTTTTTTTCCTTATTGTTATTTTTAAACCTGTTGACAGGCAGACCAGCAGCAGCATACTACGCCGCTCTTTGGCCTCAGAGAAACATAAAAGAGACAAATGAAGACAATCTGAGATAAAAATATGGTGGACATATAAACAGAGACAAACACAGGCGTAGAGTCCAAGATAAAATTTGTTCAGACACTTGGGCACATTCATAGACGAAAATTATCACACGTGAATGTAGGTGCGCAAAACGAATAACACTGAACCACTTCAGCACAAAATGACGGCACACACAGAAACACGAGGCATTGATCTCCGGCGCGCGAAAGTTCACTAACCGTGTACGAGTCCGGGGACCTGCCAAGAGAGGAGGAGGGTGGTGAGAGAGGGGAGAGGAGATGCCATGGGCAGGGGAGATAGGGGGAAATGAGGAAGGGGGAGGGGAAGCCCAGAGGAAGAGGGGTGGAGGAAGGGGATGGGTGAAAAGGAAAGAGAAGGGAGGGAGGGTGCCGAAAGGAAAGGACACAGGAAACGGGTAGATGAAGGGGAGGAGGACATCATCAGGGAGGAGGAGCTGGCGGAAGTCACCTTGGGAGAGGGTAAGGAGGGTGGAGAGATGGAGACCAGGTGGGACATGGGAATACAGGCGCGGCAGCGGGCAGGGGTGGGAGAGGATGGGTGAGACAAGCGGGTGAGGAGGATCGAGTTTGCGGGAGGTGCACAGGATCCATATCCTTTCAAGGAAAAGGAGGAGGTGGGGGAAGGGGATGAGATCGTACAGGATCCGCGTGGGGGAGGGGAGACGGATGTGATAGGCGAGGCGGAGAACATGGCGTTCAAGGATTTGGAGGAATTTATAAAAGGTAGGGGGGGCGGAGATCCAGGCCGGATGGGCGTAACAAAGGATAGGGCGGATGAGGGATTTATAGGTGTGGAGGATAGTGGAGGGGTCCAGGCCCCACGTACGGCCGGAAAGGAGCTTGAGGAGACAGAGTTGGGAGCTTGCCTTGGCTTGGATTGTCCGCAGATGGGGGTTCCAGGAGAGGCGACGCTCGAGGGTGACGCCAAGGTACTTGAGGGTGGGGGTGAGGGCGATAGATGGTGGGACAGAAATCAAGGAGGCGGAAGGGAGGGGTGGTTTTGCCTACAATGATCGCCTGGGTTTTGGAGGGATTGACCTTGTGCAACCACTGGTTGCACCAGGCGGTGAACCGGTCAAGATGGGATTGGAGAAGGTGTTGGGAGCGCTGCAGCGTGGGGACAAGTGCAAGGAAGGCGGTGTCATCGGCAAACTGGAGAAGGTGGACGGAGGGTGACGGCGGCGGCATGTCCGCCGTATACAAAAGGTACAGAAGGGGGGAGAGGACGGAGCCTTGGGGCACACCGATGGAGGGGAAGAAGGTGTAGGAATCTGTGTTATGGATGGTGATGTAGTAAGGACGGTGGGAGAGAAAGGAGCCGATCAGACGGACGTAGTTAATGGGAAGGGCGAAGGTTTGGAGCTTGAAGAGTAGGCCAGAATGCCATACGCAGTCATAAGCACGTTTGAGGTCCAGGGACAGGAAGATTGTGAAGCGACGGGAATTAAGCTGGTCGGAAAGGAGATGAGTGAGGTGAAGGAAAAGGTCGTCGGAAGAGAAGGACGGCCAAAAGCCACTCTGGGTAACGGGAAGGAGGCGATGCTGGCGGAGATGCTGGTGGATGCGTCGAGTGAGGATAGATTCCAGGAACTTGCTGAAGACCGAGGTAAGGCTGGTGGGACGGTAGGAGGAGATGGCGGACGGCGGTTTGCCAGGTTTAAGGAACATCAGGATATGGGAGGTTTTCCACAGGTCGGGGTAGTAACCGGTGGACAGGACTACATTGTGGAGCCTGGCCAGAGTGGAGAGGAAAGAGACAGGAGCTTCACGAAGGTGACGGTAGGTGACACGATCGTGACCAGGAGCGGTGTTGCGTTTGGTGCAGAGTGTAACAATGAGATCCTGTGTAGTGATAGGGGCATTGAGTTCTGTGTGTGCAATGTTGCCCAAGTACTGGAAACCAGGTGCGAGGGGAGGGACAGAGGTGTCAGTTCGATCACGGACATCCGGGAAGAGGGAGTAATCGAACTGGGGATCATCGGGGATGGAAAACACATCGGAGAGGTAGGAGGCAAAGTGATTGCCCTTACTAAGGGTGTCAGGGAAGTGGCGATCATCATGGAGAAGAGGATAGTAGGGGGAGGGTTTAGTTCCGGTAAGGCGACGGAAGGCTGACCAGAACTTGGACGAGTTGATAGGTAGGGTAGCATTTAAACGGGTGCATGTCTGTCGCCAGTCCCGGCGTTTCTTAGCCGTGAGCAAATTACGAATGTGTCACTGGAGTTGCCGGTGGCGTCGTAGTGTGTCCGGGTCATGCGTGTGGAGGAAGGCACAGTAGAGACGGCGGGATTCACAGAGGAGGAGGACGGCCTGTGGGGGTAAGGTAGGATGGTGGGGGTGGATGGCGACAGTAGGGAAGTGGGCCTCCACGGCCTTAGACAAGGTCTGCTGGAGAAAGGAAGCGGCATGGGTTACATCGTCAGGGTGGTGGTAGGCGAAGGGGTGGCTATCGACCTGGGTGGAGAGGGTATCATGGTAGGCATTCCAGTTGGCACGGGAATAGTCATGGACGTTGTGGTGTCACCGCCAGACACTGCACTTGCTAGGTGGTAGCCTTTAAATCGGCCGCGGTCCATTAGTATACGTCGGACGTTGTGGTGTCACCGCCAGACACTGCACTTGCTAGGTGGTAGCCTTTAAATCGGCCGCGGTCCATTAGTATACGTCGGACCCGCATGTCGCCACTATCAGTGATTGCAGACCGAGCGCCGCCACACGGCAGGTCTAGAGAGACTTCCTAGCACTCGCCCCAGGTGTACAGCCGACTTTGCTAGCGATGGTTCACTGACAAAATACGCTCTCATTTGCCGAGACGGTAGTTAGCATAGCCTTCAGCTACGTCATTTGCTACGACCTATCAAGGCGCCATTATCAGTTGCTATTAATCTTGTGATTCATGCACCGTCAGACCGACGTTCACCATTAACAGATTAAAGTTAAGTATTCCACCAGCTACGTCCGTTTTTCTAAATTCTAATTTCCTTGTCCTGTTCCAGACCTCACGCCAGCCTGCGTGAGCTAAAATGCATGCCTTTCGGCTTCCTCTATTCCTACGGGTTGGCTCTCATGCCAATCCACAACAGACGTACTTAGGGGGAGGGTCATTACGAGGGTCGGGGCGGGGGCGACGACCGTCTGAAATGGTGAGGAGGACAGGGAGATGGTCGCTACCAATAGGCTCCAGACATCCACCGTTATGCGGCCAAGGAGGTTGGGGGAGGAGAGGATAACATCGGGAGTGGAGTTGGATTCAGGACAAGTGTGCTGGGGGATGGGGATGAGGTCGCCTTGAAGGGAGGAGAGGAACTGATGCCACCGCCATAACTGGGCGGCGGAACGACTATGGATGTTGAGGTCGGCGGCGATCATGTAGTCGAAGGGAATAGAGGTGTTAGGGCAAACATAGATGGTGGCGCAGGTAACGGTAAGGCCGGGGAAGAAGAGATTAAGGATCAGGTGTTCGGTGGGGTCAGGAAGGAGAGGTTGGAGCCGAACTGGGGTCTGTCGGTGGTGACCAATGGCAACTCCGCCACGCGCAATCGGGAGGGGATTATCACAGCAGTGAAGGAGGTAGAGCGAAGTGTGGATGGTGTCGTGGGGTTGGAGGAAGGTTTCATTGACGAGGAAGGCATCCACGCGGTGGGTGGCAAGGGTGTGCAGGAAGAGGTTCTTGTTGGTGGGAAGGAAGTGGACGTTGTTGAAAACGATACAGTGCTGTCGCGCCATGACAGGGATTTAGACGAGGGTGTCAAGATGGGAGAAGGTGAAATGGGCCTGGTTGTTGGAGTAGGTGGCGTACATTTGTAGGTGGAAAACGGAACGGACGGCGAGGGAGATCTGTTGGAGGGTGTGGTGGCGCTGAAAAGGATGAACATTCTGAAGGACAATGGTGAGGAATTTGATGATGTCCTCAGCGGTAGAGGGTGGGCGAAAGGAATTGCCAGAAGGGGTGGGGCGTCCAGAGGGCGGACAGGAACGGTGAGTTCAGGAGTGGTAGGAGGGGGTCGGGCCTTTCATTTCTGGGAGTAAGTAGGATGAGGGAGGTAACGGGTATTGCAGGAGGGGGGGGGGGGATGGAGATTGGGGCACTGCCGTAAGAAGTGGGCTTGTCTACAGTGCGGGCAGGTGGGGGCCTCGCGGCACTCAGATGTCGTGTGTGCATTATACCGCAAACACCTCTGGCAGCGGAGGGATTGAGATGGGGAACGGGAGGGGTCAACTTTATAACGTTGGTTAAAGAGGAGGGCACCCTCCTTCAGGAGACGGTCTATGGATGGGGCGTGCTCGGAAAAGACCCGCATAAGGCGGGTGGGGCCGGCAGAGTTGTGATGCGGCGAACCGCACGCACCTCCAGATGAGGATGTGTCTGAAGCTCCGCCAACACCTCCTCCTCCGTGATCATCGGACTAAGCCGAGTGATCACAGCGGTGAGGGTTGGCGGGTGACACAGAGGTTGGGGTTGGTGGGAGGGAGGTGGGGAAGGAGCAGGGGTGAGGGAGGCATTAGGGCCAAAGTGGGTGACAGGGATGCTGGAAAGGAGATCTATGTGGAGGGTAGGGCTGGGGGAGGAGATGAGCACCGAATCATGGCGAGGAATGAGGAGGGAGATGGGGGCACCAGGAAAATTCTGGCGAAGGAAGAGGGTGAGGTTCCAGGCCTCAAGAAGGGAGGGATCAGGACGGGAGAGGAGGTAGCAGTAGGAGGAGGGGGTGGAGGAGGAGGAGGAGGGGGCAGGGACAGGCGGGGGAGACATCTATGGCATCATGGGCTGAGGAAGGGGGACAAGGCGGAGCCTTTTTGGGAGTAGAGGAGGCAGGGGTGCCACTGGGGCGCTTGACGGCGGCGGAGGAGGTGTGGGGGATAGGAGTGACTGGAATGTGGCGGGGAGTGACAGGTCCCAGTGCAGAAGTCGGCGCCGGAGATGGTGAGGGCGATGGCGAAGGCGATGGTGAAGACGGTTATGATGAAGGCGAAGGGGAGAGTTGAGCGTGGGCCGTAGCCCTCCGGGCGACCACCCTAGCGGGGGCTGCAGAAATGGAAGGAGCAGAGGGAGGGAGTCGAGGGAAGGGATCAGAGGAGGCTCGGGAGGGAGGAACCGGGGATGGGGCGACAAACAGTGAGGGAGATGGGAGAGTGAGGAGTGGGGGGGGATGGACTGAGGGGGGAGTGATGTGGCACACCACGTGATAGTGGTGGCGGCGGCGGAGGGGGATGTGTATATGATGGTAGTGGTGGTGGCAGTAGTGGCGGTGGTGGGGGTCGACATTACGAGAAGGGGAAAAGCACAGGACAGGACAAAGAAGCAAATGAGGGACGGGCAAGGCGACGAGAAACACAGAGGAAATGGGACGGCGAAACTACGAAGGAGACTGGGGCCGAAGCCCCACTCTGCTGCTGCTGGCGGGGGAGGCGACCTGGCTGGACGGCCGGTGGGGACGCTGCTGCTGCTGGATGCAGCTGGCTGCTGGATGCTGGACGCTGCTGGCTGCTGGACGCTGCTGGCTGCTGGCAGGAACCGCTGCTGGACACTGGCTGCTGGCAGGAACCGCTGCTGGCTGCTGGCTGCTGGCAGGAACCGCCGCCGGCCGCTGGACGCTGGCTGGGACCGCTGCTGGACGCTGGCTGCTGGCGAGAACCACTGCTGGCTGCCGGCGAGAAACCGCTGCTGGCTGCTGGCTGCTGGCTGGACTGCTGCACGTTGACGGGCTGGCTGGCACCTGCAACACCTATCGCTTCAATTGGTACTGTAATCGCACAATCGAAGGGCGGTATTCAAACGAATTACCGCTGGAGGTGTGTAAATTTAAGAATTATTAGTAAATTTAAGAAATTTTCTGAACGCCACATACACAAAAATTGACCAAAACAGCAAAATTGCCACTAACTAATGGAGACTAAGCCTAAGACTGAGACACATGGGCTCAGGTTCTTGGCTGTTCATATATTACAAAAATCACAATTTATACAGATATTGTAGAGGACAAGGGGTAATTGTTAGGAAATATGGTGCAAAATGGTGATTTAGTGTGTTTCAGTGCGCGATATGCCAGCCTCACGGCAGACAGCGAACAAAGGCTAGCCAGCGCGTTATGCAGGTGACACAGTTTTTCAATAAGCTTCGGTAAGTGTGTACGTGCGCAGCAGCCATCAGAACGTAGCATTAGCAGAATTACGCAGGCGCGGGCCGAATGTGGCGCTGTTGCGTTAGCCAACTCATCAAGAACCTTCTAATAAACATGCCGCTGCGTAACCGGCAAATTCAGCTGTGGTCTGCACTATTTATGGGCATCAGAGGTGGACGTCGGCATTCGGTTCGACCGATTGGGCGTTCGGTCAGTGACACGCAGTCATCATCAGTGACGCTGTCGCCGAGGACTAGCCGGCGGGGGGCGTCGCCTGCTGATGCACTGGCGACTCCCGGCGCGCTGGGCCGGGCCTCGTGCCACTATCCTCCTGCCGCCTGCGCAGCCGCTGACCGAGCACGGCGTCGCGTTCATTGGGCTGCGTGCATCAGCACGTCTCCACCACGACACGTGCGGTGGGGCTGAGCTACCGGAAAATGTATTGGGGGAACCAACAATAAAGAGGAAGATCGCCAAAAACAGCCATCTTCTTTTTAATATAATCCATTATGGAGTCGAGGTAGCAGTTGTCGTTATACTGGTTATCACTGTTAGCATTCAACCGCAATTCTTATTCATGTACAGGGTGATTCAAAAAGAATACCACAACTTCAGGAATTTAAATCTCTGCAACGACAAAAGGCAGAGCTAAGCACTATCTGTCGGCGAATTAAGGAAGCTATAAAGTTTCATTTAGTTGTACATTTGTTCGCTTGAGGCGCTGTTGACTAGGCGTCAGCGTCAGTTGATGCTAAGATGGCGACCGCTCAACAGAAAGCTTTTTGTGTTATTGAGTATGGCAGAAGTAAATCGACGACAGTTGTTCAGCGTGCATTTCGAACGAAGTATGGTGTTAAACCTCCTGATAGGTGGTGTATTAAACGTTGGTATAAACAGTTTACAGAGAATCGGTGTTTGTGCAAAGGGAAAAGTTCTGGACGGCCGAGAACGAGTAATGAAAATGTAGCACGCATCCAGCAAGCATTTGTTCGCAGCCCAGGAAAATCGACTCGCAGAGCTAGCAGAAAGCTGCAAATTCCACAATCAACTGTATGGAGAGTCCTACGAAAAAGGTTAGTTATGAAACCTGAACGTCAACTACCCGAGGCGATGGATCGGCCGCCAGGCAGCCCGTGACAGAGCACTTCATCACTGGCCTCCAAGAAGCCCTGATCTTACCCCCCTGCGATTTTTTCTCATGGGGGTATGTTAAGGATATGGTGTTTCGGCCACCTCTCCCAGCCACCATTGATGATTTGAAACGAGAAATAACAGCAGCTATCCAAACTGTTACGCCTGATATGCTACAGAGAGTGTGGAACGAGTTGGAGTATCGGGTTGATATTGCTCGTGTGTCTGGAGGGGGCCATATTGAACATCTCTGAACTTGTTTTTGAGTGAAAAAAAACCTTTTTAAATACTCTTTGTAGTGATGTATAACAGAAGGTTATATTATGTTTCCTTCATTAAATACACATTTTTAAAGTTGTGGTAGTCTTTTTGAATCACCCTGTATTTTAACAACGCGTTTCAAGAGACAATGCTCTCATCATCAGGTTGTAAAGTCTATGTCATGAAATTAAACGGACTAAAAATACAGAACTAGAAATACAGAAGTATAAATGTTAAATAAGGCATTAAAGTTTAATATTGAGCCGTCATTTGACAAGAAGATCGCGAAAGAAGTAATTGCCCTCACTAAAATGACAACAGAAATTGCCAAATTAAATAATAATGAAACTGGGCATGTCGGTCATAAGCTACATAAAATAGTAAAAAATGAACTAAATAAGCGAAATAGTGTTAATCATAAGACTAGAGCAGACCGACTAACTGTCGATTCTATAAATAAAAAAACTTAATGAAGAGAAAGCTATTGCCACGAAAGCGGATAATGGGAATACGGTCGTAATATTAAAAGAGGAGGAGTACGTTTCGAAGACCTTAGCGTTTTGTCGAAAATAGCATTACGGAAATTCCAAAAGACATAACAGCTAATTTCCAAATTAAGCTAAAAAATGTTCTTAAACGCACACACTTCCTGCTGACAGAAGCCGAAAAAAGAAGATGTGTTATCATGAATCCAACGGCCCCCAAATTAAGATCACAGGTGAAGATATATAAAGATCTGCATCCGGTTCGTCCGATTGTTAACGGTCGAAATAGTCCAGCATATAAAATAACGAAATTGTTGAACCAAATTCTGAAAAAGGCTTACGTGTATAAAAATAACTATTCGGTGCGTGGCAGTATGATCATGATAGGTGAAATTAAAGATACGCCAGTCACTGACACTTCCCGTTTGGTTTCGTTGGATGTTAAGAACTTATACTCCAGTGTTCCGGTTAACGAAACTATAGAAATCATTAAGTGAAATTTCCTTAAATACGGTAAAATTTCAACGCAAGAGACAATTTATTGAACTCCTACAGCTCATTACTAGTTTTAATTATTTTACGTTTAATAACAAATTTTATATTCAAAACGATGGGTTAGCCATGGGGTCCAGTATTTCAGGAACTATGGCGGACATTTTTATCCACGACCTTGAAGATAAAGTTCTAAATTCTGACGATAACATTATGGATAAAATTGTTTATTACAAACGTTATGTTGACGACACTCTGTTACTTGTCGATGGTTCCCGTGAGGACATTGAGGAAATAGTAAAAAAGTTCAACGACACACATCATAAAATAGAATTTACCGTGGAGTATGAAACTGACAATTGTTTACAGTTCCTGAACCTGAATATAAAAAAGCAGGGCAACAAACATGCGTTCTCCGTTTATAGCAAACAAACTACGACTGATGCCGGTGATCCCGAATGATTCATGCCATCCGCAGGCTTATAAAGAAGCTGCTTTCCGTAGTCTCGTGCATAGGGCAGTCAATATACCTGTGAGCGAAAAAGATAGGGAGACTGAAATTAATACCGTTAAGAGAATAGCGATGAATAACGGTTACAGAATAGATATGGTTAAAAAACTGTTAGGGAAAAGTAATAAGCGCAAACAGAAAAAACCTGATGGAGAGAAAGTGAAAATTATCACGATGCTATACTACGGAACAGTCTCACAAAAGATAGCAAATATTTTTAAGTCATACGATGTTAAAATAGCTTTTCAGACTAATAACTTAGTGAGGTATAGCCTTAAGCACGATATTGGCGAGAAGAGAAATAAGTTTGAAAGTTCGGGAGTTTATAAGATTCAGTGCAGATCTTGTGATGCAAAATATATAGGGCAGACAGGAAGATCATTCGCGATCCGGTATAAAGAACATAAAGATGCGTTCAGGTTAGGAAATTATGACAGATCAGCTGTTGCGAACCATATATATGAAACAGGCCTTCCCCTTAATAGCATAGAAGATAACGTAGAAATATTGCATGTAGAAAAGAAAGGGAGGAAACTTGATATACTAGAGGAATTCGAGATAGCTATCCATGAAAAGAAACAAAGCAATATTCTAAATGCACAAGATAATTTTAAACAAATGAGATTTTTTAGCGGGTTTTTAGAATTATTTTAGGGTAGGTATGCGACTTTAAACTTGTAGCATGTCACTGACGGAGTTGTGAGAGGCTAACGATGGCAGACCAATGCAATAAGGAAATAAGGCGCCCAATAGCATAGCGTTACCGTCAAGCACACGGCTGTAACCACGCCGCAACACCTAGGCACGTCAGTCCACAACAGCTCCCGAGCCGGCACAGTGCGACAGCGTACTTGGTAGCTATGGGACGTCCATCGACTTGTGTCAACAACTTTAATGTAAGACGAGGACCCACAGTCCAATATACTTTTAATTCTGTTTTACTCTATGGACTTCCCAACTATTTGTGATGGTATTTTGTCTTTTTAGTCCGTTTAATTTCATGACATAGACTTTACAACCTGATGATAAGAGCATTGTCTCTTGAAACGCGTTGTTAAAATATATGGATAAGAAACGCGGTTGAATGCTAACAGTGATAACCATCCATCTTCTTCTACCCAGCCACGCCCTACAACCCTGACCACGTCACCCGCTCTGGTCATCCTATTACAAGTGGTGTCAGTCAGGCGACCTGCTCATCACACACTCCTGTTACAATCAGTGACAATAGTGGTCTTCGCCCTGGATTTGGAAGAAATTGTGGATGTTAATCGACGATGGTATGTGGCACCTGAGAAGTGCAACAATGCATCAGCAACTCCTGCAACATGACAAGTAAGTGTCAATTTTTCGTTTGGTGGTTTGTCTGAACCTGTAGCATAGTCCGTCTTCCCTATCTGTTCTTCTTTCTGGGCTTACTGTAGTCTTGATTCGATAGCTGGTAGTGATGGAGCAGTCTGTGTCAGCCGAGGTGGCTATTCAGCAGCTGCATGAGCAAGTGTCGGAATTAGAGATAGAGCTTTCTGGGTCTAATGAAGCGAGCAAGGAACGGTTTCCTGTTAATGCAGTAATTCTTGACACTAATGCAGCATTGGTCACCCCTTTCTCAGGAAAAGCTGGGGAGGATGTTATGATTTTTTTTTAGAACCTTAGCACAGCCACTATTTTGGGAAATTGGGGTGCAGAAAAACTTTTGCATGTGGCTAAGCTGAAAGTAACTGGGGATGCCAGGGTGTACGTTACATGCCATGAAGAATTAAGGGTTGCTCGGACATTTGAAGTATTCAAAAAACGGTTGCTGGAAAGATATCGGAGGAAAAATACGTCTAGATATTATCGGGAACAATTGAATAGAATGTATCAAAGGAATGGGGAATCAATAGAAGCTTTTGTAGATCGAATTCGAAAAATTAATATTAATACCTATGAGATGACGGATTCCGATAGGGTTAATGAAGCCATTCTGCAGGAAGCTGAGCAGAGGGCACTAGACGCATTTTTGCGGGGAATACAGCCCGAAATCTCCCGCAAAATTAGGATGTAATTCCCTAAGACTCTCAATGAGGCAGTCGGAATCGCTGTGGCTTTAGAGGGACAAAAACGCGGGACAGGAAAGCAGTGTTTAATGTAGAAATAAAATGTTTCAGATGTGGTCGGATGGGGCACATTAGACGCTATTGCAAGGAAGTGCAGTGCAGGAAATGCAGACGTTGGGGTCATATGGAGCGTAATTGCAATGGGTCCTGGCAGAAACACGATAGGAAACTCTGCAAGGTGGGCCTCACCCCCCCCCCCCCCCCCCCTCAGTTAAACGGGGCAGGGGATGGTGTGTCCACTGTGCGACATCCCCGGTAAGGATTAATGCTAGTGCAGAATCAGTGGCAGACTTTTTTCTGACCAGCTTCGTGAGGGACAGACTGTGTAAATTTTTATTGGATATCGGGTCTCAGGTATCCGTGGCGAGTAGAAATGATCTCGGTAAAGTAGAATTAATACCACCACGCTGGGCGTTAAGTGGCGTGGGTGGGGGACAGGTGAAGTCACTCGGATCAGCGGTGTTAAACATCCGAGTGGCAATGAGGAACTTCCAGGTGAAGGTAGAAGTTCTTCCAGTTGTTGGCAGCAGCTATGATGCATACTCGGAATGGATTTCCTGGTTGCGCATCGCGCAAAAGTTAACCTGGAACGGCGTACAGTAGAACTGGACGGAATACAATTTAGCCTAGGTTCTGCGGCCGAAAAACCATTACTGTTGCAAGGAACCGCCCAGACGTCGGGTCCCTTAGGGTTAACTCGCGGGATACTATACCGAAGTGTACAGGGAAAGTAATCTGGGCAGATGTTGGAGCTAGCGTGCCGGTAAATTCGTTGTGTGTCGTTGAACCTTTGTCTGAGAATGAGCCGCTGGATAAAATGAAGTGTTTTACGCGCCGTAGCGTGTCCTACGTGCGGGAGATAGAAGGAAAAAAGGTTGTGCCTGTCAGTATTGATTAATTTCGGCCTTGAAGAGGTGCAGATAGCACGAGGTACCGTAATAGCGAATCTGAAGATAATAGGGGAAGATGAACTGGATAAGGATTTTGCAGCAGATTACACAACGCCGGGAGAGTATGTCAGCTGGTTCGCACTGAGGGGTAAAGTAGCACATTTAGAAGGGCAAGACAGAGAGGTCATGGAGAACCTTTTGACGGAATATAGAGAGTTATTTAATTCTCATGGTCCACTGCCCGCCACACCGTTAGTTCAGCATTACATCCCCACTGGGAATGAAGCACCGGTGTATAAACGTCCATATTGTGTTCTAAAAAGTTTACAGCCTGTCATGGAAGAATTTCTTAATCAACAGCTAAGGGATGGGATAGAAATCAGTAGTAGAATCTCTGGTCCGCTCCTATCGTAATAGTGGGTAAAAAATCACCTGATGGGGGCAAGGCATATCGTTTTTGTTGTGATTATAGTTTCCTGAATCAAAAAACTGTATCAGATGCATACCCAATGCCTAATATCACTGAAACTCTGGATGCTTTGGGTCAGTGTCGGTACTTCACGACCTTGGATCTTCGAAGTGGGTACCACCAGTTGGAGGTCGCCCCGGAAGAACGACCGAAGACAGCTTTTTCAACACCTACAGGTCATTTTCAGTATCGGCGAATGCCTTTCGGACTCAAAAATGCTCCGGCAACCTTCCAAAGGTTACTAGATAGCGTGTTACGAGGGCTGAAACCTCACCAGTGTATGGTATATTTGGATGACATAATTATTTTCTCAAAGGACGTGCAAAAACATGTGCGCCGTTTGCGCGAAGTTTTCGATCGTCTGAAAGCAGCGCAGTTAACTCTTCATATGGAAAAATGTCATTTTTTGTTGCAAGAATTCCGTTATTTAGGTCATATTATAGGACAGGAGGGTGTCCGCACGGATCCAAAACTTGTAGAGGCAGTAATGAATTTTACGACACCTACATAAGTAAAAGAGTTGCAGTCTTATTTAGGTCTCGCCAATTTTTACAGGAGGTATATTCCAAAATTTGCAAAAATTGCAAGGCCCCTCACGCAGTTGTTGAAGAAGTGAGCAAAATTTCACTGCTCAGCAGAGTGCAAAGAGGCTTTTCAAAAGTTAAAAAATTTGTTAACATCTAGTCCGGTTTTGACTTTTCCAGATTTTAGTAAACAGTTTATATTATCTTGTAACTCTAGCAATTTTGCTTTGGGCATTGTATTATCTCAGGAAACAGATGGGAAGGAACACCCAATAGCATATGCTTCCAGACAGCTAAACAATGCAGAAAAAAAATTACTCAACAACCGAGAAGGAGTTATTGGCATTAATTTTCGGAATAACCTTTTTCCGGTGTTATTTGTATGGACGACGTTTCAAGGTGATTACTGACCATGCAGTACTTAAGTGGTTGTTAGGGCTTAAAGACCTAATGAGTAGATTAACTAAGTGGGCTTTGCGTCTTAGTGAGTGTGATTTTGAAGTGATTCATCAACCGGGTAAATCGCACGGAAATGCGGATGGTCTGAGTCGTAAAGTATGCGCCATGGAATGCACAGGAATAAATGAAAACGAATGGGTGGAGGCACAAACTGCCGACACAGATTGTCAATGATTTACCTCGCAGCGACAGTTGGTCGTGGAAGACGGGATATTGTACCGTAAAACTAGGAGCGGTCCACACATAGTCGTACCAGAAAAATTGCGAAGCGAAATTTTAAGTCAAGCACATGATTCAATGTTTTCTGGTCATTCGGGTCGAAGAGCAACGGAAAGGAGGGTAGCACAGAGTTATTGGTGGTCAACGCGTAGGCAAGATGTCGATCAGTATGTAAAGAATTGCGTTCCGTGTGCTCAACGGACAGAATTGAGTCATCAGAGAATTGTGTTGCAACGACTACCAGAAGCGGATAGACCTCTCCAATTACTTGGCGTATACGTCTTAGGACCGTTTGTGCAAACACCAGCGTGTAATCGCTATGTTTTAACAATAAGAGATCATTTTTTGCCCTATGTGTCTATGACAGCTATTCCGGACCAGCGAGCCGAAACAGTGGCTCACGCCATGGTACATCAATGGATATTGAAATTCGGAACACCTGAAACTATAATTACAGATCAAGGGTCAAACTTTATGTCCGATTTGATGAAACATTTATGCAAGTTGTTGCATGTAAAGAAATTGAGAATGAGCGTGTTACACCCGCACGCTAATTGTCGGACCAAGAGAGTTCATCGTACAATAGCTAAGATGTTATGTTATTATGTAAATTCTCAACACAACAATTGGGATACCCTATTGGCGTTTGTAACTGCGGCGTATAACTCATAAGTGCATGAAAGTACAGGATTGTCTCCGTATGAAGTACTGTTCTGTCAGAAGATGGCTTCTCCGTTTGAATTGCTCAAGACCCCACCAGGAACCGACATTTCGGCTATTAAGGATTTATCCACAAAGTTGAAAACAATCTGGCGGCAGGTGAAAAAATGAACACTAAACCGTTAGAGAGACAGGACAAAGTTCACAATAGGAAGGCGGCTTTACCCAAATATCATGTAGGACAATGGGCGATGATGACTAATCTATATGTGCCAAAAAGGCAAAACTAAAAAATTTGTATCCCGTTATCAAGGTCCTTTCCAGGTGATCGAGATGACATCGCTGGTGAACGTAAAATTACAGCTTCCAACTCGCCCTACTATTGTGCATGTGAGCTGAATTAGGCCTTTCAAGGGGAATTTTGAGGAACTTCCTTCTTTGTCTGCAGTAACTTCTAGTGGAGAGAAAAATGAGTCTAAGAAAAAGAATAAGAAAGGAGTAGATAAACAAGGGAACCAAGTTATTTGCTCTTAGGCCACAAGTAAAAAGGAAGAGCTAGTGTGAGTTGTTTCTCAAGAGGCATGACGTTCTGGTAAGACCAGCAGTTCCAGCGTCATAGGTTGCGCTGAAGAGGGAAGGTGTGCACTATCTCTCAACATAGTTATTCTGTTTTGCTGTTGCAACTTAGCTGAAGCCTTGAAGGTACGTCCTATATCAAGTGGCGTTTTGTTCTCGCGACAAGCGGACATAATTATGTTCGGACATCAATGGACCTTAAGGGTGGACTGTAATATTCGGGCGATTGAAGACGAAATCTGTAAATTGGGGGATACATTTAATGAACTTCATTCCATGGTGGCTAATCAGTCAAGGTTTAATGACACACAGGGTAGTATCAGCTAGTACGATCAGCTTTTGCACGCTTACAAGCTCAGTTGCGGCAAACTGCAGGGTTAATCCCGCACGTCCGTAGGAAAAGACGATGGTTAGACGCAGGTGGCTGTATCCTAAAAACTGTTTTTGGGACCTCTGACGCGGAAGATATTAAAAGTGTTAATGAAACGCTACAGCAGGTACAGGATAATGCGATTAGCAACCAGGGAATGGTAGATCTTCTCACAACCCAATTAGAGAGTTTGGAGAAAGATGTAGTTAATAATACGTGCCAATTGCGAGCTTTGGCCGCGACCTTGATGTCCCACATTAAGGCCACAGCCGACACAACCAATCACGACTTGGGTATAATCAAGTACCGGTTGGATAACATCGATTCATAGCTGATAATCGCTAAGCTGCTCCGTTTTCTTGCTGATAGTATTACGGAAGCACGCATGGAAGCCACGGAACTACAGGAGGCTTTGTTGCACGCAGTGTGAAGGCACCTAACTCCGGTACTGTTACCTTTGGAACAACTTCAGGAAGGACTACGGAAAGTTCAATCGGAACTGCCCGCATCCCCGGAGCTACTGACGACATTAACAGACGAACACTTATCTCTGTACTTCAAAATGGCCACTGTTACCAGTATGCAGACGGGTATCCTGCTGAGAATTCATTTAACATGTAAGGACTGTAAATTTGAATGTCACGCCTTGCATATGTACCCAGTGAAGTGGGAAATTAACAGTGCGGGAAATACTGTTAGTGGCACATAACAGACAAGCTCATGCGTTCCTCACTGCACAAGACTTGCGGCGTTGTTGAACAGTTCCAGTTACCATCTGCCCCACGAAATTGTTACACACTGTTCCCAAATCTTGTCAGTATTCTCTATTCCACTCTCAAGAACCAGTCGCGGAGTGTCCTAAGGAAATTATAGCAGGCACGGTGCAGTTCTTTCAGCAAGTGGGTCCACATTGGGTATTTTCAGTAATGGAAAACATGGTCGTTATTTGCGTTTTTTACGAGCAGGGTAAGCAAGGGAGTACTCAAGGAATAGAATTGCAGGGGCAGGGACTGTTAATTAACGGCACACAGTGTGACATTTCAGGGCCAACTTTCCATTTACTAGCCGTGATTACTGGAGCTACAATCATGAACATAACATGCACATTGATCTATGTACCCGACCAACCGATGCAATTCGTCACGAAAGAAAATCTCACTCTTTTGAATAGCACATTAGACCCGACTTTGCTCGCCTCTTTGGACCGGATGCTAGCAGCTCAGGGTGGATGTATAACTATGGTACATCTTTTTCAACGAGTGCATGAGTACCGTAACGAGCATAAACAGTGCTTACTAGTTATTGGATCACCAACCACCGCCACCTGTATTTTTATCTTCGTCGTAGTGTTAGTGTACTATCGGCTCAAGAGGAAGGTAGCGGAAATCCCACCCCTTCCAACCTTTAACCTAAGGGTCCAGACAAAATCACTGAACAGTTCTGAGGCACTGCAGCAGAACACTGAGTAATGTTTATGGACAAAGATTAGACTGAGGATAGAAGTGAATCAATCGCATTTTGTGGTGTTTGTGAAGTGGACTGCACTTTTTTAAATTTTTTGTTGAATTCAGGGACGAATTCTTTTCGTACAAGGGAGGAATTATAGAGGACAAGGAGTAATTGTTAGGAAATATGATGCGAAATAGCGATCTAGTGTGTTGCAGTGTGCGATACACCAGCCTCACGGCAGACGGCAAACGAAGGCTGGCAAGCGCGTTACGCAGGTGACACAGTTTTACAACGAGCGTCGGTATGTGTGTACGTGCGCAGCAGCCATCAGAACGAAGCATTAGCAGAATTACGCTGGCGCGGGCCACATGTGGTGTGGTTGCGTTAGCCAACTCATCAAGAACCTTCTAATAAACATGCCGCCGCGTAACCGGCGGATTCAGCAGTGGTCTGCGCTATTTAAGGGCATCAGAGGTGGGTGTTGGCATTCGGTTCGACCGATTGGGCGTTCGGTCGCTGTCACGCAGTCGTCATCAGTGACGCTGTCCCCGAGGACCGGCTGGTGCAGGGCATCGCCCGCTGCAGCACCGGCGACTCCTGGCGTCGTCACGAGCCACCGTGTTTGCAGGAGGCGCACTGGGCCAGGCCTCGTGCCACTAACCTCCTGCTGGCTGCGCAGCCACTGACCAAGCGCGGCGTTGCGTTCCCCGGACTGCGTGCATCAGCACGTCTCCACCAAGACATGAGCGGTGGGGCTGAGCTACCGGAAAATGTATTGGGAGAACCAACAATAAAGAGGAAGATCGCCAAAAACAGCCACCTTCTTCTTCCCAGCCACGCCCTACAACCCCGACCATCACCTGTTCTGGTCATCCTGTTACAATACTGTTGAATAAACAATTTTTAAAAAAGTGCAATCACAGAATTTTACGCTAAATTAATTGCATTACAATTTGGTGAACAAGATGACTGGTATACATAAACTGATTACTCAAAATAATGAAACATTTCATATTTACATTTGAAAAATTTAAATATTAATGGTTACAACAATACTCAAATGTTCTTAATTACTGAGTAATCAATTTTGCTAATATTTGTACTGTACTATATTTAGTTGGGATTAGTGTATTATAGAAGACATTGTCACAAGTTATGCTTGAAACAACAAATACTAATATGTTTACATCACATTCCTCTTTAGTTTTTACATATTTGTTGATCATTAGATGAATTACACATTCAGTGGCACACTACATGAATTACAATGTATTCTGATGTTTTCACAAGCAATCAACCTATGTTATCAGATGAGACCATAAGTTTCCTTATTTGTGAGCAAAACAAAGCATGGATAGTGTGGTATCATAACTATGATATTGATCACTTCATTATGGTGTTTGTCTTGATCTGCTAAATTACAAGATGTACTTCCTCAATAATTTCTGTCTCAAGCCAAGCCTTTCTGGTCTGCATAGGTCCCCCTTGATTCATCAAACACATTTTATTTGGCATCCAAGGTAGCTGAATTCCTTCACTTCATCTACCATGTGGTCCCTGGTTTTGATGCTAAGTTTATCACTAATCTCATTTTTGCTGCTCCTCAATGCTTTCTTCAGTTCACTTTCAGTCCTATTTCAAGCTCAGTAGACTGTTCATCTCAACCAACAGTTCCCATGATTCTTTTTACAGATTTCCACAGAGGATAGCAATGTCATTGGAGAATCTTGTCATTGATATCATTTTGTCCTGGACTGATATGCCAAATAACATCTTGCAAAGGGACACCCTCCTCTAGTTTTACTTTTCTTCAACATAAGTAGTTGATACCAAAAATATTGTCGAATTTTGAACAGGTTAATATTATCTCAGCTGTTTTCCTAAAAAATTTCATATGATTTTGTACACAATGTGTTATATTTCAAGCTAAAATCTGTAAAAAGAAATTAGTTTATTTTCTTTGTTACAATTGATATGTAATAGCTCTGAACTTGCAGTTGAAATTACTTTCTTTTAGAAAAATTTGAAATTACGAAATTTTGTCACACTTAAAATTTCTATTATTAACTACACAATCTGATACTATTTATTATGTTTATTTCTTGATTCATTTATAAAATAATACTACAAATTAATAGAAATTCATATGTCAAAAAAATGTGAAAACCCTTTGAAATATTGTTAATACCACAGAGTGAAGTAGTAGTAGATGTGATCAGATGTGATTTTTATATTTGGGTGTAACAATGTAATCTCGGCTTTGTTAATGTGAAAATTCAAAAGACAGTGTGATATAGAAAAATGTGAGGCAATAAAATTATCGTGAAAACAAAAAATTTGCGCAGTCTTACTTCAGAGTTAATTATGTCAATTGGAACCATGAGATCCTAAAATATGAAAATTTCAGCTTCAAGAATGAGCCCCAGACATGAAGAACTGAAGCCAACTATGAGAAAGCATGATTCACAACCTCTCCTCACAGCTTCAGTTCTGCCAGTACCTCATCTCCTACCTTCCAAACTTCACAGAAGCTCTTCTGCGAACCTTGCAGAACTAGCACTCCTGGAAGAAAGGATATTGTGGAGACATGGCTTAGCCACAGCCTGGGGGATGTTTCCAGAATGACATTTTCACTCAACAGTGGGGTGTGCACTGATATGAAACTTCCTGCCAGGTAAGCCTTTGTGCCAGACAAAGACTCAAACTCCATACCTTTCCCTTTTGCGAACAAGTGCTCTACCGACTGAGCAACCCAAGCACAGCCCATGACCACTATTCACAGCTTCAATTCTGCCAATACCTCGTCTCCTAACATTCATACTTCACAGAAGCTTGGGTAGCTCATTTAGTAGAGCACTGGCCTGTGAGCAGCAAAGGTCCTGAGTTTGAGTCTCGGTCTGGCACACAGTCTTTATTTGCCAGGAATTTTCGTATCAGCTGCTACAAAGTGAAAATGTCATTCTGGAAACATCCCCCAGGCTGGCTAAGCCATGTCTCCACAATACCCTTTCTTCCAGAAGTACTAGTTCTGCAAGTTTCACAGAAGAGCTTCTGTGAAGTTTGGAAGGTAGGAGACGAAGTACTGGCAGAATTGAAGTTGTGAGGACGGATAGTGAGTCATACTGGGGTAGCTCAGTTGGTAGAGCACTTGCTCACTAAAGGCAAAGGTCCCAAGTTCGAGCCTTGGTTTGGCACATAGTTTTAATCTGTCAGGAAGTTCCATATCAGTGCGCACTCCACTGCAGAGTGAAAATCTCACTCAAGTAAAAAGTTTGTTGTAAATCTTACTCTTCTCAAAACTTATTAAAAGAGTTAACCATAAAGACAGTGACAACAACAGATAGTGGGAGGGGGGAGATTACAAGAGTCAGTGACATCAGGATCATTTGACTAATAATGAAATTGTGTCTGTCTCAGAAGCAGGGAGAGTGACTTTTGTCATTTGCAGTTTATGTATGAATAGATTTCCAATCACACAAAGAAAGAAAACCAAGGGCTGCCCAACAAAATAAATTACATCAATAGTGGTGATGTACTACCAATAATGAAGTACCGCATCGAATGAAAGAGGACTTTACAACCACAACCAGTGACATAAAAAAGGAAAGATAAGTATAGACAATTTGTGAAGTTTATTTGTTTGTGGGCATGTGTGCTTGTTAACAAAATGAATGCAATTGAGGGTAGGAGAAAGGTAGAATTGAAAGCACAGGATCCAGTCAGGACATGTCTGAGCCGAGTGAAATCATAGTCAGCAAAGAATCAGTAAAAACTGATATTTTGCAGTTAATTTTGGCAAAACCAGAGGAAATGAAGAACGATAGCCATAGCAAATTTACTGCAATTAATGACGAATTAACCGAAATAAGAACTGGAAACAGCAGTAAAATGGACATGGTAAAAAGTCAAATGCACCAACTTAATAATCAAGCTTCAGAGCTACAAAATGGGTTGTTAGAGGGGTTAAAAAGTGTGGATGAAAAATTTGATTTTTTTAGAAAATAAAGTTATTGTTTTGTTGAAATGACAAGACAATCGAAGAGTATTTATGACATCAGAGTTGAACAGAAGTCTGTAGCAGGAAAAATGGAACAAAACATCGCCAGTTTAAATCAAAAAATTTTAAATGTTGAAAACAATATGCAAACTAATGTAGCTGTTTTAGATCAAAAAATTTCAGCAGTTGAGGAAACATTTGGGAACCAAAGTCTGTGTGCAAACAATGGTACTGCATGGTCCAACACTCCAATCAAAAGTTTTCCATTAGACAATTTACATCCAGCGGATTTTCTGCCCACTATAGAGATAGTTTTGTGTCAGGCACGAATGACAATCAAAAAATTAAATTTGTTAAAAGATATCTTGAAGGTCAAGCTCTATCATGGGTAAACTTAAATTTAAGTCAGTGGGAAACATATCAAGATCCCGAGAAAAGTTTTTTAAATAAATTTTGGTAAGTAACTGAACAGGGGAGAATCAAAAGTGAATTTTTGAGTGGTTCTAATTATAGGTATAGGGACAGTACTTTGAAAGAGTTTTGTAAGAATCAACTTAGAAAATTAACACACCTTGACAAGCCATTTGATGGAATGACCGTGACTGATGCACTTAAAAGGAGATCACCAGGAAGGTTGCAGTGGGATTTAATACATGAACCTGATGAGTGTCCTGAACATTTTTTATGATATGTTGACGGGCTGGATAGGGCAGTAGAAAGAAGTATGTATCATAATAATTGAAATGATACAAATCATAATGGGAATAATTACAGAAACAGAGATAATGGTAACTTCTATTAGGATCAAAGTGTCAATAGAGAGAGAAATTTTGAACACTGGCAGTATATGAATAATAAACAGTAGTTCGCCTAAACGAAGGTCCACAGTTTTGGGGTGAGAAAACACAACAAGCACAGGACCCCCATGTTACATTTGCAATTAGACAAGAACCTTCAAAATTTTAGATGCGAAGCTGTGGCAGCGCTCTTGATCAACTCTTTCTACTGCAATTTGAAAGCCGCTACTTCTTTACTTGCTTAATTGTATCGCTATTTCTGCTATATTTGGCAACAAAATAAACTGCATATTTTTGAAAATGTGATACATAGCTTTCATTTAAGGTTTTACTGACAGGAAAATATCACTTCAGCCTGAAGTTGAGAGAAATAGGCAGTAATCAGAAGCCTTTGACTAAACAGCAGCCGGCCGCGGTGGCATGCGGTTCTGGCGCTGCAGTCCGGAACCGCGGGACTGCTACGGTCGCAGGTTCGAATCCTGCCTCGGGAATGGGTGTGTGTGATGTCCTTAGGTTAGTTAGGTTTAAGTAGTCCTAAGTTCTAGGGGACTTATGACCTAAGATGTTGAGTCCCATAGTGCTCAGAGCCATTTGAACCACTTTTGAACTAAACAGCATATCTGCTTTAGCATCGACTGGCCAATCTTTGATGCACTACAGTGCTGTAGTGAAGTAGTAGCAAAACCTTCACTGATGAATATGAGCTAGCTGTGTAGATGGTAGCTTTAGGAACCAAGTGCACTGTTCACACATAATGCCTGTTTCATAGCGTACACTTCTTTATGATTTAACATGGACAAGATGACACCATGACAACAGTGTATGTTTACAGTCTCATGCTGAGGGAAGGGCTTCTTCTGGCTGACAGAAGAGAGGAACCCTTGAGGCAGGAGGACTCACTTAACTTGCTCGTCAATACATTTTTGTGCCCCCTCCCCGCCCTGCCTTCCTCCTCCTCTTGCTAAGGCCCTGGGTTTGCCATACAAGGTACAGGATGCAGTAGGGCCTATTTTGTTCACCTCTGTGTTAACGTAGTGTGTAGATGCACTGTAGAGTGAGATTTCCCAGAGGGAGCACTTGTCTCTTATCCTATGCCGACCACCAAAATACTCGATTATGAACACTGCTATGACAACTTTCATCTTTGATTTCTTATATCTCCTTTCCCAGTCATCATATGAAGATGAAATTTTAGACACAACTTTCTGATTAAAGTAGCTTTATGGATACCAAACCTGGACACTATAAATTCAATAGTTTTTCTGCTACACAAATATACCTACAACAGTAAAATTTCATCTTTGAAGTAACAATCAAGCTTTGATATTTTTATAACTTTTTAAACACTGTCCTTGGAAATATTTCTCCAAATAAACTTGTTCAGACAAAAGAGCAATGGAGTTGGCTTACAGCACAGATACATTTGGCAAAGTATTCACATTCATCTAATGTGAACTTTTTTTAACACTGTCACCACATAATTTTTGGACGCTAAGAGTGAATGATAGAATGGGTGGTTAGCATATCACTGTGTTAAATGAAGTAAGTTTATTGTTAATTATGCATGTGAAAGCATGGGAATGAATGTAATGCTATTGTGCTTTAAGAACTGGAAGTGGTGTGAATGTTGAGGCTAAAATAAACAGTTCTCACACTGACAAATTTGTCTCCTTTTCTTCAGAAAAGACCATAGAGGAACATCTAGATAGCACATTTTTCTTTTACTAAATTTTGGAATTAGTTAATTGATTGTAACGAGGCCTGTGGTTGGTTGAGCAGGGGCTGGTGTAGAAATGCTCCATTACTAAGCAATTAGAAACGAGAAATGTTCAAGAAGCTTAGACAACTTGGTCAGGCTATGATGAAAGCTTTCAAGGAGGAAAGATATACTGTTCAGCATTATGTCTCAGAACAGTTCTGTGTATTGAACATCTTGTATAGAAAGTTAGTTATTGGTAAAACTGCAGATGTAACAACTCAGCTACATCTTGCCTATTGCGCTGAACAATGAGACTTTTAGATTTTTTTTCCATGTGTAATGAAAAATCTGTGTGGTGTATTATTTTGAACTTACTTATGAATCACAAAACATTTGTGTAACAGGGACAGAGCAATATACAGAGCTACAAATAAATGATTCATTCGTTGTCAAAGCTCTGTATTTTCCAAAGTATTACAAATATGATTGATGCATGAACTGAACCATAAAGTCATCATGTTTGCAGTTTGCACTCTACAAATGTTCTATGAATTTCACGCTTGTCCAAGCGATAGTCAAGTTTGTCCATACCTTATACAGCAACATCCTGTCAATGGTCATCACAGACGTGTTGTAATATTCTCTGAGGAGTTGCAGTATTCTTGGTAGTGGTGGCACTTAAACACTCTCCTTAATGAACCTCCAAAAGAAAAGGTCACAAGGTCTTAGGTCGGGTGACCTGGGAAGGGGGAGCTAGGGAACAGAGCCATATCATCAGTGCCACTGCATCCAACCAGCATCAAGGTAAGAGGTACCCATCACTTTCTTCTCACAGAAGAAAAACAGCCCATACAGCTTCGCCTTTGACATTCTACAGAAAACATTACTGTCACCTTCGCAAATCTCATTCAAGCGCCACAATTTTTTGAGGATTTCCAGTGCCAAACAGTCTCTCATTTTGGCGATTAATCTTTCTAGAAAAAAGGAATGTTGTTTTGTTGCTGAACACCAGCTTGGATGCGAAATGTTCAAATACCAACTGGAGGGCACAATGTGATTCTCTTTGAAGCTTGTTGAGGTAAGTGCACCAGTCATTAGTGGGCACATTAAGCAAATAAACAGGTCACAAAGAGAAATGCAACACCTGGTGCCCGTGAAGTGATGATTCTATTTAATCATTGGTCATATTTGTACAAGTAATACTTTGGAAAATATTGAACACTGAAAAAAAAATGAATCATTTATAGTAACCCTATAGTGGGAGCAATAATTGTGACTGAATATCAGGTGAACTTACCTTTCGTTTCGGAATTTTTGTAGTCATGATTTTCGGGTTGGTGGGACATACGTTTGAAGTGAACACTGGTTCTTAGCGAGGATGTTAAGTGCAAAGTAATGATGCATAAGAAAAACAATTAGCATCTTGCCGTGTACCAAGAACTGCATAATTTATATGAAATGGCAGCAGCATTTATGATGAATTAAACTGAGCAATATATGTAACACTTCTGAAATGCAAAGTACCCACTCTCACTGTACATAGTAACCCTGACCTTTTGAACAATATACATGTTTTCTAAAACCATTTCTAGAGCAGTATAAAAACACTGTGTACGTTGTAACTTTTTTCATGGCTATTTCCTTGAATGGTTAAATCTACTGTCACTGTAAGAAAGTCGTGATTCTCTTTGAAGCTTGTTGAGGTAAGTGCACCAATCATTAGTGGGCACATTAAGCAAGTAAACAGGTCACAAAGAGAAATGCAACACCTGTGCTGGTGCCTGTCACCACCTGCTGATGCCCATTACCACCTACTGTTGGTGTCCGCAGCCACCACCGCTGCTGCCACTGTTGCCGTCCGTCACCATCATCTTGCGCTCCTGTGCCCTCCTGCTGCTGCCCATTGCCACCTGCTGTTGGTGTCTGTGGACGATAACACCACGACTGTAGCCGTCATCACTGTTACCATTTACCATCACCGTCTTGTCCTCTCCTCCCTGTCTTCTGGTTAACCCCCCTCTTCATTTTCTCTGCATACCTTGGTGACATCTTTCGCAGGTAGGCCTCCACGCACCCCACCATGGACAACCCCACCACCACAATCATTACACCTGCCCTCCCCTGCCCCCACCATTACCTCCTGGGGTACTTCCTCTGGGCTTCTCCCCTATGCTCCACCTCCCCTCATCACATTCTCCTCCCATTCCATCTCCTCCCCTGCGCTATATCCTCACCTGTATACTGCTCCTCCTCCCACTCCTGCTCCTCCTCCCTCTCCCACTCCCACTCCCACTCCCACTCCTGCTCCTGTATGGACGGCTTTCCCCCACTCCCCACTCACCCTGCTAAGACCACCCCTGCTCCCCCACCCCTGTCATCACCTGCTGCATCACAGTCGCCACTACCGAGTACTCACTTTCACTTCCAAGTGCCTCCACCTTACATGAGGAGCCCATCTCCCATCACCTCCCCCTTCAACTAATCTCTCATCCCTCCTCCCAGGCCAAAACACCCCGTAAACACCCAAGTGCAGACATCACCTCCACCGAAAAACCACCGCCCACCCTTCTTCTTTCCAACCCCCCATGGACACCACCCTCCTGCCACATCCCTAGTACCCGCCCTACATACATTCGTTATTCCCGACCCTAATCCCAAATTCCTCAACGCCCACATCCTCACACTAGAGATATGCAAGTATGTCCACATTGCCCCCATTGCTCAGCTTATCCCCTGCAGAGACTCCATCCTTATCAAGTCCCCTTCTCCCTCATTCGACACTGATCTAGTCTGGAAACTTCCCTGTGGTACCTTTGGCCCCCAAGCATCTTCAAAATGGTTCAAATGGCTCTGAGCACTGTAGGACTTAACATCTGTGGTCATCAGTCCCCTAGAACTTAGAACTACTTAAACCTAACTAACCTAAGGACATCAAACACACCCATGCCTGATGCAGGATTCTAACCTGCAACCGTAACGGTCACGCGGTTCCAGACTGAAGCGCCTAGAACCGCACGGCCACACCGGCCGGCCCCAAGCATCTCTCACATCTTTCATTACCTCGTCATCTCCCCATCAGCCCTAAACCCCTCGTCGTCCTCCAAACCACACCACTGTGATCACAAAGCTCAGCCCCATGATCATGGAGGTGGAGGTAGGTGTTGGCAGAATTGAACGCCCACCATGTCCTGTAAATCCGCTCAGCCCACCAAATCTGCAGCGACTCCAGCCCTACCTTCCTGATGCACATGTTTGCCGAATCTGCCTCTTCTATTGATCACCTCCTCACTCAGGGAGCCCTGATTTTTAACCGTCGTCACCATGTTGACCCCTCCTGTTCTCATCCCACATCTTCTCTACAATGATCACCTCACCCGAAACTGCAAACCCCCTCCACCTACCCCCACTGTAAAACCTGTCCACTTACTCAAACAGTATCCTAACCTTGCCTCTTCTCCTTCCTGCAACACCTGCAATGAATCCCATGCCACTGACTCCAACATATTCAAGGTCAAAGCCCTCCTACCAACCTCGAGCTTCTACCAGTTTTTCTGTTCTTCTGTAAGGAATTCGTGTTAGTATTCTACAACCATGACTTATTAAACTGATATTTTGGTAATTTTCACACCTGTCAGCAACTGCTTTCTTTGGAATTGGAATTATTATATTCTTTTTGAAGTCTGAGAGTATTTCGCCTGTCTCATACATCTTGTACATCAGCTGGAGGAGTTTTGTCATGGCTAGCTCTACCACGGCTATCAGTCGCTCTGACGGAATATCGTCTACTCCCGGTGTTCTCTTTCGAATTAGATTTTTCAGAGCTTCGTCCAATTCTCCTCGCAGTATCGTGTCTCCCATTTCATGTTCATCTACTTCCACTTCCCTTTCTGTGATAGTGCTATCAAGTTCCTCTTTCTTGTATAGCCACTCTATATATTCACTTCACCTTTCAGCTTTCCCTCCTCTGCTTAGGACCAGTTTACCATCCTAGATTTTGATATTCGTACAGCTGCTTCTCTTTTCACCAAAGGCCTCTTTAATTTTCCGTTAATGATATATTCCGTTAATGATATATGCTTCTAAATCCTTACATTTGTCCTCTAGCCATTCATGCTTAGCTATTTTGCACTTCCTATCAATCTCATTTTTTAGATGTTTTTATTCCCTTTCTCCTGCTTCATTTGCTGCATTTATATACATTTTCTCCATTCATAAATTAAATTCAATATCTCTCGTGTTATCCAAGGATTTTTACTGGGCCTTGTCTTTCCACCTATTTGATCCTCTGCTGCTTTTACTATTTCATTTTCACTATTTCATCTATCAAAGCTGCCCATTCGTCTTCTACTGTATTCCTTTCCCCTGTTCTAGTCAATCGTTGTCTAATATTCTCTCTGGCGCTCTTAACAACCGCTGGTTCTTTCAACTATTTCCCTAATTACCTACCTTTTTGAGATTTCTTCAGTTTTAATCTACAATTCATAATCAATAAATTATGATTAGAGTCCACATCTCTCAGTGGAAATATACAATTTAAAATCTGATTCAGAGATCTGTCTTACCATTATGTAATCAGTCTGAAACTTTCCGGTGTCTCAAGGTCTCTTCCATGTACACAAACGTCTGTCATGATTCGCAAACCAGGTGTTAGCGATGATTAAATTATGCTCTGTGTAAAATTCTACAAGGCGGCTTCCTTTTTCATTCCAGTCTCCTAGTTCATATTCATCTACTATCGGATTCCAGACCCCATCAAAATTAAATTTTCGTCTCCTTTAACTATCTGAATAATTTATTTTATCTCATCATACATTTATTCAATCTCTTCAGCATCTGAGGAGCTAGTTGCATATAAACTTCTACTACTTTGGTGGGTATGGGCTTTGTGTCTATCTTGGCCTCGATAATGTGTTCACTATGCTGTTCAAAGTAGGTTACCCGCATTCCTATTTTCTTATCCATTATTAAACCCACTCCTGCGTTACCACTATTTGACTTTGTATTTATAACTCTGTATTCACCGGACCATAAGTGTTCCTCCTGCCACCGCAATTCACTAATTCTCACTATATCTAGCTTCAGCCTATCCATTTCCCTTTTTAAATTTTCTTACCTACCTGCCTGGTTAAGAGATCTAACAGTACATGTTCCGATTCGTAGAATATCAGTTTTCTTTCTCCTGATGACGACATCTTCCTGAGTTGTCCCCGCCCGGAGATCCGAATGGGAGACTGCTTTATCTCCGAATTATTTTACCCAAAAGGACGCCATTATCATTTAACCGCACAGTAAAGCTGCATGTCCTCGGGAAAAATTATGGTTGTAGTTTCCCCTTGCTTTCATCATTCGTAGTACCTGCACAGCAAGGCCGTTTTGGTTGATGTTCAAGGCTAGATCAGTCAAACATCCAGACTCTTGCTCCTGCAACTACTGAAAAGGCTGCTGCCCCTTTTCAGGAACCACACGTCTGTCTGGTCGCTCAACAGATATCCATCGGCTGTGGTTGTATATACGGTATAGCTATCTGTATCGCTGAAGTATGCAAACCACCCCACCGATGGCAAGGTCCATAATTCCATAGTTACATCTCTCATTCTAATCTGGTTTCTGATCCATTTATTTGCCTTTCTCTCTATTCCAGGAATTTGCAACACACATCTCGCCATTTGCCGATGAGCCACCATCAAATCTGAATGGTCTTTGTGTTAAAACATCACGTCTCACTGTCCTGAGTCAAACTGTTAACACGAACTGTTTGTTAACGTTCAGTTTCATACATATTTAAAACTTCATTTTAAAAAATTATATATTTTAGCAACAGCACTCGGGGTCGGCTCTGTTCTTCTACTTGTTGCTTTTGCTGTCCATCCAGTGGTAGTAATCACTTGCCATCAGTAATGCATTCTGATAGTAACTACGTCAGCGAATAATTGACCTGTGTTCTAAGACCAGTTTAAGCGGATAAAGAAATATTTTCAGGTGGTAAAATTCGAACCAAAGTACGATTTCTTAGACCTTGCAAAGAAATGCGCCATAGATAGATTTTCATACAACAGAACTGGTACTGCTTTAGCGAATGCTCTGTCGTTAGTATCTGTTATTACTGAAAGAATTCTTAAGAATATCGATTCCATTCGCCACAAGTGACAAGTATGGAAGTAGACTTTCAACTACGTTAGCAATGAGACACTTGACGCCGTTTAGACACCTTTGTGATGTATAACCTAGCTACTAAGTCGTAGTCTCGTAGCCCCTAGCCAAATAAAAAAAATAAAAAATTTTTAAAAAATATTCTGGTGTCTCCCGTGTCTCAGTACATATTTTGTGCTCAGTAGAGCGTTCGTTATTTTCAGTATGTCCGGTAAGGCTTCCTCGCTTTCACTGAGGACAGTAATGTCGTCATCGAATCTTATCATTGATATCCTACTGATCACTACCAATATGTAAATCAGAAGCTTAATTCCCCCGTACATCTTTCGACTTTTCAGCTCTGGCACCGCCCACTGATGACTTAATCTATGTCTTTCTCCATTCATCTAATGTGAACATATATGGGAATAACATTTGCAATTTTCAGTTCCGTATATAATTTTTACTGACACGCACGCATCTACGAACATTCTGCTCCATTCCGCGCAGTTTCGTGCTGCTCTGCGCGGCGCGTTTGCGCGCCACGGCGCGTCCGGTGTGAACGCGGCTTTACAGGAGATGAGACGTTCTACCAGTGCGTTCTGGAGACTAAGCGAGTCAGTCGCATCCTGTTGATCGTCTTCCCGCCTTGCCTGTGTATAAATTCACGTTGGATCAAGCCCTTGCTCTCGAAAAAGGCGATGAAGGTCGTCTTATTCTTGGATTCTGTCAGCCTACTTGTTTTGGGAGGCGGGGAAGACGATGTACACCATGCCACTGACCTTCGCTTGTCTCCGAATCGTGTCGACAGCACCAGGTCGCATCTCCTGTAATGACGTGGATGTACAAAAATACGTGACAACGGAGCTTCGAGCGATTTTACAAGAAGAGTTTGTTGACAGTTTCCAGCAGCTTTACGACCTATGTCAGATGTGTGTCGTACTCGATGCTGAACTTTGAAGGCCAGTAAAACTGTTTTGTTTGAAATTCTTGTTTCCTTTATTTTCTGAGAGCGTTTGCCGAATTCTTAGACGCACAAAAAATGGCTCTTATCTTTTGCGATAACCTCAAGAAAGGCATTGCAGTTTTAACTTCTGAACTTCGTGTAATTTTAAAAATTTTATTTTTTAAAAAATGTCTCTTGTTCGTCGTTTTTTATCCCTCGTCTGAAAGGCCGACATGTTATCGTTGACAGGCCACCACCGCTCAAGTCGTTTGGGGCGACGGGACTGTAGCAACATTAAAACAATATGTTTCTCGAGAGGCGCCAGTGTGTTTTGTTGAGATGAAGCAAGTGCGCGAACAGACACACACACACACACACACACACACACACACACACACACACATACATACACAGCTGATATCCTGCCCACCCAAGTTCTTACGTAACTACAAGCTGTAGGCGATTTGTTTCCTTATAGCAGAAGCCACCTACCGCATTGCTGGGAATTCAGTCTTGCAGGCATCTCTTGCATTTATTTACATCTGAAGAGTTGCTATTCATCACACCAAGCGGAATTTTTGTGCATGCCTTTCTAAATTTGTTTAAGATCATTCAATGGAGATACTTTCCCATAGACACCAGTATCTTCAGCGAACAATATCCTATGTGATAAATCGATAATTTATCTTGAGAAAAGTAATGAGCCTATTACGTTTTTCTGGGCCACATCCGACGTTATTTTCGTTTTTGTTGGGCATACGCCGTCCAATATAACATACTGGATATTCTTAGTCAAAAAATTCATCGAGCCAACAGCGTGTGATTGTATTACGGTTTTGAGTCGACAATGTGGCACAGTGCCGAATGTCTTTCGGGAATCTGGGAAGATGGAATACGCCTGTTCCCATGTATATAACGTTTGATGGTGAATTAAATCTTCCGCACTGCTGTTAAAATACTATGATTAAAAAGTCACTGCCGGTTTCGCATCAATATCGATTGTCCATGCTGCCTACGCCATGGTGCTGTGTGGTCCCAGCCAGTTTAATCATGGCCTGCCGCTTTTAGCGTGCTATTTGTTCCTGTCTTGACGAAGAACGATGGGACTTGGCTCGAAGCAATGGCTCTGCCGCCCGACGACTGTTTAAAAAACCTGTCACCTGAAGACGCAACTCTGTTCATGCTACACTGGTACTGAATTTTTATTTTGTTGGTGCATAAGTTCGCAGCGTTTTCCCATAAGTTTAATAAACACAACAGATACACATAACAGAGACTTTAGTCATCAGTAACATATTTTCCTTCACTGTTTACGACAGTCTGCCAACTCTAGGGTAACTTTTTCATTCCGCGACAGTGAAAAAGCATGTGGTTTTGAGGCGAAGAACTCGTCGAGCAATGTTCGAAGGGCATTTTCATCCGGAAAGGAAGATCTTTGAAGGTTGTTCGTTAGAGAGCGGAAAATGTGAAAATCTGAGGGCTCAACATCAGGTGAATAAGGTGGGTAGAATGACTTCCCAACCCAACTGCTGTATAGTGCTTTTTGGCAGTCTAGAGGAATCCAAGTGGGCGTTATATTGGAGTAGCATCACTCCACGCAGTTTTTCTGGTCGTTGTTCTTGGACTGCGCCTGCAAAATGTCTCAGTTTTTGACAGTATATGTCAGCAGTGATGGTTACGCTTCGGGGAAGCAGTTCGTAGTTCATCACAGCATCGCTGTTCCACCAGATGTATAACACTGCCTTTTGTCGGTGTTCGCAGGTCTTTGTACGGGGAGTTACTGCTTTGTTTGGGCTCAACCAGTCCTTTCTTTTCCTTATGTTAGCATAAATATACCTTTTCTCGTCACCAGTAACGATACGGGAACGGAATGGTCGTATTATTCGTAAGCCAATTTACGACGAGCAGGTGGAGATGCACATATGCCCACCCGCTGAGTTCTGTGAATTTGGTTGGTTGGTTTCTGGGATTAAAGGGACCAGACTGCTACGGTCATCGGTCCCTTTTTCCAAAACGTGAAAACACCCACAAAAAATAAAAACGAATAATGGAGACAACAACAGACGACACATGACGAGAAAGACAGACAGAGACCAGACAAAAGGAATTAAAAGCACACTGTGTGTGACAGTGGTTGGTCGACCATAGAGACAAAAAAGGAGAAGCCAACCACCGAGAGACACATTAAAAACTCAGTCTAAAATCGTAGGCCAAAGGCCGGAATCAACATAACAAACACTCAGATTAAATGATAAAAAACCCCTGCCCGAATAAAACGCAAAACTAAGCCTGCCATGGCAGTGTCATCAGTTAAAAGGGCAGGGAGTGTATCGGGCAGCTCAAACGTCTGCCTGAGCACAGTTAAAAGTGGACAGGCCAACAAAACGTGGACCACCGTCAAAGCCGACCAACATCGACATAGAGGCGGGTCCTCATGCTGCAGTAAATGGCTGTGTGTCAAGCAGGTGTGGCCAATACGGAGCCGACAAAGGACTACTGAGTCCCTGTGAGCGGCTCGCATGGAGGACGCCACACAGTCGTCGTCTCCTTGATAGCCCAGAGTTTATTGGGTGTGGTCAGATCGCGCCATTCAGTGTCCCAAAGCGCAAAAACTTTGCGGCGGATGACTGCTCGGAAATCAGTCTCCGGGAGGCCAATGTCCAGAGCCGGTTCACTGGTGGCCTGTTTGGCCAGGCGGTCAACATGTTCATTGCCGGGTATCCCAACATGGCCTGCAGTCCACACATAGGCCACAGAGCGGCCGCAACGGGCAAGAGCATGGAGGGACTCCTGGACAGCCATCACCAGACGAGAGCGAGGGAAACACTGGTCGATAGCTCATAAACTGCTCAGGGAGTCGCTACAGATAACGAAGGACTCACCTGAGCAGGAGCGGATATACTCTAGGGCACGAAAGATGGCGACCAGCTCAGTAGTGAAAACGCCTCAGCCAGCCAGCAAGGAGCGTTGTTCGGAAAGGTCCCCTAGAGTTAGAGCATAACCGACACGACCAGCAACCATTGAACCGTCAGTGTAAAACACGCAAGAGCCCTGATACGTGGCCAGGATGGAACAAAAGCGGCGGCGGAAGGCCTCCGGAGGGACTGAGTCCTTCGGGCCCTGTGCCAATTCGAGCCAAAGGCGTCGGCGGGGCACACACCACGGGATCTACACAGAGGGGCCCAGAATAGAGGTGAAGGAAGGAAAACCCCAAGCCCGGAGAGAAGCTCTCTGATGCGGACCGCGATCGTACAAACCGACCGGGGCCGACGTTCTGGGAGATGGACGACCGATTGTGGGAACAGAAGACGATAGATAGTTAGGATGTCCGGGCAAGCTACAAACATGCGTAGCATAAGCGGCCAGTAAACGTTGGCGCCGTAACCGCAGTGGAGGGACACCTGCCTCCACAAGTATGCTGTCCACAGGGCTGGTCCGGAAAGCACCAGTGGCAAGTCGGCTCCCGCTGTGAAGAAGTGGGTCCAGCACCCGCAACGTAGATGGGGGTGCTGAACCATAAGCCAGGCTACCATAATCCAGACGGGACTGGATTAACGCCTGGTAGAGCCGTAAGAGGGTAGAGTGGTCGGCGCCGCAGCTGGCGTGGCTCAAGCATCATAGAGCATTAAGATGCCGCCAACACATCTGCTTAAGCTGTCGAATATGTGGGAGCCAAGTCAACTAGGCATCAAAAACCACACCCAAAAAGCGATGTGTCTCCACCATAGCAAGAAGTTCGCCAGCAAGATAAAGCTGCGGCTCAGAGTGAACTGTTCGTCGCCGGCAGAAATGCTTAATGCAGGTCTTGGCAGCCGAAAACTGGAAGCCATGCGTGACAGCCCAAGACTGCGCCTTGCGGATAGCGCCCTGCAGCTGGCGTTCAGCAGCTGCAATGCCAATGGAGCTATAGTAGAGGCAGAAGTCGTCAGCATACAAGGAAGCTGAGACAGACGTTCCCACCGCTGCAGCGAGCCCGTTAATTGCAATTAAAAACAGGCAGACACTTAAAACAGATCCCTGAGGCACCGCGTTCTCCTGAACTCGGGAGGAACTATGGGAGACCGTGACTTGCACGCGAAAGGTTCGATGCGACAGAAAATTTCGGATGAAAATCGGCAGTGGACCCCGAAGACCCCAACCATGAAGCGTAGAGAGGATGTGATGGCGCCATGTCGTATCGTACACCTTCTGCATGTCGAAAAAGACAGCGACGAGCTGCTGACGGCGGGTGAAGGCCGTACGGATGGCTGACTCCAGGCTCAACAGATTGTCGGCGGCAGAGCGGCCTTTACGGAACCCACCCTGAGACGGAGCTAGAAGGCCCCGAGACTCGAGTATCCAACTCAACCACCGGCTCACCATGCGTTCGAGCAACTTGCACAGAACGTTGGTGAGGCTAATGGGGCGGTAGCTGTCCACCTCCAATGGGTTCTTGCCAGGTTTCAAAACGGGGATAGCAATACTTTCCCGCCATTGCGACGGAAACTCCCCCTCAACCCAAATATGGTTGTAAAGTTCGAGGAGGCGTAGCTGGCAGTCCACTGAGAGGTGTTTCAGCATCTGACAGTGGATGCGATCTGGCCCGGGAGCTGTATCAGGGCAAGCGGCTAGGGCACTGTGGAATTCCCACTCAGTGAATGGGACATTGTAGGATTCAGGATGGCGCGTGTGAAATGAAAGGCTCCGATGTTCCAACCGCTCTTTAATGGAGCGGAAAGCCAATGGGTAATTCACAGATGCGGAACTGAGAGCAAAATGGTCTGCTAAGCGGTTGGCAATTATGTCGGTGCAAATTGCCCCATTCAGTGAGAGTGCAGGGACGCTGACAGGGGTCCGTATAGGCGTCTAATCTTTGCCCAGACCTGCGATGAAGACACATGGAGGCCAATGGTGGAAACATACCGTTCCCAGCACTCCTGCTTGTGTTGGCAAATGATGTGGCGGGCCCGCGCACAGAGCCATTTAAAGGCGACGAGGTTTTCTAATGAGGGGTAACGCTGGAGCGCCCGCTGGCGATCTTTAATGGCCTCAGCGATCTCAGGCGACTACCAAGGCACAGTCCTCCGCCGAGGGGACCCAGTAGAACGGGGAATGGCAGATTCTGCGGCTGTAACGATGCCGGTGGTGACCGATTGAACCACTGCATCAATGGCTTCATTAGAAAGAGGCGCAATTGCGGCCATGGAGGAGAACAAGTCCCAGTCAGCCTTATTCATAGCCTATCTGCAAGGGTGCCCAGAAGAGAGAGACTGTGGTAGTGACAGAAAGATCGGAAAGTGGTCACTACCACACAGGTCGTCATGCACACTCCATTGGACAGAAGGTAAGAGGCTAGGGCTGCAGATCTAAACGTCGATGGCGGAGCACGTGCCGTGTGCCACACTGAAATGTGTGAAGGCACCATCATTTAAAATGGAAAGGTCGAGCTGTGTCAATACATTCTCAATGGTGGCGCCTCGACCTGTTGCCACTGACCCACCCAAGAGAGGGTTATGAGCGTTGAAGTCGCCCAGTAACAAGAAAGGTGGCAGCAATTGGGCTATCAGCGCAGCCAGTACATGCTGTGGGACATCACCATCCAGTGGAAGATACAGACTGCAGACGGTAACAGCCTATGGCGTCCACACCCGAACAGCGACAGCCTCTAAAGGTGTTTGTAGAGGGACAGACTCGCTGTGAAGAGAGTGAAGGACATAGATGCAGACGCCACCAGATACCTTTCATAAGCTGCCCGATTCTTATAATAACCCCGATAGCCACGAAGGGTGGGGGTACGCATCGCTGGAAACCAAGTTTCCTGAAGAGCAATGCAGAAGAAAGGGTGAAGGCTAATAAGTTGGAGCTCAGCTAGATGGTGGAAGAAACCGCTGCTGTTCCACTGGAGGATGGTATTGTCCATGGCTGAGAAAGGCGTGAAGGGACTGGGGAGGCAGATTACGCCGCTGGGTTACCTGCTGCCTCCGATGAAGCACCTGTGCAAGTGCTATCCATTGCGTCTGAGGGACCGGCGAGATCAAGGTCCTCAGTGGACGCAAGAATCTCCACCTCATCCTCAGACGCAGAGCTTGTAGGTAGCGGTGCAGTAGGTGCCACCGCAGGTGCCTTGGTCTTACGGGTCTTCAACGTCGTTTTCTCTCGCTGTTCCTTTGGTTGTCGTTGCTGGGAGGGCATATTGGAGTCACTCTCCAGGACCGAAGACGATCGCGAAGCTCAACGTCCAGCGACCTGTGGCTTCTTCAGCCACTGGTGTGTGTCTGCTTCGCCGCTGGGAGGAACCTGGGAAGGGAGTGACCCAAGGGATCTCTTCCGAGCGAGAGAAGCCGAAGAAGACTTACGCTTCTCTGGCTTAGAAGTGGGGACCGGTGTGCCTGGTGGTTGAGGGGGTGCTGCTCCCGAGGTAGGTGGTGTGGGAGCAACAGCGAGAGAAGTGGCCCCCACTGTCAAGGGGGCAGGTGAGGTCCTCTGACTCTGAGAGCTGGCTGTATGTGGTGCAGCTGATGGAGCTGGAGCAGGAGTGACGGTAGCGGCATAAGATGACATCATGCACACGGGATGAAGCCGTTCAAATTTCTGCTTAGCCTCAGTATAGGTCAGTCTATCCAGGGTCTTGTATTCCATTATTTTCCGTTCCTTCCGTAGGATCTTACAGTCCGGCGAGCAAGGGGAATGGTGCTCTCCGCAGTTGACACAGATGGCAGGCGGGGCACATGGAGTATCAGGGTGGGATGGTCGACCACAATCGCGACATATGAGGCTAGAAGCACAGCGAGAAGACATCTGGCCGAACTTCCAACACTTGAAGCACCGCATCTGGGGAGGGATATATGGCTTGATATCACAACGGTACACCATCACCTTGACCTTCTCAGGTAATGTGTCACCCTCAAAGGCCAAGATGAAGGCACCTGTGGCAACTTGATGATCCCTCGGACCCCGGTGGACGCGCCGGACGAAACGGACAACTGGTCGCTCTAAGTTGGCGCGCAGCTCGTCATCGGACTGTAAAAGAAGATCTCTGTGGAAAATAATGCCCTGGACCATATTTAAGCTTTTATGCGGGGTGATAGTAACAGAAACATCCCCCAGCTTCGTACAAGCGAGCAAGGCTCATGACTGGGCAGAGGATGCTGTTTTGATTAAGACTGACACTGACCACATTTTGGACAAGCCCTCCACCTCCCCGAACTTGTCCTCTAAATGTTCTACAAAGAACTGAGGCTTCATGGACACAAAGGAGTCTCCGTCAGCTCTGGTGCAGACGAGATACCGGGGCGAATACCTTTCACTGTCATTCATAGCCTGTCGTTCCTCCCATGGTGTGGCCAGGGAGGGGAACGATTTAGCCTTAAAGTGAGCTTTTGAACGCTTAGAGAGTGCTGGTGGCTGGCCACCAGCAAGAGAAGATGTGCCAGCTTCATTGCATGTCGTCCACCCTGATGCCACCTACTCCGACCAAGGGCCCTCCCCATGGGCGCCACCCAGCCACAGCAAAGGCCACCTGGTAGGATGACCATTGCCGGGAGTCCCGATGCCCCAGGGAGATGGGCATCTACTCCTTGGCATACGTGGGGAGTTAACGGCGCAGGCATCAGTAGAGCGATCCCTGTGTTGTCAGGGGGCTACAGCCAACAGAGTACATGGCAGCCACACCACAACGGACTGGCTACCGTGCTGGATATTAGGTGCCACATAGTCCATGGTCGTCGTCTCCGCAAAAAACAACACTACACATTGCATAGCGAAAATTGCATCCAGGAACACATCCTCGCCCAAGAGATGGAGAACGAGCGGGACGCCAATACGACGACGAGAAAGCTGGCTAGAGGTCTTAATGCACGATGGACAAAATGCACCATGTAAGGCGCCCTTCCCCAATTGGCTCGCTCTGCGGAAGAATTTGGAAAGATGGAGGTCAAACCCAACAGGGGACCATCACATAAAGGCTGAAAGGTTTGAGACTCCTTTTAGTCGCCTCTTACGACAGGCAGGCATACCGCGGGCCTATTCTTACCCCCGGACCCGCAAGGGGGGGGGGGGGGGGGGGTGAATTGAGCATGCGGTACTCATACACTCGATTTTTGAACCTTTCCCATTGCATGCAAATGTCGCACAGTGGTGGAATGTTCACAGTTCATCATGTTTACCAGTTCTCGAGTACACTGACGCGGATCATTGAAGGTTAATGGGTTTAAACGATCTTCATCAAAAGAAATGATAATTAAATGGACACCCTAGCTGCAAACAGGCGTTGATGTACTTCATTGGGGACATGTTGAAAATGTGTGCCCCGACCGGGACTCGAACCCGGGATCTTCCGCTTACGTGGCAGACGCTCTATGCATCTGAGCCACCGCGGGCACAGAGGATAGTGCGTCTGCAGGGACTTATCCCTTGCACGCTCCCCGTGAGATCCACATTCCCAACATGTCCACACCACTACATTTGTAGTGCGCCTAATAGAGGTCATCGGTCTCATCGGTTTTAGGGAAGGAAGTCGGCCGTGCCCTTTCAAAGGAACCATCCCGGCATTTGCCTGGAGCGATTTAGGGAAATCACGGAAAACCTAAATCAGGATGGCCAGACGCGGGATTGAACCGTCGTCCTCCCGAATGCGAGTCCAGTGTGCGCCTAATAGATGTTTGCCCATCCTACTCATTACTCGTGGCAGATTAATCTACCAAGTCCTGTACGAGTTCGGGCATATCGTGTGCGTTCAAACCCCAAAGCTCCTCCTAACGTGGAGAGTCACTAATGTCAAAACGATTCTCCTTGAAACGAGTCATTTTGTTCCCGTGCTCTTTCTAGTGGTATTATCCTCATACACGGCGCAAATGTTTCTGGCTGCCTCCGCTGCTATCACCCCTCTGTTGACCTCAAACAGAAGAACATGTCAGAAATGTTCCGATTTCTCCACTTGGCACCTCATTTTCTAGCATCCACAGCTCCACTCATTATCTCCAGATAACTGTGTGTAAAATCGAACAGCAACAGTGAACTACAAAAAAAAAAAAAATGACAATCGATAAATAAATCCATAGCAACCGGAATACCAACATGCAAAATAAAAACGTTACGAACCTATGCACCAGCCTAATGATAAAAGTATTTTAACAGTCAGTGCAGATTATATTCACCATGTGGAACTCTGGTTGTGGTTGGCTGACCTTCAAAAAATTTGATCCAATTTTTGAGATCTGTTGTGTATCAACAAAGCGAGCTGTTTCCAGGATGTATTTTTCACTCTGCAGCGGAGTGAACGCTAATTCAAACTTTCTGAAAAAATTAAAACTGCGTGCCGGACTGGGACTCGAACCAGGGACCGTTGCTTCTTGTAGGCAAGATCATTCGGAAACATTTCCTCCAGGCTGGGACTAAACCATTTCTTCGCAATATCCTTTCTTCTAGCCGTGCCATTCCTGCGTGTTATGGAGCAGAACTTCTGAAACTTTTGGAGATGGGAGAAGATGTACTGGCGGAAGTAGAGCTGTGAAGTGGTGCTGGGGGGTGGCTCAGTCAGCAGCGCACTTACGTGCGAAAGACCAGGTTCCAAGTTGCCGCTCCGACCTTGCACGCAGTTTCAGTCTGCCAGGAATTTTTGAAGCGAATTGCTTTTCATCCGAAAGGTTTGTCTTAAAGCTGTGATGACTCTATGGGAGAATCTTTTTTTTTCGCCAGTACGTCAAAATGTTCTAGTTTAAAATATACTGTCGAATCCTACATAACGCAAGTGTTAACAATATTAGTCTGTAATTCTGTGCATCCCTTCTCTTATTCATTTTGTTAATAGGAATTACCTGCCGTCTGTTTCAGTCACAGGCGACCATTGGCTGTGCAATTACAAAAGAAGTCAGAGAAGACAGCGGTCATAGTGCTCTATCTACCAACTTTTGTTGGTTCTCTAACTTAACATAATACACATGATCCACTTATAAAGACAGTCAATAGAGCAGGGTGGTGTAATGGCTACTATGGTTTACATGATTTACACTGAGGCGACGAAAGTCTTGGGATAGCTCCTGATATCGTGTCGGGCCTCCTTTTGCAGCAACTCGACGTGTCATGGATTCAACAAGCAGTTGGAAGTCCCCTGCAGAAATACTGATCCCTGCTGCCTCTACAGCCGTCCGTAAGTGCGAAAGTGTTGCCGGGGCAGGATTTTGTGCACAAACTAACCTCTCGATAACGTCCAATATATGTTTATGGGGTTTCATGCCAGGCGCTCGAATTGTATAGAATGTTCTTCAAGCCAATTGCGAACAATACTGGTCCGGTGGCACAGCGCATTGTCATCCATGAAAATTGCATCGTTGTTTGGGAACATGAACTAAATGAATCACTGCGAATTGTTTCCAAGTAGGCGAAAATAACCATTTCCAATCAATGATCGGTTCCGTTGGACCAAAAATGGTTCAAATGGCTCTAAGCACTATGGGACTTAACATCTGAGGTCATCAGTGCCCTAGACTTAGAACTACTTAAACCTAACTAACCTAAGGACATCACACACATCCATGCCCGAGGCAGGATTCGATCTTGCGACGGCAGCAGCAGCTTGGCTCCGGACTGAAGAACCTAGAACCGCTCGGCAACAGCGGCCGGCCCGTTGGATCTCAGAACTTATTCTATTCCATGTAAACACAGCTCACATCGTTATGGAGGCACCACCAGCTCGCACAGCGCCTTGTTGACAACTTGGGTCCATGTCTTCGAGCCATCTGCGCCACATTTGAACCCTACCATCAGTTGTTACCAACCGAAATCGGGCCTTTTCTCACCAGTCCACGGTCTCCCAGTCGGTCCAGCTGATATGGTCACGAGCCCAGGAGAAGCGCTGCAGGCGATGTCATGCTATTAGTAACGGCACTCGCATCGGTCGTCTGCTGCCATAGTCCATCACACACTGTCCTAACGGATACGTTCGTCGTATGTTGCACATTGATTTGTGCGGTTATTTCACGCTGTGTTGCTTATCTGTTAGCACTGACAGCTCTACGCAAACTCCTCTGCTCTCGGTCGTTAAGTGAAGGTCACTGTATTTTACATGGTGAGAGGTACTGCCTGAAACTTGGTATCCTCGGCACACTCTTGACACTGTGGAAATATTGAAATAAGCAATTCTCATAATATGCAAAGATCAGCACATTCCTTAAACTGGGGAACTATCAAGAATTGGGTTCCACAAGGGTCAGTCTTGGGTCCTTTGTTGTTCTTAATATATATTAATCACTTGCCATTCTATATTCATGAAGAGGCAAAGTTAGTTCTTTTTGCTGATGATACAAGTATAGTAATCACACCTGACAAACAAGAATTAACTGATGAAATTGTCAATAATGTCTTTCATAAAATTACTAAGTGGTTTCTTGTAATCGGACTCTCACTGAATTTTGATAAGACACAGTACATACAGTTCCGTACAGTAAATGGTATGACACCATTAATAAATATAGACCTTAATCAGAAGCATATAGCTAAGGTAGAATATTCCAAATTTTTAGGTGTGTCCATTGATGAGAGATTAAATTGAAAGAAACACATTGATGATCTGCTGAAAGGTTTGAGTTCAGCTACTTATGCAATAAGGGTCATTGCAAATTTTGGTGATAAACATCTTAGTAAATTAGCTTACTACGCCTATTTTCACTCATTGCTTTCACATGGTATCATATTTTGGGGTAATTCATCACTGAGGAATAAAGTATTTATTGCACAAAAGCGTGTAATCAGAATAATAGCTGGAGTCCACCCAAGATCATCCTGCAGACATTTATTTAAGGATCTAGGGATATTCACAGTAGCTTCTCAGTATATGTACTCTCTTATGAAATTTGTTATAAACAACCAAACCCAATTCAAAAGTAATAGCAGTGTGCATAACTACAATACTAGGAGAAAGGATGATCTTCACTATTCAAGATTAAATCTAACTTTGGCACAGAAAGGAGTGAATTATACTGCCACTAAAGTCTTTGGTCACTTACCAAATAGTATCAAAAGTCTGGCAGATAACCAACAAGTATTTAAGAAGAAATTAAAAGAATTTCTGAATGACAACTTCTTGTACTCCATAGAGGAATTTTTAGATATAAATTAGGTAAGGAAAAAAATTATTTAAAAAAATAAAAAAACACAAAAAAATAAAAAAGTTGTTATATTAACTTAAGTATGATGTTAAATTAACTTAATTATGTCATGTATTGGAAAATTTGACTCGTTCCACATCATTACGAAATATCGTATTCATGATCCATGAAACTAGTATTAAGCTAATCTAATCTAATCTAAAACGGTTTCCGAAATGGAGCACCCGACGCGTCTAGCTCCAACTACTATTCCAATTTCAAAGTCTCTTAGTTACCGTCGTACGACCACAAGCACGTCAGAAAACCTTTTCACATGACAGCTCCGCCAATGCACTGAGCTTTTACACCTTCTGTACGCAATACTACCGCCATCTGTACATGTACATATCGCTATCCCATGAATTTCATCATCTCAGAGTAGATTTTCCATGCTCTTGCTAAATCGCTTCAGGCGAATGCCAAGGTAGTTCTTTTAACACTCGATACGGTCAACAGTGTTTCCATTCGTATTGTTTGTCATTCCGAGCTTGCAGTGCGTATCTAACACAGAGCGAGAAGACGCAGACGTGAGGCACAATTGACTCGTATTCCAGAGGGCGGCTGTTCAAATCCCCAGCCGACCAACTGGAATTAGGTTCTGATTTAGATAAATCGCCTGAGGCGAATGCCGCAATGTTTTTTCGAAAACGTCACGGCTAATATTCCTTCCGATCCTTCCCAATCCGAGCTTCTGCTCCGTCTCCAATAATCTCATCATCGACGGGACGTTAAAGTCTAATCTTTATCCCTTGTATTTTTCTGTGATTTTCAGCTGCTTACTCTGCTCATTATTTTCATTCCTTTCCCATTATGTGTCGTTCGCCTCAGCTAAAAAGCCTGTAGAGTAGAGAGGTGGCTGGATTTCATTTTCCACTATCAATTTTTCGGTATGCGCTTAGTAACCTGTTGTCATTCGAAATGTTATTAATTTGAGCTCCATGCGCTCTAAATGTTAACGGTGGTAGCAGTAGTAATATGTAGTTTAAGAGCAAAAAATAAATAATAAAAAGCGTAAGTCAAAAAATGATTCAAATGGCTCTGAGCACTATGGGACTTAACTTCCGAGGTCATCAGTCCCGTAGAACTTAGAACTACTTAAACCTAACTAACCTAAGGACATCACACACATCCATGTCCGAGGCAGGATTCGAACCTGCGATTCTTTTACTCTCCGATTCTGCACAGAACCTCCTCATTCCTTACCCTATCAGTCCACCTAATTTGCAACATTCGTCTGTAGCATCACATCTCAAATGCTTCGATTCTCTTCTGTTCCGGTTTCCCCACAATCCATGTTTCACTACCGTATAATGTTGTGCTCCAAACGTATATTCTCAGAAATTTCTTCCTCAAATTAAGGCCTATGTTTGATACTAGCAGACTTCTCTTGGCCAAGAATTCTCTTTTTGCAAATGCTAGTCTGCTTTTGATGTCCTCCTTGCTCCGTCCGTCATTGGCTATTTTGCTGCCTAGGTAGCAGAATTCGTCAATCCTGACGTTAAGTTTCTCGCTATTCTCATTTCTGCTACTTCTCATTACTTTCGTCCTTCTTCGATTTAATCTGAGTCCATATTCTGTACTCATTAGACTGTTCGTTCCATTAAGCAGATTATGCAATTCTTCTTCACTTTCACTGAGGATAGCAATGTCATCAGCGAATCGTATCATTGATATCCTTTGACCTTGAATATTAATTCCACTCATGAATCTTTCTATTATTTCCTTCGATGTCCAGATTGAACAGTAGGGGCGAAAGACTACATCCCTGTCTTACTCCTTTTTTAATAAGAGCACTTCCTTCTTGGTCGTCCGATCTTATTATTCCCTCTTGGCTCTTGTATATACTGCTTATTACTCGTCTCTCCCCATAGCTTACCCCTATTTTTCTCAGAATTTCAAACATTTTGCACCATTTTACGCTGTCGGACGGTTTTTCCAGGTAGACATATCCTATGAACGTGTCTTGATTTTTCTTTAGCATTTTCTTTAGTCTTACTTCCATTATCAACCGCAACGTCAGAATTGCTTCTTTGGTGCCTTTATCTTTCCTAAAGCCAAACTGATCGTCATCTAACACGTCATCAATTTTCTTTTCCATTCTTTTGTATATAGTTCTCATCTACAACTTGGATTCAAGGCTGTTAAATTGATTGTGCGATAATTCTCGCTCTTGTCAGCTCTTGCAGTCTTCGGAATTGTATGGATGATATTTTTCCGAAAGTCAGATGCTATGTAATTAGACTATTACATAGTACACTCCAAATTGAATAATCGTTTTGTTGTCACTTCCCCCAATGATAGAAATTCTGATGGAATGTTATCCATCCCTTCTTCCTTACTTGACTTCAAGTCCTCCAAAGCTCACTTCAATTCTGTTTCTAACATTAGATCCACTATCTCTTCTAAATCGACTTCTATTTCTTCTTCTGCAACATCAGACAAATCTTACCTCACAACGGCCTTCAATGTACTCTTTCCGGCTATCCGCTCTCTCCTTTGTATTTAACAGTGGAATTCCCGTTGCTACCTTAATGTTACCACACTTACTTTTTATCTCACCGAAAGATGTTTTGACTTTCTTATATGCTGAGTCAGTCCTTCCAACAATCATTTCTTTTTCGATTTCTTCACATCTTCAATGCAGCCTTTCATCTTAGTTTCCCTCCACTTCCTATTTATTTCATTCCTCGGCGACTTGTATTTCTGCATTCCTGAATTTCCCGGAAAATTTTTATACTTCCTTCTTTCATTGATCAAGTGAAGTATTTCATCTGCTACCCATGGTTTCTTCGAGGTTACTTTTTTTTACACCTATGTTTTTCTTTGCAACCTCTGTGATTGTCCTTTTTACAGACGTCCATTCCTCTTCAATTATACTGCTTACTGAGCTATTCCTTATTGCTGTATCTATAGCCTTAGAGAACTTCAAGCGTATCTCGTCATACCTTAGTACTTAAGTATGCCATTTCTTTGCGTATTGATTCTTCCTGACTAGTCTCTTGAATTTCAGCCTACTCTTCAACAGTACTATATTGTAATCTGAGTCTATATCTGCTCCTGGGTACGCCTTACAATCCATACCTGATTTCGGAATCTCTGTCTGACCAAGACGCAATATAACTGAAATCTTCCCGTATCACCCGGCCTTTTCCAAGTATACCTCCTCCTCTTGTGATTTTTGAACAGAATATTCGCTATTACTGGCTGAAATTTATTACAGAACTCAGTTTTTCTCCTGTCTCATTCCTTGTCCCAAGCCCATATTCTCCTGTAACCTTTTCTTTTACTCCTTCTCCTACAACTGCATTCCAGTCCCCCATGACTATTACATTTTCATCTCCCTTTACGTACCGTACTGCTCTTTCCGCATCCTCATATATGTTCTCTATCTCTTCATCTTTAGCTTGCTACGTCGGCATGTATACGTGCACAATCGTTGTTGGTGTTGGTTTGATGTTGATTCTGATAAGAACAATCCTATCACTGAACTCTTCACAGTAACACACTCTCTGCACTGCCTCCCTATTCGTAACGAATCCTACGTCCGTTGTACTATTTTCTGCTGGTGTTGATAATATATTATACTCATCTGACAAGAAATCCTTGTATTCTTTCCATTTCACTTCACTGATCCCCACTATATCTAGATTGAGTCTTTGCATTTACATTTTCCAATTTTCTAGCTTCCCTGTCACGTTAAAGCTTCTGACATTCCACGCCCTGACTTGTAGAACATAACTGTTTCGTTGTTTATTCAAGCTTTTTCTCGTGGTCATCTCCCCTTTGCCAGTCCCCTCCTGGAGATCCGAATGGGGGACTATTCCGGAATCTTTTGCCAGTGGAGAGATCATCATGACACTTTTTCCAATTACAGACCATATATCCTGTGGATACACGTTATGTGTCTTTAATGTAGTAGTTTGCATTGCCTTCTGCGTCCTGATGCCGCTGATCATTCCTGGTTCTTCAGCATTTAGGGGTAGCTTCCCACCCCAGGGTTCCCCACCCGGGACCTATGACGTTTTCATTTGTAATCAAAGAGGCTACCCCTCATTTAAAAAAAAAAAAAGAAAGAAAATCGCATTTTGTTCGTTGCTATTGCTCGGGGTGGACGTCCCATGACACTCACTCAAGTTCATGTTTGATCCGTTCACTCAATTTTCTACTACAGAGGGCAGCTAACTCTGATCGAACATGCTAAGCAACCGCACCGGCTTCCCGAGACCCGGGGGTGACGTGACTGAAGTGGAAACGCAAAGGCCAACAACAGCTAAACCAGGTCCACGCAGATGGACAGGGACAGTCGAGCATTGTGGACAGTGGTCGTAAAAAGTCGCATGAAATCAGCGGAAGGAGTCACTTGTGAGTTTCAGAGTGCTACAAGCAGTTGAGGTAATACAGTTACCATGTGTAGGTAATTAAAAAGAATGGGATGCAATGGGAGCAACTCCTTATGAGCCACACAGATCTATAGACAGTACTAAGTGACGTTTGAGGAGGTAAAGAACGACTCCGTTGGACATTAGGTGACCGTAAAGCAACTGTATTAAGTGTTAAATCACGCTATGCCCTTTGGCAATCCGATGGAAGGGCTTGGGTTTGGCAAATGCCTAGAGAACGTTACCTGCCACCGTGTGTAGTGCCAACAGTGAAGTACAGAGGAGGTAATATTACTACGTAGGGATATTTTCCATAGTTAGACTGTTCTCCCCTTATCGTGCCTAAGAGAACGCTAAATGCAGAAGGATTTGAAGACATTTCACAGCACTGTGTACTGCCTGCAGGGGACTAGTAGAGGAACAGTTCGGAGATTATGATTGTTCGTGTCAGCATGACAATGCTGAGAACAATAACATTCCTGAAATGGATTGACCTGCCCAGAATTCCCACCTCAATCCAATCGGACACTTTTGGGATGAACTGGAACGTTTACTTCTCTCCAGACCTCAGCGTCCAAAACCATTACCTTCTCTTGTTTCGGCTCTTGAGGAAGAATGGACTGCCATTCCTCCACAGACAATCAGACGCCGCACTGAATGTATCCCCAGCAGAGCTGAAGCCGTCATAAAAGCGAATCTAGAAACATCGCACAATAATGTTCACTAATCAGATAGTATACGGGAATTTACATGCTTACAGATCTAGTTTAGCAAGAATGGCATAGGTGGTCGGCTGTGGCTTTACAGTAGGTTCCATTTGCCTGCATTAATTTAGGGAAATCACAAGAAACCTAAACCAGGATGTCCACGTGGAGACTAAAGCCTCTGTCCCCTCGAATACAGGGCCATTCTCTTAAAAACAGCGCAGGTATATTCAGGTCTCTCCCTGGAGTACAATAATCGTTTCTTCATCCTTATTTGTAGATAAGTCATTTTATAAAGTAAAATGCTGGTGCTACACTGTTCATTCATTTCTCAATGCAACGCCTCACGAACTACACTATACACTAATTATTTCATAATGTTACGCCACAGATGCAATCATCTAACATCAAGACCAAGATGACCATGTCTACTTTCCATTTTGTGTATTGCAAAATTCCACTCGATTTCTTGGAAAATAGGGTCACGATCTGTCCATTATGAGTGAGACGTTGAACTCAAAAAGAAGAAAAGATATTAGTATTATCCACTGCAGAGGTTGGGTATAAGGTTCTCCAGAAAAACAACATTTTATTGTGTGAAAGAATGTTGTGAAATGACAGCGACATATATTTATTATTTACTTGTGTTACACATGTTTTTTTTTACCAATTCCCTATTCTGCTTTATCCAAGCAATATTTTACTTTAAAGAATCTGCTGTTATTCAGGAACTTTTTAACTGAATTCTTAAACACGGCTGTTTCAGTAACCTCTTTATACTCCTAAGGCAATTAATTATGCAATTTTATTCCCTGGTAGAAAATTACTTTTTGAGTTTTATGTTTATTCTGTCCTGGTAAATGAATGTTCATTGTAAATCTTGTTCCATGTAGTAATTACCAAGGTTATTTTTGATGCAAGTGACTGGTAAAAGTATCCACACGGTGTAGTTAAAGTACAAAATGTTTTGAATACTTCTTCATAATGAGCTCGGTTACTAGCATGTATTCCGAATTTCTGTAAGTATGTGCATATTTCAAAAAATGAACCAGAATTACAGATACATAACAGTGAGAATAATGATACGAAATATTTCCAGGCGAAGAGACTAAAGGCAGTCGACGAATGAAGAAAGGAAATACGGCTGGGGAGGCTGTTGTTTCAGTAGAAATCACTGAAGGTACAGGAAAAAGGAGCTTCCAAAATTATTTACAAAAATCTGCTACAGACGGCAATTCCAAAAAACTGCAACAATGCCGCAATTATTGTCTTTCACGAGAAGACCAGTAAAACCCTATACAGCTATCACCCTTCTCTCTGGCAATGAATAGGACACTCATTAAAATTATCATCCATCAGGTAGAAGAAACTCTAGACTTTTTTCACGCAAAAGAAGAAATAGCTTTAGAAGTGGACGCAGCACAACGAAGGAAATAAAAGAAAGGTTGAGAAGTTGAATTAAAATTCAGGGTTAAATGATATCCACGATAAGATTCTCTGATGTTCCAGCTAGCCTAAAGGGCAGTCCTCTATGTGCCAGCTTCACACTTCTTCTGTTTCTTACAAGGCACTGGCGTGTTCTATGCTGACTGGCTGCAGAACGCATTATGGATTCCAAAAATGCGTTGTAGTTAAGTTTTCAACGAACATAGAGCAGCCTGAAGTAGACAGAGCCTACAAGAGCCAAATTTTTCGATTGTCTTACTTACTGCTAGGTTATGCTCTATAAAGCTTTGTTTCTGGGCTGAATGCCCATTACTACGAGGTCTGCAGAATTCCACAAACTCAGACAGACACTGTGTAATGAAGCTGGACGCTGTGTACATATCTTTTGACTTACAACACTTTTTTCTTTATTTGTAACATGCCGCATTGTAAAATGCAGCCGGCCGAAGTGGCCGAGCGGTTCTAGGCGCTGCAGTCTGGAACCGCGAGACCGCTACGGTCGCAGGTTCGAATCCAGCCTCGGGCATGGATGTGTGTGATGTCCTTAGGTTAGTTAGGTTTAACTAGTTCTAAGTTCTAGGGGACTAATGACCTCAGAAGTTGAGTCCCATAGTGCTCAGAGCCATTTGAACCATTTTGTAAAATGTAAATTTTCACGGCCGGAAGTGTCACAATTAATAAAATGTTAGTAGCGAGCCAGGGTGTGAATTGGACATTCAAAGAAACAACGATCCCACAGATGGGAACAAAACGTTGGGTTTTTAAGGTGAAATCCATCCGACCATGGCGTAATAGTCCGGAACATATTGTTAATTTTAACATGCTCCATTACAATATTTGTATATTACACGTATGTATTGTATATGTGTGTCTGTGGAGTGCAGTGTGATCTTTGTGCTGCATTACGATGATGGTGAGAAAAGGGAGAAAGCTAGCAATAATGCCACTTAATCAAAATCATTACTTATAGGTTTCATGTTTTATATTAACGTTATTGATTGTTATAAGGAAAAATATAATAAGGTTCTGTTAACTTCTCGAACTGCCCCACATATTCTGGACATACTTTATTTAAAAGGATTCACAATACGATTATGTAGAACGCAAATTGATTTATCAGTCAACAACAAACAAATAGGTTGAGGTTAGAGTGTCCATAAACCTGAACTATTATTATACTGTAGAAAGGAATCAGGCTGACAAACATGTTTATTTTGGCTTCAGGCATACGTAAATGCAACTTGTTTGCAGTAACCAAGTTGGATTATTTTATTCTCTTTCAGTTATCATTGGCTCATATTGCGTAGTTATGTGTGCTTTGTATTAACACCATCTTGCTGGTGACCAGCAGCTGCATGGGATGCTACCTGTGTGACCGAAATATCTGATGCGAGCTAGAAGATAACCGTATTGCATTCTGGTGATGGAAGAAATGCTGGTTGCCAGGACGATCAACAAGCGAAGCACAAGGGAGGCCTGAAAAATTCACAGCCTAATATTGAAAATCACAATTTCTTTTTAGCGTTGTTTCAATGACGTTATTCGGTCTGTGTAGTCTTCTTCAGAAAGTGCTGCATAATTCTTATCTGCAGTCCTAATGAATTCCTGGTTGGACGCAAAGCACTAGTAGGAAAGACTTCGAGTTTCGGAAGAGATGGAACGAAGATGGAGTCCAATCTGGGGAACAGAGCAGACGTTCCAACACTTCATAGCGAAGATCCCTCAGCTTTCCCGCTGTCAAGACACTTTTGTAGCCAAGTGCGTCGTCCTAGTGAAAAATGTAAAGCAAGACTCTTTTTATCGTACTTTTGTGTCAAGGTCCATCAGAACGTTATACTAATATTCTCCAGTTCGGTTGTTTTACCATTTTTGAAGGTAGTCAGTTAACAGAATAACTCTTACATCCGAATTAGTTGTATGTGGTGATCTCAATATTAATATTGTATGTGATTGTGCAAGGAAAGGATCTCGCAAATTCATATGACTTGATGCAGGCTGTGTTTATTCCAACCAGGGTGCAGGGAAACAGTATACAATTTTTGTATTCAGTCTTCATTATGTGAAGGGCAGTCTGTTAGTAAAAGGGTGAATGGCCATTCAGACCATGACGCGCAAATTTTAACACTGAAGGATTTTTGTACTCAAACAAATGTTATATATAATTACAAACTATTTAGAAAAGCTAATCCAACGGGAATAGAGAGTTTTTTTAAACTTCATTAAGGAACAGGAGTGGCAGGATGTTTTTAATGCTGATAACGTAGATGACAAATGTAATGCTTATCTTACCACATTTCTCACGCTCTTTGAAGGTTGCCTTCGTTTAGGACATTCAAAACAGGGTAATTGCACTAAAAGGCAGCCTGGGTGGCTGACTAGTGGAGTAAGGATATCATGCAGAACAAAGTAAGAATTACATCAAAATGTCAGAAGAAGTCACAATGGAGCTACAGTAGCCCATTACAAACAGTACTGTAGGGTGCTTAAAAATGTTATTAGGTAGGCAAAGAGTATGTGGTACGTAAATAGAGTGGGTAATCCACAGAGTGAAGTTAAAACCATATGGTCGGTCGTGAAGGAACTGTCTGGTCAGCAGCACAAGGTCGGTGATATAAAGTCAGTATGCAGTAAAAAAAATCCTGTTACTAATAAGTCAGATATGTGTACAGTATTTAACAATCATTTTCCGAGCACAACTGGTGAATTAAATGAAAACTTAGTTTCTACAGAGAATGGTATCTCTCTCTTGGAAAATGGCTTTCCAAGACTGTTATCTGAATTACGCCTCTGTGATACTGACAAGGGGAAGATTGAGTTGTCAATTAAATCACTGAAGACTAAGGACTCTCATGGACATGATGGAGTATCTAGCAGAATACTAAAATACTGTGCTGCACATGTCAGCTCTGTACATAGGCATATTTGTAATTTTTCTTTTAGGAATGGCCAGTTTCCTGAACGATTGAAGTACTCAGTAGTAAAGTCACTTTATAAAAATGGAGAAAGGGATAATGTAGACTATTTTACACCTATTTCTATGCCATCACTGTTTGTTAAAATTATTGTTGTATATGTAAGGATAAGCGATCATTTCATTTCAAATAATTTGCTGTCAAATTCTCAGCTTGGTTTTAGGGGCGTTTTAACAGCTGAAAACGCTATTTTCTCTTTTCTCTGTGAGGTACTGAATGGATTAAATAAAAGTTTTCAAACGCTAGGCGTCTTTTTACATTTAACTAAGGCGTCTGATTGTGTTGGTCACAAAACATTGCTCCAGAAGTTGGACCATTTTGGATTATGGGGAGTATCTCACAATTGGTTCACGTCGTGCTTTAAGAACAGGAAGCAATAGGTCATTCTCAAGAGTACTGCGAATAGCTACAATGTGGGATGCGAGAGGGGCATCGCTAAATGGGGGGTACCCCAGGGTAAGTGCTGGGACAACTCGTGTTCCTTATTTATATAAATGATACGCCATCTAGTGTTACAAGTGATTGTAAAATGTGTCTGTTTGCTGATGACACTATATTGGTAGTAAAGTAAACACGGCACTGTTTCAAATAGCGCAGTTCCAGACATAAGTTCATGACTTGTGAAATATAAACTAACGCTAAATCACACAAGAATCAGTTTTTACAGTTTCTAACACACAATTCAACAAAATCTGACGTTCTTATTACCCAGAATAGGCATATGATTAGTGAAACTGAACAGTTCAAATTTCTGGGTGTTCAGATAGACAGTTAACTGTTGTAGAAAGCCCATGTTCAGGATCTTGTTCAAAGACTTAAGGCTGCCATTTTTACTATTAGAACAGTATCCGAAGTAAGTGATAGCTCGACACGAGAAGTAGTTAGTCTTCTTTGCGTATTATTTTTCGCTTAGAATGTATGGCACTAATTTTGGGGCAACTCTTCCTGTTCTCAAAGGGTATTTTTGCTCAGAAACAGGCGGTTCGAGCAATAAGTGGTGTAAGTTCGTGAACCTCTTGTCGAACCTGTTCATTAGTCTGGGTATTCTGACATTGGCCTCTCAATATACATATTCTTTAACGTCTTTTCTTGTTAACAATTTCAGCTTATTCCCAAGAGTTAGCAGTTTTCACTCAGTTAATACTAGGCAGAAATCCAGTCTGCATTTGGATCGCATCTCCTTGACTCTTGTGCTGAAAGGCGTGCATGACTCTGTAGCACCCAGTTTCCATAAGCTAGGGCATGAAATCAAAAACCTTAGCAGTAATCCAAGCGCTTTCAAATCTAAACTGAAGAGTTTCCTCACGGGTCACACGGGTCACTCCTTCTGTTCTGTCGAGAAGTTCCTTGAAAAATTAAGCTAATTCCAGTGTCACCCTATTAATTTCTTTTATATAAACTTATAGCTTGTCGTTTTTTATGATTCATAAACATTCTGTTTTATCTGTCATTACTTTTTTGTTGTAATTTCACGTGCTGACACGATCCATGAACACGCAGATTTGTTCCTCAATTTGATCGTACGAAACGAGAGATGTAAAATAAAATAAAATAACAAAAAACGATGTCGGTAGCTTTCACGCTGACGACATGATTTTGACCTTCTTTGGAACTCAAGAACTAAATTCTGTTTGTTGTTTGTTTAATGTTTTTCTTGTGTGTGTGCAGTGGTGCATCCATGTTTCATTCAGCGTTACAGACCAATACAGAAAATCACTTTTCCTTATAACCCTTTCCACCCGAACCCACACGATCGTGCGGGTGCGGTTTTTATTTTTTTTACGACAAACTGAATCTCTTGCCTTACTACCAACCGACCTGCAACGATCGTGCAGGTTATGCGCTACGCGTTTCTCATTTTTATGTTGTCATTCGGCGCCAACAGATTGCAGCACATGTTATTTAAGTTGATCGAGAAGTGAACATTATGCCGGCGCCTGGTTAGTGGCTCATAATTAAGTTAAATTGAATTGTTTCGGCAATTTGCTGGATCTGGTTATTTGTAATAGTGTGTACAACGTTGTGATATTGATAATTATTAGTAACTTCATATCTTTGCACAGTAATTGTACGTTAAATTTGTACTAGCACGACTGCGCGGGTTAGGTGTTGACTGTGTAACTTCATCCTCGACTGGGTGTTGTTGATTGTGTCATTGGCCTCCCTATATTACTGCTTTTCATACAGTTTTGAATTATCAGACAATCAAATCCGTTCTGTATTAGAGGATTCGTATTTGAGTGGCATTTCGTCAGATGACGACGAGTTTGTTCCTTCTCCTTCAAATATTCAGCAGGCAGACGACTCGTCTGATGATGATTTGAGTGTCGAAGAAGTTCCTGAAGAGTGCAGGAGTTCACACAGTGTCACAGAAGGTGTCAGACCACTGCTTTTTCGGAGATCAAATTTTGTTCTGAAGTTTCATCTACCAATCATTAATTACAGTGCTGTTGAGGTCAGTGACAAAGAGGTGCGATCTGAGTTACCTATTTCGTGTATCATTCCCATTTTCTTACTAAAATATCTTCTTTTTAATTCTAGAGTCCTTCACCAACTGGAACACCTGCTGGATATTTCTGTTAATATTTCAGTGAAAGGTTTTTTGAAGAGGCAGTGAAATATACAAATATGTATAGTGTTGCAAAGACAGGGAAATCCCTAGGGACTACAGCTCATGAACTGAAGGTGTTTTTTGGGATAAATTTAATGATGGGGTGCATGAGGTATCCTAGGCTACCCATGTACTGGACGAAATCTATTTCTTTATCAGCTATTAGTGACACTATGTCTAGAGACCGGTTCCTTGGTCTCAGGAATAATGTGCCCTTTGTTGATACTATAAAATCACCTGAAGAGGCTAAAACTAATAGACTGTGGAAATTTCAGCCAGTGATCGACACATTAAGAAGAAGATGTCACAGTTTGCCTTGTAGCTTTAACTACTACAGTATTGAGAGCTGAAGATTTTGAAACACCGTTAGACGATACGTTAAGCACCTCCACAAAGGCAAAAGTTTACAAACCCCATCCGAAACCAGGTTTGGACAAGCGATATTATGGGTATTATCACTGGCCGACAGTGGATGAAAAAAATGGTTCAAATGGCTCTGAGCACTATGGGACTCAACTGCTGTGGTCATAAGTCCCCTAGAACTTAGAACTACTTAAACCTAACTAACCTAAGGACAGCACACAACACCCAGCCATCACGAGGCAGAGAAAATCTCTGACCCCGCCGGGAATCGAACCCGGGAACCCGGGCGTGGGAAGCGAGAACGCTACCGCACGACCACGAGATGCGGGCAACAGTGGATGATATTTTGTCACCACGAACATGTCAGTATTAGCGCTGCAGTTCCACAACAAAGACAAAGTGTATAAAATGCAAACAGTACTTATGTCTTGCAAAAGGGAAGGATTATTTCAAATTATTTCACGAAAAGTGAAGCAGTCTGAACCATGACTTTGTGTTACAAAATAAATAAATAAAAATTATTATTAATTTTTTGCCACAGAATATGATTTGCAATGTATGTAATATATTTTACAATAACTAATAAATAAAAGTAATCAAAGAGTAATTTTTTTTATTCATAACTTTTCCTCAGGTAACTTATAATATCAAACAAATAGCAGGAAGTCAGAGAATAATTTTGGTGAAATAAAACATGACCCTCACGATTGTGCTAGTTGTTTTCCCGCTGCATTTTTTTATGGAAGAGTTTTTTTTTTCGTTTATTATTTTTCCCAATGTCTACTATGCCCAAGTATACAGTGAATTCAACTTTATTCACCATTTTCAAAAAAAAAAAAGGTGTTCAGGGCGGAAAGTGTTATATCATGCGATTCCCTTTCTGATTCGCCGTGATCAGATGTGGCAACCATATTACACAAGACTGTCTCATGGCAACTTTTCATACGAAATATAGGTAACACATCTTTTTCAAATCTCTGCAATCTTGGAAATTTCCCAGATCATACCATGAACTTTCTCGGCGACTTCTGGTGTGGTTGCATCGTACAGACGTTCTTAACGTGGATCTCGTATAACTTTGGCAGTTAATTTCTTCACTGTGAAAGTTCGGTTGATGTCAAACTTTATTTTACAAAAAGCTTTATCACTGTTTGGTACTACGTTTTCTCTATATTCGAGAACATTTGCAAATTCTGGAACAGTTATTAATCAGGTCACAGAATCAAAGGATCATGATCAAATTTGTGAACTTGCGATTTGGTCAAGAAGACGTTAAATCCTTAGGACATATAGTGAATGCTAACAATAAGGGAATTAGTCCAAATTTTAAGAAGTCATAAGCTATAAAAAAAAGTCCAGATCCTTCTAACAAAATACAGATGAAAGCCTTGTTAGCAGTGACATGTTTCTATAGAAAATTTATACCAGTATCATTTCCGAACATACCATTCCTTTTAAATAACATTAAAGTAGAAAACCAAATGGCAATAGATAGTTCAATTTAATGAAGTGTTTAGAACAGTTAAAGAGATCTTTCAGGAGACTCCATGACTACAGCATCCAGATTTCAATCTGATTTTATCAATACTTTCTGATACTTCAGATTGTGGTCTTGTATGTCTTTTGTTTCATTTTCCTGTTTAGACAGCTGCTTACAGCCAACTGCTGGACAGACCCTGTTGACAGTTATACCAACCTCTGACAAGCTTCTAGTAGTAGTATATGAGGAGAACTTAGTCTACCAAACTAAGTGGCCCCTGCAACGACGAGATGGTGATCACTTTATGTATATCTTTGCTGTCTGTTCACAGCACTAAGATTTTTCGTTGTAGGAACCTTCAAAAATGAATTTCGTGGGTAGGGATGAGAAGCGTTCAAACTGTTTCATAACTTTTCAAGCACGTTCGTAATGTTTTAAGTGGATCCACTAATCTTCTTATCGTCATTTGTGATACAAGCTTCTGCGATCAGTTTGCTTTTGAGCACTTTTTTTGTGCGTGAGAAGGGCAATGCTTGTGAAGGAACTAAGCTGTTCCCAACTGGCAGAAACAAATTCGATAGTAAAACCACTCCACTATATGTCCATTAACTTGTGGTTGTAATGGAATAGAGACTTTGAGATCCCTTCGACAAATATAAGACTGAAAAGTTAACTAATTCTAAGTGTGTAAAGCAGCTCCAAAAACTTTTAAAGAGGGTGTCGACAAAACACATTGCTTTCAGTGCTTTCAAAACGCTATTGCGTCCCATTTTTAAATACTGCTCAAATGTGAGGAAGCCATACCAAATAGAACTAATAGGGGACGAATGAATGAACGTAAACAAAGAAGGGAAGCACGAATAGTTACATGTTTGTCTGCCTTGCGAGAGAGTTGAAGAACCTGTAACGCCGACGTTTAAAGGGAGACCCCAATTATCCAGAGAAATTCTACTTACAAAGTTTGAAGAACCAGTATTAAACGAAGAATTTGGATATATTCTTCAGCTCCTTGCGTACCGCTCCCATAGGGATTATGAAAATAAGATTAGAGTGATTACAGAACACACAGAGAGGCATTCAAGCAGTCATTCTTCCTGTACTCGATACACAAATGATATGTCAACGAGATGTAGTACGTGGCACAATGCGAAGAACCCCCTGCCACGAACTTCACATTGATTTGCAGAGTGCGCGGATGTACATGTGAAGGGCGCTGCAATGAATGAGTACTGCAGCCACTGGAATGGCCCTGTCGCCTCTGGTCTGTCCTTGGCATCGTTCGACTTCAAAGTGAATCATCCCGTTTAAAGCGCACTCCTTATCAGGGTGCCTCTTGGCCTTTTTCCACAAACAAACCGTTGCCAGAGTTGAAAGAAGCAATAAATGAATGCATCGCAGTGGGTTTCAATCCCATATTTTAAGCATATTACTTCCTTACTGACACACTGACCCAAGACAAAATTCTTATTTTAGAGCTTTATTTATGCAAATAGCGAGTATGAAATTAGCAAATTCTGACTTACAAAGGAAGAAAAGCCAGGAATAGCTTCCAAAACTGCAATAGAATTATTAAGTGAGGACGTAATGAGATACTGCTTTAATACGCCTCCTAGAAAATTGTCGGAATAATACCAACTACCCTTCGAACCTCCGCCGGGACCAGCCGCACAGTCCATGACTGCAGCGCTTAAGACCGCTCGGCTAATCCCGTGCGGCAAAGAGCTTATCAATAGTTTTGGTGAGCTAATACATATTTGAGTTGAACTGTAGTGCTTCACTGTGTATATGGACAATCACTAAAGATGGTATACTATGTGCTGTGAATTGATTTCGTATTTTTCAAATCACTGAGATATCGAAATAAAATCCTTTGGAGAAACTGCAACAAAAGTGGCGATTTTTTCCACCAGACTTCGCACTTCGTTTTCTTCTTCAAAGGTGACGAGTTCTGATTAACATATTACTTCTCTTTGCTCCCACTTTAAAATTTACATCTTTAGTCAAACACAGCACAGTTTACAAAGATTCATCTCACCAACATTCTGATACAGTTGAAATTGTGACGGAGTAGTGAACCAGTGTATTGTTAAACTAGCAACTGATGGCAAGGTAGGCCAAATTCCCAGTCTCGGAATAAAAATAAACAAGTAATTTTTTCTTATGTTACTGCAAAACCCACGCCAATTCAAATTTTACCAATGGTTTATCTCTCTTATAGAGTCACATTATTTTACTGAAAAAAATTTGCAGTTACTTGCATACACGGTAGATAAGGAAGTTTCGCAGAATAATTACATGGAAAAATACTTTCCTCTTTGCATGTTATAATCTGCAAAAATCTCGTCATGAGATGTGAGGGATGTTATGAATATTTCATTCTTGTTTAACCACCACTAAATGTGCTACAAGCAATCCATTTTCTCAGGACTGGAGACAGATAAAGACCTCCTTCCAGTTTAAAGAATAATATGTTAGCTGCATTTCATATGCAGCAATGTGTGACCTAATATGCATCAAACGCAAAAACATAGCGATACCTTTTTCTTTATTGCAAACTGTTCAAATTTCGTGCAGTAGTTTAAATGACATCGAAGTATCACAATAAATGTGATCGTCAAAGAAACAATAGACTGTTCATTATCAAGCTGATAAATGAAGCTATGTCATGAGAGAGAATCAATTTTTTTGCGGAATAGTTTCTTATAATATTTTGAGAAATACAAGAGCATCCAGCACGCATATGATATTCTGTCTGGTCTCACAGGTTAATATGCATTCTCTGTGAGACTCCACCTTGCAGGCTGTCGTGATGTCAGACCCCAAACAGGACTCTTTGGCTGGCCAGCGCAGATAACGTTCAGAGCACCTTACAAGGGAAATAGAACTGGAGTTATCATGGAAAACATGCTAAGCACCTTACAGGGAAACCAGCTAATAGTCGATAGAGGTTGCTTTAGAGCTTTCCCACAAGCCAGCAAATAAACTTACAGTGTGCGAGATGTGCTTGTGATGGGTGTCTAGAAATTCATTTCATTCTTTGAGATAACGTGCAAATAATCCACTCTTAACTACCTTTGTCCTGTGTGCCTGTATAAGGCCAGCGGATGTATCTCACTCAATAAGTCAACGTCAGATGTAGCTCTCGTAATAAACTGTGCCTTACAACAATCAAAGTCAGTTAGAGACCTTAGACTGACAGTTTACTCCAAACTGCAGTAATAAGTCCAAGTATTTACTGTATTCAAGTTTATTAACAAAACCTAGTGCCAGCTTATGTTGCTTCGACATAGTCACCTACATAACTAACGTATATCCATCAACGCTAGTTCGTATACATGGGCTACATGTATCCTCCTGGGAATATGGTATCCGCAGCTAGAGGCCATCTGGTCGTGGATGCACGGCGGCCCGAAACCAGGGGGCTGCGAGATGCTTGTTGCTGTTACCATGGCCACGTACCGTCACTTCTCCAACACCCAACGGCCTCTGGAACATCATTGAAACACAGCACCAGCGGTAGCTGTTCTGATATAAAATCATCCCACAGTTAATTACTCAACATAATTCTGAATGTAGTTGCTTTAATCCACACTCGATTATACAATGTTCTGGCGTCATATATGCTGGCATTTGCAACATAATTTATACGTGCGAATTTGTACCATCACAAATGTTACAGCCGTAATCGAATGTGCTTCTACGTTACTAACTAGTTTTTCAAACGTTTCGAATCAGACTGCGTTTTTATACATCGAAAATAAATTGTTAATTCTATTTAACATCAGTATAAAAATACGATTTCTTGAATTATGGTCTCCTTATCGTTTTTCAGAAACGTTAAATTACTTTTCATTACCTTCAGTACACAAAACTAAGACATTTAAAGCTCTTACGCATCATCATATTATTAACAGCACACCGTGATGGGTTTCATGCCACATGCAGTTTCTATTATCTTTGTAAACAATTTGTTTAGTTACCGTTCAGAATGACTTATGGCACCATCCTACAGCCATAGGGCAGTTTACCTTAGAAGAGCTCACAGCGTTGGGTTTGCCAAGGGACTGGAAAACAATTTAAATTATACAGAATATAGAAGGTGTTGCGATGACACTATTGCACATGGACAAGCAGGTTCCGATAGAGTTGGTCCCTCGAGTAAAGGAAGAAACAAAGGAAAAGAAGAACTGAGGTAACCAGAGTCAAAGAAATAAAAGCGGTAGACCTCAAAGAAGGAAATACTTCCAAACTCTAATGCCGAGTTTCCTGTCTGGGTGGTACTCCGCTGGGAGGCTGAAGGGAGCAGATTATCAGTCCTACAGGGCAAACACCACCAGATTCATGACCACAGGCCCCGAAAAGTGCTTTGGTTCTCCACTATGGAAATCTTTAGCATTAAACCCCTGGTTCCCCTCCTTCACTCACCTTTGTTAGACCACTCGCAACATCTTCACCATGATGTTCTGGCGCTCTATATTATTGGAAGTAAAATCATATATTAATTCAGTAACACTCCAACGAACTGTTTATTAACCCCCACAAAACTATTACTACCTATTACTACCTAACCCTTATATCATCTCTAAGAAATATTAAATATAAATCATCCTTAGCCCCTAAAATTTATTACTATCACATTACAAAAAAACTATATTTTCTTTTAGGATATAATTCCAAATTAGTAAAATTATCTCAACTCTGTGTACTATAGTGTATTTCTTTAAACAGAATATCAGTTTCAACGTCAGCCTCCCTCACGCTCTTTTTTTTTTACCTCATTTACCTTTATAATGATCATGTCTAGCTTGTTTAGTGGCCCCATAAATTTCTTTGTGTCATGCATACTGAATAGCTCTTTTACTTTATTTGAGACAATATGGGCCAGTGCAACTGCTTCAGGATGCCGTATCATTATTTCATGTCGTCCTTCATACAAATTCAAAAATTTCTTCTTCAGTTTCTCCCCCACTTCATTTAGGTTCTTTAGTAAACCAGTTCTCCAGTTTGACACTCAAAAGACATACCCTGTTCCCATTTTGTCTTTCATCTTTCCTCTTGTAGCATTATTCTTTTGTAACCTCTTCTTCAGCATTATTTGATTTTCTTTGATTCACAGGAGGTTACTTTACCCTCTTTGAAGCAGATTCTCCCATATTCCATCCCCCACTATTTATAATGGTGAACATCAAGTTGTTGAATGCTGTAACTCATTCAAAACAACCTCCATTTATGGCATGAAATCCACCCACCTTGCATATCTACTTTCACAGTAGGTCCTGAACATTCTGCTCAACTCTTGCAGGATTGCTTTGGCAGGAGTAGCTTGAGGTTCTTATTTTGAAATCGGTATATGTTTAGTTCCTTCGCGATATATATAAAATATAAAAAAAAATATAAAAAATATAAAAAATTGTGACCCGTTAGCTTAGATTTTATCATACTTCTCAAATAATGATTCCTTATAATTTTTACTATTGTCCACAAGCCGGCTTTCCTGATGGCATGTAAGTTCACAAGCTTCGGCTGACAATCAGCAAAAACGAGTAAATTTGCTATTCCTCCGTGGCCTGTCGGCAGTAGGTCATACACGCCTGCGTCACTAAATCCACCAATACCTATGGGATAGTTAGGAGTAAACGTGTGTGCATCTTTTGACATATAACGTACACTGACGAAAAAAAATGGCAACACCAAAAAGTGATTAATTAGAGTGACGAAATTTGCCAATACATTTGTCTAGATAATATATTTGATTACCATTGCAGGATCATAGGTTAATGTAAGCGCGAAACAAGCCATTGCAAATGTGAATGCCCAGGCCCAACCACAGGGAGTGGGCGGAGAGGGGGGGGGCGGGGGAGGGGGGCAAGGGGAACAAAATCTCTGGGGTCCAAGCCTTGTGGGGGCTCAGTCTCTCAAGAGTTCAGATCCCCCCAGGGTACTCAGTTGGCAAATATCAGACTGCTATTGTAAAATAAATTTGTTATCATACAGTAAATAAAAGATCATTACCCCAGCACCAGCATAGCCAGTCTAGTTCCTGCTTTCCACATTACTACGTAACTTTCATGATTCTTACAGACCAGTTGCATACAATTCTATTTCGTGCTTAATCTTGATTTCAGATTTTGTTAAACATCTTGCGTTAAAACCATCTTGTAATAGTGCACTTCCTTTAAATGTTGTTGGAAATCCTGTTAAAACATTTGCCCAACCGATGTACACGGCAATAGCTGAGATACGTCGTTATAGTTTGGTGGCACTGCACACAACATTCAAAGATAAGGCACTACTAATTCCATCACAAGGTGATTTTGCACAAAATTACAGAAAATATTTTGCATTCAAAAGTAAACACAACATAAATCTATTTATATATAATTGCCTGGAAGAATCGTAAAAACGAAGAAATGGAATGACATGAAAGAGGTATATTAGCTTACATGGGAAGCGTGACATTACTTACATATTGTCAAGAAAGCTTGGCCTTCCGAGGTTCATCTCAGAAAACTAGAGATCCAAATAATGGAAATTTTCTCTGAATATTAGAGCCCTTGAGTCAGTATGATCCTGTTGTTGCAAATCAAGTTAGCAACGTCAGTGATGGTCAAGAAGCTGGAAAGAGTTTACGAGTGCATTGTCTGTCAAGTGATACGCGAAATTAATTTATCTGTAGTTGTGCTCATCATGCCAGAAGCACCGTCTTAGACCAGAGAGAAAATGAACAGTATTATTCAATTATTGTTGAAGCAACTCCAGATTGAACTCACAGACAACATTCATCATGCATTACATTTAATTCAATAAAGAAATTAATAAAAATGAGATAAATGAACCGTTTTTAGAATTCGTAGATTTTAATAAGGAAACATAATTAGCTATTGCACATTTAATTCGATCAATGCTTGTGAAACACTCAATTCCCGTCAGTGAATGCTGCGGACAAGGTTATAAGAACCTAAGTATTATGAGAGAGTCTTATAAAGGAGCTCAGACATATTTTCTTCAGAGGAGTCCTCTTGCAAAATTCTTTCTACGTGCTTGTCGTACATAGCCCTATGTGCTGTACAAGAAGCTGAGAGGTGTCATGAAGCACCTACTTTTTTCAGAGTTATTCAGCTTCTTTACAACCTGTTCAGTTGCAGTCCACAACGATGTGAAATTCTGAAACAGTGTCTTAGGAGTTCTTAATATTCTATGCCTGATATTTCTTGGAGCGCTTGGGCTGATGCTCTAAGAGCAATTGCAGCTCACTTGGATAAGATTGCCATTGCTTTTGTAACTCTCAGGAGACAAATTTGTCAGCTGAAATACGTTCTGTGATATGAGGTGTTTTGGATTATGTGAGATCTTTCATGTGTTTATTCATGGCATCAATTTGGCTGAATCTGTTGGTACCAATTAACTACAGAAGCAAATTACTAGTAGCTCGAAATGCTATCGCTGATGTTCGGGTAAGACACTTTCAGAGCTTATTAAATAACTTAAAATATCTTCGTGATAACTGAGACAGCGCTCTCCCCGACTCTAAAATTGTCGCCAGCGCAATTAATATCGATCTTGAATTTTCGGAGATACGTGCTAACAAGAGGAAATCATTTCATTATGAAAGCAGGAATTAAATAGACAGATATTAAGGATAAATATTGTCATTATTGACAATCTAGAGTCTAACTTGAAAACCCGATATGAAACAGTGAAGATTTTGGATGAAACATTTGGGATTTAATGGGAATCCTCAAAGACGACTGACGATCAAGTCGCTGAGGCATGTACGTTATTTGTCAATGAATACCATAATGATGTCACAGCAGGTGTATAATACGAAATTAAATATTTGAAAACAATTCGTATTAGTTGGAACAACTAGACTTCTTGAATAACATGCATGGCCATTTGAATCTGTTTCCAAATCCATGCGTAGCTATGCGCATCTTTTACAATCTTCCAGTGCCTGTAGCTGAATCGTAAAGGAAGTAGCTGCAGATCGGAGAGGTATTTCGTGGTCAGGAACGTCTTCAAATCTCATTAGGTTGTTTGGACCGACGGTGAGTTCTGATCTTGAGTAGAGCTGCTTCAAGATTCCTCTTGCAGTTCCAAGCCGGAGAGGCCATCTTGCATCGCGTTCTTAACAAATGGCAACAGATTGTGTGTCACCCCGCCGTTTTCTCGGTGTCGGGAATCCGAACTTGTGCGGTGGCACACAAAGCCGCAGGAGTAATTTTTTCGTCAGAATCCCTTTTCATTTTTTTTGGCTTGAATCTCTAGGTTCAATTTAGATTCCGTTTTACTTTGGATAGCTCTCTCAATATTGAAGCAAACACTGCGCAAAATGCTTAACACCATAACTTTCTACTTTGTCGTCATCATCGTCTTTACGAGAATGTCCACAGATGGCGTGAACGTTTCGGCCACACTTTTGACATGTATGAGCATCGCCGGTTTCCTCTAAGCAGACGCAACAGACATCATGAAAAGAAGGATTTTCGGTAACCACAGAAATGGCTTCATCACTGTTTTACTTTCATGCGTCGTGGATTGCGTTCTCATCTGGATTACATTCTCGTCTATGTCTTTTGCATGGAGCTGTGCCTCTTGCATTGATTTATCTCGTCTTTCTTTCTGGTGTTGTGTTGTTTGTAAGCGCTCTGCTACTTTCTTTTCAGCTCTTCCACAATCGCTACGTGTTGTGAAACGGTGTCAGGCGGGGACGACGTCGAGAGACCTACTCTTAACTTTGCAGCCAAACAGAGCTTCGTATGGTGACCTGCTAATCCCAGAATGAAAAGCCCTGTTTTTCGTAAGTTGGACGGACCGCAGTCCGTCACTTCAGCAGCTAGTTTCTTCATCTTGCATCCAAGCATACAGCACATTTTCAATGTCTTGATTTGCTTTATCGACGCATCCCTGACTTTGTGAGTGGCACGGCTTACCACGGACAATCTTCAAGGTGGGCCAATACTCCCTTAGGCTGCTTACCACATTGTTTGCAAATCCACTGCCGGTATTGGACAGTAGAATCGTTGGAGCCCCAAGCATCGTGAATATGTCGATGATGTTGTTGGCCACTTCTTCCGCTCTCTTTGATTTCAAAGCCCTGAGAACAACAAACTTAGCGAGATGATGTCGATAGACCAGTATAAATTTGTACTTTCTATCAGTGTAGGACTGTATATGAGATCGACCTGACAACGGGAAATGAATTCCGAAAAAACTATTGGCTTCACCGCAACACCTTTTTTAAAACTTTTTTTGCTTCTTCTGGCAAGGCTCATGAAGGTGAATGTATAGCTCACTATCGTGATCGATATTCTTATGCAACGTGAAAGTATGACGGGAGAGCGTCTGTGGAAAATTCTGCCGGAAGCTATACACTAGAGAACTATTATGGCGATATCCGTGGCTTGATAGTAGAACGTCATACAAAAATACGCTGTCTTCGCAAAGATCTGAACGCCATCGCAAACAGTGATGGCTGGCAAAGCATATAACGCCTAGGCACTGTATAAAATATCTGTCTTTTCATACTTCTAGACGTTCTATTCATTACCTAGGCACTTGAAAGAATGCCAGATTTCACATATTCGAAATTTTCCGATGCAAGAGAACATTTATATCTTGTAATATTGAGGCATTTTGTGTCATAGTTTTTATGCTGTTAGTCGTTTAATGTTGCGCCATCTCACATCTGCATCTTGTAAAACTCCCATATCCCTGCACACCTTCAACTAATACCATCGGTGTAAGGGTTCTTTCATTAAAAGTACTTTAAAATCAGACTTCTGCTCAATGAAATCAGAGTGCTCAGGTAATCCTTGCGGAAAACTGGACGAAGCATTTGCTTTTACATTATCTTTGCCTTGGATGCAAACGATTTCATAGGCATCTTCTTATAAAAAGAGTGACCATTGAGCAAATGTCAGGTGAAGCAATTTACATGAGAGAAAAAAGAATTAAGAGCTTCATGTTCACAAAAACTCCAATATGATTGCCATGTATGTAGAAAATAAACATTTTAAATGACCAAACCATGACCAAGGCCTCTAATTCTATTGCAGAATATGATCTTTCACATTGTGTGAGAACGCTGCTAGCAAAACTAATGATTCTTACTTGGTTTCTGCCTCTCTGTCAATTACCTGAAACAAACAAGCCACTAGTCCAGAACAAGATATGTCAGAGGGAATGCAGAAATCTTACTGCATGTTGAGGTAGTGCAAAATTTCTGAAGAGAATGAAACTCATTTTATCTTGTTAAAGTCTTCCTGATACCTTTTAGGCTAGAACCAAGTAACATTCTTATGCAAGAGATTTAGTAATTCAGTACTGTTCAATATTTGGTTAGGAGCAAACCTCCTAAAAAAGGAGGCAAATCCTAGAAACACCTTCAATTGCTTCTTCATGGAGAGATGAGGAAAATTTTCAGTTGCTTTGATGTTTTTGGGATCTGGTACAGCTCCTGTTGGGTAGATGATGTATCCCTGAAACTTAACCTTGTCCTTTGAAAATTTTGATTTCTTCAAACTGGCTGTGACTTCTGTTCTTGAGAATTTCTTTAACAATTGTTCCAGCAGTTTAATATCTGTTTGTTAACTCTTAGTTGCGGTTAGTGGTCATCTACATATGTCAGGATTTTGTCTAACAGTTCCAGACCAAGGACAGTGTCTGGGGCCACTATGAAGCCCCAGAACTCACATTCAGCCCAGAGGGCAATATGTTAAATTGATATGATCTCCCTCCAAAAGTAAAGGCGGTGTACTTGTGCAAGTCCTCTGTCAAGCTCACCTGCAAGTATGGGGCTTACAGATCTACTGTAGACAAATGTTGTGCTCTATAGAATTTTTGAATTTGCTCCTCCAGTATGTCTGGCTAGGTTCTTACTGAAGAAAGAGCGATGTGTTAATAAAATAACAATATTTACAGAAGGAATTTTATTGTATGTTAAAAGGAAACCACAGTACATCACAGGAAATATAAAGGTAAGGGATACCCTTTTTGTTTGCTAGCATTTTGCACATCACGATTTTTTTTACATCACAATTTTTTCTGCAAATACCTCGTTGAGCAATTCATAACTCGAATTAAATCATTATACGTTTTGCTTTGGAGAACAATCAAATTTGTAAATTCCATTGTTGTAAAAGATTGTGACCAAACTGACAGCTTTTAGGCAGTATGAACACAAGATGGACCATAGATGCTTTTCCTCTTTTTCAAAATGTAGCCTTTGTCTTATTTAATTGCACATTGAAATAATTTTTTCGGTGCATAGTTGTGGCATTTATCATCTGTATTATAGTTTTAAATAACATTGTTTCTAGTGAGGTATGATCAAAATTGGAAAAGTAATGGATCTCGTAGATAAGATCAATACTGAATCTGACGCCGATGGTGATAGCAATGCTGATCCAGCAGCAGATAAAACGAAACCCATTATCTCTGAATCGAAATTACATGCGCAATCAACAACTAGTGAGGGAATTCCCGAAAGTAATGAGACTGTCGATTCGTTTGCGAAACTGTTAAGTAAAATAGCAGCAATGATAAATACTCATGATCAAGAGTCAGCAGCGCAAATGGACGAACACGACATACAGTTGGCCGCGCAGATGAATACCACACTTAGGGCCTACTGAACAACACAAAGAACGAATGAATGAACGAATGAATGAACGTGATAAGGAACTAGCAAAGCGAATAGATGCTGGTTTATCAAGCATTTCAAATGAAATTTCTGATATGAAGAAGATTTATGAGGACATAGCCAAGGTAATAGAAAATTTAGCCATTGATGTTCAAAAATTACGTACAGCTCAGGTTACAATTCAGAGTATAGTGCAGCAGCTGTCTGAAACGGTAGAAAATTTAGTCCTTCAACCCAAAGAAGTGCTACGAGAACACCTATATTCTCAAGGCCAAAGAATTTGTAACGAGTTTACGGAGTGGTTAGAGGAAAAGGATGAACAGGTTAACAAAAAGTTAAGCGCCAAGTGCGAAGATACTATACAGCGAGCCTGTGCTGAAGCACCATCCAAATCAGGTACAATAGGTTGGAGTGAGTTGGAAGACATAAAGCATCTACTAAATAAAGACGTTTCTGGTTGGCGCAACCACGTGTCCGCTGAAGTCAGTGATCTGCACTCTGAGGTCACAACAATAAAGGCCTGTTACAGAATGCACTCATGAAATGTGTGACGTGAGTGATACTTGCTACCGAATTTATCGTGATGCGGCAGGACATGTTAGTTCATACACTGAATGTACTACTGAAGCACAGCACCTAGTTTGACGCCGGTAGTATTACAAAAAGCTTACTGAAGCATCGTCAGTTTCAGGCGTTTTCACCCTAAAAAGAAGTCTCCACACCCAGTTGTCTTTATAAAAGCCTTTAAAGATGTCTCCCCCAGGTCTTGGAATGAAAGGCACACAAATCAGTTCGTCACGTTATGTATTCAGGGAGATGGAGCCCTGTGGGGAACTGATGCTGCTAAGAACTGCATGACGTAAGATCAGCTCTAGAAGGCCTTCTTGGCCAAGTATTGGTGAGGACGCGTCCAGCAACGTTTTCGGAAAGATGTTTTTAACCCAGAAGTCTACAATCCAAAGCAGGGCGGTTGAGGAAATACTTCGAACGATACATTAGCAAAACTCTCTACTCGGACAATCCTGTCGCCCAAAACGATATGTTGTGTGTTTTAAAGGCTAAATTGCAGATCAACATTTGTAAGGAACTGATTAGGATGCCAGACAATAACCTAGAGCATTTCCTTTTTGGTCCTGGATTCGATCGACTTGATCCAGAGAGATTTTAAATGTGCTAATAGCAATATCGGCACTCAGACTGTGCGCACCAACAATCACGGACATTGCAACGAACGTTATGGCAATGGCGCAACGCTACAGCCCGGATCATCAAACCAAAACCGTAACGTAAACATGCAGAATTCGGAACATTTCTATAGGTCGCCAAGGAATAACAACAGCAGGTTTAACCTGGGTTATCGTAGAAATCAACAGCAGTCAATTTTCGGCAACCACTGATACCCAAACAGCAGGAACCCACTACCGCCTCGAAATAGTAACCATAGAAACAGATACGTGACCCATAATGGATCTCCCCCAAATTTGCAACCGGCTCAAAACCCAAATTTTGGCAACATACATGCGACCAACAAGGGACCTCCACAGAATTGGCCAGCACCAAAGAACAATGCTATCGGCATTGTTGAGATGACAGGTGAGCATCCCACAACAATGAATGATGCGTCAAACTAGATGGTAATTCATCAGGCTCCCTGATGACAGTCGCGGGACGGTAAGGGAGCACCATTTCCACTGGGCAATTTTATGTTGTGGTACAATAACAGCACAGATATTAGGCACGAGCTCTGTGATGAATCTGTGTTGTGTTGAAAACCTGTACAAGAATTTGTCCAGGCCATGGTTAATGCCATCCACCTTAACACTTGACCCAGGAGCTAGCACTATTGCTGGTAATTTCTTTAAAAGGATTACTGACACTATGAAAGTGAGCATGCTACAAGTGCAGAATTGTTTGGTATCTGGTGCTATCAGTGGCAGAAGCCAGAGGATGGATAAGCAAATGCAGATCAATGTAATGTTTGAGAACGGAGTCATTAGTTGCATGTTTATCGTGATGAAAGGATTATCTGTCAATTGCTTGTTGGGAATGAAGTTCTTATGAGAAAGGAATGCAAAAATCGACTTTCCGAGAGGCCAGTGCGACTTGATAGTCGAAGAAGTTGTCTTAAATTTAATTAAATCCAAGGCACGTTCCTGTAGATGCTGTCAGGGGGCTAAAGTAAAAATCATACTACCCTTTTTGGTGTGCAGTCATCCTGACAAAACTACTACAACAAATTTTTTGTCAAATGGTGGAAATACGATGTGTGATCCTTCCCGCATGAATAAGAAAGTTGAGAACTCTGAGGAGTGTTTGCCAAAGGAACCGAGACTTGAGCTGGTAAATTTCTTGTTGTGTTATGCTAAAGTTTTTCCCAGTAAACCTAGGGTAATTAAGGGATTTCCGCCCCAATAACTGAACGGTCAGAGCGTTGGAATGCCACGCATGGGGGTGCGGTTTCGATTCCCGAATGGGGTGGGAGATTTTCTCTCCTCAGGGACTGGGTGTTGTGCTGTCATCATCATCATCATCATCATCATTTCATCCCCATTGTGGACGCGCAAGTCGCCCAATGTGGCGTCACACTCAATGGAAATGCCGTGGGGGTAGGGCCTCCAGGCGGGTAGACCGTTCTCCTGGTGCAAGTCTTTCGAGTTCACGCCACTTCGGCGACTTTTGTCTATGGAGTTGATATGATGATGATAAGGACGACACAACACCCAGTTGCTGACCGGAGAAAATCCCCGACTCAGCTGGGATTCGAACCCGGGCCTTTGGTATGACATTCCGTCGCGCTGACCACTCAGCTATCAAGGGCGGGCGTCGCACTCAATAAGACTTGCACTTGGCGGCCGAACTTCCCGCCTGGAACTCCCGGCCACTGACGCCATACGATAATTTCCATTTCCAGTTAAGGGATATCAGTATCATACGGAGACGGTTCCCCATAAAACATATTATTCCATGCCGTGGGCTAGAAGGGAGGCCATAAAGTGTGAAGTTCAGAAGATATTGCAATGGGATATCATAGACACATCTTTATGCGTGATCCGTTGTTAACCGTCCCGAAACGTGGAGGTCACGTGCAGCTGGTGTTGGATATAAGGTCCATCAACAAAATTAACATGGATTATTTCTCCAGCATTGTATACTGTACATGAAACAAAAATACACATTAAGTAATTACAAACAATAATGGAAAATGTCATACAATCGGGCCCCACACTGGGCGACAGATGTGACGTTTCCTGCCTTACAATGCCAAGGGAACAGGATGCCTCAGGACTACGTCCTCTCTTCTGTCGTCGTGAACAAAGTCGATGGCAAAATGAAGGTGATTCCCTATACCTGTAGTCTTTCGCCGCCGTTACTGTTGATTTTCGTTCCAATTTTAAGTACTTGTTAGGATCGAATCCGAGACCCAGGGCGTTTTGACTACTACCCCCAGACTATCTTAAAATAACTGGAACAATGTTAAAATTCTTTATTAATCAAGAAAAGGAATCAAACCTTTTTGTTAGTTAAAAGCGAAGAATTTTATCTGGATTTTTTTAATGGCTTGAGTACTGTGTGCAAACTACGAAGTATAATCCTTGACAGATACATTATAATATTAATTTAACACAAAACGTAATTACAAAATTATCAGTTTCTTTACTAGTAGGATAAGCACATAAACTCTTAGATCGCTTGCTCGAGCAAGGAACCTAAAATCTTTTCTAGAAATATGACGGTGTACATCTGCAACTGTACTCTTCAAAGCACTGTGGGGTGATCTTATTTTACCAGTTACTGCTGTTTCTCCCCATTCATTCACGCATGAAGCGTGGGAAGAATGAGTGCTTAACGTCCTTGTGCTTGCTATAATTTGTCTAATCTTATCGTCACGATCTCTATGGGAGCTCTAGATATGAATTTATATTTATCTCTTGTGGTTAGTTCTTGTAACTTTGTAAGTAGGCTTCCATAGTCAGTTTGCGTCTGCCAGTTCAATTATTTAAGCTTCTCTGTGATGGTCTTCCATAGGTCAACAAACCTGTGACCATTCGTGCTGTTCTTTGTATACGTTCAGTATCCCCCGCTAATTCTCTTCAATGCAGGTCCACACACTTGAGTAATATTCTAGGATGGGTCACACAAGTATTTGTCATTCCCATTCTGCAGGACTTAACTATATTCCACGAAACATAGTTTCAAGTTTCATTTGGATGTTAGCCAATCAAAGATCCCTAAAATGTGCATTCGACACTAATTATGTCAGTTCCTTTAATTTAATTTTACAAGTCTTTACCATCCCTTACATATCCTCACTCGTAGGTGTGCAATGGGTGTCTAAAATTGTACTATAAATATTTTATTATGTAATAATTTCTTTAAAGGAAATACAGGACCCTCAATAGAAAAAAATTTATTTTAACCTTAATTTTAGAATCAGTAGTTGCAATGATTCAAATCTATTGTAACCCACCTCCTTTTCTATAACCTGCACCTTGATCTGAAATAATTTTGTAAAATAGTTAATTAGCATAAAAAAGGGTTCATTTAATTTCTCAAAAGCTTTATTCTTGCTTATTTGTTCACTTTTTGAATAATATTTAATTATTAAGATTTTTTTAATTTCTCAAAAGTTTTATTCTTGCTTGTTTATTCGCTTGTTCTTTGTATTATATGTGAGCCTGGTAAAGAACATATGTAAGTTAAATAAGGAAAAATTTTCCAAATAGCTAAAGAAATTATGAAATTAAAAACAGGAGCAACTTATTCCTATTATTTGAAATTATTTGGACAATATCAAGAGATGATTTCACTAACACTAATCGCATTAGTCCTCCAATTCTGAGTAATAAAATAAATCCAAGAATTAACTAAATTTAAAGGAAGAGGAGCAGCTATATTTCATTATCTCAAGAGAAATAACGTTGTAAGTAAGTGGTATCATTGAATGACACCTCCTGAGCGGTCGAACTTGAACTTTGATGCATACGCTGTTGCTAGTCATGTGAACACCACGCCGGCACGGTAGCTCAGCGTGTTCGGTCAGAGGGTTAGCACCCCTCTGTAATAAAAAAAGCTGAGCTAATCGACAAACATCAAACGCGAACAAAATGAGATTTAAAAAAAAACCACCTTAATTACTGTTGTTACTGCAATAATTATCGCTCCTGATATATGTTTCAATATCCATTCCTCGTAAGATGACTGAGGTTATAGGAATGGAATTTTTTCAATATTTCCATTTCGTCTGAAAGGTTTATTTGATCCTGTTTAAAGGATATAAGAAGGAGGATGAATAATGGATATAATAATCAAAAGTTTATGTTACTTATTTGAGGAAATGCTTGGTTAAAACAGTTGTTTACAATTTTGGACTTAAATTGTAATCTGGAAGGTGAAATGTTACGATATTTTAGTGGCTCTTATTATGAACCTTAATTATCAGTGGTAATATTTGAGAACTTTATGTCCTTATCTATTCGTTATTAAGAATAATTACAGTCTTATTGTTCAAGCAAATGAATTTGCTTTTTATAATATTTTCACTCTATGAATAATATATCTATATTTACAAATATTACCTAAAAATAAAAATTTTTCCTTAACAGCTTCAGTGTCACAGTCATATACTCTAAGTAACACGTATACCACCATTGCTTGAAATGGCTACAGATGACTTACGATTTCGACCTCACACCTTACCCCTAGGAGGGTTCAAGTTTTAGCATCTACACACCTTCTCACGTATATACCCTGCCTGCCATTGAAATTACAACACCGCAATGGATAGTAAATAATAATTTAGTTACTCTTTGCTTACAGTATAGTACGAAGAATACGTTGTTAAAGTTGTAGGTGATTTGAGGATATACAGGGTGCAAACTGTAGTACACAGAACAGCCAACTATGGCATGAACAATGGCTCTATGCCTGTCCGGCATCGAGTCAAATTTGAATGACGAATATAGGTACGTCATCATATGTTTCATCCTTATGCAAGAGTTCATCAATCATAGTGGCTGGCGAGTGGTGGCTGTCACTCTCTCAGCAACCCATGACCAGTTGTTTTCAGTGGGGGAGAAACGTGGAGAACATGCTAGCCATGGCAACACTGGAACACCCTCTGTATGAAGGAGGACCAGGACAGCAGCGTCAGCATGTGCTCTTGTGTTATCTTGTTGAAATATAATGTCACAAAGACAGAGCTATGCAAGAAGAGGACTGACAGGATGGAAGGAGATGCGAACTTGCATGCCTGACACGCCGCATGGTGTAATACACTCGCAGAAAGAAGAAGAAGAGAGATCTTAAAGGTAGGATGCAGCTATCTCCTTAACCAGAAGAGGGTTGTGTACGGGAATTGCACCAGGTGCTGGGCACAGGTGACGGTGATGAACACAATCTGGCAATGTCCATTCCCATTGGAGAGGCTTTCATTAGATGACATGGTGCCATTCCAGTGTCCACTTTCGTAGATGAAATCTCCAACCTCTCTCTGCTGCATTGTCGAGGGAAGTCGCAACTATGATTGCTGTGCTAACAGGGGGTGGAGTTCCAGACGTACTCACACTGCCTGTGTCTTGTAGCATACGAGCCGATTTCCTGACTCAACTACGTACAGTGGTCATACAGTCCTGCAAGGCCAAGCAAACGATATGTCCATCCTCTCTGGCCCATATTTGCTTACGAGTCGTGGGATCCCGACCAACGCGAGCAACAATATAGTGTAACTGTACACAGCTGTGTCAATAGACCATGATCCTGCAACTGTCATATTCCGACTCGTTCTCATCAACGTTTCTGCTTATTGCGCGAAGCTTAAGATGATATCCTGACAAAGATTTAATATTAAAATGTTTTTTTGTGTGTAATAAACGCGCTGCAAAGTTTTTATTTACAGAATGTCGTTGGCGTTAGTACTATTCACTTTGTGTCGTTCTGCTGAAATGCTAAGCATGCAGTACTCTTCATGAGAATTTGATGTCTGTTGCAAGCCGTCACAATGGTGTTGCCATTTGAATGGTCAAACCAGTAAGTGATTCCAACGCCTCTGAATAGAAAAGATTACGATCAGTGAGTATTTCCATTTATGAGACAGCAATGAACATGGAATTTTAGTTGGCAAACCGAACAAAAATTGAGGGTTGCCGAGGGAGTTATGAGGAGACGTATGTTAGACATTGCTAGAAGAGTTAGGGCATCAAATAAATAGGTCAGAGAAGAAGATGGAGTAGGAAGTGTACGAGAGGACTTCAAACAGTAAATTGCACATTAGTATAGCAGGGCAAGTAACTGTTATTGAATGGTGCAATATGAAGTGACACTGTTTTTCAACATAGCCACCAAGTCCCTGGAAACAACAGTCGGTACGTTCTACCAACCTTTCAGATCCTCAACGGCAGAAATCCGCTCCTTGATCACGGAGCCGTTCAAGAACCGCTGTATCATCTCTTCCTCCTCCTCCACGCCCCCCCCCCCCCCCCCCAAGATGTTCTTTCAGCTTGTCGAAATGATGAAAATCGCATGGTGCAAGATCTGGACTGTTAAGACGGATATTTCCAAACCACCCATGGAAAACATTGAAGCAAAGCTTGTGTGCTGCACGTCGTGTGGATTCTTACATTGTGGTGCAGCAGAACAATGCTTCGCTTAATTCTCCACGCCTTTTGTTCTTTATAGAGTTGTACAACGATGTTAGTGTTGCACATTACGAATCAGCATTATCGGTTCTGCTATTTGCCATAAACTCCGTGTACACAACTCTCCAGTTGAAAAAAAGCGGTGGCCATGACCTCTTTTCTTGTATTTATTCCGCGGAGACCACGAGGTATGATTCCATTTCGTAGACGCTCTCTTTGTTGCAGCTATGAAATGACGGGCCCACGTGTCATCGCCCGTAATTATGCGGCTTAGGAAGTCATTGTCTTCCACAAGGTAACGCTCAAACAAGTCCAGAGACGCCATAAACTTTGCGCCTTATGTGTGCAGATGACAGTGATAGCGGATCCCAGCGTGAGCTTGATTCCAGATACTGCAGACGAATCAGAAGATAGGAAGGATCACTGCCTACTGAAATGCGCTACTGCTGTGCAATGGGCGCGACAGTCAGTCCGCGATTGCTGTGAGACAGTTCTTCGGTTGGCTGGACATCGTCGTCTCAGGCTGATTTGAATGGCCTTTCTTCCCCATCAGTATCGGCCACGACTGTGCGGCCTTACTCAAATTGTTGGCACCACTTAACTACGGCTGGACGCGACATTGCTTATGGTCCAAATACTGAAACTGGAAACGTGCCCACAAGAATCGAACTGTCCCACATCAAAAAAAAGTTTTGCATCAGCTCGGTTGCGAGAGTTCCGGAGCCTGTACAGAATATTGGAACAGAGATCAACATAAACATCATTTCCGACCTTTTTACTGCTCATGAAAAAAACACTTTGCATGTTGTACCACCATACAGCGAGACCTTCAGAGGTGGTGGTCCCGATTGCTGTACACACCAGTACCTCTAATACCCAGCAGAACGTCCTCTTGCATTCATGCATGCCTGTATTCGTTGTGGCATACTATCCACAAGTTCATCAAGGCACTGTTGGTCCAGATTGTCCCACTCCTCAATGGCGACGCGGCGTAGATCCCTCAGAGTGGTTGGTGTCTTGCGTCGTCCATAAACAGCCCTTTTCAATCTATCCCAGACATGTTCGACAGGGTTCATGTCTGGAGAACATGCTGGCCACTCTAGTCGAGCGATATCGTCATCCTGAAGGAAGTCATTCACAAGACGTGCACGATTGGGGCGCGAATTGTCGACCTTGAAGACGAATGCCTCGCCAATATGCTGCCGATATGGTTGCACTATCGGTCGAAGTATGGCCGTTACGGCGCCTTCCATGATCATCGGCGGAGTACGTCGGCCCCACATAATGCCACCCCAAAACATCAGGGAACCTCCACCTTGCTGCTCTCGCTGGATAGTGTGTCTAAGGCGTTCAGCCTGACCAGGTTGACTCCAAACACGTCTCCGACGATTGTGTGGTTGAAGGCTTATGCGACACTCATCGGTGAAGAGAACGTGATGCCAATTCTGAGCGCTCCATTCAGCATGTTGTCTTGGTTGCAAAGATGGACCTCGCCATGGACGTCGGAGTGAAGTTGCGCATCAAGCAGCCTATTGCGCACAGTTTGAGTCGTGACACGACGTCCTGTGCCTGGACGAAAGCATTATTTAACCTGGTGGCGTTGCTGTCAGGATTCTTCCGAGCCATAATCCCTAGGTAGCGGTCCTCCATGCAGTAGTAGCCCTTGGGCGGCCTGAGCGAGGCATGTCATCGACAGTTCCTGTCTCCCTGTATCTCCTCCAAGTCCGAACAACATCGCTTTGGTTCACACCGAGACGCCGGACACTTCCCTTGTTGAGAGCCCTTCCTGGCACAAAGTAACAATGCGGACGCGATCGAACCGCGGTATTGACCGTCTAGGCATGGTTGAACTACAAATAACACGAGCCGTGTACCTCCTTCCTGGTGGAATGACTGGAACTAATCGGCTGTCGGACCCCCTCCGTCTAATAGGCGCTGCTCATGCATGGGCGGGTTTAGTGACATCTCTGAACAGTCAAAGGAACTGTGTCTGTGATACAACATCCTCAGTCATTGTCTATCTTCAGGACTTCTGGGAACCGGGGTGATGCTAAACAATTTTTTGATGTGTGTCATAAGCATCTAGCAACTAACAGCCGAATCCAAAACCGTGAAGTAACGTTAAGAGCTTCTTAAGAGTATAGTTTTCTTGCTCAGTAATAAACATTACAGAGAGATTAATATTTTGAGATGTGCTTCATTTTAATTGACGTTGGTGAATTCAGCCGCTGAAGTCAGGGACATAGGGTTAAGTAGCGCGGGCACTGTGGAGTCACAGGATGTGAGAGGGGAATGTTTTATTCTTTGACTCCCAGGACTGAAAACTCACAGGAGTGTGCGACTCGTACCGGTCAGTTACTGTTGTACAAATTTCAAAGGGTAGTAACATGGATTCGTGAATGCACATTACAGGGATCGGCATCTTAAAAAATTGAATATACAGGGTGATTCCATGATGTTAAAAACTTTCAGGGGTAATGGAGACGGGTAAATATGATAATTTGACGTAAGGGACACTGGTTCGGAAACGACCAAGTCGAAAGTCGTGCAGATACTTCTGACAGTGGAGTATGTGTACCTGTATTGTTCGTGCTACAATTGTAGAGTTGGCAACTTTCAGAGGCGGTAGTATGCCCTAAAACATGAAAAAAGTCCAGTGAATACGACTCTGAAATGCATACTTTATGAGCTATGGCGACTTGTTCAATAGAAGAGATGAGTTTCATAGTAGCGAAGATGTACCAGTGATCATAGCCGTCAAGGTGTGCATTTTAGGCCCATGTTTACTAGATGTTTTTATTGTTTTGGTCCATACTATCACCTCTTAAAGTAGCGTACCCTACAATCTGAACAACAGCAGTTCTGGTACATGTATTCCAGTGTCAGAGGTATCAGAACAATTTTCGCGTATAATTTCCGATCCGATAGTTTACGGACCGTGATCCCTTTCCTCAAACTGATATATTTACCCTTTTCCATCTTCCTTGAAAGTGTGTAATGTCATCACGGGATCACCCTGAATTTGCAGCAAGAAATATAAAATTTAAGTAAGGTACTTGTTGGTGTTGTTGTTGTTGTGGTCTTCGGTCTCTGTTTGATGCAGCTCTCCATGCTACTATATCCTGTGCAAGCTTCTTCATCTCCCAGTACCTACTGCAACCTACATCCTTCTGAATCTGCTTGGTGTATTCATTTCTTGGTCTCCCTCTACGATTTTTACTCTCCAATACAAAATTGGTGATCCCTTGATGCCTCAGAACATGTCTTACCAACCGATCCCTTCTTCTAGTCAAGATGTTCCACAAACACCTCTTCTCCCCAATTCTATTCAATACCTCCTCATTAGTTATGTGATCTACCCATCTAATCTTCAGCATTCTTCTGTAGCACCACATTTCGAAAGCTTCTATTCTCTTCTTGTCCAAACTGTTTATCGTCCATATTTCACTTCCATACGTGGCTACACTCCATACAAATACTTTCAGAAACGACTTCCTGACATTTAAATCTATACTCGATGTTAACAAATTTCTCTTCTTCAGAAACGCTTTCCTTGCCATTGCCAGTCTACATTTTATATCCTCTCTACTTCGAACATCATCAGTTATTTTGCTCCCCAAATAGCAAAAACTCCTTTACACTTTTAAGTGTCTCATTTCGTAATCGAATTCCCTCAGCATCACCCGAGTTAACTCGACTACATTCCATTATATCCGTTTTGCTTTTGCTGATGTTCATCTTATATCCTCCTTTCAAGACACTGTCCATTCCATTCAACTGCTCTTCCAAGTTCTTTGCTGTCTCTGACAGAATTACAATGTCATCGGCGAACCTAAAAGTTTTTATTTCTTCTCCATGGATTTTAATACCTACTCCGAATTTTTGTTTTGTTTCCTTCACCGCTTGCTCAATATACAGATTGAATAACATCGGGGAGAGGCTACAACCCTGTCTCACTCCCGTCCCAACCACTGGTTCCCTTTCAAGTCCCTTGACTCTTATAACTGCCATCTGGTTTCTGTACAAATTGTACATAACCTTTCGCTCCCTGTATTTTACCCCTGCCATTTTCAGAATTTGAAAGAGAGTATTCCAGTCAGCATTGTCAAAAGCTTTCTCCAGGTCTACAAATGCTAGAAACGTAGGTTTGCCTTTCCTTAATCTATTTTCTAAGATAAGTGGTAGGGTCAGTATTGCCTCAAGTGTTCCAATATTTCTACGGAATCCAAACTGATCTTCCCCGAGATTGGCTTCTACCAGCTTTTCCATTCGTCTGTAAAGAATTCGCGTTAGTATCGTTAGTATTTTGCAGCTGTGACTTATTAAACTGATAGTTCGGTAATTTTCACATCTGTCAACACCTGGGACTGGAATTATTATATTCTTCTTTAAGTCTGAGGGTATTTCGCCTGTCTCATACATCTTGCTCACCAGATGGTGGAGTTTTATCAGGACCGACTCTCCCAAGGCTGTCAGTAGATCTAATGGAATGTTGTCTACTCCCGGGGCCTTGTTTCGACTCAGGTCTCTCAGTGCTGTTGTAACAGTTGGAACACAACATAATGAGTAGAAAAAAATGGCACTCATAACGTTTAGTAATCATTTGTGATAGTATCTCACATTTCAAAATGCGTTTAAATATAATAATTGTTATCTATCAATTCACCATCAGCTCGCACAGACAAGACGATACTTCGTCATTGCTTTACCGTGTCACAACCTTGCAGTCGTTGAGATTGGCAGGGATCTGCAACAGAACAGTCGACACGAAGTATTCCGAGCAGTGCCGACTTTTGACCATCAGTAATACTTCTGGGCCGGCGGCGAACTTATCGTGCTCTTGCTATAGCTAGCCTATTGAGCACTTGTAACATAATAACTTATGTAGGTTAGCAATTAATAACACGATTGAAACATATGCGGTCCTAAGTACCGCCACAAAATGTCAATACTGGCTCTCGAACAAAAAAAGTTTGACACCCACAGGTCTAGAGTGTCGTTTGGCCAACAGTGGGTGTCGATCTAAGATGGCGTTGCGTACCAACCTTGTGGTGGTCTGAGTCACAGTGCTTACCGCGCAGTTGTATCGATTTGGAAGTGAACCCCTGAAACTGAATTAGTGAGAGTGGCTCCAGTTGGCAGGGGCGTGATCGATAGGTGCACGTGTACGCGGCAGACAGAGCGTTGCCCCTGCAGGAGAGTTCATTGGCTCCCATGCATGACAGGACAGGCGACGTACAACACCGTACGGACGCCGCCGCTCGACTGTCAATGATTTCTTCCTCCGCGCACGCTGCCCCGCTGTCGGAAGCGGCGACACGCCCCATGCCGTGTACAAAGCAGCCAGCGGAGGCATCTCCTCTGTGACGGACCACTCTTACGCTACACAGTTGCCAAAAGTCAGGGTCGTTCATCCGCAACAAAAGATTTCGTACCCTGTACAGGCCATGCTTATGCCATGTGGAAGACGAAAATCGAATTTCGGAAACTGATATTCGCTGTTGTAGCACCCCAAGAAACCCGAAAACCTAAATAAGAATGTCATGATAATTTAAAGTAGGGAACAGTGTTATCCCGACAGGTACGACAACTTTGACAATAATATAACATCTTAAAGTTTTGATGAACACCAATTTCAATAATTACTGAGTATGTCATGATATAATGGCAGAAAGAAAGAAAGGTTATTTTTAATTAGCTATCAAACATCTCAGTAATAACTGCAAATCAGTACGACGAAAGTTAAGTCCAAAGTAATATGTCGATCAGAGATAACATTTATTGTGAAAGAGAGCTCTAACCGCGGCGAAAAGGAAATTCAAAGCGTCTACAATGCTCGATCATGGAAATGTTAGTCGCTTGCTAGCTAGCTTGCTATGAAGTCGAGAGAGAGCACCGTTTGTTATAGTACTACAAACGGAGCGCTACGAGATTGTTTTTTTTTTTTCAAAAAAAAGTAATATTGTGTGACAGAAATGCGTGGACTTTGTTCTCAGTTATTCTGACTTCAGAACTTGAACTGAAGTGATATTCTGCTAGTGTACGACGAGTTAATGAACTTCAATGATTGAAGATATTATTGTTGGACTCAACCGTCACCAAAGTGAACGGTCACGACGATGAATTGACATATTATCGAAGACTGCAGTACCTGATTAGCCTGGAGTAGGAAACATTAATACAAACACACGAAGATAATACAAATACGCCGGTTGTAAAAGTTGTAATTGTCACGATCACCGAATTGAAAAAGAGTCGTAATTCATCTGATCCATCGGTGTGCGTGTGGTGTGATGATTATAAATTAAGTGCTAAGAAGGAACAATAAAACTGTTCGTCAGTAATGGAAATCTCACGTGTTGGTTCCATCATTAATTGAACTGAGTGATAGTTGATGATCAAAATTAATTAACTTTCAACATTCTAATTGAAAGAGTGACTTGATGAACACTGAGCATTGAAAGCAGTGTTTTGCCGAAGTAATATCACGACGCACGAAAGCAAGATAGCATTACAGATTATCTCTGGATTTGCGCGTAGAGTAAATATCTCTGGAGTGAGCATTCACATGAGCAGAACAGATTTTGTGTTGTCAACATACATTACCGGCCTGGTCACGTGTTCTCGGGACGTCGTGTGTTTGTCCGTATAGCTCCTTGTATATTTAGAATGTTACTACATCCCTAGTACAGACGGATTCTTTTCGTACGTGTCGTGGATTATTTATATGTTTTGCGCAGATATTTTAACAGTCTCCATTTGAACCGGGAATAAGCCAGCTACGTAACTTTTAAGGGCAAGTGATATTGCATTCTGCTTCTTTGCGATAGGTGTCACAGTTCAGATGCACTCGATTTTTTGAAGTTTTCGGTATGATACGCAACTTTATAGTATTACAGAGCCTGACGTACATTTTTGCAGAGATAGTCTTGCAAAACGACTTGCAGTACGCTAGTACTTTTGCAAGTGTCCGAAAAACACCGAATTTGCCTCACATTAGCAAGTGTATCCCTGCTAATTCGTCCTTTTTTCTGTTATTTCTGCATATTTATTTTCTCGTTTTTGCACCCTAAAGCACAATTTTTCTTACTGGTGACACTTTGACGTATTTATTTAACGCATTTTACGTACTTGCTCCCAGTTTATTAAATAAACGTTTCTCAGTGAAAGAAAGTACCAAATACGATAACCACAAGTTATATAGACGAACCTGACAAATTTCGTTTTACAGGTGGTTTTCCTGTGGGTACTTTTGGTAGTAGGTGCTGTGCAAAATCAAAAATAGTTGGTATAGCATCTACCTTCAGCCACACACGTCCAAATTTTTCTCTGTCTAAACATTCCTCTTCAAAGTGTTTTGAACATACTTTGGAAGATTTTGTGGGGACAAAATTACTCCTCCTAATTTTCTGGAGCCACATCTTTACTCGTTATTCGTCCTTTGGGAAACTAAAATATAAATCACTCATAATCATTCTCCATGTCCTAGACACACTTAACATGGTCTCCTACTGTAACTTTGTAGTAAACGAAAAGGTTTGGACACACAATTACAGACTCCCACTCTGTTGAATTTATGTGTCTCCCGTTTTTCAAATACACATAATCTACACGTCACTGATAAATGCATGGAGGATAGTATTTGCTGAAACAACTAACCATTCCCTTTCCTGTTCCACTAGCAAATTTACGAGAGGAAGAGATTGTTTGTAAGCTTTTGTACGAGCCGTAATATCTATTATATAGCCATAAAATTGTAGAAAAATAGGTCTACAGAATCAAGCCTTAATTATAATGCGTCTCGAAATTTTCAAACATATACAGTGTCCCTTACTAATATGATAACTATAATTAGAGCTACATGGTATGTACCCATGAAAAGTTACCATCCCTCCTTTCACATATTTTTCTTTCCATCCGTAGCAACAACAGTAATTCACCACCGCTATTACACTATCAACAAACGGTGAAAACACAACAAAAACCCTTGATATTATAACCTTCAAACTCTGCGGAAAGCACACACGCACAGCGAAGCCCCGAAAACACGTGACAATCCTGGTTTAATGTTGACAACATGCGCAGAACACAATGCTCACTCCAGAGATATTTACTCTATGGGTTTGTGTCGTGCATGGAGGTAAGAATAGAGGGAGACGCCGTGACGTCACAGCTGTGAAGCCGAGGGTAGCCATCTCAATCCGACCAAAACATTGCTGCTGTAAGCTTGTGTGCATAGGCTTGTCGCTCGCTTTTGGAAGGATTTTGCGCTATTATGGTGACTTGTGTGGTGTTCGGATGTACGAATCTTTCTGATTGTGATGCGAAATTGAAGGGAATAACATTTCATGTGTAAGTTGTCTCGTTAAGTGTGATTTTACAACTTCATTGTGAACGAAAGTGTGCTACATCGGTACTTGTACTATAGCGTGTTTTTCTCCTGTATGATTTTAGATTTCCTAAAAATGAAAGTCGGAAGCTCTGTGGGAGAATGCCGTGAGGAGGAAGAACTGGCGTGCGTCTAAATGGAGCTCTAGATGTTCTGAGCATTTTCGAGAAGAGGACATAGGCCGAACTTCCCTTTCAACAGTAAGGCTCCGAGAAAATGCTGTACCATCAGTTTTCCCTACACACCCAAAACATTTGCAAAAGGTATGTTAATTCAAAGAATTAAATTCTTAGTTTTCAAGTTCACGTTTCAGTATAATACGTACGTATCGTCGATAATCGAAGTGTTGAGTAACTCACTTTGCCTTCATTATGTACCAAATTAAAAGCTAACACTACATTAACTGGCGTAAAGTATAGGCCTAAACAGGGCACTGTGTAGATTTGCCATTCTATGTACCGTATTTCAGTAAATATTGGTGGTAATGAACAGTGTTTCGTAGTAGTGTAACGTAACTGAAATGTCCCAGTACGTATTACAAACAAGATGTATTTATGGGGCATTGGAGGGAGGGTATAGCTTAGTTTTCAGTTTCTATTATTTAGTTTGTGATACACGTTTATTACTGAATTAACAAAATTGTATCGTTTACATTGAAGACTAGCTATTCGTAATATTACATTAAAAACTATTTTTAATCAGGAGAAACGCGGAATTTCGCCTTTACGAGATTTTATTTTAAACAAAAACTTTGAAACAACCAATCTGATGACGTTACATGCGTATATATGGTGCAATTAGCGACTGTAATACACGCAGCGCTATAGCACACTGGCAATGTTTTGGTCAGAGTGTCATGGCAGCGAGCCACGCCCCCATGGCTTCAAAACGTAGTACGGCTGGGATACGTAGCGCCATCTCCCCTTATTCTTACCTCCATGGTGTCGTGCCGTAGGGAACAACTCTGCCTAGCAACGTAACAACAACTACTGATACTGAACGGCAAATGAATTTTTCCTCGCATCAGTGGTGTGAAACGACGCCGGTGATGAATGATTCACTCAATACTGCAATAAATAAATAACCGTGCATAACAAATTATCATAAAACTATAATAGCCTGGTAAAATCAGCAGTTCGCATCGCTGAGAAGACTGTGCGGACTCGCAAACGGACTTTCATACATTACGCGAGGAACAATTTTCTTAGAGATTTTCAGGTGCTGTTCCACGGTCTCTGACGGGGACAGCCATCACTGCGCGTCGCGTCTCCATTCCACCGACCGAGCTGCAGCAGTAGCGGCTCAACATCAACAGTGACAACAAGAAGGGGAGAGGGGACATCACACTGTCCTGTGTACATCTCAGCCCAGAACCGATTTTGCTAGCCAGATCAAATATCGGTTTTTCGAGCGTCAGTTGTTTTACACGAATGGTGTCGGTAAATATGCAATTCGGATTTCGCCTGCACGTTGACGTGAAATTCTTATACACATATCTGCAAGAATGTACACTGTTGACGATTCCCGGCTGTAGGAAACACTTCGAAATTAACTCTCTCACTGCGAATTTCTTTCTAGATATAGACATAAATTTTTATCTGTCACTGCTGGGTAGCAAATCTACACCCAGCACAGCTGATGTCAAGGAATTTGCAGTGAGCGAATTTCGTAATGTTTGTGTGTTAGCTTAACGCCTGCTGCTTCGCTCGCATAGTCCGAATGGTCTGCACAGATTTTGTTGTTTCTTTAATCGAATTTTTATGTTGTTCAGAAACTGCAATAACTCCAAAACGTTTCATGCTAATTAAGCCCATAGAGGCTGTTCAAAAAGGTTCAAATGTGTGTGAATTCTGAAGGAACCAAACTGCTGAGGTCATCGGTCCCTAGACTTACATATTACTTAACCTGGCTAATGCTAAAAACAACACACACACTCATGCCCGAGGGAGGACTCGAACCTCCGGCGGGAGGGACCGCGCAATCCGTGACATGGCGCCTCAAACCGCGTGGCCAATCCGCGAAGCTTCAGAAGCAGTGTCTTTTCCGAATGTACCTCTGACCAAACAGCGATTCTGATAGCCGGGGTCCAATATTTCTGATAATCGTGCCTCTTGCGTTCTTGTGGTGATATTTCAATAGAAACTTTCATCACCTAACACATATTTCTTTATATCTAACCGAGAAGTGAAGTAACAGTTTTCATAGGTTTAGCTTTAAGTTTTTTAACATAATGAAATATTTCCCTAAAAATTTTCATTCCCTGTTTCACCCCCTTAGGGGTTGAATTTCCATAAACACTGGAACATGTATTGGTTGGTTGGTTGGTTTGGGGAAGGAGACCAGACAGCGTGGTCATCGGTCTCATCGGATTAGGGAAGGATGGGGAAGGAAGTCGGCCGTGCCCTTTCAGAGGAACCATCCCGGCATTTGCCTGGAGTGATTTAGGGAAATCACGGAAAACCTAAATCAGGATGGCCGGACGCTGGATTGAACCGTCGTCCTCCCGAATGCGAGTCCAGTGTCTAACCACTGCGCCACCCCGCTCGGTGAACATGTATTATTTTACTTCCAACTGAGAAGTCAAATAGCAAGTTTCATAGCTATAAGTTTAAAAATACTTTAGTAGCTCTTTAATACTCCTTTATTTTCAAAAAACTTTACCCCCTTAATGGTTAAACTTTCAAAAAAGCTGAAACATGCATTTCTTCATTTCTGACCGAGAACCCAAATACCAATTCTCGTAGGCCTAGCTTCAAAATCGCCTTAATAGCGACCTATTTTCAAGAAACCTTTCATCCCTTACTTCACCCCCTTAGGGTTAAACGATGCGTACACTATAAGTATTCTGTTACCTAGGCAGCAAAATAATCCATGGCGGAAGGGGCAAGTAGGACATAAAAAGCAGATTAGCACAGGCAAAGAAGGTATTCCTGGCCAAGAGAAGTATACTGGTATCAAACTTAGGTCTTACTTTGAGGAAGAAATTTCTGAGAATGTGCGTTTGGAGCACAGCGTTGCATGGTAGTGAGACACAGACTGTTGGAAAACCAGAACAGAAGATAATCGAAGCATTTTAGATGTGCTGCTACAGACGAATGTTGAAAATTAGGTGAAATGGTAAGGTTCTCTGGGGACGTTTTCGACAGAATCGCCGAGGAAAGGAACATATGGAAAACACTGACAAGAAGAAGGTACAGGATGGCAAGACATTTGTTAAGACATCAGGGAATGTGCTCCATGGTACTATATGGAACTGTAGAGGATAAAAACTGTAGGGGAAGACAGAGATTGGGATACGTACATCAGATAATTGAGGACGTAGTTTGCAAGTGCTACTCTGACGTGAAAAGGATGGCGGACCACATCAAACCAGTCAGAAGACAAATAACTCAAAAATAAATAAACCGTAATATAAGATCCACACCCTCTCCAAACTTCAAGTTTCTATCCTTAGCAGTTTGGGCTGGGCGATGAAGAGTCATTGAGTCAGTCGGGACATTTTGTATGTAGAAGATATACACTGTAGAGCCAAAGAAACTGGTACAAATGCCCAACATCATGTAGGGCCCCCGCGAGCACGCAGCAGTGACGCAACACGACGTGGCATGCCCAACCAGTGTGTGGAGTAGTGCTGGAGGGAATTGACACCATGAATCCTGCAGGGCTGACCATAAATCCGTAAGAGTACGAGAGGGTGGATATATCTTCTGAACAGCATGTTAAAAGGCATTCCAGATATCCTCAATAATGTTTATGTCTGGGGAATTTGGTTGCGCCGGCCGCTGTGGCCGAGTGGTTCTAGGCGCTTCAGTCTGGAACCGCGCTGTTGCTCTGGTCGCAGGTTCGAATCCTGCCTCGGGCATGGATGATTGTGATGTCCTTAGGTTAGTTAGGTTTAAGTAGTTCTAAGTCTAGGGGACTGATGACCTCAGATGTTAAGACCCATAGTGCTCGGAGCCATTTGAACCAATTTGGTGGCCAGCGAAATTGTTTTCAGAAGAGTGTTCCTGGAACCAATTTGTAACAATTCTGAACGCGAGGGGTGTTGCAGTGTCCTGCTGGAATTGCCCACGTCCGTCGGAATGGACAATGGACATGAATGGATGCAGGTCATCAGACAGGATGCTTACGTCACCTATCAGAGTCGTATCTAGAGCTATCAGGGGTCCCATAACCCTCGAACTGCACATGCCCCACACCATTACAGAACCTCCACAAGCTTAAACAGTCCTCTGCTGACATGCAGGGTCCATGGATTCCTGAGATTGTCTCCATACCCGCACATGTCTATCTGCTCGATACAGATTGAAACGAGACTTGTCCCACCAGGCAACATGTTTCCAGTCATCAACAGTCTCTAACATTCTGCGTGGTGTCTGTTGTTCTATATCGTGTCTCCCTACCACTTTCGCGCAACGACGCTCTGAGCGTGTTTTTTAGGGAATTGACTAGTTTGAACCTGGGACCTGTTGCTGGTAAGGAGACGTCAGACCACACATGACATGTAGAGTTCAGAAGAGTTCAGTGAGACTAGCGATGATATAACCAAATACTTAATGATTTCAGCGTCAGCTCCACTGCACTCCCTGAAAAAGAATCTTAATACTAACTAAATTTAGTGGTAGGGGTTCAAGGCTTTCCTATTTTTAGTTAGCTGGTAAAATAACGTCGAAAAAGCAGTTAAGTTTACCATTGGAAATTTTATTCTACTCGCAAAACATTGTTTATAAATTGCACTATTTATAAAAGGAAATGTTTTAATACAGGATGGTAAAAACCAACTGCGTTCAACAAAAATGTGAACGAATATTCCCTGAATGGGTTTCCAAGTTCTAAAATGGATCGAAGGATGACCTATGCCATATCACATCTATAATCTAGGTTCAAATTAAGTTTCACAAAAGAGAAAACTATCAAAATGGTCTACAGTGACCCTCAATTATCTTTAATCACTTATCTAACTTGTCGTAAATTACAGTGGCTGATGTGGCGTCTCAGTAACTATATAACAGAAAAATCATCGCGTTTCAGATTTTTACTTCAAGTGGCAAATGTGAACACCATAAGCTTTAATTGACGATCGACACTAGTATTACGCAAAAAGGGGGTGTAACAGATGAGACTTCTGCAGTTCTGAGTGAAGCTTTATGCGCTGTTATGCAGCATCACGTGCGTTCATTACCTTGTCGGTGTTCGTCAGGGGGCGGCGGACAGCACAGCTCCGCTCACCTCGCCGTCTTGGAAGCAACTCTCTCCTAACTTCTCCTTACTACAATTTACTGAAGTTGGTTTAAAAAAACTATCTGGCTGTGTTTTCATCTGACCAATCAGGGTCTCAATGTTAACCTTAAGCTCCGCCTACAAAAATTCTGTCTATCCAATGAGAAACGTTATACTTTTCGTGGTGGGGCAATGTTTTTAAAGTTTGCAACGTAACAGAGATGCGAAAAAGTCTCATGCTAAAACTTGCATCTGGTGTGGTCCTTTTAGTGTTATCGTAAGATCTATACTGTTCTTCTGGAGGGCTCTATCTTTTCACATGGGCTGGGGGATGGTCCTGACGTAACAGAGACGCGAAAAAGTCTCACGCTAAAACTTGCGACTGGGGTGGCCCTTTTAGTGTTATCGTAAGATCTATACTGTTCTTCTGGAGGACTCTAGCTTTTAACATGGGCTGGGGGGTGGTCCTAGCGGTTAGCTGGCGACGTGGGTGTCTGTCCCCTATCGTAGGTCCTTCTAGCTTAACACGGTTCTGCTCTCGGCTTCTGTTCTCGTTTCTCCCCTCGGAACTGCGTCTGTCTCACGGTGGGAAGGTATGACATGCATTTAGGCATTCTTGTGTTAGTCTGTGGTATTCCATTTGCTCACTCGTTACTCGTATTACTTTGGTTAATTTAATGTCACGATTTATTCGGAGCTATGTGACATACTACTGAATTTGCTTATCATGTCAGGGTTTTCATGGAAGGTGTTGGATTTGCCTGACACCTTACAAGTCCAATGTCGGTGTTGACGCGCCCAGGCGATGCGTAAAACTTTGTGTCATGCACTCATCAATGGTACACGAGTTGTCCCTCGGCTCCGAAAACCCATATCGATGACGTTTCGCTGAATGATTCGCACGCTGACACTTGTTGATGGCCCAGCATTGAAATCTACAGCAATTTACCGAAGGCTTGCACTTCTGTGACGTTGAACGATTCTCTTCAGTCGTCATTGGTCAGTTCTTGCAGGATCTTTTTCGGCCGCAGCGATGTCCGGGATTTGATGTTTTATCGGATTCCTGATATTCACGGTAAACTCGTGAAATGATCGTACGGGAAAATTCCCTCTTCATCGCTACCTCGGACATGCTGTGTCCCATCGCTCGTGCGCCGATTATAACACTACGTTCAAACTCACTTAAATCTTGATAACCTGCGCCATTGTAGCAGCAGTAACTGATCTAACAACTGCGCCCGACCCTTGTGTTGTATAGGCGTTGCCGACGCAGTGCCGTATTCTGCCCGTTTACATACCTTTGTATTTGAAAACGCATGCCTATACCAGTTTCTTGGGCGCTTCAGTGAAAAAGGAAATTTCCTGTCTCATCATCGCCCAGCCCAAACCGTTAAGGATAGAAAATTGAAATTTCCAAAGGGTGTTGATCTTACACTATAGGCATCGTTTAAGAGGCCATTTTTCGAAATTTTAACCCTAAGGGGGTGCAAGGTTTTTGAAAGTATGTCGCTGTTAAGATAGTAGAATACAGGGTGTATCAAAGAGAATCATCCGATTTAGCATGTCTATATTTCTGAAAATAATATATATATATATATATATATATATATATATATATATATATATATATATATATACAACAAATTTTGTTTTTGCATGAAAGGGAAATTCATAGAAGTTCAGTATGCCCCCCTTGAGATACACGGCACATGTCAAAGCGGTATTGAAATTGTTCCCACACTGCAGTGAGCATGTCTTTATTCCACAGCTGCTGTTACATGATTTCTCAGTTCATTCATTGTTGTCGGCTACGGAGGCACATAAACAGAGACTTTTATAAACCTCCACAACAAATAACCACATACAGTCAGGTCCGGTGACTTTGGAGGCCAGTAATTTAAGGCTGAATCATTTGGTCCAGTGCGATCGATCCATCGTTCAGTAATCCTTTGATTTTTACTAGAACCGAAGTGGGCGCACATTGCTGCTACCTAGCGGTGAGCATGTAGAACTCGAGAGTTTGCGCTATCCCACAGTACGTTGTTCACGCTCATATCTCAAATAACATAATAGTCATGATCTTTTTTAACGGATGATTCTTTTTCATACACCCTGTAGTTTGTAAGCTAGAACTACGAAGACTGGTATTTGGTTTCTCGGTCAGAAATAAAGAAGTACGTGTTTCAGCATTTTTGGAAATTCAACCCCTAAGAAGGTGAAATAGTGGGTGAAATTTTTCTTGAAAATAAATCATTATTGATGTATTAATTGTTTTAACGCTACATCTACGGAAATCAGTATTTATCTTCTCGGTTGAAAATAAAAAAGTATGCTTTTCAGTGTTTCTGAAATATAACCCCTAAAAGGGACGAAATTTTTAATGAGATTATGCCGTTAATGATAGTTTATATTAAAATATTTTTAAAGCTAAGTCTATGAAAATTGGTATTCGTCTTCTAAGGAAATATTCGTTAGAGGGTAGAAGTGTCTACGGAAATATAACCACAAGACTTCAAAAGGCAGGATTAACAAAGACCTGTGACTCCAGCTACCAGAATCGCTTTATAGCCAGTAGTTCATTTGGTAAAAACCATGCTTCTATAAACCTAATTAACGTAAAAGTTTAGGAGATGATGCAATTTGCCAATAACGTAAAAATTAGATTACAAACAAGCAAACAAAAAAAGAACTGCACAGACCATACAGTCCACGCGAGCGAAGCAGAGTACTCTAAGTTCATTTTTAATAAATATACGGAACTATGACGACGTGGTTGTCGGATGGGTGGTTGATGTGGGGGAGGGAACCAAACAGCGACATTATGTGGCCCATCGCTTTAGGGAAGAAGTTGGCCGTGCTCTTTCAAAGGAACCATCCCGGCATTTTCCTGAAGCGATTTAGGAAAATCACGGGAAACCTAAATCAGGATGGCCGGACGCGGGTCTGAACCGTCGTCCCCTCGAATGCAATTCCAGTATGCTAACCACTGCGCCACTTCACTCGGTATCGCCATCGGTGAAGTCTTAAGGAGGTTGGGGGGGGGGGGGTGGGGGGGAGGGGAAGTTGGTTCAAGAAGGTAAAATCATTTCCACGACAACTAATGCGTACGCAATAGTTTCATTACGTCCACCTAAACCACGCATATTGTGGAAAAACTGCGAAGCGATAACTTGTTGGACATTATTACAAATTAATATTTTGGGGACTAGTAATGTTCTGAAAACTTTCTAATGACTAAAGACATATTTTTAGGCCGTAGTGGCCGTGCGGTTAAAGGCGCTGCAGTCTGGAACCGCAAGACCGCTACGGCCGCAGGTTCGAATCCTGCCTCGGGCATGGATGTTTGTGATGTCCTTAGGTTAGTTAGGTTTAACTAGTTCTAAGTTCTAGGGGACTAATGACCTCAGCAGTTGAGTCCCATAGTGCTCAGAGCCATTTGAACCATTTGAACCATATTTTTAATCCTGGGCATAGAATTAGCGAATATTTTAGCATCATCCACGATAATGTACGATATTCTTTGGCTTTAAAAGCGAGATAGGTATAGCAATTTACAAAGTAGCCTGCTATGCAAAACGTAGTGACGTTGCCAAGCTGTCCATGTTTGGTAATTCATAAATATATCTGCATTAATGTATCTGTATCCACCTTACAAATAATAAAATTCTTTTCGTCATTTAAATAAAGAAGATTTTTAATTTACTGGAAGGTTCAATAGTCCTGCCTATCCTTCACTCCACACAGAATTACAACAAAGCTTGCCGTACTCTTTATTCACCTACTTACCCAGGGCAACTGCCAAAATAGCTTCTGTAGTACAGGGATACAATGCAGAGATAATAATGTAGCTGCCACCTACAAAGTTAGAAGTGTCCAAAAGCAAACGGGTGAGCTAATAACGTGAGGGACATACTGCAGTCTATGCACCTGTGGAAATGTTTACGCTACGATGACTCAAACCAAGCACACGACGGAAATAGCGCTGGAGTTAACATCTCGTCGACAACGAGCCCAGGACGTGGCTGTAGCGTGCGTCGACTCCGGCATCATTCAAAGCAAACGGCGCTGAGCTCTGGTACACACGGGAGAATCGGGCGCAGCTAAACATAGAGCAACACTGAAAACTTCCAGCAACTTGCATATCTTTCTATGAAGAAGGCAATGCGGTGAATGCCGTGAATCTGTGGCAGAAATTTCACACAGCACAGAAAAATGTAAGTGGAACCGAGGCACGTAGAATAGACCAGTTCAGAATTAGTAAGACGCGGAACGAGATTTTCGTTCTGCAGCGGAGTGTTTGCTGATACGAAACTCGATGGCAGATTAAAACGGTTTGCCTGACCGAGACTCGAACTAGGGTTCGTTGTCTTTCGTGACAAAGCGCTCTAGCAACTTTTTTTTTTTTTTTTTTTTTTACTTGGCAAATGCGTCTCTTGGTTTTACTCTGAACACTATTTTTTGTTTTTTTTATTTTTTGTGTGTTTTTTGTTTTTGTTTTTTTTTTCGTTTTTTTCCTTTTGGCCGGCCAGTGTGGCCGAATGGTTCTAGGCGCTTCAGTCTGGAACCGCGCGACCGCTACGGTCGCAGATTCGAATCCTGCCTCGGGCATGGATGTGTGTGGTGTCCTCAGGTTAGTTAGGTTTAAGTAGTTCTAAGTTCTAGGGGAATGATGACCTCAGATGTTGAGTCCCATAGTGCTCAGAGCCATTTGAACCATTTTTTTTTCCCTTTTGTAACAATTTTGTTTGTTTGTTTCCTGTTTGCCCAAAAGAAATCATTTGGCGGAAAAATTAAACTTTATCAATCCACCTGAGCTATCCAAGCACGCCCAAGCCTGTGGTTAAGCCATGTTTCCGCAATATCCTTTCTTCCAGGAGTGCCAGTCCTGCAAGTATCGTAGGAGAGCTGCTGTGAAGTTCGGAAGGAAGAAGATGAGGTACTGGCGGAAGTAATGCTCTAATGATGCGTTCTGTCATGCTTGGGTAGCTCAGTTGGCAGAGCACTTGTCCGAGAAAGGCTAAGGTCTGGAGTTCGACTCTCACAATTTTAGTCTGACAGGAAGTTTCAATTAATAACATGTTTGGGAGAACCAGTTACGTCCCAACCATTTGACTGGTATGTAAAGCATACGAGAAAAATGAAATACATAACCACAATACAATAGAAGGCAGGTGAGAACAGCTGAATTACCGAACCGTCAGCTTGATAAGTCATGGTTGTAAAATGCTAACACAAATTATTTTGACAAGATTGGAACGCCTCATAAAAGCAGGTCTATAGGTGCATCAATTTGGATTAAGGTAAATTTTCCAACCTACACGGCAGTACAAACCTAAGAATGATTGTGAATAGGTCGAAGGAAGCCAAACCACATTAACAGAACCTGTAGATCCAAAATTAGCTCCTGATAATTTTACTAGAATATATGTTTTGCAATTCTAAAGTTTTTGCTGTCATTTTGGTCTTCAGTCAGAAGATTGGTTTGACGCAGCTCTCTACGCTATTAAGCGTAATTCTCTTCATCACTGCATAGCTACTGCAAACTACACTCATGCTCATAAATTACGGATAATGCCGATACAGGACGAAACAACGCTCTGGTGGGCGGTTTGCGGGTTTAAGTCACCTCGGGGCATGATCATGCGGTGCATTTGACCTGCGGTCGTCGCACGGTGGCGCTGGCAGCAGTCCACATACGCAGAGGTGTGTTGGTGCATGTCAGAGTACGGTGTAGAGAGTAAGTGTGCAGAAGTTTACGACGTGCTAATGCTGACTGTGTGTTGAAAATGGCACAGAGAACACATATTGATGACGTTATGAGGGGTAGAATACTAGGGCGACTGGAGGCTGGTCAAACACAGCAGGTCGTAGCACGGGCCCTCCGTGTGCCACAAAGTGTGATCTCAAGATTATGGCAATGATTCCAGCAGACAGGAAACGTGTCCAGGCGCTACAGTCAGGGACGTCCACAGTGTACAACATCACAAGAAGACAATATCTCACCATCAGTACCCGTAGACAGCCACGGAGTACTGCAGGTAGCCTTCCTCCGGACCTTACTTGAGCCACTGGAACAGTTGTCTCCAGACACACGGTCTACAGACGAGTGAACAGACATGGTTTATCCGCCTGGAGACCTGCAAGGTGCATTCCACTAACCCCTGATCACAGGAGAGGCCGTAAAGCCTGGTGTCAAGAACACAGTATATGATTTTTGGTTGGTTGTTTGAAGTTTAAGGGACCAAACAGCAAGGTCATCAGTCCCAGTATATGATCATTGGAACAGTGGTCCCAGGTGAAAATTCACGGACGAGTCCAGATATAGTCTGAACAGTGATTCTCGCCGCTTTTTCATCTGGCGTGAACCAGGAACCAGATACCAACCCCTAAATGCCCTGGAAACGGACCTGTATGGAGCTGCCATCGTGGAGGAGTACCTTGAAACAGAAGATATGAGGCGAATGGAGTGGCCTGCCTGTTCTCCAGAGCTAAAGCCCATTGAGCACGTTTGAGATGCTCTCGGTCGACGTATCGCTGTATGTCTTCAAACCCCTACGACACTCCAGGAGCTCCGACAGGCACTGGCGCAAAAATGGGAGGCTATACCCCAACAGCAGCTCGACCACCTAATCCAGAGTATGCCAAACCGTTGTGCGGCCTGTGTACGTGTGCATAGTGATCATACCCCATATTGATGTCGGGATACATGCGCAGGAAACAGTGGCGTTTTGTAGCACATGTGTTTCGGGACGGTTTTCTCAATTTATCACCAATACCGTGGACTTACAGATCTGTGTCGTGTGTGTTCCCTATGTGCCTATGCTATTAGCGCCAGTTTTGTGTAGTGCCACGTTGTGTGGCACCACATTCTGCAATTATCCTTAATTTATGAGAATGAGTGTACATTCATTTGAATCTGCTTACTACATTCGAACATTCATCACTTTCAACAATTTTTACTCCATATACTTCCCTCCATTATCAGATGGACGATTTCTTGGTGCCTAAGGACGTCTCCTGTAAACTGGTCTCTTCTTTTAGGTAAGTTTTCCCCAATTCGACTCAGACCCTCCTCATTGGTGACCCAATTTACTTTTGTTGACGTTCCTCTTATAACCTCTTTTCAAGACGCTATCGATGTTGTTCAGTTGCCCTTCAGAGTCTTTTGCCATCTCTGATAGAATAACAATATCGTCAGCAAATCCCAATATTTGTGTTTCTTCTCCCTGAACTTTAATTCGCTTTCCATATTTCTCCTTGGCTTCCTTCACAGGTTGCACAGTGCACAGATTGAATTACATCGGGGATGGGCTACGACTCTGTCTCACTCCCTTCTAGACAACATATAGTCTCTAATGACAATGGACCACTCTTGTTGCGCAATGGCCTTAGTGCGGGAGAACATGTGTTTTTCTGAAATCGCTACATTCATTAGGTAGTACAATGGGTGGCAGAATGACATCGCTATGATAAATGATCGTTATGCTCTGGAGAAGGGGCTCCGCGAAGTTGTCAACAAACTCATGAAGTAAGGACAAAGATAAATGACGAGGAGACCATTGGAGATTGTGCATCAGCTCGGATTGGGGAAGGACAGGAAGGAAATCAACTGCGATCTTTTCAAAGGAGTCATTCCAGTATTCGCCTTCAGCGATTTACGGAACCACGGAAAACACAAATCTAGATGGCTGGACAAAGATTTGTAAGCCGTCCGTGTTGCTTTCACTAGATTCTTCCGCGATAGTTTTGCTGCGCCTTCTAACTTCTTGGATAATTCGATTGTTCTCCCGACATTTTCCCGTCCGAGGCTTTCTTGTGCAGCGAGCGGGAGAATTCACTACTGGCCATTAAAATTGCTACACCAAGAAGAAATGCAGATGATAAACGGGTATTCATTGGACACATATATTATACTAGAACTGACATGTGATTACATTTTCACGCAATTTGGGTGCATAGATCCTGAGAAATCAGTACCCAGAACAACCACCTCTGGCCGTAATAACGACCATGATACGCCTGGGCATTGAGTCAAACAGAGCTTGGATGGCGTGTACAGGTACAGTTGCCCATGCAGCTTCAACACGATACCACAGTTCATCAAGAGTAGTGACTGCTGTATTGTGACGAGCCAGTTGCTTGGCCACCATTGACCAGACGTTTTCAATTGGTGAGAGATCTGGAGAATGTGCTGGCCAGGGCAGCAGTCGAACATTTTCTGTATCCAGAAAGGCCCGTACAGGACCTGCAACACGCGGTCGTGCATTATGCTGCTGAAATGTAGGGTTTCGCAGGGATCGAATGAAGGGTAGAGCCACGGGTCGTAACACATCTGAAACGTAACGTCCACTGTTCGAAGTGCCGTCAATGCGAACAAGAGCTGACCGAGACGTGTAACCAATGGCACCCCATACCATCACGCCGGGTGATATGCCAGTATAGCGATGACGAATACACGCTTCCAATGTGCGTTCACCGCGATGTCACCAAACACGGATGCGACCATCATGATGCTATAAACAGAACCTCGGTGTTCCAAAAAAAAATGACCTTTTGCCATTCGTGCACCCATGTTCGTCGTTGAGTGCACCATCGCAGGCGCTCGTGTCCGTGATGCAGCGTCAAGGGTAACCGCAGCCATGGTCTCCGAGCTGATAGTCCATGCTGCTGCAAACGTCGTCGAACTGTTCGTGCAGATGGTTGTTGTCTTGCAAACGTCCCCATCTGTTGATTCAGGGATCGAGACGTGGCTGCACGATCCGTTACAGTCATGCGGATAAGATGCCTGTCATCTCGACTGCTAGTGATACGAGGCCGTTGGGATCCAGCACGGCGTTCCGTATTACCCTCCTGAACTCACCGATTCCATATTCTGCTAACAATCATTGGATCTCGACCTACGCGAGAAGCAATGTCGCGATACGACAAACCGCAATCGCGATAGGCTACAATCCGACCTTTATCAAAGTCGGAAACGTGACGGTACGCATTTCTCCTCCTTACACGAGGCATCACAACAACGTTTCACCAGGCAACGCCGGTCAACTGCTGTTTGTGTATGAGAAATCGGTTGGAAACTTCCCTCATGTCAGCACGTTGTAGGTGTCGCCACCGGCTCCAACATTGTGTGAATGCTCTGAAAAGCTAATCATTTGCATATCACAGCATCTTCTTCCTCCCGGTTAAATTTCGCGTCTGTAGCACGTCATCTTCGTGGTGTAGCAATTTCAACGGCCAGTAGTGTATTTCGACTCTTGCGCGTTGTCGTGATTTTCTCTTCGAAAGTAGCGCCGTAGCTTGTGTGGTGGATCGCCACTAGGTGTCGCGAGTGACGCGGACTGCGACGACAGCCGCCGGGGCAGTCGGCTGTAGTGCGTCTAAGGTGTCTGTTACTCGTGTAGTAGCGTGGTCCGGCTTGCCGTTGCTAGAGGCACATGTGTCTTGAAGGGCTCCATTAATACCCTGAAGAGCAGGTCAGGAGACTGCGGCATTCTGAGGACCGCTCTCTTCTGGAGCCTGCAGTAAATTGGTGATGTTGTGGCAGACTGTTATAGGAGTCTTGTCAATTATTCTCACTGTGTTACCCTGTCGCCACCGTGTTAATTCTAGATGGTCTAGAGAGCTAAGCTGTATGCCGGTGGCTTTCTTCAACCGAGTCCAGAAATCGATGAGAGTTTTTGTCCTACTTATACTGTTCAAATGCCCTCGTTAAATCTGAGAGCCAAGTTACGTTTACACGTCAGTGTTTGAACAGTATTGTGACCTCAGGGGTCACGTTTTGTTAACTTTCAGATCAATAGTATTGCACATAACAAGTGTATAGGAGTCATCCCTTATGTTTTACTTACGTTGCCTGTTTGTAGAAACAAACCTATTTTTAAGGTGTTTCTACCCAAATGCTCTTGTTTGTGAACATATTGTAAAGGCCACCTTGAAACGTCCCCTTAGAAAAATTAATGAATTTCTGTTTTGGTAACCCTCTTACGTTATTTGATTTTCAAACAGCTGAACAAAAGTGAACGTACTCAGACATTTCTCTCTTTACTTATTCAGATCATCAATAAACTGACACACAATATTTTTAGCGCAACGCAATCTGACTTTCAATAATCCCTACAAAAGAATGGCCTTGACTAACAATAACCTATACCTTTCACGAATCACTTACCTCACAAAAATGTTCGTTACTCGAACTACTGCAATACAGCGAGCGCCACTACTGCCTGTTAAATAAAAGATTCTAACTACTGAAGGCTCTAACTACTGATAGGCATAGTTAGCCAATGAAAGATTTTAATAGAGAACAAACAATGTATTTACCTTAATAGTGTTGAAAAGTCATTATATATATATATATATATATATATATATATATATATATATATATATATATATATATATATATATATATCAGTTCATGATATCCAGTCTTACAAATTTACTCTTTCTGGCGGACAAACGTCCAGATCGTCCGCTCTTAAAATTCTGCCATCTCTCTTTCCACATCCACCACTGCTGGCGGCTCACCTCCAACTGCGCAACGCTACACGCTGTTCACATCCAACTGCCCAACACTACAATAGCGAATGTTCCAACAATGCCAACCAGCCACACGACTGCACACAGCACAGCCAGTGATTTTCAAATAGCGCGCTACGTGGCGTTACCAGCATAAAAACCTAAACAGCCTACTTACAACCTTGATGACTGTTGTTTTGTTAAAAACCCAGGAAGCAGTCATTTTTGGTAGTGCATCTTGTACCTGTGTGTTACGATTTGGAGCCAGAATCCAAAATTAAGTAATCTGGGGTTTAATTTGTCGTGTATTTAGTAATGTTTTATTTTGTGTTGCTGCAACTAGTCAATGATAATTATTACTTGGTGTTAGTTACAGAAAACTATTATTTAATTCTAAACTGTCACTACTGTTTTCTTGGAACTAACACTGTTTCGAAACAGATGCATCAGCCCCTATATGTAGATACTGTTTGAAAAGACTGTATGCCTGAGATTTAGCTTGTTTGGTATTTGTGTGTTTAATCTTTAAATTTTAGAGTGTTAACTAGCTGATCTTATGAAATTATTGTTCCTCTTTTTAAAATCTGTTTACTGCAGCAGACTTTGCTACAATGCTTTTACAAGCTTTAATAAGTTATACGATAACTGCAAGTTTATTCTTCTGAAATTTAACTATGTCAAAATTCACGGAAGCACAGCTAAGATTTCTAACTCAAACTGTAAATAGTGTAATTGTTAAAAAAGTTCTAAGAAAATAATGTCAGTTTTGAAACCTTCGTTTTCTTCTTCATTGCGTAAAACGTAATTTGGGCTTGATTTCACGAGCATTGCCATCTAACTGTTATTCTTGTAGCATATTGTCATTAGAAACTGTGATGCGAAATAAGGATATGTTAGGTTTGTGAAGGAAAACCGTTTTGAGCATTAATATTAAAACCCAATCTTCGTGTAATAAATTATTTTTTGGTAAAATGTGTAAAGTAATTTCGGTCCAGCATCTTACCTCTTGCTCCCCACTCCTGCCACTACAATTTGAATCATCGCCCTCCGGAATACATGTGATATATACATGGTGGCAGCCAGTCAAGGAATATTTTAGGGAATTGGTTTAAAAAATGTATTTCAAAGGCCCAGTCAAATCTTTACAAGTTCACTCCTAGAGCACCTTACGCTGTGCCCACGTGACACAAGTTGCCTGTCTTTCAAAACCGAGGCAGTTCTGTCCTGTTAAAGCTGCTGACAAGAGACACCCTGAGACCTCTGCTGAAACTGCTAGCAAATTCACGCCATTGGTTTTAGCCAAAAGCGTGCGTGGGATACAGGTCACGTATGTGGACGCTGGAGTGTTCTGAGGTGCGGAAAACAGTTGCGTCTCTCTCTCTTGTAATCCAGACCTCGAGCAGAACAGATGTCTTTTCGGAAGGCAGAGCCTATGGCTCTGTTTTCACGACCGGCCAACAACGTAAGTTAACATGAGCAGCTTCCCCTTCCGTTGCCCGTTTCAATTAATTGTTCCACCTCCTAGACTGGCCTAAACCAGGTAACTTCCGACCCTAGACGGGCTTCTTGTACATCGTACATGGAAATATATCCTCTTTATTGTACCTAATTTCCTGTTCCGTCATTTAACGGCAGCCCTGGATGCCCACTCTCTAATCCTGACCGCTCGACCTCCTGCACACTGTCTTCACGAGACGTATGTAACAGCCTTCTCCCCCCTTCCCTGCCCTATACATTAACACTGGTGACCAGAAGTGGGATCGTAAACATTAACAGACAGGCCTTGACCGATCCCAGAAGCGCCGAGATTTTTGCTGTAGGACGAAAGAACATTTTAGTGTGATGTTTCGTTTAATTTCACGTTTCCTTCAACCAAATGTCAAAAAAAGAACTTATTTTGGCCAAACTACTGGTATGAAGTAAAGGAGAACAAAATCTCCATGATCGTTTTACCGCTGGTTATTATTAACGGAGAAATTTTCGATTTTTGAGGATGGTTCTGTTATCATGTTTGGCACTAAGTTGTACCACTATGTCCACAGCTAGTGGTCTAGTGTTGCTGTCTCTATATCATGAGGTCCCGGGTTTCCGGTTCCCGGCTGGGTCAGAAAGGAAGGAAGAAGGATTGGTTTGAACACCCTGTCGACATCGTAGAGACAGAGTAGGAGCGCGGATTGTACCAAGGATGGGGAAGGAAGTCAGACGTGCCCTTTCAAAGGAACCATCCAGGCATTTGTTCGGGGCGACTTAGGGAAATCAGAGAAAACCTAAATCTAGATAGCTGGACGCGGGGTTGAACCGTCGTCCTCAAGAATGCGAGTCCATTATGCTGACCACGGCGCCATCTCCTCGGTGACTGGATCGAAGCTATTCTTCTCTCAGACTGGCTGATTGTGTTGTCCTCATCATTTCTTGTCATCTTCGCCGTCGCACAAGTCACCGAAGTGATGTGAAATAGAAAGACTTGCATCAGGCTGTCAAACTACCCTAGACTGGGTGTCGTGTCCAATGATGGTATATGATCATTTAATTCTTTTGTGTCACTGTATCTACATTGACAACAACGAATTTCAACAGAATTCTCAAATACAAAAAAAGTAAATTCAACAATAAATTTAACTTTAGGAAAGGAGGTTATGAAGAGAAATTTACTTTCAGCTAATTAATCTTTATCTTTTTCTGCTGTAAATAACGGACAAACAAAATGGCTCTAAGCACTATGGGACTCATCTGAGGTCATCAGTCCCCTAGACTTAGAACTACTTAAACCTAACTAACCTAAGGACATCACACACATCCATGCCCGAGGCAGGATTCGAACTTGCGACCGGAGCAGCAACGCGGTTCGGAACTGAAGCGCCTAGAACCGCTCGGTCACATGGGCCAGCAAATAACGGACACCATTTACTGTCTTACTGTCTTTCTCTTCTCGGTTTCTTCTTCTTCCTTAACACACTACCACACGTCAGTATCACAAAAGCAGCTGCAGTAATTCGAGTGCCGAATTGCTTGAAATTCCGTATAGCTACTGAAAAACGAATATTCGTCGTTCCCAGAGTGACCGATGCGCTGCAGTCTGAGCATATCTGGTTGTAGGCGCTCGTCAACTGGCGAGTATTCCTCGATACCTCAGCAAGCATCCCACCATTCGGCATTTCGCGAGCACTCGGTGCTCGCTGAATGCCGCATGTCTGGCACAGCCTTATGGGGACGCCACCCTAAAACTTCAGTTAAAAAAAAAAAAGAAAGAAAAAACGCCTATTTCACAGCTTCGGAATGTTTACTCTTCGGTACGAAAACCATTCCAAAGTGATCAAGATAGTACTTGTCTATCAGAGACTTGTATCTGATGTACTACTGCAAAGAGACACTGGCGGCTAGACAAAAAATGCAAATGAAATTGTTCACTGTGTCATTTGGTCCAGACTGCTTCTTAGTTCAATACAGGATGCTTGAAGACTGAAGAAGCCAGAAGTCCCAGCACTTCTTTATCACCCGCCAATAAGAAGATGTGCTTATCTAGAGATTAACGGCGGATCAAACAGAAGGAAAAAATCCAAGATAAAGCATACCCTGGTCTTGAAATTGCAAGAAGAAGCAGACCTACAGGAGCGGGAATGAAAAACGTATAGTGCTGGTTAATTTTAATGAGTATGTGTCGTTGTAAGCCGGCTGGGGAGGCCGAGCTGTTCTAGGCGCTACAGTCTGGAACCGCGCGATCGCTACGGTCGCAGTTTCGAATCCTGCCTCGGGCATGGATGTGTTCAAATGGTTCAAATGGCTCTGAGCACAATGGGACTTAACATCTGTGGTCATCAGTCCCCTAGAACTTCGAACTACTTAAACCTAACTAACCTAAGGACATCACACACATCCATGCCCGAGGCAGGATTCAAACCTGCGACCGTAGCAGTCGCGCGGTTGCGGACTGAGCGCCTACAACCACGAGACCACCGCGGCCGGCCATGGATGTGTGTGATGTCCTTAGGTTAGTTATGTTTAAGTAGTTTTAAGTTCTAGGGGACTAATGACCTGGAAGTTAAGTCCCATAGTGCTCAGAGCCATTTGAACCAATTTGTCGTTGTAATAAAACTTTAATAATGACAAACCTTTAAAATCCTTTTTCCCATATGTTTGTTTTTCTAATTGAATTGGAATTCATGCAAAATATTAACCAATCTCAGTGAAATTTTTGCAGTAAGTATTGCGTACTTCTATGTATTAATATTATCTAAAATGTAGTTCGTCTTTTTTATTATTGCATTTATGCGCCGCTAATTAAAGAAAATTTAAGTTTTAACCATGAAAAAATACTGAAAGATTAATGCAGTTTCTCATAAAATGAATGCATAGATCATTTGAACAGCGTCTTCCAAATGTATCTAAAAACTTGGAATGTTAAAATTGAGGTCTGAGTACCAAAACTTGGTTTTTAAAAATACCGTTAAAACCAATAAAGTTCTGGATTTCAAAGCTTGGACGTTGCTACATCTTTACTGACGGACATTATTTTAAAATTGGTTGAAATCGACGAAGTAGAAGAAAAGTTACATTTTTGGTTGGAGTCTCTTTTTAAGAGTGCGAACAGTCCCCTCGATGGAGCTAAGTCCGCTAGTAGTGAAGGATTAAATACCACAGTTTTTGAGATGTTTATCTACTGCCTGACATCTTGGTGAGTAACAAAAATTGTCGAGATGATTTCTTGATCTTCGCAAATTAATTTGGGATGTGTTTGTTACAGTTACGTGTTGTTTATTTCGCAAGGAAAAATCTGCTATAGAGGTTGCGCAGTTTGGAAGGTGTAGTGGCTAGTGGGAAAATGCAGGCGACCAACAGAAGGCAGCAGGTGGCCAGTCGGGGGCGATAAGAATGTCCCGGGCAGACGGGCTGTTATTGGAATTTGGGCGCGCAGTCGGCCGGTAGAAACAGGCGGCCATTATGTGAGCGTAATTGGAAGAGCGGTCCCTCATTCCCGTCGCTGCGGGGCGCTGCTGCTTCTGCTACTGCTGGGCCTGGCTGCTTCGCTCGCGGCAGAGACACGACGTGTTACTGTGGCCAGGTTATGGTACAAGCTAAAGACATTTATTTTGTCCTACAAGAGCTCGATGTGTATAAAATACTGCGTACATCAACTAAAAACCCCACTCCTACACATTATTATTTTTTATTAGTCTTTTGTATATTTACGATCTAGCCAGCATCGAAAACGAGTTTTAGCCACACTACTTAACATAAGAACAATCAAGGCAAATACGTTCATAAATTATTCAGCTAGCTCAACCACGAGCTCGCTCGCTTGTCCGTTACACAGTGTGCGTCGAGTCGAGATGGAGGCAGCAGATTAACAAAAAGCGTTTGGCGTTCTTCGTTTTAACAGATACAGTTCGGTTTCAGCTGTGTGGCATGATTTCCGTCGAGAGAGCACGACACTGGACCTTCTACAGCTCACCGCATTCGACGATGTCACCAGCACTTTCAGGACATTTGTTGTTAAAGTAACCGGATAACCGCAGTTGTAGAGCGAATGCAATAGCGGTCTGCACAGACCATAGGAGTCTACTCGTCATGGCAGAGCCACGCCTCATGTGTCTGTCTGGTGTCTTTTGTGAGATTGTATGTGTTCCAGACGGTACAGGAATCAGCTGTTACGAGCCCTTCATGATGGTAATAAAGAATAACGTGTAAGGTTTGATGAATCCATTCTGGGCGTTGAGTTGGAAGACAGCAAGTCCTTATCACTTTTCGTGTTCAGTGATGAGAGTCGCAGAGCAGCCTGATATGACAGCCGAGCCCGGTGGAGGCACTCTAAAACTTCCTGTGTTTTGAGCCGTTTCCCGGGAAAATACATGAGCCGTTTCCCGGGAAAATACACCACTATCTGTAGAAAGTGAAACCCTCAGAAGTAATGGTCTGCAACACGCCACGACCAGTATAGGGTGATTAAAAAAGTTTACAAATTTACATGGCACATCGGTCATACAACAAGGATCACTAACCGCATAGGAACCGGAGGTCGGAAAGGCCATCCGGGGCTATTAAATGGCGTGGCACCTATTTAGTCATATCTACAAATGGAAGCTCACTACAGTAGAAAAAATGTTCAAATGTGTGTGAATTCCTAAGGAACCAAACTGCTGAGGTCATTGGTCCCTAAACTTACAAACCACTTAAATTAATTTATGGTAAGAACAACACATACACCCAAGCCCGAGGGAGGACTCGAACCCCCAGCGGGAGGGACCGCATAATCCGTGACATGGACTACATTAGATGTTCACAAAGTTTTGTCCCGATGCATCAAGACAAGCCTAATATCCACGTTGCATTGAAAGGTGCATCCCCTCAAAGATATCAGGTGTATCTCGAAGACATCCTGCTGCCGCAACAATCCTACCAATTAGGTCCTCCGGCGATATAATATGTGTTTCACACACAAGGCCCTTCAGGTACCCCCAAAGGGAAAAATCATTGAGGACAGATCGGGGGATCGTCGTGGCCATAGCACGGGAAGATTGCCTGCAGATGTGCTCTCACCTGACTGCTGAAATGCACAGGGGCTCCGTCGTGCTGAAACGAAATGCGGCAACGAATGGACCTGGAAACATCATTCAGCATGTCCGGCAGAAGCTCTCGCAAGAATGTGAGATATGTGCGACCGTCAAGTCGGTCCAGGAGAATGTACGGCCCAACTAAACAGTCTCCGGCGACGCCAGCCCACACGTTAAGGGTAAATTTGCTTTGTGAGGAATGCGTATGCGTAGCATATCCGCCCACATACGCAAGTTGTGGAGATTCATCACACCCTCGAGTCGGAACGCAGCCCCGTCGATGAAGAGGATACTCGCTGTGAAGCTTCGGTCTCGTGACCGTAGCGCCGTCTTATGCGTTTACGCCCCGTGGTTCCTACGTGTTCATTGAGCCTTGTTGTGTGCCCGATGTGCTATGTCAGTTTTTAAACTTTTTTTTAACCACGCTGTAGAACAGGCAGAAAAATGGTGCGTACGTAGACCCAACAGTGCCCTCTTTTATGTGACCGGACAGAACAGTGTTAGACAAAGCTCAGTCGGTGCAGAACTGTCATATGAATGGAAACATGTAACCAAGTACGATTAAGTCTCATCAACTTCACAGGGTGGAATATCAGTTTGTGAGTGCTTTCGAACGTGCCAGAATGATTGGCTTCTAGGAGGCGGGTCTGTCTTTTGATGACACTGCAGCTCGTACAGAGCAGGCTACTTCAACAGTGAGGTATACGTGGAACCAGTGGAGAGAAGAGGAACGTACACAGCGCCGACAGGGTACTGGACTACACAGTGTGGCCACAGAGCGAGATGATAGCAGCCGGCCGTTGTGGCCGAGTGGTTCTAGACACTTCAGTCTGGCACCGCGCTGCTGCTACAGTCGCAGGTTCGAATCCTGCCTCGGGCATGGATGTGTGTGGTGTCCTTAGGTTAGTTCGGTTTACGTAGTTCTAAGTCTAGGGGACTGATGACCTCAGATGCTAAGTCCCATAGTGCTTGAAGCCATTTGAACCAAGATGACAGCCATCTTGTCCGTTTGGCCGTAACTGACAGAAAACCTTCGACCACAGTGTTGACGCGACATTGGAGTACTGAAACGGGTGTGGACATTTCTGCTTCGACGGTTCGACATCGTTTTCTGCGGGTTGGACTGGTGACACGCATGCTATTGTGTCGGCTTGCACTGACTAGACCTCACCAAGGCTGCAGACTGAACACCGACACTGGCGTGCTGAGAGGCAAAATTTAGTCTATCCGGTCGAATCCTGCTTCAGCTTGTCCTACAGTGGTCGCCGCATACGTGTTCGATGCCGCCTAGGTGAACGCAATCGGGCCGACTGCTGTTGAGCGGCGTAGCGGACCAACGCCAAGTCTGCACCTTGATGTCAATCTGAACAGCTAGCGCTACATCAAGGATATTTTACAGCCCGAGGCTCTGCTCCTCCTGCAGGCCATTCCACATGACTTATTTCAGCAGGACAACGCCCGGTTGCATGTGGCGAGGAACGTGCACATCTTCTTCGGAGAACGACGGCTACCACTGCGTCCCTGGCCTGCCCGTTCACCCATCGAACGTGTCTGGGATATGATCGGTCGGCAACTTGTTCGTTCAGGTCCTCTTGCAGCCACAGCTGACGCTTTTTGGACGCACCTACAAACCGTGTGTCAGAGTATACCCCAGCAGCATAACTGGGCACTCTTTAATTCCATGCCACGATGTCTAGCGTCTCTGATCGCAGCACGTGGTGACGCCACTCAGCACTGAATTTCCACAGTCACAGTGCGTGTACAGGTCTGTAAATAAAATCATTTTTGTAGTGTCATGTCCCTAATATGTGGAATACATTTCATTGTGGACGCATCACTCGGTCTTGGTGTTTCACTTTCTCCAAAGAGTAAAGTACTTATGGCACATTCTTTTTTGTGATGAAAAAAAAAACCGGTTACATGAATCGCGTTTCTGGATACGATGGATGGCAGGCTTTTTCGACAACTGCGAGAACGTGTTGAAAAGTTCATTTCTCAACTGGGCGGAGTACAACCGTACTGCCACATAACAATGAGCTGCCTCAACGACGGACCGGCGTAAAGGACGTAGGGATCTCACATTGCATCATTCGCCTCCACAGTAGTCTGATCTCACGTACGTGCTTTTTTTGTGAGGGTTTGTGAAAGTCTCCTTTCTGCTGAACTGTGATGCTGCATGGCAATAGCAGTGAGTGCATTAACTCCAAACATGCTCGCAAAAGTTATGAGATGAGTTTAACTTTCGTCTGATTAAATGAAAACTTTAATCCTACGCGTGACTGGAGAAACTATGCCAAGGATATATCTCCACGCATACAAAACACTTTACCTTGTATTTGGTATTTATCTTTTTAAATAAAAACTTTGTATAATATGTGTAAGTTAAAATTCTCCTCATATTTCTGTCTACTTTCATTTAGAAGGAATAGCTTTGCGATACAGGACTAATCTTTTTGAAACATCCTGTGTATTTACGTAAATTAATGTTTTCTGTTTCCTCTGGAGGATAACGGACACAGTTTCCACACAAGACCGCTGAGCTGCTTACTTCTCAGATGCAACGTAGTTTAGGTTAAGCTCCAAATACAGCACATTCGTCAATAACTACAAATATGTTACGCACTCGCTTTCTTCGCAAAAATACACTCCTGGAAATGGAAAAAAGAACACATTGACACCGGTGTGTCAGACCCACCATACTTGCTCCGGACACTGCGAGAGGGCTGTACAAGCAATGATCACACGCACGGCACAGCGGACACACCAGGAACCGCGGTGTTGGCCGTCGAATGGCGCTAGCTGCGCAGCATTTGTGCACCGCCGCCGTCAGTGTCAGCCAGTTTGCCGTGGCATACGGAGCTCCATCGCAGTCTTTAACACTGGTAGCATGCCGCGACAGCGTGGACGTGAACCGTATGTGCAGTTGACGGACTTTGAGGGAGGGCGTATAGTGGGCATGCGGGAGGCCGGGTGGACGTACCGCCGAATTGCTCAACACGTGGGGCGTGAGGTCTCCACAGTACATCGATGTTGTCGCCAGTGGTCGGCGGAAGGTGCACGTGCCCGTCGACCTGGGACCGGACCGTAGCGACGCACGGATGCACGCCAAAACCGTAGGATCCTACGCAGTGCCGTAGGGGACCGCACCGCCACTTCGCAGCAAATTAGGGACACTGTTGCTCCTGGGGTATCGGCGAGGACCATTCGCAACCGTCTCCATGAAGCTGGGCTACGGTCCCGCACACCGTTAGGCCGTCTTCCGCTCACGCCCCAACATCGTGCAGCCCGCCTCCAGTGGTGTCGCGACAGGCGTGAATGGAGGGACGAATGGAGACGTGTCGTCTTCAGCGATGAGAGTCGCTTCTGCCTTGGTGCCAATGATGGTCGTATGCGTGTTTGGCGCCGTGCAGGTGAGCGCCACAATCAGGACTGCATACGACCGAGGCACACAGGGCCAACACCCGGCATCATGGTGTGGGGAGCGATCTCCTACACTGGCCGTACACCACTGGTGATCGTCGAGGGGACACTGAATAGTGCACGGTACATCCAAACCGTCATCGAACCCATCGTTCTACCATTCCTAGACCGGCAAGGGAACTTGCTGTTCCAACAGGACAATGCACGTCCGCATGTATCCCGTGCCACCCAACGTGCTCTAGAAGGTGTAAGTCAACTACCCTGGCCAGCAAGATCTCCGGATCTGTCCCCCATTGAGCATGTTTGTGACTGGATGAAGCGTCGTCTCACGCGGTCTGCACGTCCAGCACGAACGCTGGTCCAACTGAGGCGCCAGGTGGAAATGGCATGGCAAGCCGTTCCGCAGGACTACATCCAGCATCTCTACGATCGTCTCCATGGGAGAATAGCAGCCTGCATTGCTGCGAAAGGTGGATATACACTGTACTAGTGCCGACATTGTGCATGCTCTGTTGCCTGTGTCTATGTGCCTGTGGTTCTGTCAGTGTGATCTTGTGATGTATCTGACCCCAGGCATGTGTCATTAAAGTTTCCCCTTCCTGGGACAATGAATTCACAGTGTTCTTATTTCAATTTCCAGGAGTGTAGTTTCCAAGTGGACTCGTGGATATAAGAAGACACACGAGTCCACTCAGCAGCTAGTTAGTTGCTTACTACCGCACACCACGTCTCATCGAGTGCCTCAGAGCTCTCTACAGTCCGTGCCAAGAAGAACTGAACTGCACATAGAAGTCATGTCAGTCACCATTCACTGCATACAGTGTTAGACATAAATCAGTGAAAGTGATCTACACTACCCAAAAGTGTCTTGAAAGGAGGATATAAGATGAACATCAACAAAAGCATAACGAGGATAATGGAATGTAGTCGAATTAAGTAGGGTGATGCTGAGGGAATTAGATTAGGAAATGAGACACTTAAAGTAGTAAAGGAGTTTTGCTATTTGGGGAGCAAAATAACATGATGGTCGAAGTAGAGAGGATATAAAATGTAGACTGGCAATGGCAAGGAAAGCGTTTCTGAAGAAGAGAAATTTGTTAACATCGAGTATAGATTTAAGTGTCAGGAAGTCGTTTCTGAAAGTATTTGTTTGGAGTGTAGCCATGTATGGAAATGAAACATGGACGATAAATAGTTTAGACAAGAAGAGAATAGAAGCTCTCGAAATGTGGTGCTACAGAAGAATGCTGAAGATTAGATGGGTATATCGCATAACTAATGAGGTATTGAATAGAATTGGGGAGAAGAGGAGTTTGTGGCACAACTTGACTAGAAGAAGGGATCGGTTGGTAGGACATGTTCTGAGGCATCAAGGGATCACGAATTTAGTACTGGAGGGCAGCGTGGAGGGTAAAAATCGTAGAGGGAGACCAAGAGATGAATACACTAAGCAGATTCAGAAGGATGTAGGTTGCAGTAGGTACTGGGAGATGAAGAAGCTTGCACAGGGTAGAGTAGCATGGAGAGCTGCATCAAACCAGTCTCAGGACTGAAGACCACAACAACAACAAACCCAAAAAGAATTAGTACACCCTTTTAGAGGTTTCAAATTCACTCAAGATTTATTGTTGCATAGTGCATATGGAGCAGGTGAAATGATTACATTTACAGATTAACAGCACAAGCGGTCCTGAGGTACCAGGCAGCGAATACGCTGAAACACCCGTATTAGTAAGTGGTGTAGCCTCCAACGGCACCCAACTGAACGGAGAAATGGCGAATACTATCCTGGGTTACATTATGCCACGCCTGCTAGACCTGCTCACATAGTTCTCTGAGAGCTGTTGGTTGACGAGTCTAATTACTTCTCGTTCAATATCACACACGTGCTCGATTGGAGACAAATCTGGAGATGCTGCTGGCCAGGGAAGATGTTGCACGTCTTGCAGAGCACGTTGAGTTTCATAGGCAGTGTGTGGGCGAGCATTATCCTTTTGGAACGCGTCTCCTTCCTGTTGCAAGAATGGCAAAAGAGCGTCTCTAACAACGTTCTGCACGAACCGAGAACTCGTTAGCGTCCTTTCCAGAAACACCAAAGGTGAACAAGAGTTGTAGCTTGCCGCACCCCAGACCACAAGGCCTGAGATGGAGCCAGTGTGTCTTGAACGAATGCACCCTACACGAGACCGCACTCGCCAGGTCTACATCGTATACGTGAACAACTATCACTTGCGTGCAGGCAAAATCTAACTTCATCGTTGAAGACGACGGCGCGCCATTCCATCTTCCAAGTGATCCTCTGATCCTGCAGTCGAGTCGTGCGCGTCGATGCTGTGACGTGAGTGGAAGAAGGGCTGGAGGTGTGCATGCCCATAGTCCCATTGCTAATAACATAGGACTGCAAAAAAAAAAAAAATGTCGGTTGCATGAAATATTTTTACTGAATTGCATGTTTTAGAATGCTCTGATCTCAGAAGTGATGTCCATTTTTTCCTACCACATAAGGGTTTTTTTTTTTTTTTTTTTTTTTTTGCAAATTCGAACACAAAGAATCGATAAAAGCACTCGTTTATTCAAAATTATCAAAGATAATACTTTTTTACGACCAATGAAACATTATTTTGAGACATATAGTAACAATATTATACTTATTCATGTTTTTTATGAAACCTTTTCTTCTTTTCCTTGATATTTCGCCGAGTCCTTTTCCGCTTTCCATCTTTAGTTTCCCGCTTAAGCATCCAACAGTAGTCAGCAAGCATAGTGATATCCCATCTTCCTTGGTATCGTCTCTCGATATCACGGACTACCTGGTGAAACCGCTCCCCCTATTCTTCACTGTAAGTTCCCAGGTTTTCAGAAAAACTGTGTATGTGGGAGTGTAAAAAATGGACCTTCAAGCCCATCTTGCAGCATTTACCTTCGTATGCTGCTACCATTCGTTGAACAATGGTTTTGTAGTCAGGATCCTTAGTATTTCCCGAAAACTTTCGCACTACTTCCTTGAACGATACCGAAGCTTCTTTTTCCTTCTCATTCATGCTTTCCACAAAGAGAGTGTGGGTTAAAAGTTTTCTTATGTCGGGGCCAGTGAAAACTCCCTCTTTCAACTTTGCTTCTGACACCTTCGATAATTTTGTATATATTCTGACACTTCGAGAATTTTATACATAGATATTTAAAAAAGTCCCTATCCTTTTGCAGCGATTTTACAAACTGTTTCATCAACCACAATTTGATATGGAGAGGGGGCAACAAAACATTTTCTGGTGGTACCAGAGTAGTATCGATAACATTTTTCTCTCCAGGTTTTAAAGTTTCTTGGAGTGGCCAATCACTTTTAGTTCAGTGCTGTTCTGTGGCTCTAATATCCCACAACCATAAGAAGCATGGGTATTTAGTATAGCCTGCCTGCTGACCCAAAAGCATCGTGAGTATTTTGAAGTCCCCACAGACCATTCATTTATGGTCTGATATTTGATTTTTTCCAGGATAATCGTAATAGTTTTCGTCCATATGCACAGAATGTCCCATCGGAAGCGATGCAAATTTGTTTCCATTGTGCAATAATACTACTTTAAGACTAGTTTTGGGTGAATCAATGAAAAGGCGCCACTCAGATGAGTCATACTGCATATCAAAGCAATGCATGAGTCCTTCCACATCATTGGAAAAAACTAAATTTCCTTCTTTTGAGAAAAACTAGGTAAATTATTTTTCTCGGTGTCTATACGATGAAAATCAGGTGCCAGACGATAAAAAGTTTTTATTTTTTAATCTGGAACCTAACAGTTCGGCTGCATCTTTTGAAAGACCTAAATCTTTTACTAGATGATTGAGCTCACTTTGAGAAAATAGTTGAGGCCTTTCATGTTCGTCTGAAGAAAAATCTGAGCTTGATTCACCCTGAGGAGGTAATGTAACTTCGTCCTCCAACTCACTCGGGTATTCATCCAAACTGGAAGGTGGCTGTGGGATAGGTATTTCAGAGCTATGGGGCACTGGACGTGTAGCTGAGTCAAGGTTTGTTTTTTGAATTGAATCCCTTTACGTCAAATGAACAGAAGTACAGTCAGTGATATGATTTTTCTGCTCACGCCATATCATAGGAATTCCAAATCGAAATGCATTTTTCTTACCCTTAAATCATAAACGAAGATCTTCCTCACATCTTCTACACACCTTATGCGGGGCCCATGGTTTATCTTGATCACCAAGTTTTAATTTAAAGTAAATAAAATAAACTTTTCACACAAAACCACTTACAGGTATGTTCCTCTGTTGACTTTTAATAGTGTATTCACCACAGATATAACAAAAACTGTTTGGAGAAGTAACACAACCTCTTGTAGCCATGACGGACAGAAACAACAGCACTGTTCACTTGAATAGGAATATGTCTACTGAGAGTTTCTCTTCATTTCATGCGAGATACAAATCGTCATTTGACTTGTCGCAACACGATAAAACCGAACAATAAGATTGTTTGAATTTGCTTCTGGCGCCCAGGAGTTCACGGTAAAACCTGCAAGTGGTAACAAAGAATAGTTAACATTGTATTTCTTTTTAATTTACGTTTATTTTATCAATTATTATTTACACAATTTTTAATAATTACTGAATTAAAAATCCACATAAGTTTATTACTAATGAACATAAATACTGCAATATACATAAAAACCTTTGTGATAGAATTTTTTCAATATTTTTCCTGTTTTTGTGAGGTCGAAATCTATAAGAAAATGTTAAAAAATCCTATGCAGTTTTTTAGTTGCAGACCTGTGTAATCGGTTCTTCACAGTTCATATTGACTCGTCTGGGCTCACAAGTCCTCCTACCAGCGCTGTGGTAACTTTACGATCCGCCACTGCTGCCCTTACAGCACGACGCTCCTGGCGGGCCTTCGTTCTGCGCGGACGTACAGGACCACGTCTACGGGTGAGAGAATGTTTACGTGACCACTGGTATCAGCATCGTTGACAACTGACGCAGCACGTCCAACTTGTATGGCAGTTTTCCGAAAGGACCATCCCGCCACTCGGAAGCCAATAATTTGAACCCTTTCAGACACGCTCAGTTGTCTGTAGGAAGCACGAGTGCGTCTATGTGGTATGGTTGCCTTCTTGCTTCACACGTTTGCACCACACTAAATATCCTCGCCGTGAGCATTCACTATTAAAGGATAGACACAGATGGCGTTTTTTTCCGGCAACGTATGTTGCCACGCACTATCCTCGTGCTCCAGTTAAGCAGTGTAAAACTTCTTTCACAAAATCATTATAATCTGTTGTACATCCCCGTGTTGTTTGTAACATATAGATTACTGTGTATGTCTCATTGCGTAATGTTGCCTCCGCAATGCAATTCTCACGTCTACAAATGATTAGAATGATCCCACCATTAGCAACTGAAAGGTGACTACACTGAGTCACAGCGCCAGAGATTGCGCCAAAGAGTATTATTCCGCCGCCTCCACTGGCGCAGTAGTTGTTCAGAGAATGTCGAGGGCAGTTGTAGTTCAGAGGTTGCCGTGGGCAGTGCTTGTTGAGAGAATGTCGAGAGCAGTACTAGTTGAGACCATGTCGTGTGCAGTTATTGTTCTGTTGGGCGAGAGAGTAGATGCCGTTCGGTTGGTGTAATGTATATATGGAAGATGTTGCAATGATCACAGTGTATTTTTCGTCAATATATATGGAGGTGACAAAAAATTTTCTTATTTAAAATCTCCTTAATAATAATGCCTCTTGGTCACAGGTTCAGTCAGCAAAGCATCTGGCTAGTGTTCATGTATTAGACTTGTAATTCTGGTTTCTATGTGCAATTATAGTATTTTTGGTTTTTCAGTTAGTTCATTCTAAATGGTGTTTAAAATTTCTTGTCGTATTGAGGAAGAACCGTGCCAGATACGTGTACGTTGAATCACACTTCCACACACAGAACAGTTACACTTGTGCTTTGCTGTTTCGTAGCTTTTATAGTTGCTGGGGACTTAATTAATCAATTGTGTTAACGGAAATTTCCTTTCATTCTGTATTGTTATGTTATGCAGTCAGATTGCGTACTAATACTAGTCAGGGCCAACCGGTTGCGAGACTTCGTAACCGGATACACAGCTACTAAAATTATATTTTCATTTTATAATTAAGCCCCCATGCACGTGGTGACCGCTGCTCCGGATCGTCCCTTGGAATTCTTTTGATAGTAAAAACAGCAGACAGTAGTATTGTTGTACTAATTTGTAGTTTAGTAATTGTAGTCTATATTGCATGTGTAGATTTGGTAATTGAACATTTGTAGTTGTCTTGTCATTCTTCCAATGGTATTTAAGCAGAATTTAATTTTTGATGAGTCATATATGGGTTTGACAATTTTGTGCAATTGTGAAGGTTTTAATTGTTCGTTAGGCGTGTTTGTCGGGAAGCCTTTCGTGTGGATGGTATTGTTGGTGATAAAGTGTTATATTGTGTGTAATTTTCGTATAGTGACGAGTTTTGTATGTTTTGTAAATGATTACGCGATCGATGATAAAGGCAAAAATGATGGATAGTCAGAATGACGAAATTGTTAACATGGCGAACTCGCCAACACAGGAGAACAGTAATGAAGTAGAAAACAATTTAATAAGCCGGGAAAATAGTCCGGAACCAGTTCAAAATTTTTCACAATCAAAAAATTTTCAGAATACGAAATTAACGACAGAAGATTCTGGAATAGTATCGAACACAGATAGCTTTACAGCTATGACGAAGGAAGTTAGTTTTACGGGAAATGTTAGGGGCGAAAAGAATTTCGAACCAGTTAATGTGGAGCAGTTGATGAGTGCAATATTAAATTTGGCGTCACAGTTAGGATCTGAATTAAAAACAGTGGCAACACGGTTAGAAACTGATATGGGAACAATGGAGATGGGAGACTCACGAATAGGGACATGTTTCAAAAACATGAAAGATGAATTAAAGAAAGAAATTAGAGAAGAAGTACAACCGATTTTGAATTCTCACAATAATAGATTAATTTCAATAGAAATTAGACAAAAGGAACAGGATAGAGAACAGGAAGAAAGAGATCGCGTGATAGTACAAAATTTTTCAGAGTTAAATTTACAACGTGCACCCGATAAGGAAGAAATATTTGAAAGAATCGAGGAATCCATACTAAATGAAAGAATAAATAACCCAACACCACAATATGAACAGTTAACTACTAAATGTGTCAATACTGAAAACCGAGTCGCGACACTTACGGAAGACGTAAATAAACTGAAAGAACAAATAGGTGACTTATCGGAAAGAGTTGAGGAGATTTCAGATAAATTGACAAATCTTAGTTTAAACGGGGACAGAGATTCAGATGATACAGCTCCACTGCCATTTGCAGAAACCGAAGAGTACCAGAACATAAATAAACATGTTGAAAATCAAGGAAAGTTTAATGAACGCGTTAAAAGGGAATTTGAGGCGTTACGAAAGCAAGTTAAACAAATTGAAAGCGAAATCGTAGGACAAGACAGTAGAAGAAATTTAGAATCGCAGATAGCAGCGGGTTTTGAAGAAAATAATTTATTTCATTTACGAGATGCAACAAGAGAGCGCCAGGCGCGCGAACTTGACAATAATCGACATTCGGACTGGGACAGATGCGGTAGGTCTTTGTCGCCACGAGGCGAAAACTTTGACTATAAACTCTTTTTAACTGTTCGGAAATTTAAGATCTTTCGCAATTCTAAGAATGACATACATCCATGTTTACGGTTAGATCAATTTATGTACGCACTTCCACCAAATTGGCCAGTAAGTCAGAAACTGGAATTTATGTGTGGCTATTTAGGTCCTCAGGAGATTCATTACACTAAGTGAATGTGTGCCGTAGCGTGCACAGTGCCCCGAGGTGTAGTGGTGCTATTTCCCTTTTAGTTTTCTGCACTGCTGCCTACTCTTTTACTATTCTTTGTACCTATCAAGACAACTCTTCAACTATCAATCTATCTAGAAAATGAGTCGGTAAAGAATGACCGGCCGGCCGGTGTGGCCGAGCGGTTCTAGGCGCTACAGTCTGGAACCGCACGACCGTTACAGTCGCAGGTTCGAATCCTGCCTCGGGCATGGATGTGTGTGACGTCCTTAGGTTAGTTAGGTTTAAGTAGTTCTAAGTTCTAGGGGACTGATGACCTCAGAAGTTAAGTCCCATAGTGCTCAGAGCCATTTGAACCATTTTTGAAAGAATGACCGGATATGACTATTTTACCCAAAAGTGATTTCGGAAATTACTGTTTGGACTTACTGTATCTTCAGCAGCATTGATTCGTAGTTTAAACGAAATTTTACCTGTTTATCTTCGTAACAATATTACTTCATATGTTGACGATATTCTTATTGCTAAACGTTCTTGGAGTGAGCATAATAAAATTTTGGATTCATTATTACGTATTTTTGCTAGAGTTGGCATTACAGTGAACTTGGAAAAATCTGAATTTGGTCGTTCTCAGGTGAAATTTCTTGGTCATATTATTTCTACAGAAGGTATTCTTCCTGATCCAGAGAAACTAGACGCTATTCGTAATTATGCTGTTCCTACTACAAAACGTGATGTTCGTAGTTTCCTTGGTGTCTGTAATTTTCTTAGACGCTTTGTTAGATTGTACAATTTGGCCAGACCTCGTTTATGTGAACTATCTGGAAAGAATTCTAATTGGTGTTGGGATGAGGAAGCTCAATCAGAGTTTGAACAACTTCGTGATGCTTTAGTTACTGCTTCACTTCTTTCGCACCCGGATTTATCTAAAGATTTTTGTTTGGCGACGGACTCATCATACAAAGGCCTAGGTGCACATTTATTTCAAGAGATAGAAGAAAACGGCGTTGTAGTACAGAAAACTATTGCATTTGGAAGTCGTGTTCTCTCTAAATCAGAAAAGAATTATTCGATTACGGAACTTCAAGCTTTGGCTGTTGTTTGGGCTTTCACAAAATTTCGCATCTTTTTGTATGGCAGACGTACTAAGGTTTACACCGATCATCGATCTCTGGAATTTCATATGTCAACAAAATTAACACATGGAAGATTGTCACGATGGGCGCTGTATCTACAGGAATTTTACTTTAGTATTGTTTACGTACAAGGTTCTTCAAACATTATTGCTGATGCTTTATCACGCGCACCTATGGGTTTGAAACAAAGTGCTGAGGAGTAATGCAAAGAAAACAATTATTGTTTGAGGTATATTCAAGGTGTTGTGTTTGAAACTTTTATTTAGTCTTCTCTCCAGGACATTGCTAAGGAGCAAAACAAGGATTCAATCTGGAAGGACATTAAGGAGAAGTGGAGGAGAAAGGAAAGCGTAGCAATTAGACAGTACTATTTAGTTCGCAATGATATTCTTTTTAAACGAAAATCGCTTGACAACTCTGTTTGGTTAGTTTGCATTCCTGACGAGTGGGTTAATAAATTGATTTGGTATACACATTTCAGTTATGCACACTTAGGTCCCAGGAAATGCTTTCATAAATTACGAGAAAATTGCTACTTCAGTAATATGGAAAAACGTATTCGATTTGTTCTCGTCAAATGCAAATTATGTCAAAAGGCTAAGCCGCCAACTATTTCTCACAGAGCAGCGTTGTTTCCTATCATTCCAGCGAAATTAAAGGAGATGGCTGCAGTCGATTTGTTCGGTCCAGTGGTTCGTTCTACTAATGGTTTTGCGTACATTTTGGTAGCAGTGGAATTGACATCAAAATATGTGTGTTTTACACCTTTACGCAAAGCAACAGCTCGTTCAGTATCTAATGCTTTCATCAAACATTTTCTTAAAGAAGTGGGTCATGTTGATATAGTTATATCAGATAATGGATCACAGTTTCGCTCTAAAATTTGGCTTCGTACTCTACGGCGTCGTAAGATTAAACCAATTTTCATTTCACTTTTTCACCCTCAATCTAACGCTTCAGTGAGATGGATGAAGGAAATCAATAAATTGTGTCGACTTTATTGTCATCAGAATCACAGAATGTGGGATCAGTATCTTCCTATTTTTCAAAACATTCCGAATGAACTCCTTAATGATTCAACTTCTTTACCGCCTCTATTGATATTAAAAAATAAAGCATCGACAAATCGCATTTCTGAAATCGTTCCTTTTCCGCCTACACGGGAACTGCGGCATTCTGAAGTTGTCAACCTGGCTCTACAAAATATTGAATCTGCGGCTGCTAGAAGAGAGAAATCAGCTAAACGTCCTGGTCGTTTAAAAACCTTGTCAGTTGGTCAAAAGGTGTTAATTAAGTCTCATCGTTTGTCTCACAAAGGAAAAGGCTTGTGTCGCAAATTTTTTTCTGCTTTATAACGGTCCATATAGAGTTCGCAAAATTATTCATGATGACACTGTCGAAGTAGAAACTCTTAAATCTCGGCGCTCTAAGGGAATACATCATATATCGAACGGTAAAATTTTTGTGGAATGACATACTTTTGAGAAACTAACAGTTACATGTAAACACGCAGAGAATACAAGGATACCGCGCCGTATTCTCGCGGCGGCCCATACTCAAAGCAACAGTCAAGTCTGCGCGCCGCACAAGGCAGTCGTTGACCGCAAACAATTACTTCCTACGTCACGCGTACCTACAGCTGATCGAGCGCTCAGTGCGAATGCACTGACAGCCGTGAACAAATACACAGTCTAATTTCTTCGATTAAATTCAGTATAAAGCTATAGTGACTTGATAAATTATGTTATTAACGTTCAGTTTTTTTCAGTATACAGTTGTATAAAATATTTAAGAACTTCAGGTAAATTCTGTGTGTGTCCGACGTTAAGAGGACTTGCTATCGAGAAAATTTCAGGTAGAGTGTAATTTCGAAGAAGAAAGTAATGAACTAAAAAGGTAACCATTAATTGAGTTTATTTTTCAGGTAACATATTTCAACTTAGGTACATACTTTATACGTAATTTGCTGCTCGCGATTACGTGATTTATACTGTGTGTTAACTGATTTTGACAATGATTGATTAATGAACAGGAGTGTTACTTATGTATATTAGGCATCGCTTGGCTGCTCTGCTTTTTCACTGATGTCATATTTTTTATTATGTGCCTCCTGTGCTTATTTATTTAAATTATAATTGTCACCTCATTAGTTGTGCTGATATGGTTATGTATGTAAGTTACACTTTGTGATTTATCTGCTAGCGCCTTCATGTTTACTCATTAAGATTACATATGAACATTTATTTGCTTATGCTGATATGATGCTAATGACCTGTTTATTATGTAAGATATATATTTGCTGCTTTGTGTATGGATTGCATATTTACACGTTTCTGTTTTGTTGTCATAACTACTCTTTAATTTGGTATATAGAAATGCTGATATACTGTGTACGAACATGGAGTTTAGGTCACACTATGGTATTAATTATAGGTTGTTTGCTTGGCAGAGCCTCATTATAGGGATTGTGCTACATCCACTTGTTAAAGTTCTGTTCTCTACTGGTATATTTACTCGCTGTTGAGTGTTTTGCTTACGCTCAGTGCTTTATATTTTAAGATAAGAAAATGAACTGCTATAATTCTAGGAACGACATTGGTACAAGAAACGTGATCAAAGTCACATGAGCTGGAGGTTTTATGGAAGCTGTATAAATTTATGTTAATAGAAAGGAAGCTAACGACATGACATACCAACACTAGGTTTAGACCATTGACATTTATTACACTGCATTCTTCGTGAGCAATTGAAATAGCAAGTGAGATTTGACACACACAAAAAAATACTCCACATGTTTGCTTCTGTTTTGGCATTATTCTTGAAGAGGTGTACACACTGTGAAGTATTACGATCATTCACACTCCGTACTCGTACTTACTTACTGAAAGTTATTCAAACTAAAGGCTGTTAGAGGTCATGTATGCATTTCTTATTTAATGATGGACAAGGTAACCAAAATGTATTTTATAATTCATAAGGAGTAGAAGATTTGACTCAGGTGGATTACACAGAGGTTGTGTGTCGACATTGGGTCTTCGGATTGTATGGGATGATGAACTGAAGTTTGTACTAGAATTTTATCTGTACTTGTTCGAGGAGACTGTCTAGAGGAAAGAGTTGTTATGGAAGTGAAATGATATTGGTGATAAGGTTTATATATATCAACGTATTGAAGAGGTATTATTGAGGTATTTAGATTGTGTGAAGTTGATGATTATTGGAGTTTTGGTGGACAAGAGGTAAGGTAAATGATATTGATGATAAGGTTATATGTATCGACGTAAGAGGTATTATTGAAGTATTAAGATTATGTGATGCTGGTGATTATTGGAGTTTTGGTGGGTAAGAGGTAAAGTAAGTGAGGAACATATTTGTTTTTGTTGGTTTATATGGAACAAGGAGGATGAAGATGACAGACTAGAACACTCAAGTGGAAGTAAAATTGTCTACACATGCACTTTGTTAAATCAATAAGCAGTATATACTTTTTTTTGGAGAGAGGAAGTATTTGCATATCTTGGCACACTGACAGTTGTTCAGCAACCGTACATTTTGATTTGGCTTGGCAAACATTGGTCTTGACATGATGACTATGACGTTGACTAACTATTATTAACTGTTATGCACTGTTGCCACTACTACTTGATACACATGTTGAACATCAAATTTTGACAGAATTGCATTTACACAGTTAACACTATTCAATTACACAGTAGTACTTAATGTGGATGAAAGATGAGTGAGTGTGTTTTGTGTGTTTTCCTTTCCTAATCCCAAATAATTGATACCGACCTATCTCCTAAATATTATTTTACTTGTTTGTTGTGGCTTGCACTGACACCCATAAATATTATAGGTTGACTGATATTTGTGTATTTGTAATAGTTAATATGACAATTATCTGATATCATTTGTATGTTTATTATAATTTGTATGTTTAGTGTAAGAGCATTGATAATAATTTTGTAAAAGTAATTGTGTGTGCATTCAAACTGTTGTTCGTACTTACACGTATTAACATTGGTGGGTGCCACTTGGAAATGTTTAATTTCTGCTGATGAACTCTGATGAACTGTCTAATTAGTGACAGGGAATATTATGGACTGTTACCTGCACCTCCGCAACATTACTGGGATGGAACTGCTTCTACTGAAATGATGTCACTTGTTGGTGTCTGCACCTGTCAGCACTGCTGGGTGCCACTGATGGAACTGCTTCTACTGAAATGATGTCACTTGTTGGTGTCTGCACCTGCTTGACACTGCTGGGTGCCACTGATGGAACTGCTTCTACTGAAATGATGTCACTTGTTGGTGTCTGCGCCTGCTCGCCATTGCTGGGTGCCACTGTTGGAGCTGTTTAAGTACTGCTGATGAAATATTATGAGACAGCTATTTGCACCTGTTGACCATTGCTGGTTGCTACTGTTGGAACTGTCAACTACTCTGAGGAGTGTTACTTGTTTGTTGAACTATTGAAAAGATTTTATGTGAATAGTTGTATAAACTGATTTTTTGTGTATTTACTATTTATGAAATGTCATGAGACTCTTACCTGCACCTATTCGACATTGCTGGTGCCATTGATTGAATAATACTTGTGTAAACTATTATGTAAAATCACATGTATGCAAGCATTTGTATTCCTCACTGTATTTTATACATTAGGTTATTGAAGGGTCAGTGCAAAGCCAAAATTTATTTAGTTATGCGATATTTACTTATTAATATTGTAATATCTCTTTATATTCGATGAATTATTCAGATACAAGTTTACCCTTGAATGACGTTTACTAATTTTCTATCTTCATACTCGCAGAATCCATGCGAAAAGTAGTTCATACAATAGCTATGCCATGAGTGCATAAGTATTCTTTGTAGTACTCTCTCTGGTGGTTGTTAGAAAAAAAAGAAAGGGAGCTTCCGAGATTGTCTTCGTGCCGATTAGCCTGAGCTTGGTTTGGAAGAACTGTAATCTGATTATTGAGATTTATCACAGAAGATAACTGATACGAACTGTACGATTAAGAGGAAATATGTATAGATTGCTCCTTCAAATAAAAGGTGTGTATTGGAAATATGAGAATTAATGATATTTATCGATATATTGCGTAGTTGTTAATCAGAAGGGAACTTCCGAAAGACTGGATACGAACCTGCATTTAATAACCCAAGTGCTCCATTACTTCTTCGGAAGGTTAAACTTCATCAAAGGCAAATATCCGCTTGATATGAGGTTTCCCGACTGATTATACAACGCTCCCAAAATTACGAGGCATTTTATTTGTACAGATTAGCAGACTGCCGCAAAGCACGAGCCTGCAGAGAAGAAGAATCATCGCCTGATTTCATTCTAACAAGTAAAATTTCAGAATCATTTTGAGTGACTGAGCTATGACTGTATTTCCTATCATGAATGATTGATTGCTCGAACGAATTGAGAACTACAGAATTACGTAGAAAAGATAGAAGGGAAAAAAAATTACAGTGGCGACCGTGACAGGACTCCCTTGGATTGTTATATAATATATGTATTTTTTGTTTCATGAAAACCAACGAGAACGAGAGGTAACTAATCTGAAGAGAGATTCGGTGCCCATAGTAAAAGATTGCTGATACCAAGAAACGATTTCAACTATTGGACAAGACCGAGACTACAGAACAAGGCCAGAGAAATCTAATTTCTTTATCCTGTAGTTAAAATAGTTTGAAATCAATTTAGAAAGAACTTTTTTCCAGATAGTTGTTAGATTGTAGAACTGTATATTGTGTGATTTTCGTATCTGGACATTGAACTTTATACCATCTGTGAAGTAATTTGAAAGTTAAGTGTGTCTACGACAGTAAATTTGAAACTGTATTTAGTGATTAGAACCTGATATTGACAGTTATTTAATGGTATTGCCTAGAGCGGCATTTAAAATGTCATTGAATCAGCAACGAGACGTGCAACAGTCTTCAGCTGTTTGCGCAGGAGCAGAGGCCACGGACAGCAATTCTGAGGCTAGCGGTAGCAATATAAATAATCCCGCTGGTTCAGAAAACATTCATACAACAGCTGATCACACTGTTGTTGACACATTAGTTGTTATTATGCAACAGTTGTCTCTATTAGCCGAAGGCCAAGCGGAGGTAAAACGAGACTTATCCGTTGTACAAAATGAACTCCAAAATCAATTAGCCGAAAATAAAACAGAATTACAAAATCAGTTAAGAGCAACCTTTACCGAATTAGATCAGAGATTAAATACCCAGACACAGGAAATAAAAGAACAGGCAGAAAGGACCGAAAAGAATCTTATTGCTCAAATTGAGCTGGTCCGCCAACAATGCCAAGAAAACAATAGTAAATTAAAAGCGGAACTAACCGAATATGTATCCGTCAAAATTGACACGATACAAAAACAAGTAGAACTGTTTCCTCAAGTAATACAAGCTCAAAAGGACATACAGTGTTCCGTAGCTATGATACCAGAAATTATAGAATCCCAAGATAATCTAAAGAAGCAATTTGACGAAGTGAAGGAAAAACAGGAGACAGTGGAACATAGAATGAATGTACTTGCGGGAAAGTTTTCAGAAATGACATTAGAGCGGCAAAATTTTCCTTCGGAAACGATAGAAGAAACTGTGAAAGTAGCTTTACAGTCAATTTCAGAGAGTTCTGAGGATAATTTTTTTAACAAAGGGTTAAAGGAAGTTCGAGAACAACTTGGCGAAGATTTCTCGCGTTGGAAAGAAAATATCGAAAGATCACTAAATCTCTCGCAGGAGGATTTAGAAACACCGAGAAGTAGGAAACAAAACTCTCAATCTGTGCGTGACATTCCGTCCACGTCAAGATCCGGTGTAGACAGAACTGGAACGTCACAAGTTAGATTTGATATAACGGATAGCCACAGGGAAAAGTACGAACAGGATGATTTTTGGAATCGTAGTAGCGTTGAGGAAAACATGATTAAACAGAGACAATTTCAAATCTTTAACCCTGACAAAAAGAATGTTCATCCTGTAGTCTTTATTCGAAGTTTCAGAGGTCTATTTCCACGATCTTGGACAGAATGGCAAAAGATTAGTTTTGTATCTGGATATATACAAGGATCAGGAGCACTGTGGGCATCCGAACAAACATCTTCTTGTAAATGTTACAAAGAATTTGAGCAGGCATTTCTAGCAAAATATTGGTCTGCTGGAATACAAGAAAGACTTAGGCAGGAAGTATTATATCCTGAGACTTTCTCATTTTCTAGAGGATCTCTAAAGAGATATTTTGAGAAATACATTAATAAATCTTTGTATTGGGATGTACCGATTCCTTTGTCGGATATACTTAGAATACTCAAGTCCAGACTACCCACCAGTATAAGGAATCAGCTGTTATATGTAAATGATAAGGATATAGACTCATTTATGACTACGCTTGATCGTATTGATATAATTGAGGAGGACAATAAGAGGGCAAGAGAATTGTCATATCAAAGAAGAGCAATAGAAGCGAATCCGAGCTGCAACTCGAGTGGGAATGGCAGTAATGGTAGCAGTAACAATAATCATAACCAACTACACTCTCCGAGGAGATTTAGCAATGGACAAAATGCAAACAATAATTATTACCATAATGTAAACTTTAGTAATGGTGCAGCGAGGGGCTATTTTAGGAACAATAGGAATTTTAATCGATATAATCCAATGTATGGCAACACAGGACAGTTCTACCAACACCAGCAAAACAACAACAATAATTACACGAATCAAGCAAGACAATATAGAACGAATTCACCACAACAACCGATAATCACTGAAGTAGCTGAAGAGACAAATACCAATCGGACCAACAGTCAGTCAAACTAAACGTGACCGCATCGTGCCCCAGAGGAGCGGTCAGGGGATCTGTTAGGGGCGAAACAGTAAAATTACAATTGTTAAGATATAATGATGGTGAGCTGTTGACTGAAGAGTTAACAAAGGATTTAATAACGTGTCATAATGACAGGTCGAGTGTTCCGGTATCGGAAGTATTTGTTGAAATAGAGTAGTTCCAACGAATGTGGTATTAGACACCGCCGCTTCCGCCAATGTCATCTCAGGCGCTCTTTTTCGGAGAATTATTAGGAAGAAGAAGGTACCAATTTTGCCAGTACAGAACTGCAAAATCATCGGAGCTGTTAGATCACGCTCTCCCAATGTCAAAATACAAACACAATTAGAGATGAAAATGGGAAATGTAGCAATAAAATGCACGTTCCTTGTAGTGGAGAAGTTATTAGTGGACTGTATTCTTGGTATTGGGAGTATGCAGGAGTACGATTGTCAGATTGGTTTTTTGGAAGGAATAGTTAAATTTAGATTAAATGGAGAAGAGATAGCACTGGATTTAAATAGAAAGGAAACTGTGCATGAGAAATATTGTCGCGGTGCCATAATTCAATTAATTGACACTACAAACGGTCGTTGGAAGGAGCTTTCAAAGGATTTGATACAACAGGAGGACTTTAACCAAACAACAATGATAAAAGCTAGTGAATCAAATCAGCTTACCGGAGAACAAAGGCAGCAGCTTCATTATTTGTTAGAGGCATATGAAGAGATTTTAGATGAGAAATCAGGAATTATTAAAGGGTATATTTGTCACCTACAAGTGAAGCCACATCAGACTTACTGTTACACGCACTATCCGATCCCCTGGCGTTTAAAACAATCCGTTCAAAGGGAGATAAATAGAATGTTAGAATGGAACTTGATTGAGCCATCAACTAGTCCATATTGTTCTCCGCTCTAAGTCGTTCCAAAACCTGGAGGCCATGTAAGAAAAGTATGAAGACCAGAATTTAAAGTGGGAGGAAAAGATTCGACTCGCACTTGTCAATTTAACTAAAAAGGCAATACAACGGAAATTGACGTATCATAAACGGATTCACCGGATTCAGACGTTTCATCTTGGAGAAAAGGTTTTATTGAGGCGACACATCCATTCCTCGACACTGATGAAGAACATAAAGAAATGGAATCTTATTTATACCGGACTATATGTTATTGTAAATATACCAAATCCTGGATCATACTTGTTGGCATATCCCGAATCGAAAAGAATAAAGAGATTATTCCCGCATAATGATATTAAGAAATTTTTTGAAGGATCGTATATCTGTGATACCAAATATGGAGAAGAATTTAGAGTGGAATTTGACTATGAGTCGAATGTGTATATAAATATCAAGAAGTTTATGTTGTCTAGAGGTTAAGAGACAGTGAGATTACTCCTGTGATAGGTTAAGAGACAGTGAGATTACTCCTGTGATAGGTTAAGAGACAGTGAGATTACTCCTGTGATAGTTTAGTACAAAAATTTTAAGATAGGTAGAAGAATTTGTTAATTACTAGTGTTTGTAAGTGTGGGCTATGAGCAGAAGCCACAGTGATATACAATGAAAGTGCATCTACATTTCCTCAAGACACGGCACTTATGTGAGAATTGCGTGTGAAACTTGAACAGTGTGGGATATGTAGGTAAATACGCTGTGTGTATGATGTGCGCTGTTCGCGCAAGAAAACAAATGAACTGTGAAATGAAGCAACAGTCGATAATGTCACTGTTGCAAACAATTGAAGAAACTCTCTGGTTGCGCGAGAGAAAATTATTATAATTTTTAGATTTTTTAATTATGCCTTCTTTACCAGGAGAATTAATTTAAGAAGTTTAACTAACATTTTAAGAATAGCAGTTTGCGTGTTTCATATTATGGACATAACTGTTGAAATATATTTCCATAAATGTTCATGAGAGGATGAAGAAGATTCTGCGATTGGATGATTTGTTAAATGAACATACGTCATCATTAATGATATTTATTTGCAAGTGGATCTATAAATCAATTAATTATAAGAATAATGAAAATTTTTCAAATTATTCCTTTTGTGGAGTCAGTGTCATATGCCTATGTTTAAAATTTTTCATCAGGTGTAAACTTAAATTTTATCCTTAATTTCGTAATTGAAAGCAAACCTCGGACAGATTCAATGCTCTACTTCCACCTGCACTATAACAAAACGAAGATTAGATTAAAATTTTTTTTGAGAGGAATACATTCGATATGAGCTACAACAAAATTTAATTGCCCACAGTCTATTTGGCAATGTTTTGGACAATCAGCAGTTGTAATGCAAAACAACTTTGGTATTGAGGACTACAAAAAAATTCGTGATTGTCAGGACTGATGGATATTCCAGTCTAGTACAGATGGAAGAATATAATAATCCACTCCGATTTTGACTTCAACGGTGAAATATGGTCTTCGTTGCCTTAATCCACTCTCTTCCAAGGATTTATTCAGTCAGAACCTTTTCTTATTCCACTTTAAACCTGTTCCATGTTCACGTCCCTGACCGTCTGTTCCTGAGATCATCTTCCTGTTTCTACGGCACGTTACCAGCTTCTATCCTGTACCATAAGCCTGTCCTCCGTGCCGCCTCCACCAAACGCTGTACGTCGCCTACCCGGTGTCCGTATCCAGTGTTCCTGTTCCATCGACTTCACAACGAGATCGCCGGCTACATCGTCGAAAGAAGAATTTTGAAAATTTTTTTTTTGAACAATATTGTAAAATTTCTTTTTGGCTATGAGACACTTTTCCTTCAATCTAATCTATAGAGCTTCTATATATTTCAAAATTACTGGATTTAGACTTTCCTATCTTCTTTAATACCTGAGCTGGAGTCTATTCTTCCGGGTTTTCCAGGGTTTCCCTGTGAAGGCCAGTTCCCAAATGGGTAGACCTTTTTCGTAATTACACCAATCTACATCTTTCCTGGTTATGTACTCGGGATGCGGGTATACCCCGGTACATGTAAAAGCTACAGCTTAGGTATTCTCGTAACTTATTGTCTTAACATGTTACCCATACTCTCTATAGTAAAATTCTACCAATTCAAAATATTCCTCTTTCGAATAAACAACCCAACAAATTTTTTCTGTTAGCTCGCAAAGTGTATTATCATTAACTTTGCTCGCTGCGAGGGGCAATTGTAATATCTCTTTATATTCGATGAATTATTCAGATACAATTTTACCCTTGAATGACGTTTACTAATTTTCTATCTTCATACTCGCAGAATCCATGCGAAAAGTAGTTCATACAATAGCTATGCCATGAGTGCATAAGTATTCTTTGTAGTACTCTCTCTGGTGGCTGTTAGAAAAAAAAGAAAGGGAGCTTCCGAGATTGTCTTCGTGCCGATTAGCCTGAGCTTGGTTTGGAAGAACTGTAATCTGATTATTGAGATTTATCACAGAAGATAACTGATACGAACTGTACGATTAAGAGGAAATATGTATAGATTGCTCCTTCAAATAAAAGGTGTGTATTGGAAATATGAGAATTAATGATATTTATCGATATATTGCGTAGTTGTTAATCAGAAGGGAACTTCCGAAAGACTGGATACGAACCTGCATTTAATAACCCAAGAGCTCCATTACTTCTTCGGAAGGTTAAACTTCATCAAAGGCAAATATCCGCTTGATATGAGGTTTCCCGACTGATTATACAACGCTCCCAAAATTACGAGGCATTTTATTTGTACAGATTAGCAGACTGCCGCAAAGCACGAGCCTGCAGAGAAGAAGAATCATCGCCTGATTTCATTCTAACAAGTAAAATTTCAGAATCATTTTGAGTGACTGAGCTATGACTGTATTTCCTATCATGAATGATTGATTGCTCGAACGAATTGAGAACTACAGAATTACGTAGAAAAGATAGAAGGAAAAAAAAATTACAATATCATCTTTTAATTTTGTCTGTATTTTTTTTTTTTTTTGACGAATTTGGTGGTATTTTCACCACCAATGCTGGCAAAAATACCATCAAAATCTAGCCCGTGGAGGAGGGGCATATGAAAGGTGGCTACACTGAGTCACAGCACCAGAGATTGCGCCAAAGAGTATTATTCCGCCGCCTCCACTGGCGCAGTAGTTGTTCAGAGAACGTCGAGGGCAGTTGTAGTTCAGAGGTTGCCGTGGACAGTGCTTGTTGAGAGAATGTCGAGAGCAGTACTAGTTGAGACCATGTCGTGTGAAGTTATTGTTCTGTTGGGCGAGAGAGTAGATGCTGTTCGGTTGGTGTGATGTATATATGGAAGATGTTGCAATGATCACAGTGTATTTTTCGTCAATATATATGGAGGTGACAAAAAATTTTCTTATTTCAAATCTCCTTAATAATAATGCCTCTTGGTCACAGGTTCAGTCAGCAAAGCATCTGGCTCGTGTTCATGTATTTGACTTGTAATTCTGGTTTCTATGTGCAATTATAGTATTTTTGGTTTTTCAGTTAGTTCATTCTAAATGGTGTTTAAAATTTCTTGTCATATTGAGGAAGAACCGTGCCAGATACGTGTACGTTGAATCACACTTCCACACACAGAACAGTTACACTTGTGCTTTGTTGTATCGTAGCTTTTATAGTTGCTGGGGACTTAATTAATCAATTGTGTTAACGGAAATTTCCTTTCATTCTGTATTGTTATGTTATGCAGTCAGATTGCGTACTAATACTAGTCAGGGCCAACCGGTTGCGAGACTTCGTAACCGGATACACAGCTACTAAAATTATATTTTCATTTTATAATTAAGCCCCCATGCACAACCTACACCTAGGGATTTCCATAAAGCGAAGCTTCGTGTTACGACTTTACTTCACTTCAGTTTAGCATATCAAACAAATCGTTCCTATCGGGATGCTTCTAGGATGAATCACGACTTAGATACAGTAAAGGATTTATTCGCAAAAAGCATGTAGAGAAAAAAAATTGTATAAATATGAAGTACACAACGTCAGATTCTATCCTAAACGTAATTTCGAGATTGTCGAAACATATGTTTGACTTTCTTTACACCGTGCCCCTCTTGTGTGGGACGGACATCAAGCCAGTTGATACTGATATCGATGAGAAACAGAAGACCTACACCCTGACTGGCCCTATCAAATAAAAGGTAAAGCCAGATATAAAGAAGCAAATGCAACTTTACTGGTAAGTGTTTTCCTATCCGTCGGATCGGACTGCACATTTAACCTGATGATAATCTGCTCGTTGAGACGTTGGCCGCTGTGCGGATAATGCTCAAAAGTATCCGAACGACCAGAATTGCGTTTCGCCTGATTTGCATGCAGCCCACATAACGTAACTGTTTTGCAGCTCCTCTAATCTCGTTATGATACTGTCATTAGACTATACGAGGCTTATTCGGAAAGTAAGGTCCGATTAGGAACGGAATGGAAACCATTGTGAAAATCCGATGGAACTTTGCACAGATGTGTTAGGCAGTGTCTTTAGTATGCCCGTCGATCGTTTCATGTCGCTCGTTTCAGTTCATAGCGCAAAGTGATCACATAGAAATGCCTAAAACAACAGTGTCTCCTACCATGTATGTGGATCTGGTGAAAGATTTCGCCTGAACCTATGCAGCCCACATAAAATACATGTCATGCGTTCCTCTCTTCAAGATAATTTTTAGTCGCATTCTGCAGGGGCAATGAAGACGCACCTGCAACGTTTACGATGTGAAGTGTTTGATCATCCACAATACAGCCTTTAAATGGCTCCCCCAGTTGTTCATCTATGCTCACATGAACTGCTGGCTACGAAGACAACATTTTGGCACAAATAATGAAAGGTAGACCAGCGTAGAGAATTGGTGGAAAGCACTGGCGGCTGCTTTTCTGACAAGGGTACTGGAATGTTTGTACGACGCCACAACAAATGTCTCAGTCGGATCGGCAACTATTTTGAGAGGTAGCTGGAAGGTGTGGCTAACAGTTTCGAATAAAAAAATTTTGCTTTTCGCTGTGGCTTCAATTTCGCGGCCGATCGGACCTTACTTTCTGAACAGCCCTCGTACAAAATGGTTACCACAAGTGACAACTAGAAAACAATGCTCTGTACTGCGATAACTCCAGATATAACTTAATACCACGACAATACAAATATCAGTGAACACCTGATACAGTCCTTAACGATTGTAAACTAAAAATTTATTACAATACGTAACATTTTAAAACTGTGACTCCTCTCATTAGCACCCGATACAAATAGTGATCGTAACGCAGCACATCATTCTTGAATTCTTGTTCTCTAAAAGATTTTCCAGCCATCTGTTATCCGTCGCTCACGTGGCGAGCATTTTGCTTAAACTGTTTAATGAACTAAACACTTAGAGAAACCATGATTAATAGCGTCAAGCGCTCTATCGAATCCTCACTGTCAACAATATACCACTAGTAATTCCTCCATCTTCATGTGCAATTCGAAAAACACCAATAGTACTGGTTATCTAACACAAAGTCACATAAAAATAAGTTTTTCATATATTGTGAGACACGACAACAAATTAATCGTCATTGCTAACTAATCATAAAGATTGCCAGCATCAGTTAGCTAATGTAAAGTTTAAACTACATGACGAAAATTTTTTTATTGGATCAGGATAACCATCCCGAAACTATTATCCCTGTTAACTAACCACGAAAAAGAAGTTAAGTGTGGTTTCATTCCCGAGTAACAAACTTGAAATGACGTAATGTAACGTGTTTGGTGGCGATTCGAGCTCAGCACCTAATCCGATTCTTATATAAGTACAGTCAAAGTCCACATACAGAATTTTTTCAATAGTGGCGAGATGTTTGGAAATGCAGTGACGAGAAAATTAATAATTTCTGCCTTCCCGAGATTCGAACCCGACACCTATAGCCGTTGTTCTCTAGCCAAGAATGGACAGTAAATATAAGTTTCATTCAGCAGAAGTGAGATGAGCGCGTGTCTGAACTTAGAAGTGACGTGACGGTAATACAGTGACAGCTGGGTATCTAAACCTGCACATATCATTGTTGATTACACATGAAGGCACGCTAACTATCGAATTATTTTTCACCTGTAGCTATGAGATGCATCTTAGAACTTGAATGATGTGACGAAAAGACCTGCGTCTGTCTGGGAACCTAAACCGTCACAGATCTTTATTCACAATGGATGAAGAGATGTTAAAAACCAAAATAAATTTCCCTCAACATTTAGACGTGCTCATGCTAAAGCAGGGAAGCAATTATGAAAATTTTTGTGCCGAACCAGGATTCGAACCCTGACATGCGCCTTACGTGGAGATCTTGAGGAGCTTGGAACCTTGAACAAACATCGAATTGATGGCACCATGTCGTCACGAAGGGCTCAACTCTTGTGAAGCCAGAACCACTTCACTGAATATCTCAAACTGAAATCAAACATAGATTAAGTGCCCTGTGACCTTACATGACGTTTGGTTCTTTAACTAAAACAAAAATGCCAGTGTGAGAAAGGTTACTGATGGCAGTGTATCTGCATGCTGCCACTAACGCCTCGCTCAAGGCCCAACCTAACCAGTAATCTGTAGCAAAAGAACATCACGTGTAATATGAAGTTGGAACCACGGTGAAATTGTGTAATCGTCATCTGATGTAATCAGTGGTAAATAGGATCTACCAGTTCTATTTAAAGCTTTCACGTTAAGTAGGAACTGAACCTTGGCCCTACGGATACTAACCTACTATCAAGCCCCCAGACCACTGCACTCGACACATTACTGCGCTTTTGATTATGCCGTAGCATTATTTTGGCTTCCTGAGTCACTGGAGTGGATTACAGTCTATTCAGCACATCCTGCTCGACCGAACCGCCGTTAACCAGCTGCCTCAGCTACTGGGTGCATACATTCTACTTGATTTTGTAATTATTGAAATGAAATCATATAATTGCCATCTACACAAATTGTCAATACTGTAGAATGCGGAACTTCCCACAGGAGGTGTTGCTTCCACTTAAACTACTCTCCATGGTAAACGTAGCGCAGCGCAAGAGAAAAACTGTCTTACTGAACTCAATTCTTTCGTATTTTAGAAAAGTACAACTCGTCGGTCTACTATCAGTATCAATCTATTGGAAGCTCAGAAATAATGTACTGCATTTAGTAATCCGCCAGTTACCGTAAAACCTCGGGAAACGTTTCCGTGAATAGCTCATGGCTGCCTGTCCTCCTCAGAACAATTTCTGCTCCACAGGCCAACGGCCGTTTGACGCTGGTCGGCATCAGTCCAGGTGATCGCGCTTTGAGCCTACAATCTACACGGACGTTTGTTCACTCACTTTGGCAAACGCGTAATCAACAATGTGTAATCAACAATGATAGGTGAGGGGTTCGATACTCTGCTGTCACGGTGTTACCGTCGCGTCACTTCTAAGTTCAGACATGCGCACACCTCACTTCTGCTGAATGGAACTCATATTTACTGTCCATTCTTGGCTAGAGAACAACGGCTATAGGTGCCGGGTTCGAATATCGGGGAGGCAGAAATTATTAATTTTCTCGTCACTGCATTTCCAAACATCTCGCCACTGCTGGAAAAATTCTGTATGTGGACCTTGACTGTACTTATATAACAATCGGATTAGGTGCTGAGTTCGAGGAGGAGGGGGGAGGGGATTACTGTTTAATGTCCCGTCGACAACGAGGTCATTAGAGACGGAGCATAAGCTCGGATTAGGGAAGGATGGGGAAGGAAATCGGCCGTGCCCTTTCTAAGGAACCATCCCGGCATTTGCCTGAAGCGATTTAGGGAAATCACGGAAAACCTAAATCAGGATGGCCGGACGCGGGATTGAACCGTCGTCCTCCCGAATGCGAGTCCAGTGTGCTAACCACTGCGCCACCTCGCTCAGTGCTGAGTTCGAATCGCCACCAAACACGTTACATTACGCCATGTCAAGTTTGTTACTCGGGAGTGAAACCACATTTGTATAATATTGTAGTTTCGTTTCCAGCGTGAACTATTTTCTATAAACAGTGTATACACCATGCAGTGACAACAACATGGTACTCAGTATTCTAACAGCATGTGGCACGAGAACTATTAAGTATGTAACCTACCAATGCGGGCAAAATTTAACAGGAAAAGGAGACTGGTGCATATTTTTCTGGGGATTTTGGATTTAATAGAAGGGAGAAGGCAAGAAGTTCGAACATCTGTGCCGTGTATGCGGTGAATGTTATCAAAGAAGTGGAGTCTAATAATAGCGTTCTCGTGTCATGTAGGATGATTTTAACGTGAATTATTTGCCACAATCAGCGATCCAAACCCGCTGCAGCTCTGTCACATACGAATGAAAATGTGCGCTCTTGTGAGATTAGAACCTAGAACCAACGCAACTTCGGTTTTGGGGGGAGGGGGGTCATACGCTACACTACATACCCTGACTTACACTATGTGATCAAAAGTATCCGGACGCCTGGCTGAAAATGACTTAGAAGGTTGGTGTTGGCCCAGGTAGCCCATTCTTCACGGAGTGCTGCACTGAGGAGAGGTATCGATGTTGGTCGGTGAGGCCTGCCACGAAGTCGGCGTTCCAAAACATCCCAAAGGTATTCTATAGGATTCAGGTCAGGACTCTGTGCAGGCAAGTACATTACAAGGATGTTAATGTCGTGAACCACTCCGCCATAGGCCGTGCATTATGAACAGGTATGCCATCGTGTTGAAAGATGGAATCGCCATCCCCGAATTGCTCTTCAACAGTGGGAAGCAAGAAGGTGCTTAAAACACCACTGCAGGCCTATGCTGTTATATTGCTACGCAAAACAACAAGGGGTGCAAATGAAAAACACGACCACACAATAACGCCACCGCCTCGGAATTTTACTGTTGGCACTATACACGCTGGCAGATGACGTTCACCGGGTATTCGCCATACCCACACCCTGCCTCCGGATCGCCACATTGTGCACCGTGATTCCACTCCACACAACGTTTTCCCACTCTTCAATCGTCCAGTGTTTACGCTCCTTACACCAAGCTAGGAGTCGTTTGGCATTCACTGGCGTGATGTGTGGCTTATGAGCAACCGCTTGACCATGAAATCCAAGTTTTCTCACCACCCGCCTAACTGTCATAGTACTTGCAGGGGATCGTGATGCAGTCTGGAATTCCTGTGTGATGGTCTGGATAGATGGCTACCTATTACACATTACGACCCTCTTCAACTGTTGGCCCTCTCTGTCAGTCAACAAACGAGATCGGCCTGTTCACTTTTGTGCTGTACATGTCCACTTCACTATTACATCGGAAACAGTGGACCTATGGGTGTTTAGGAGTGTGGAAATCTCGCGTACAGACGTATGACACAAGTGACATCCTATCACCTGAGCACGTTCGAAGTCTGTGAGTTCCGCAGAGCGCCCTATTATGCTCTCTCACGATGTCTAATCACTACTGAGGTCGCTGATATGGAGTACCACGCAGTAGGTGGCAGCAAAATGCACCTAATAAGAATAACGTATGTTTTTGGAGGTGTCAGGATACTTTTGGTCGCGTAGTGTAGCTACCCACTGCAGCAGACAGCGTTTCCTTATAGTTATAGTGACAGCGAAGAGAGATAATTCGCATGAAGACGAAATTAGTTATAGTTTCTCAGTGGGATGGCCTTCCTGGAGTAAAAATATACATTTGATCGTTAGATGACACACCTTCAGGTGAAATCGTTCAGAATATTTAACTGAAATACGGAAACAGCGTTAAGGAAATTCAGCAGGCTAATTCTGTGTCACTCCAGGAAGTACCTCGACTATCACAGGGTCGCCAGATTTAACCTACAATGTTGCCAAGCCCTAATCATCCTCGCAGCAGGAAGAAATACTTTTCCACAGCCGATGAGTTTCTTGAGAAGGCAAACAATCAGAGAGAAAAGCTTGCGCTTCAAAGACGCAGCGGAAGCAGCTCACAAACTGACAGGTACCTGAAATACGAAAGGTTTAAGCAGATGAGTGTAACTCATCAGAAACAGCGTCCATTAATAGAGGGTAAATGAAATGGCTTTCCTCTTAATGGTTGTAATTATTTTATTTCGGTTTTAGTCTTTAGGTTATCAGAATATGCAGGAGAATTATCGAGGAGTAATTGTTAGAATCAACTGCTAAGTCAATTTTAAATAATAAAATAATTCGTGTTATTCCTAATGAAGCGCTCAATGACAGCAAGTTCTTAAATAAAAAGAAATTACGAGTAAATAAGTAGCCTGAAATGAGGTATATAGTCAGCAACCCACAACAATATCTGGCAACATATACCATTAAAAGGCTTCACTGGCAACCAGATTGTTACATATGCTTCGTCAACAGTGTGTGAACGACGTCGACACACCACAGTCTCATGTTGTAATAGCTAATACTCGGGGCGACTTTTTTCACTGTTTTATTCGGTATATAATGATAACGGTCTGCTTATTGTTAAAAATTGTTGTTTACGCGTTTTTGTTGTAACTCACCATCACAACATCATTTAAAAGGACTTCATACACAGTTTCTTTATAATGGCAGCAGCCGAAAAGAAATGACTAATGATATATACGAGTACATTCAATAATTGAAGAGAAACAGTGTTGTAGAAATGAAAAAATTGCAATTTTTTAGATTCCTTTCTGTCTGCGGCTCACTTGTGAAGCAGTGGCTCTACCGTGCAAAATGTTTTACAATCCTAGAAATATGACTAAACTATCATTACCGTAGATACGGCTCATTCCAAAAAAAATTGCGTAAAAGTTTTCATCTTTGACGATTATCATGACACATTTACATCTTCATTACACGATTACACATACTGACATATAATAATACAATTAAACAAATCACAGCATACTTTACTTAGATTTACAATGTTTCTATGGTATTATACATACTCAGATAATTGTAATTATCAGGTAGATTCGATGTAAATTCACTTTTGCATTCTGTGTGTGCGTTGAATGAGCCCTGCACTGAAGTTAATGTCTGGTCACCCAGGCGTCTAGCAAGATTTGGGTAGCAGCACTAGAGCGTCATTTTGAGAGCCATCCAAAAGTAGATTCCTGCTCTTGGAGAAGCTGAGAATTGGAAGCATCATAACATTTATTTGGTTACTCTGTGATCGTCAACTTGATTTCGGAACTAGAGCTGAATTATTTTCCCATTCATTGGATATTTTCTCGTAATTCTGATGAAACTTTCCGAACGTAATAAGTGACAATGAGAAAATTTAATTTTGTGACTGCAAGAAAATAATTTTACTATTAAATTGCAATAATTTCTCTTATTTTTCGCTTTCTGAACAATATGCTATTCTTCCTGCCTTAACTGCTGCTACAGCAGCGAGAGAATGTTCTACGCGTCGATGATTCACTAGCTCCATGACATCACGTTTGTTTGCTGATGTGAATTCAGCTTTTATCACAGGTTGCAACATCGCTGGAAAATAAATGAATGTAAAGTCACTTGTATTTTCTCTTCTCTAATGCAGCTGAGAAGGACCAGAATGAAATTCAGAAACGCCGTCTAAGGAAAGTCTCTGAGTTTGTACTGCAGTTTTTGGTAGACTGAACAGACAACTTTTATAATCATCCTCTGAATGCTGGCATGTGCAAATCTTAATCAATTATTACTACACATATCAAAAAAAGTTTTGCAGCACCCCGGTTCCCAGAATCCTGGAGATAGACGTTAAGTGTGGATATTGTATCACGGACACAGGCCATTTAACTGTTCAGAGATGTCACTAAACCTGCCCAAAGATGTAAACAACCATTCACGAGCAGCGTCTATTAGACGGAAGGGTCTGACAGCCGATCAGTTCCAGTCATTCCACCAGGAAGGAGGTACATGGCTCGTGTTGTCCATAATTAACCATGCCTAGACGGTAATACCGCGGTTCGCTCGCATTCACATTGTTACTTTGTGCCCGCAAGGGCTCTCAACGAGGGAAGTGTCCAGGCATCTTGGAGTGAACCAAAGCGATATTGTTCGGAGATGGGGGAGAACAGAGAGACAGGAACTGTCGATGACATGCCTCTCTCAGCCCGGTCAAGGACTACTACTGCCGCGGAAGACCGCTACCTACGGATTATGGCTCGGAGGAACCCTGACAGCAACGCCACCGTGTTGAATAATACTTTTCGTGCAGCCACAGGAAGTCGTGTTACGACTCAAACTGTTCGCAATAGGCTGCACAATGCGCAACTTCACTCCCGACGTCCATGGCGAGGTCCATCTTTGCAACTGTGACACCATGCAGCGCGGTACAAATGGGCCCAACAACATGCTGAATGAACCGCTCAGGACTGGCATCACATTCTCTTCACTAATGAGTGTCGCACATGCCTTCAACCAGACAATTGTCGGAACCGTGTTTGGAGGCGACCCACCAGACTGAACGCCTTAGACACACTGTCCAGAGAGTGCAGTAAGGTGGAGGTCCCCTGCTGTTTTGGGGTGGCATTATGTGGGACCGACCTACACCGCTGGTGGTCATGGAAGGAGCCATAACGGCTGCACGATGGGTGAATGCCATCCTCTGAACAATAGTGGAACCATACCAGCAGCATATTAGCAAGTCATTCGTCTTCATGCACGACAGTTCACGCAACCATAGTGCACATCTTGTGAATGACTTCATTCAGGATAACGACATCGCTGGACTAGAGTGGCCAGCATGTTCTCCAGACATGAATCCTATCGAACATGCCTGGAATAGATTTAAAAGGGCTGTTTATGGACGACGTGACCCAGCAACAACTCTGAGTGATCTACGTCGAATCGCTGTTGAGGAGTGGGACAATGTGGACCAACAGTGCCTTGATGAACTTTTGTATAGTATGCCACGATGAATACAGATAGATATGCGTCAAGGCAAGAGGACGTGCTACTGGGTATTAGAGGTACTGGTGTGTACAGCAGCCTGGGCTACCACCTCTGAAGGTCCCGCTGTACGGTGGTACAACATGCAATGTGCGGTTTTCATGAGCAATGAAAAGGGAGGAAATGATGTTTATGTTGATCTCTGTTCCAATTTTTTGTAAAAGTGCCGGAATTCTCAGAACTGAGGTGATGCAAAATTTGTTTCTGACGAGTTACATTTGTTTACACTTCTGGTGTATCAGGTATCTGTCAATTTGTGAGATGCTTCCACTGCATCTTTGAAGCGCAATCCATATTACTGGATTGCTAGCCTGCTCAAGAATCTCATCGGCTATGGAAAAGTATTCCTTCCTGCAGCGAGGATAATCAGGACTTGGGAACATTGTAGATTAAGTCTGGTAACCCTGTGATAGTCGAGATACCTAGAGTGACACAGAATCATTTTTCTATATTCTGTTGATATTGTCTAAGTATTTCAATTAAATATTCTGAACCAGTGCCGGCCGAAGTGGCCGAGCGGTTCTAGGCGCTACGGTCTGGAGCCGCGCGACCGCTACGGTCGCAGGCTCGAATCCTGCCTCGGGCTTGGATGTGTGTCATGTCCTTAGGTTAGTTAGGTTTAAGTAGTTCTAAGTTCTAGGGGACTGATGACCTCAGAAGTTAAGTCCCATAGTGCTCCGAGTCATTTGAACCATTCTGAACCAGTTTCACTTTTGGTATGTCATCTAACGATCAAACGTATATTTTTAGTCGGGGAAGGTCACTACTGCAGAAACTACAGCTAATTTCGTCTTCATTGCGAATTACTTCTCTTATCCATCACTAGCACTATGAGGGAGCTGTGAATGCTGCAGTAGATAGCTAGGTCAGTAGAAATGATGTCGCCCACCAAAACCTAAGTTGCATTAGTTCTAGGTTCTAGTCTCACAAGAGACTGACATTTTAACTTTTATGTGACAGAGTTACAGTAGTTTGGCTTGTTGAAGACTTCATTTGTTCAATAACACTAAACCCGTACAGGGCGCAGATGTTCGAGCTACCTGCCTTCCTCCTTCTATTCAATCCTAAATCACCACAAACCTTTGCATCAGTCTCCTTTTCCTGGTAAATAGTTTACATACTCAGTAATCCTCACATCATACACTGCGAGAGTATTGGTTACAATGTTGGTTTCTGCATGGTGTACACACGGCGTATAGAAAATACTTCCCACTGAAGTGGAAACTACGATATTAAATAACCTTAAGTTTGGCAATGTGAGCATAGCATGTAGATAGCATAGCATGGCATGTAGATCACAAACTCAAGGCGCGATCACCTGGTCTGACGACGGCTAGCGTCAGGCGGAGCAGCAGGTGGAGCAGAAACTGTTCTGGTCAGGACAGGCGGTCACGAGCTCTTCACAGAAACGTTCTCACCAGGTTTTGATTTTATTGGCGGGTTATAAAGTGAAGTAAATTATTTCTAAGCTTCCAACAGATTGATACTGATGGAGAGTTGCTTAAGTGAAAGCAACACTTCCTGTGGAAAGTTCCGTATTGTACAGTGTTGGCAGTTTGTGTACATGGCCGGTAAAATGTACGCACCGAGTAGCTGAGGCAGCTGGTTAACTGCAGTTCGATCGAGTAAGAAATGACTGTATAGAACAGACTGCAATCCACTCCAGTGGCTCAGGAAGTCGTAAGTTTCATCCGGTGTGGTGTGCCATTGCTACGACATAATTATGACACACCAACATGTGGAGCTCAGTCGTCTGGGGGCTTCATACTAGATTAGCACCTGCAGGGTCAGAGTTCAATTACTGATTCAGACGAAATTTTTAATAGGCGCTGGTGGATTCTTTTTAGGCCTGATTACGCCAAATGAAGAACATACTATTCTACCGTGGTTCCAGATTCACATTAAACGTGATGCCTCTTCGTTACCGATTACAAGTTAGGCACTGAGCCATGACAAAGGCGTAAGGGACAGCGGGTAGAAATTCTGTCACCATAAACCTTTCTTACACTAGTATTATTATTTTAGCTAAAGAACCAAATGCCATGTAAGGTCAGAGGGCACTTAATCTATCTTTCAGTTTGACATGTTCAAATTGGTTGTGGTTTTACAGGATTCGATCCGTTCGTGACGACATAGTGCCATCAATTCGCCGTTTGCTCAAGGTTGCAAACCCCTCAGATCTCCATGTAAGGCGCGTGTCAGGTTTCGAATCATTGTCATTAACGGTATGTGACGGTTTCGACTCCCAGAGAGACGCAGATCTTTTCGACTCACTTCATTTCAAGTTCCAAGATGCTTCTCTAGCTACAGGTGAAAAATAATTCGATAGTTAACGTGCCTTCTTGTGTAATCAACAATGATATGTTCGGGGTTCGATACCCAGCTGTCACTGTATTTTCACCATGTCGCTTCTAGTTCAAACAGATGCACATCTCGCTTCTGGTGAATGAAACCTATATTTAATGTTCATTCCTGGCTAGAAAACAACGGCTTTAGGTGCTAGGTTCGAATCCTGGGAAGGTAGAAATGATCAATTTTCTCGTCAATGCAGCTCCAAACATCTCGCTACTGCTGAGAAAATTCTATATCTGGAATTTGACTGTGCTTACATAACAAGGAGATTAGGTACTGGGTTCGAATCGCCATCCGACATTACGTCATTTCAGGTTTGTTACTTGGCAATGGAACCATATTTAACATCTTTCGTGGTTAGTTAGCAGGGACAAAAGTTTCTGGATAGTTGTGAGATCCAATACAAAAATTTTCGTCTTGTAGTTTAAATTTCAAATTTGGTGACTAATCCTGGCTAACAATGTATTATGTGACGTCTCTTCAAAACAGGTCAGCAATGACGTTCCTTGCCGTGGTCGAATCTCCGTCAGTCACGAATATCTTGCTTGGATAGTATTTGGTGTCAATCCATATCCAGAAAACAGTTCGCTATGTCATTAAAGTTCAGACATGTCCACAGTTACCTGATCATTAATAACTTTCATTTTTAATGCACTTTCTGTTAGATAACAAGCGCGATGGGTTGTTTTCCAACTGTACATAGACTAAGGTGTCATCATGGAGACAGTGAAAACACGAGTAAATACCTCGTTGATAGTGAACTCTCGATGCAGCGCTTGAAACTGTAATCAGGGTTTCTGTGGCTAAGCATTCGCTTAGTGAACGACGGTTAACAGGTGTTTGGAAAACCTTTAAGAGCGTAAGAATACTTCGGGTAATCATAGAGATTTGGGAGTCCAGATATTTTTGAAAATCTCTTACCCGCAAGCAAATGTAAATTTGAGTAAGGATTATGGAATTATTGACATATTATAGTTGCGTGCATTATTTGTGTCTGATAGTAATGAGAGTGGTAATAGTTTAGAAACGTCACTTTAGTTTGCAAGCGTTAAGGACTGTCTCAGGTGTTCCCTGATTGTATTGTTTACATCTGGGGTTAATTGCCATTCAGAACAGTGGTTTGTGGCGGTCACTCGTCTTAATCATTTTGTATAGTCAAGTGATTGTACGGAAACGAGATAAGAGGACCTACAAGACAGTTACGTTATGTGGGCTGCAAGTAAATCAGGGGAAACGCAATTCAGGTCGTTTGGATATTATTGAGCATAATAGTACATGTCGTACCTACAATTCACAGCCTTCATGTTGGGCGCAATATGTTGTCGACCAACTCCTAGAGCCGAAATTACCTCAGTACAACACAGAACACGAATAAATATTTCTGTTTGCTCACTAGCCAGGAACAGGTATCCGGTTCAAGTATTCTTTCGTAAAGAAGCACTTAAGTGTGTGTCAGTCTCCACAGAGAGCTAAAGAAGCGTCACTTGAGTAAACAGAATAACGATCTTGTTAGAGAAACGACTTCACATGCCCCTTGTGTCGAACGCAACACTTCTCAAAATCTAACAACCAGAATCTCCGCTATGGCTTTCGCCAGCGAAGTCTCTAGTTCAATCCCCGGAGAGAAGTGTCTTCGACTGATCCCCACAGGGGAGTGACTTCGATCGATCCCCGCAGGGAAGTGCCTCTCCACGCCATATACCCGCTCCCTCCTAGACAGGGGTCTCTACGTTTGCAGTCAGGCGACAAATCACAGTGACCATTAGAAAAATATTACCTCCCACTACAAGGGTCATGAATCTACCAGCCAATCACCTAAAGCAAATATTCCTTTCAGAAGGTTTGCTGGAAGTCCCGTTTCCCTTCCTACATCCTTAGCACTCCACCAATCAAATAACGCGCCTCTGCTTCTCAGTGACAAGAGCGCCCTTGCGCTTCCTATGAGAAGATTATTCGGAGGTCAGATCACAACTATCGTCCGTGACGCCATGCATTTCTTTGCAATCAACCTCCTGTCCTTACTATCCACGCTGCAGGGGTCTGCAGCCTCCAGCGCTGTAAACCACCACTGTGCTCTCTCTCAGGGCAGTAAATACCCGCCATTGCAGAACATTACAAGTCTCTTCCCAGCCCCTCTTTACCTGATCGCGGTTTCTGAGGAACACATCGCCCACATCACCCTTCCTGTCAGTGCTCAGCCCCAATTGACTCCCGCACATCACACGCAGTGCTACAGAAATTGTTAGTACATGGTGCTACACGGTATCCGGCAATTAAATGATAATTAATCTGACTGTGCATCGTAAACTGTGATCTAATATAAGTATAAATCGAAAAGAATTTACAGAGTATTAAAGGTATGGTGGCAGACTCTTGCCGCCTTACACTGTGTTGCTATCTGTTTTTGCCGTAATTGTTTCCTTACTCTATTTGGCCCTGTGGCAACTCTGTATACTTGCTGCAAGCAAACAGGCCACCATCGTAATTGTATCTCTTCAGCACAGAGGGTTCTCTTCGTGTCACATTTATATGTTTGGCACCAAATACATTTGGTGAATATAAAAATCTCCACTCACAACATCAGTCCATCCAGTGCCCCATTGACAACATGTCCATGGACCAAATGGCTACAATTTAAGCAGATATATACAAATGGATATAAAATGAATGAAAGTATCAGTTATGTGCACTACTGCCCTGTGTCAGAAATACTAGAGAAGTTTGAAATACTGTCAGTTAGAGAAACAGTAATCTTAGGTGCACAGAAATTTTATAAAATTCCATATCTGACCTACTCCAGAAGTACATTTCAACAAGTGGAATATCCTAAGTAGAGTTTGCGTTACTAACAGTTGAGTTTTCGACAGCACAGATAAAATGGTTCACTTAATGTGGTTAAGTGGTTTAGGATGGCATAAATCACGTTGAAACTATGGGAGAATCAGCAAAAGAGAGCATTCTCCGAAACAGTTGATACAGCTAGTCTTACGATAAGACGTTAATGTTAGCTCATTAAAATGCGATTAGGACATTCATGCTGAATAACTCATGTAAACAGGGTGCTATTCCTAAGTCGAGAATAACTGCAGGAAATGGTCCCTTAGACGATAAAGAGCAAAAAAGATCGTAATAGGGAAAAGGCTGGAGACATGTTCCATGGGAGGTACACCCACTTGAAGATGAAATAAAAGATCTTTGACAGTGTAGGTTACAATTATTGTAAGAACACTTGAGAACACATCATGCAAATAGGAATTTTCTATCTGTATCTTAGTGATCTGTGCTACCGCTCCATTAACAACAGCCTCCTGGCACGAGTAATCTTACCACAACGCCTCATAGGGGAGGCATATCTGCACTTCCTTCGGGTGAGCCTGCCTGCCCTGCTGGAAAACGTGCGTTTGGTGATACAGAGGTTGATGTGGCTACTACATGATGGTGTTCCAACTCACTTCTGTATTTCTGAGCGACCACACATTGAGGCTCAATTGGTGTTGATGCTCCGCTGCCACCACACCACTAAAACACTAGTACAGACATTAAGTCCCCACTTGTCTGGGGTCTTCTCATGTGTACTTTCAATCACTGAAACCAACGGTGTCAAAAATCTTTTATCTCCACCTTCAAATGGGTGTATCTCTCTCGGTACTCATTTCCAACCATATGTTCATATGATATTGTTGCTGTTTATCCTCTCAGAGAACGTTTTCTGGGATTTGTCTCCATTTAGCAAAATTGTCCTGCACAGAACCAAAATTTTCAGGTACCTCGACTGCCAATATAATTTTTTTAATATGGTGGCGTCGTCACAGGTTAATCGTAATCTGCAGTTTGTTACCGTATGTTTCTTGGTATTTTTACTCAATTCTTATTTTTTATACTCATATTCAGTGTAGGAGTAACAATCGCTGAAGTTGGCGTAGCGTTTTTCTGTTACGTAAGTCAATGTATGTCCTACAACCTACTTCATCGCACCTTGAGTTATAGGCAGTATTACCATAACATAACGCAGAAAGTGGAAGCCAAAAACAACATCCAAAGGAAGATGGGGCTTTCAGCCACGAATTTTAAGACCAGTGGCATTATCTGTCTCTTATTCTGCGGCGTACTGTACATGCAGTGTATGGTACAAATCTGCCCGCACCAAAGAGATCGACAAGTTTATGCTCCTGCTCCATTTTTTCATATACTGCATTTCATTTAATACGAAGGTACTCGAGCATTTCAAAGGTAGACCACTTACAAACGGATCACGTCCGGGAAGTGCGCCTATTGTCCGCGACCTGCCTGTAACTAACAACATTAATAGCTAGTGAGGACAAGGATCTTCTGCAATAAAAAATGAAGTCCTTAGGCTTTGTTTGTTAATCTTCGTACAGTAGCACACTCCTAATTATATCCTCCTGTAATTCGCAAATCAAGGTCCATTAATTCCAGAGAAGCCACTGTTTGTTCATGTTGTTTCAGTGCGAATCTGATGATAAGCGTAGTAACGTTATCCACGTGCCAGTATCTACACTAACAACAGGTATTCACACGAATCGCGTAGAGCGATATCTTGCGCTGTAAATTCATTTCTGCCCAATGCGAAAGATTCTGCAATTCACTACTTCTAAATAAGAGTAGTGTAGCAAAAAACGGATTCGTCGATGCAACTGCTTAAGTACTTCCTATCTTAACTAGCACATGTACAGTCTTAGACATAAAAACTGACCGCCGGCTGGCTGCCACAGCGATTAAGTCCGAGTCGTTCACTTCAGATGACCAATAAAACCGACCGCCCCTGACAACACGAAGTCCGACCATCTGCCCAATCTGGCAACAGTGGAACATGCGGAAGTGTCAGGAGGAAGTGTTATCCACTTCCGAGATGTCTTGCCACTTTCAGTACCCCATAGTGTCAGAGCGAAAACCTTATGGTACTGCAAATTTCATAATGCCACTTTTGTTTCCTGCTGACATATTTTTTCTTGATGTGAATACATAATTTTATCTATGAACTGCCACATTTTCATAATACTTGAGTATGATACAGGACATGAAGTAAATACAGACTTCTTAGAAGTCAAAAGTCGGTATATCGTATTCATGTTAAAGTAAGCGCATTCGCCTTACAGACACTTAATGCTTTATTAAGATAGACTGCTGTCGTGATGTTTCTGTAGTAAGTTGAATTTAATTTGTATTAGTACAGTGAATATTTTAATTGCGTTTTCCATTGGTTTATTGAACACAATAATAATCATAAAAGAGAAATTAATCAGCAACAGTATATTCTTTCACAATGCCTAAAACAATCTGACAATGCTAAAGTAGTTTACAAATTCTAGGCCTGTAGAAACCTACTGGTTCTAACGATACCATTAAACCAGTGTAGTTTGAAGAGCATTTTCGTCTAGAAATGATTTACTTTGACGGTTGATCGATCAAGAGCGGGAAGGGTAAAATTTTACTAGTATACTATCAGAGGGACAAGTGCCTGAGAGATGACTTCCCTATCAGTACAAGTGACTAACAGATGACTTCCCTATCGATCTCCTGGATAGTTTTGTTTCTCAAATCAACAGAGTGCGTTATCATGCAATAGCACAAGTGAGGTAGTTTTGTCGGTCGATTTTCTTACACTGTGCCTGAGCGGCGTCTCAGTTGTTGGTAACAAATTCCAGCTGTGATGGACGCACCCTTGGGGAAGAATTCGTAATGCAAAACACATTTTTGGAGCTATTAGATGGAAAATATTATGTTCATACTACTCTTTGCTCGAGTTTACGTCTTTTGGTAGGGCTCAGCCTTTCATTTCTTCTTAGGAAGTTAACGATAAAGGCATCATAACTCATCACTAGTAACAGTATTCCATACGAATGCTCGATGATCTACCTGATGACGTTCAAGCAAAACTGCAATAATAGTCACTCCGTTGACTTTCGTTGCTTTGAATCAGAGCATGAAGTATCCATATACCAGACTTTTGAACCTTGCCTGTTGAATGCAAATGTCGCATGATGGTTAAATGGTAATCCGTCACCTATATCAGTAGTCGAGACTTCCTTAATGTGGAAAATCATTCACGCCAGAACGATCTTTGTTGAAACAAGAATAGCTTTCTCTGATGTATGTTTCCCAAAAGCACTCTTTCGAGCTGCCTCCTCTGCATTTATCCCTCTATTATACCAAAAGTAAATATTGTTTTGCAGATGTTCTCCTTTTTCCACTTGCGACCCAATTTTACTTCGCTTAACCGGAGTCCATGACTTTCAAGTATGCAAACTCCAATGCTTAACTTCAAATTCGAAAATGACGGTTGATACATACACTGACAACGTCGCGCCGCGTTCATCTGGGCGGCGCCCGATTTCAGGCGGCGGGTGGCATTTAGCCGGTGGTCGGCAGCCGCTGCAGTGCGAGGAAACGCTCGAGAGTAAACAGTTCGGATTGTGATGCAGCTACGAGCTATCCTGCGGAATTGTTTCTAGAAGTATATTTGTTATTACTGGTGGGTAGAATGTGAAGCTAATTATCTTCGATGTTCAATCAGACTCTTAACTTTAGACGAGGGCCGAAATGTGGTTTTAAAAAAAAAAAAAAAAAAAAAAAAAAAAAAAAAAAAAAAAAAAAAAAAAAAACGGACATAGAATTAGATGCGAATACGCGACTGTAAGTTTAGAATGCATGATGATTACAACTAGATCACGGGTTCACACAACACGATGACATCTCGGAAGTGGATAACACTTCCCTGACACTTCCACATGTTACAGTGTTCCCAGATTGTGCAGATGGTCGGACTTAGCGTTGTCAGGCGCGGTCGGTTTTATTGGCTACCTTAAGTGAACGACACGGACTTAATGTCTGGCGGCCAGCCGGTGGTTAGTATTTATGTCTAAGACTGTACATTTCCCCGTGACGCCATCCCCAGATGTTAAGTCAGCTGACTTCAACTGCTAGTTCAGCTCGAAATGTTTTTGAGGTTGCCTGGTTTTTATTATACGTAGTGTAATCTTCCATGCATTTATCCCCAGACATGTTTATTTCATTGTACTTGTTTTATGTATTCTGTAATTCCTTTTTTGTTTCTTTCTTTGTATTGATACTTCAGGCAAATAACAGAAGTGGTTGCTTTCAAATGGTATTATGTTCATGTCATTGTGCCCTTTTATCTTTGTACTTTCAAACTGGCAACATAGCATGCTTTTATATAGAAACGTTGTTGCAAAAAAACTGTTTTCGATTACTATATCTAAGCCACGCTTTGCTTACCTGGGCTCTTGTATCTGATAATATTGCCATTAAACGAGAGGAGACTCATGTCTGTTGGTAATCTAAGAGATGAGATGTGTTCGTAATCTAAGAGATTCTATGCTAGAAGAAAGTCATTGTCTCAACTGGACAGTCACTGGCGTTCGCTCTCAGCAGAGCTTCTCTCCTACTTTTTGGTGGAGTTGTTTATTTCATGTAGCCTGGGATGTGCCCCTACTCAGCCAAAGACTAAAGAAACATTTAACACTCTTTCCTGTTTAGTACGCTTTGATGGTTTTCATATTTCAGATTTTGAGTATTCTTTTGGTTTAGTGCTGTATGCAATTCATCGGCATCTTACACCTTGAAAACCTCAGACGGAGTATTTTACGAAAACTTTGTTCGACTTATTTTGTCAGATGAAACTATAAGGCTCCAGTGATCTTTTCAAGTCTCAAATATCTGTGATGCATATATGCAGACTGAAGTGACAAATAAAAATTTGTAAAAATGGCAGGATTTGAACCCAGATCTCGTTTAAAAAGAATTGCATATCCATGTGTCTTGCTAGATAAACAAATAATGATTTTACTTTGGTGTGAAGTAAAATCATTAATTGTTTGTCTAGCCAGACATGTGGAGATGTGATTCGTTTTCAACAAACAAAAATAAAATTAAAAACAGAATGTATCATATTCAACACAAAGTGTAAGGCAAACGAAGTCATTCCAATTACATCCTCGTGAAGACTTGGGCAATACAGTTGTAACGCTTGAAAATGGCCTAAGGCCGAAATCTAGATTGTGGGGTAAAACCTGTTGTACAGTCAAATGGCGGTTATATCTTTCAAAAGTTTTATATGACTGTGGCTCCGTATTGGGATTTCGTCTCTATCAGCGTTGTCAACTGATATGATCTGGAGATCTTCACAGCAGTGTGGAAGTGGTTCAGCACAGTCAGTGCGGTCATTTCCTGAGTCGGCAGTGGGTGAGGCTTAAAAGGTATTTTCTGATCAGTCTCTTGAGCAGCGATTTGATTTTTTTATTTTCTGCAAGGCGAGTTCTACAGAATACGTCTAATAAGAAGACCCTTGCAAAGAAACTGAGCGTCATCTTTAACATACTCCACACAGGCAACACATACAGTGAGACCGAAACTCCACAAACAACATATTAATGCTACAACTGTTACTGTCAAATCTCTTGAGAACCAGTCGACTGTACAGTATCCATAATGAAATTTTCACTTTGCAGCGGAGTGTGCGCTGATATGAAACTTACTCGTAGAGCACTTGACCTTGAAGTAATGCAAGTAAAATTTTTAACGTTTTAAATGGAAACAAGATGAAGTACGCTCCAGCCCTCCAATTGGGTCACCATAAAGGAAGCCATTGACAAAAGATATGATGTGGTAATGCAAGACTTCCGAATAAAATTTCGTCAGTTTGCGATTATGTAGACATCTCAGCTGAGCAAGTACATAATACAGAGGGGTTCAAAAAAATGTATCCACTGTTTAAAAGTCCATAACTTGCAAACTAATTGACGGAGTTGTCTCATTTTTGGTGAAAGTGTAGCTTAAAGTCCAAGTTAAAGACATCACTGTAGGTGTTCGAAATGGTCACCATTAACATCCACACACAAACGATGCCGCCGAACTGCAGCACGAACTACTGACTGCAACATGTTCAGTTGGATATTTGCACATGAATGTACGATGGATTCTCGAAGTTCATCCTATGTGCGTGGCTTTTGTCGATAAACGACGTCCTTTAATGTTCCCCACAGGTAGAAGTCCAGAGGAGTTAGGTCTGGGGAACGTGGTGGATACTCCACAACACCTCTACGGCCTATCCATCTTCCTGGTGGATTTTCGTCGAGATACGCTCTAACACGATTTTGCTAATGGGCTGGGGCACCATCTTGTTGAAAGTAAACTCTTCCGTCTCCATACAAGTCTCGGATGGCAGGTAAAATGGATGTCTGAAGCTTCTGAAGGTACACCTCACCGGTAACTGTGCCGTCAAAGCAGAATGGCCCAGTCAAGCCCCGGCAAGACAACCCACACCACGCATTTACTCCTGGCACATTCACGGCTTTGTTTACATGGACGTTCAGATATTCGGCGGCCCAGTAGATGCAATTGTGGCGATTTACTGTACCATTGAGTTTGAACTGTGCCTCGTCAGACCACACAATCATCTCTGCAAACTCTTCATCGTTTCGCACCATGTTAGTAAACCACTAGCAGTACACAATTCTACGATCTGGATCGTCCTCGTTCATTGCGTGTAGCAATCGTGGGATGTAGCACTTCGACTTTGCTGTCTTCAAAATTCGCCGAATACTTGAGCGACTCACTCCAGTTTCACGGGCACGCTGTGTCACAGACTTCTGTGGTGAGCGAGTGAATTGTTGTAACACACGACGGGAGTTAGCTGGACTTGTTACTGTTACAGGTCGTCCAGATCGTTGTTTGTGTACATCTTTACCACAGCCTTCGGCTTCAAATTTGTCTCGAATGCGACGAATCGTTAAACGTGTCGGTGGCTCTGCTTGATACTTATTTCGCCATTGTCGTTGAATCTCATTAATGTTTTCATACTTAAAATACCATTTCAAAACTGACTTCCTTTCATCGAATGTAAGGCTTGCGCCAGCCATGTTTACTCGAGTAACTAGGTGCAACTAAGAACAAAACACTGACTATCTGGCGACTGTCATGTGACAAAACAAAACAACGCAATACAACGCTTGTGTGGCGATTGCCGGAACTTCAAACTATTACACTACCAACTCCGTGAATTAGTTAAGCATTCGATACATTTTTTTGGACCCCTCTGTATTCTGCGCGGAGAATTGGCTATGAAGAAGCTGTGTGTCGACCAAAAACAAATCCGGCACAACTTTTCAGCACAAGGTCTAGTGATGTTTAATCGCAATCCGCCAGAGTTTTTGCACCGATGTGTGAGTTTTGATGAAACCTGGCTCCATCATTACACCAGAGTCAAAACGGCAGTCAAAAAATGGACAAAGGCTCGTGAAAGAGCACCGACGAATGTAAAGACCATTCTGTCATACGGTAAGGTAACAGCCACTGTTTTTGGGATTCTCAAGGTCCAAAATGGTTCAAATGGCTCTGAGCACTATGGGACTTAACTTCTGAGGTCATCAGTCCCCTAGAACTTAGAACTACTTAAACCTAACTAACCTAAGGACATCACACACATCCATGCCCGAGGCAGGATTCGAACCTGCGACCGTAGCGGTCGCGCGGTTCCAGACTGTAGCGCCTAGAAGGATTCTCAAGGAATAATCCTCATACGTTACTTGGAAAAAAAAGCAGAACCACAATGGGACACTATTATGCTTCATTGCTCGATCGTTTGGGACGCTTTGACTGAAAAATGATCAAGATTGGCACTCAGGAAAGTGCTGTTTCACTAGAATAATGCACCATCCCACTCATCAGCGATAACAATGGCAAATGTGCCTGAATTGGTCTTTGAATTTGTTCCTCATCCATTTTGTTCACCAGATGTAGCCCCAAATGAATTCCTTCTGATCCAAAACTTGACTTTCTGGCTTGCTGGGAAGAAATTTTTATCAAATGACGAAGTGGCAGTTAAAGTCAACGAGTATTTTGCAGAGTGTGACAGAACCTGTTTCTCCGATGGGATGGAAAAGCCGGAGGATCACTAGACCCTCAAAGGAGATTATATAGAGAAGTAATGTAATCTGTTTATGAAACGGATATTTTTTACTTGCTGTTTTACCAGACTTATCAAACCACCGTCGTAGTACGTGTTGCGTTTCTCGTGGCGGTGGCGGCCAGTGTAGGTGCAATTGCTTCAGTTAGCGGCATCAAATAAAATTAAATACTCGTTGGACCGTCACGCCTTCCCGTGTTTCACAACGCTTTCACGGTGACGGTACCGCTGCGTCAGGAACTATTCTTAAAAAAGGACTGTCGTAGTCTTTGGAGTCATAGGCTCGTCACCTGAGACGTCACAAGAGTGCAGGCAGAGAGCTGCTGCTGTGTTCGCGGCTTTCTCGCTGGCGCGCCAGTCAGGGGCCGCCACTAATTCGGGCCGCTCTAATTGAATTAGGAGGTCGTAGCGTGCAAAACAAGGGCCTGGGGGCCAGGCCGCACTAACAGTCCAAGGCGCGCCTCTACCCACCTCGTAAAGACCGGCTTTAGCGACGCCTGTGTAATCCGCGCTCCGGCTGCATTCTAGACGTCTAAATCTATATGTATACTCCGCAAGACACCTTACGGTGTATCACGGAGGACACTTCCGCTACCACTAAGTGACACCCCCATTTCTGTTCCATTTGCGAGTGGCGAGTGGGAGAAACTGTAGTCGGTAAACATCTGTATTAGCTATAATTTCTAGGATTTTCTCGTTGTAGTTGTTTCGCGAAACGCATGTGAGACGAAGGAAATCTTGTCCGATGCCTCCCGGAACGTACTTTCCAAATTTCAATAGTGAGCCTCTCCACTTCTCTTCTAGCGTCTGCCACTGAAGGTTGTTCAACGTCTCTACAACACTCTCGCGCCGACTAAATGATTCCGCGACGAAATGCTTCGTTATTGGCTGGCCTTCTCTATCCCTTCTATTAATGGGAGATGATGTGGGTCCCAGACTGATGAGCAATTCTCAGGAATCGATCGAACACCTTCTTTCGTGGATCAATTATATTTCCTTAAGATTCTTTCGACAGGTGTGAATAAAACTGAAGTATCAGTTTAATAAGTCACGGTTGCAAAATACTAACACTAATTCCTTACAGAAGAATGGAAAAACTGGTAGAAGTCGATCTCAGAGAAAATCAGTTTGGATTTTGGAGAAATATAGGAACACGTGAGGCAATGCTAATCCTTCAAATAATCAGATGGTCGGTTAAGGAAAGGCAAACACACGTATATAGCATTAGTCCACTTAGAGGACGCTTTTGACATTGTTGATTGGAGTACTCTCTTTCAAATTGTGAAGGCTTCAGGGGTAAAATATAGGGAGCGAAACGCTATTTACAACTTGTACAAGAACCAGACGGCAGTTAATAGAGGCGAAGGGCATGAAAGGGAAGCAGTGATTGAGAAGGGAGCGAGACTGGGTGTAGCCTATCGCCGATGTTATTCAGTCTACATATTGTGCAAGCAGTAAAGGAAACCAAAGAAAAATTTGGAGTAGGAATTAAAGTCCAGGGAGAAGAAATAAAAACTTTGAGGTTTATCGATGACATTGCAGTTCTGTCAGAGGCAGCAAAGCATTTGGAAGAGCATCTGAACGGAATGGACGGAATCTTGAAAGGAGAAGATAAGTCGAACATCGAAAAAAGCAAAACTAGGATAATGGAATGTAGTCTAATTAAATTAGGTGATGCTGAGAGCATTGGTTTTGAAATGTGATGTTGCATAAAAAAGCTGAAGATGGCTCTGAGCACTATGGGACTTAACATCTGAGGTCATCAGTCCCCTAGAACATAGAACTACTTAAACCTAATTAACCTAAGGACATCACATACATCCATGCCCGAGGCAGGATTCGAACCTGCGACCGTAGCGGTCGCGCGGTTCCAAACTGAAGCGCCTAGAACCGCTCGGCCACAGCGGCGGCCAAAAAGCTGAAGATTAAATGGGTATATCACGTAATTAATGAGGAGGTAATTAGCACTGGTGATAGAAGAAATTTGTGGCACAACTTGAGTAAAATATGGGATAGGTTGATAGGACACATTATGAGACATCAAGGTTCCAATTGTTCAAATGGCTCTGAGCACTATGGGACATAACTTCTGAGGTCATGAGTCCCCTAGAACTTACAACTACTTAAACCTAACTAAACTAAGGACATCACACACATCCATGCCCGAGGTAGGATTCGAACCTGCAACCGTAGCGGTCGCGCGGTTCCAGACTGTAGCGCCTAGAACCGCTCGGCCACCCCGGCCTGCTGAGACATCAAGGCATCACCAATTTAGTACTGGAGGGAGTAAGAGAAGGGATCGGTTGACAGGGCACATTCTGAGACATCAAGGGATCACTGATTTAGGACTGGAGTGAAATGTGTGTGTGTGTGTGTGTGTGTGTGTGTGTGTGTGTGTGTGTGTGTGTGTATAGGGGGGGGGGTGATAAAAATCATAGAGGGAGGTCAAGAAATGACTACAGTATACATATAGAGGAGGATGTACGTTGCAATAGTTATTCGGAGATGAAGAGGCTTGCACATGATAGAATAGCATGGAGAGCTGCATCAAACCAGTCTTCGTATTGAAGACCACAACAACAAGATTCTACATTTGAATCTCAAAATGGCATCTCCTTTTCCTACGTTTTATGTGGTCATTATACTTAAGTTCACCCTAGATGGTAACTGCTAGGTATTTTGTGGTGGTTACTTTTCCATTCTTGTGCCCTCAATAGTGTGATCATATTGTACTCGATTTCTTCGCTTTTTTAAGTGCAATAACTTTTATTTACGTTCAGGGTCAACTTCCAGTCCCTGTACCAGTCTCAGTCCTCTGCAAGGTTTCCTACAGTTCGCTGATCTTCTTATAGACCGCATCTTCTGGGAACATTCGCATGAAGCTTCCAACTTTATTCATTAATACATGTTGTAAACAGTAGCGGTTCTATCACATTTCCTTGTGGGACTTCTGAAATTAGCTTTATAGCTGTCGATTTTGTTCCGTTAAGGACTATGTATTTAATTCTATTAGCAAGGAAGGCGAGGATCCAAGCACAGGTCCTTGTCCGACACTCGGTAAGCTCGGAAGGAAGGTGCGAGATCCAGGCTGAACCATGGACGAGGAAGAACAGTTTAATGAAGTTTCGTGAGCTTGGAACGCACTACTAACAGAGACGCGCAGTTGAGCAGTGAGGTGTTCGATGTGTGATCTGTCGATCACTCGACGAGTGTGTTCACACGTTGCAACACTGCAGGAGCCACAGCTGTGGCCGGCCGTCACGCAGGCGTTCGGACGCGTTTGCACGACCTCTTTGATGATGACAGACGCCTCACCCGACTCACCATGCTTTTGTGTACTGCTAGCTCTCCGTAGATCTTCTGCAAGTGTCTATGATTATATGCGATGCTCTGCTACTCAGTCAAAAGAAACTCAATGACAGATCTTTGCTTTCAACACACCTCTGTTACAGACGTCATTTTGAAGGCTACATGGAGTCTCGCCACCTACCGGAACTTCATGAAACTATAGGCGCTGAAGCGGGAATATCTCAAAGTGTCCCACAACAAATTCTGTATTTTTTCAGCGGAAATTGGACCAGAAAAGAAAAGCGATGCGTTACTCATTCAACACCCTTCGTAACTTTTTGCTGTTCATTAAGTGGAACTGCATGATCTCGCAAACATTTTGACTGAAATGATATTAGAAATTGTTACGTGGCAGTCCACAAACATCTGACTCCTGACTCTGTCTCCTTAAACTCCTCTCCAGCCGAGCATGGGGTTTGCACCCTTCCACTATCCTCCACACTTATCAATCCCTCATCTGCCCCATCCTCTGCTACGCCCATCCCACCTGGATTTCTGCCCCTCCCACCTACTATAAGTCCATCCAAATCCTCGAACGCCATGCGCTCCGCCTCGCCTATCGCATCTGCCCCCTATCCCCCACGTGGCTCCTTTACAACTTGATTCCTTCCCCACACCTTCTCCTTTTCCTCAAACAGATACGAATCCTTTACACTTCGTGCAAGCTCGATCCTCCACACCCGCTTGTCTTTCCCATCCTTGTCCATCCCAGCCCATTTCTGCACATGTATTATTGTATCCTGCCTGCTCTCCATCTTCATACTCTCCATATCCTTGCCCAAGGTGGCTTCCACCAACTCCTCCTCCCTGATGATGTCCTTGTTCCCTCCCTCTATCCCTCCTACTAGATCTAACCCCCCTCCCTCTCCCCCTTTTCCTCCTGGGCTCCCTCTCTTCCCCCCTCACATTCCTTCCTCTCCCACTCTTCTCACCCTTGTCTCCCTCTTCCTCCCCTCCTCCTCCACGTACTTCCACCCCCTGCCCTCTCCCCTCCCCCTCTCTTCTGTCTCCCACTGGCTCGCTCCCCCTGCCTTTCCCCTACACCCAGTGGCAGGCCCCCCTCCCCCCCTTCATCGGTGTGTTGGTGTCTGTTTCGCCGATGATCGTCACCACAGTGGTTCTGTGCACTGGTGTTTCACCGCTTTGTGCAACAGTGTTTTCATCGGTGTCCTTCTATGTTCGTGTATCCAAATGGATGTCTACGTTTGCTTTAACTGTTAACCTCCTTCAGTCGAACGGCTTCATATCTATCATGTTACTTTTATCATCGTGTTTTACCACGCATTTTTTTCTATTCTTTTTCTTCTATTGTATCCAAAGTTCTACGACCTATTGGCTGAAGAGCGGCGTATGTAGGCCGCTGCCGGCCCGCCTCATTTGAGGAATTTATTTACAATAAAGGAAAAAAGTCCACAAGCAGGAATATTACTGGACATAACCATTATCATGTCCCTTAAGGATCGTTCAATCAGGCGCAAAAGTTCACCCTTGCGTCTGTATCAAATGTTATGCTAGTGTTATAACGGTAGGCTTACACTTAGTGGGAATTTTTACCTGCTGATGTCGGAACACGTAATTCACACTCCATTGATGAAAAATGTAGTGGCTATCGTGACCATTTGAGGAGTGGGAATAAAACTGGACGGAGGACAAAATCGCTCTGAGCACTATGGGACTTAACGTCTGAGGTCATCAGTCCCCTAGAACTTAGAACTACTTAAACCTAACTAACCTAAAGACATCACACACATCCATGCCCGAGGCAAGATTCGAACCTGCGACCGTAGCAGTCGCGCGGTTCCAGACTGTAGCGCCTAGAACCGCTCGGCCACTTCAGCCGGCCGGACGGAGGACAAATAGCAGTGCTAAGTTTCGCAGACAACATGGCTCTTCTCGCCGGATTTAAAGACATTGCAACGGTGCTTCCGCTACTTTTACTTGAATACACAAGTTCAGTACAAATTTGGAGTTCGGCGCACAACACAAGCTTCTGGCTGGTTGCGGCTGCGCAAAGAATTAACACTGAAACGTTGCAAGTCTCGGAATAAAGTCCAAGTCGGTGGTACTGATTCGAGGAGGGCATTGAAAGTTGCCTTTACATATGAATTTTGTTTGATTTTGAACTCGTACTGGCTTTGGTGACTTGGATCGAGGATGTGGACATCGCCCGTAGGTGAAATATTTCTTTAACAAATTGTTTTTAAATTACCTGATATATTATTAATTGTATGAAATTCTTGCTACCACACTCATTAACAATGACAAAGAGTAACGTTGATATCAAACACTTACTCTCACTAATGTCAGACAAATAATTAATAAACATAAAAAATACCTTATAGTGAAAATTACTTAATCTTTAATGAAAAATCTAAAGTTCCCTGATATGAATGTCTCATTCAACAATGGCTCCAAACTACGCGCGACTGCAATGCAACTAAATAAAAAATATTACCTTCATTGCTCTTAGTATGCTTTTCTGATCTCATTACATCTCATTTCATTCTAAATCACTAATCTAATTTTTCTCATCTGTTTCACAATATTCAAATACGAATCATTTTACTTAAACATAAATGCACTTAACTTTACGTCTACATTGCCACGAGTGCTCTGCTCGGCGTCTGCCTCACTACTCCTCTAATGATAGAACTCCCTCGCTCCTCACTGCCAAGCACTTCTTCCAGCGACACGGCTACTCTGACGAACGATTGCGCAAATAATAAGCAATTCAATATTATCGCTTAGCGTATTAGACATTCAAAGTGTGTACAAACTCCAGGGATACGGATAACAAACTCCCAATGGACCCGTCTCAGCATGTAGGCTGCGCAAGACACCAGCTTGTTGTCGTTGCGCCGACAGCATTATCCTGCTCCGGAGATTACCAGCTCACATGACGTGACGTGACGGAAGAGAGTGTGTCTCCGTGTTATTGGAATGTACTTGTTGCCTGCGTGCGAATGTGGCGCCCCACGGTTGCAGGAGTTGATAAATAGTCCCGCTCTCTTGAGTCGCTGGCTACAGCAAATGAAGATTTGCAAGACCTGTTAATAAGAATCGGCACTATTTGCACAGAATAAAGCTTAACTAAAAACAAAATGAGGGCATGAGTAGAAGAAAAGAGAATGACTTACTCAACATCAAAACTGGCAACGACTCAGCAGTGAAAGAAATGTCCCATGTAGAAAGTAAGATTACGAGGAGCCGAGGCAAGAGCAGAAGCAGATCGGCAAAGACGAAGAAACTTTCCTCAATAAAAAAGATCTGCTGATATTAGATATTGTTGTGTAAATGAGGAACAAGTTCCAAAAGTGTTCTTATGAAGCACAATATCGTGCATTTGAAACAGACAGATAGGCCATCGGAAATACAGAGAAGAACAAATAGATAACATTTGAAATTCAGTGCTACTGGAGATTAAAAATTAAGTGGATAAGTCAAGTGCCAGATGAAGATGTATTAAAAAGAGTGGATGGGGAAAGAAATGTATGGGAAATCCTTACTAAAAGAAGGTTTGGTGGAAAAGCTTTCCTTAGATAACCACCTTTCTCAGATCGAAACGCTGCGAGTCGTGCATGAAGAGAGTTAATGATGTTCTGGAAGGTACCAACGGGAATTCCCCCCCCCCCCCCCCCCCCCCCCACGAACCATGGATCTTGTCGTTGGTGGGGAGGCTTGCGTACCACAGCGATACAGATAGCCGTACCGTAGGTGCAACCACAACGGAGGGGTATCTGTTGACGGCGTCCTCTTGGGTAAAATATTCCTGAGGTAAAATAGTCCCCCATTCGGATCTCCGAGCGGGGATTACTCAAGAGGATGTCGTTATCAGGAGAAAGAAAACTGGGGTTCTACGGATCGGAGCGTGGAATGTCAGATCCCTTAATCGGGCAGGCAGGTTAGAAAATTTAAAAAGGGAAATGGATAGGTTAAAGTTAGATATTGTGGGAATTAGTGAAGTTCGGTGGCAGGAGGAACAAGACTTCTGGTCAGGTGAATACAGGGTTATAAATACAAAATCCAATAGGGGTAATGCAGGAGTAGGTTTAATAATGAATTAAAAAATAGGAGTGCGGGTTAGCTACTACAAACAGCATAGTGAACGCATTATTGTGGCCAAGATAGACACGAAGCCCACGCCTACTACAGTAGTACAAGTTTATATGCCAACTAGCTCTGCAGATGATAAAGAAATTGATGAGATGTATGATGATATAAAAGAAATTATTCAGGTAGTGAAGGGAGACCAAACTTTAATAGTCATGGGTGACTGGAATTACACAGTAGGAAAAGGAACAGAAGGAAACGTAGTAGGTCAATATGGATTGGGGCTAAGAAATGAAAGAGGAAGCCGCCTGGTAGAATTTTGCACAGAGCATAACATAATCATAGCTAACACTTGGTTCAAGAATCATGAAAGAAGGTTGTATACATGGAAGAGCCCTGGAGATACTAGAAGGCACTGAGCACTATGCGGCTTAACTTCTGAGGTCATCAGTCTCCTAGAACTTAGAACTAATTAAACCTAACTAACCTAAGGACATCACACACATCCATGCCCGAGGCAGGATTCGAACCTGCGACACTAACGGTCGCTCGGCTCCAGACTGTAGCGCCTAGAACCGCACGGCCACTCCGGCCGGCGATACTAGAAGGTTTCAGATGGGTTATATGATGGTAAGACAGAGACATAGGAACCATGTTTTAAATTGTAAGACATTTCCAGGGGCAGATGTGGACTCTGACCACAATCTATTGGTTATGAACTGTAGATCAAAACTGAAGAAACTGCAAAAAGGCAGGAATTTAAGGAGATGGGACCTGGATAAACTGAAAGAACCAGGGGTTGTAGAGAGTTTCAGGGAGAGCATAAGGGAATGGGGGAAACAAATACGTTAGAAGAAGAATGGGTAGCTTTGAGGGATGTAGTAGTGAAAGCAGCAGAGGATCAACTACGTAAAAAGACGAGGGCTAGTAGAAATCCTTGGGTAACAGAAAAAAAATATTGAATTTAATTGATGACAGGAGAAAATATAAAAATGCAGTAAATGAAGCAGGTAAAAAGGAATACAAACGTCTCAAAAATGAGACAGTACATTTCCCTGCGACGCCATCCGCAGATGTTAAGTCATGTAACTTCAGCTGCTAGTTCAGCTCGGAATGTTTTTGAGGTCGCCTGATTTTTATTATCCGTAGTATAATCATCCATGCATTCGTCCCCAGACATGTTTACTTCATTTTACTTGTTTTATGTATTCTGTAATTTCTTTTTTGTTTGTTTCTTTGTATTGTCACTTCTGGCACAAAATGGTTCAAATGGCTCTGAGCACTATGGGACTTAACATCTGAGGTCATCAGTCCCCTAGAACTTAGAACTACTTAAACCTAACTAACCTAAGGACAGCACACACGTCCATGCCCGAGGCAGGATTCGAACCTGCGACCGTAGAGGTCGCGCGGTTCCAGACTGAAGCGCCTAGAACCGCTCGGCCACACCGGCCGGCTGACAGGAAGTGCAAAATGGCTAAGCAGGCATGGCTAGAAGACAAATGTAAGGATTTAGAGGCTTATCTCACGAGGGGTAAGATAGATACTGTCTACAGGAAAATTAAAGGACCTTTGGGGAAAAGAGAACCACTTGTATGAATATCAAGAGCTCAGATGGAAACCCAGTTCTAAGCAAAGAAGGGAATGCAGAAAGGTGGAACGAGTACATAGAGGGTCTATACAGGGGTAATGTTCTTGAGGACAATATTATGGAAATGGAAGAGTATGTAGATGAAGATGAAATGGGAGATATGATACTGCGTGAAGAGTTTGACAGAGCACTGAAAGACCTTAGTCGAAACAAGGCCCCAGGAGTAGACAAAATTCCATTAGAACTACTGACAGCCTTGGGAGAGCCAGTCCTGACAAAACTCTACCATCTGGTGAACAAGATGTATGAGATAGGCGACATTCCCTCAGACTTAATGAGAATATAATAATTTCAATCCCAAAGAAAGCAGGTGTTGACAGATGTGAAAATTTCCGAACTATCAGTTTAATAAGTCACAGCTGCAAAATACTAACGTGAATTCTTCACGGACGAATGGAAAAACCGGTAGAAGCCGACCTTGTGGAAGATCAGTTTGGATTCCGTAGAAATGCTGGAACACGTGAGCAAAATTTGACCCTACGACTTATCTTAGAAGAAAGATTAAGGAAAGACAAACCTACGTTTCTAGCATTTGTAGACTTAGAGGATACTTTTGACAATGTTGACTGGAATACTCTCTTTCAAATTCTGAAGGTGGCAGGGGTCAAATACAGGGAGCGAAAGGCTATTTACAATTTTTACAGAAAGCAGCTGGCAGTTCTAAGAGTCGAGGGACATGAAAGGAAGACAGTGCTTGGGAAGGGTTATAGCCTCTCCCCGATGCTATTCAATCTGTATATTGAGCAAGCAGTACAGGAAACAAAAGAAAAGTTCGGAGTAGGTATTAAAAACCATGGAGAAGAAATAAAAACTTTGAGGTTCGCCGATGACATTGTAATTCTGTCAGAGGCAGCAAAGGACTTGGAAGAGCCCCTGAACGGAATGGACAGTGTCTAGAAACGAGGGTATAAGATGAACATCAACAAAAGCAAAACGAGGATAATGGAATGTAGTCGAATTAAGGCGGGTGATGCCTAGGGAATTAGATTAAGAAATGAGACACTTAAAGTAGTAAAGGAGTTTTGCTATTTCGGGAGCAAAATAACTGATGATGGTCGAAGCAGAGAGTATATAAAATGTAGACCGGCAATGGCAAGGAAAGCGTTTCTGAAGAAGAGAAATTTGTTAACATCGAGTATAGATTTAAGTGTCAGGAAGTCGTTTCTGAAAGTATTTGTATGGAGTGTAGCCATGTATGGAAGTGAAACGTGGACGATAAATAGTTTGGACAAGAAGAGAATAGAACTTTCGAAATGTGGTGCTACAGAAGAATGCTGAAGATTAGATGGTAGATCAGGTAACTAATGAGGAGATATTGAATAGAATTGGGGAGAAGAGGAGTTTGTGGCACAACTTGACTAGAAGAAGGGATCGGTTGGTAGGACATGTTCTGAGGCATCAAGGGATCACCAATTTAGTACTGGAGGGCAGCGTAGAGGGTAAAAATCGTAGAGGGAGACCAAAAGATGAATACATTAAGCAGATTCAGAAGGATGTAGGCTGCAGTAGGTACTGGGAGATGAAGAAGCTTGCACAGGATAGAGTAGCATGGAGAGCTGCATCAAACCAGTCTCAGGACTGAAGACCACAACAACAACAACAAGAACCAGCTGTGCAAGATTTCTCCGTTGAGGATGGATAGATGAGTACAGTAAACTTGTCCTGGTGCTCATCGAACCACACTTGTACTCTGCGAGCTGTTCGACACTTTGCATTGTCCTGCTGGTAGATGCTATCGTTGCCCAGAAAAAACAAATGCCCCAGGGGTACATAAATACTTGTGTCGGCCCACTGTGCCATTCAGAATCACCCACGGAATGCTATACGGCCTGGACGAGTCCGAGAGTTTCGCAGTGTATTTGCTTTCAGATGTTTCACACCGTACACGCCAACGGCTACCCGAGCAATGGAGCATAAAACGTGATTCATCTCAAAAGGCCACCTGTCGACATTGGACGTCTAGTAGTATTGGCTCGCAAATTCCAGTCTTCGTCACCAATGAACAGCAGTCAGCATGGGTACGTGAACCAGGTGCCTGCTGTGGAGGCCCATAAGCGGCAACGTTTTTAGTACGGTCGTTGAGGAGACACTGTTGGTAATCCCTTGATTCATCTGAGGGTCAGTTACTTAACAGTTGCGCGTCTGTTCGCCCGTACGCATCTCCACAGCCATCGTTCACACCTGTTATCTATGCCTTGTGGTGCACGACAGTTGCCTCGCCGTCGATTCTACTTGCACCATTCTTCCATGCATAGTATACTTTAACCACGGTAGCACGTGAACAGTTTACAATCTTGGCCGTTTCGGAAATATTTCCGCACTTCTACATCAAGACAACGACTGCACTGTTTTCCGCATCCCTCCCTTCTGCCCTGCTCCTGACACGCTTTATATACCCTCCACTGCTCGTGCTGCCACCTGCCGTCTGTGAGTGGTTATTGCACGTTGACGTGGAACATAAGCAGTGATCATGTTAATGTGGCTCGAGCATGTAGCTATGTATTTTATTTTAGCATTCGGTCATGTTGACCTTAAAGGCACCTATGTATTACAAGATTTTCTTTTCATGCTAACACTACAGTTTTCTTTAAATAAATACATAACTTCAAGCATCGTTGTTCTTCCGTCTTAAGCCTACTGCAGTTTAAGAGTGTTTTTCAGCTTATGTGTTTCGTTTTTATTTACAAAGAATCTTCAGTGTCCATTCGTGTTTATTCTTCTTTTTTACATGTTATAAAATCCATAGCTGCACTTGAATCTATTTATTTCGCTTCACTTCTGTAGACTTCACAAAAATTGTAATCATAGAATATGACTGTAATTTCACCTATTCAACACTCAGCACAGTATTTTGTGTGTTGACCAACTACAGAGCAGGTGGTGTGTGTGTGTGTGTGTGTGTGAAGTAAAGTACAGGAAATTGTAAGAGACGTAAATGGAGCAATAGAACACGCCGACAAATCACGAAAGCGGGATGTCAAACTGAGTCTATTTCGACTTCAGCTTCGGCTAGCGAAGAAAAGAGGAGTGGACTTCAGCACGCGTAGAAAAGAGGAATAATCACCAATGACCACTGAGCATCCTTCGTAAATAAAAGCGAAACACCTCTGGCGAAAAATACTCAAATTGCAGTATGATTAGCACGGAAAAAATAACAAGTTATATATAACAGCGGCTGCCGACGAACCTGCTACGCAGTCGTAGTGGCGAAGATGTGAATTCCAACGTGGCGCGCCGGCCGCTGTGGCCGAGCGGTTCTAGGCGCTTCAGTTCGTAACCGTGCTGCTGCTACGGGTGCAGGTTCGAATCCTGCCTCGGGCGTGGATGTGTGTGGCGTCCTTAGGTTAGTTATGTTTAAGTAGTTCTAAGTCTAGGGGACTGATGACCTCAAATGTCAAGTCCCATAGTGCTCAGAGCCATTTAAACCAACGTGGCGCTTCCCAGGCGGCGGATAGAGGGATCCTCAAACTCGCAGACTAAACGCAAAACAACCTCTACGGTTAACTACCGTATTTATAGCTCGGAGCTTGCTCCATACAAGTTTGACTACCTTTGAAAGTCAAACATGAAAGGAAATCTTTTACGGAAAAATCCAGCGCTTGGCAAGTGTCAAGGAAGACTAGATTCGGATACTCTGGGCAGTCACTTGAAAGATAACTTAGATGGGTCGAAACATCTGAAAGTACCAAAGATTGACAGAAGATCAAAATTTAGTCTCAAACAGGACAGATAAATTTCACTGTCGAAATTGTGGCAGACGAAATGGATCATAAATGGATTCTAATAACTTGATGACAAGAAATGAGAAACATTGATCAGGAACCAATAGACTCACAGGATATAGAATTTATAAGGGAATACGAAGAAAAAGAATAATGAAGCAACGTCCACAGTTCGGAATGGGATTTGTGGTCAGCCCCAAAATAATTCAATCTATAATAGAATTCAAATCACAACCTTCTTGGCTATCAGCACTAACTATAAAAGCTGCAAAGGAAATATAAAAATAATAAATGTACATGCTTCAACTAATGATAAAAATAATAAGATGGAACACAGAGAAGGTGTGGATGATTTTTTGGAATTTTTAGATCAGACTTTTTATTTATAGGGTGGATCCCCTCCAAGCCTACACCGACATGACCGCCAACACAAAAGGTCTGCTGCCGTCTCTGCATAATGGTTAGTTTTCACCAAGTGAGGTCTTCGCAGGATGTGGGTACTGCGATGTTTGTGTACGTCTGGTTACGATCAGCCATTAATACGCCCTCATCTGGAGATAGATTGGGTCGAAAGTTGAACGAAGGGTAGCTGTTTGAAGAACAGAGGAAAAAAAGTGCCAATGGAAAGAGCCAAGGGAAAAAAATCTCTGCGATAGTCGTGTCGGGTAGTGAGAGCAGTAGCGGATTTCTTGCTATCTGCGACAGATCATGCAAGGGTTAGGTAAGTTAGTGATGGATACCTTTGACGTTGCGAGCCGTTGTCACTCGGCGACTGCAGCTGGGTACCAGCGTTGTCTTCTCGGCCAGCGTTAGCATACCTGTAACAGTTTTGTTCACAATCGATTAGTGTCCGATAAGTCATACACCGAACGCAGAGCGTAAGGTACTGTTAGCAGTTTGTGCGTTAGTGTGCGAGTTAATGAGCTTCCCTGCTGTTGCCTGTTGTTCGGCTGTGGTAGCAGCTGGCGTTTCCAGTCAGTATTGCCGTCGTTTGTGAGTGTGTGTTAGCTCGCCTCAGGTGGTTATGCCCTAGCTAGCAGTGTCTTTGTTCGCTTATGCTTCTACCTATGGTTGTGATCATAGTTCTCCAGAGTAAGGATGAAAGGATTGTTCGAGTGTCTCGAGTTCCTGTATAGACGTGTGGCGAGTTTTTTGAATAATTCCTTGAGGGTTTCAAGGCTGTTCGTTGTGAAGATCCGCTGTGCGAGTATAGCGTGGAGCGTTGCTAATGATACATAGCACTTTGTTCTGTATGACCTGCAGGTGGCACAGGTGTGTAGGAGCTGCACATACCCAGATGGGAGCTGCTTATGTCATCAGAGGAATGATCAGTGTAATGGATATGGACCTCGATGCACTCCTATTTAGTGTACTTTTCCTGTTGAGCATTGGATATAATTGTTTGAGCCTCACATGCGCTGTGTTGGCAACGTTTTCTGTGCCCCTCCCATGTACGTTTCCAGTCCAGTCAGACACCGAGGTATCTTTCTCTTGGAAATGTGTTGGGCGTGCATGTAGTGTTACCCACCTGCAATGCTGATGTTTGCGCAGCAGTTTCGGTCCGCGTGTAAACAGAACTTGTTCTTCGCACTTGTCGACGTTTACTTTAATACGCCATCATTCGAATCAAGGCTCGGCAGTTCTGAGTGCGCCTGTGATCGTGAATTTATGTTCCATAGTTTCCAATCTTGGGCAAGGGTGACTGTTTATCTGCGTAGAAGGCCAACATCGTGATTTGTGTTTCTGGGAGATCATTAACGCAGATGTTGAAAAAGATGGGCCCCAGTATGATTCCCTGGGATGCTCCAGCTTGAATACTGTATTGTGTCGATTGTTTGCCCTGCACGTCAGTGGTGAAACACCTGTTGGTGAGGTATGAGTGTATGAGACGTACAAGTCCGTCGGGGAAACCAGCATCGCTTAGTTTGCTTATGAAGGCGTTGCACCAGAGACGGTCGAAAGCTTTTTCGATGCCCGGGAACACATCCCCAGTAGCTTTGTTCGTGTTGTAGCCTTGTGTTACATGTGCAACTACGCGGAGGAGCTGTTGTGTTGTTGAGTGGTGATTCCTAAAGCCGAATTGCTCCGGCCTTAGGGTGTCGTTGTTGGGTAATTTTGTGGGTGGGAGTGGTCTTTCCATGGCTTCCTGAACATCAGGACCTTGGTGGCCTTCCAAAAGTCAAGGAAATGTTGCTCGAACAGTCCACGGGTGTACTGCTGGTCCATAGTTTCCAACGGGCACAATATTTCGGCGATCAGACATGTCGCCATCGTCAGGTGCGCTGACAAACTGAGGTCCTGAGGGAGGACGGTCGTCTTAAATCACCTCCCCTCGCGAGGTGACCGCCCATCCTCAGGAGCTCAGTTCGTCAGCGCACCTGACGATGGCGACATGTCTGATCGCCGAAATATTGTGCCCGTTGGACACTATGGACCAGCAGTACACCCGTGGACTGTTCGAGCTAGAAATACGCTGGGAGAAACTGAGGAATCACAAGGAAATGTTGGCGTTTGAAATTTGGAAATTTGTGGTAAGTTCCTATGGGACCAAACTGCTTATACGCTACTTAATCTAATTTAAACTAACTTACTCTAAGGACAACATACACACACACATGCCCGAGGGAGGACTTGAGCCTCCGACGGAGGGAGCCGTGCGAAACCCTGGCAAGGCGCCCTTGACCACGCGGCTACCCCGCGCGGCTACGTGTTGTAACACGGCATTCGTTATGTGTGTAAGATATTCTATGGCTCTATCCGTGAATTCCTGGAGGACACTGTTTTGAGTGCCATCGGAACTAGGGATTTTCCTAGCATTGGAATGCTTGATAGCCCATATGATTTCGTTTGTGCTAACATGTCTGATCTCGTTGCGTGTGGGTTGGGCTACAAGTCTTGTAACCTCCTGGTCCGTTTCACGTGTGAATACTGGGTCTGAAGGAACCAGACTCTGCATGAAAGACGCTGCAAGGGTTCTGGCCATAAGCTCTGCTTTCTCCTTCGTGGAGTATGCACGGCCGTCTGTGCCTTGTAAAATAGGAATGTAGTGCTTCTCGCCAGGGCATGTGGCATCTAGCCCTGCGAGTTTCTGTCCCCACTGTCCGTTTATAAATGTTTGTATTTTCTCCCGTATTAATCCCTGCAGTTTATAGAACGGATGCCTGGTACACTGCCACTATCTCCCGAGGCGGTTCCCCATTGAGATAAGGCCCTGGATTTCCTGGGGCAGGGCTGTCGGGTGTTATGGTGTTTTATATTGAATGGCGTGAGACATTGCGTCTTGGACAGCAGTAGTGAGAACCTCAAACACCTCATCAACTTTCTGTGTGTTATCAATTTCTTAAGCGTCCGGAACATGACTATCAAGCGTTGCCTTGAACAGAGTCCAGGTCGCCCACCTGAAGTTCAGTATCCTGCGTGGTTCCGTGTGCTGCAGTGTTTCTTCCGAGTCAAGTATAACAGGCATGTAGTCTGAGTCCATATCGTTGTGTGGATGTGTCGCCCTTGATGAGGGCTATGTCTAACACGTCCCTGGCCAGAGTCGGGCCTGTGCGGGCACGTACATGGGGACGTCTGGCCCTAGTATAATGTAGTTTCGGCCTAGTCCAGGTTCGTATAGTTTCTTGCCGTTGGAGGTGCGTATTCGTGAATTCCATACGGAGTGTTCTGCGTTCAAATTTCCAGTGGCGAATACCCGCGGTGCTATATTACAACTGTGCCGACGTCGCGTATTACTATGTTCTTAGATGGATTGTAAAGCGATACCAGTAGGATGTTAGCTCCGTTGGACTTGACCCTGACGGCTGTAGCCTCTAGTCTCTCCCAAGTGCAAGGAGCTCTATGTTCGTGTATTCTATGTCATTGTCTATGATGATGACTGTGCCACGCTCCTTCCTGCCGTCCGTTCGGTCGATACGATAGACGCAGTAATCTGGGATGTTCAGTTGTTTGTGAGGCATAAGTAGCGTCTCGTTCACATGAGCGATTCGGATGCCCTTTTGCTCCATGGACACAACCAATTCGGTACTTTTGCATAAGATCCCGTTGGTATCCCCAGTGTTAACGTTAGTGTTACGGAGCTGGTGTAGTGTGTTATCCATGAACCGATGTAAACAGTGATGTGAGAAAAGTTTGTATGTTACTCCAGTCAAGCAAGCCCGACATGAACTGTGTGAAGAGTTGTGTGGCACATCCCATAATCTTCATGACTATTTCAGTGCCCGTGAGTCTGTAGAATAATGTCTCCATTAGTCTTTGGAATGTTTTGTTGAGACTGGGAGTGTCGGCACGTGGGTTATCGGTGGTGTTAGCGGCCGCTGGTGCTTGTGTTAGCGTCAGGTTTGGTCTGGCTTGTGAGTCAACTGTTAGTGGAGTTGTTGTGGACGCCTATGCAGCCTCTGTGGTGAGTGGGTGCGTGTTGTGGGTCATTGGGTTGCTGTTCGAGTTGTGTATCTGGGTATTGGCGTCTTGTTGTCTGTGATCTTGTGATATAGTCATGTTCCCATTGTTCCGGTCGTTCCCTCCCTACACCTTCTATGTGGCTGTGACTGTCTCTGTGTGGGTGCATTTTCTGTGGCTTGTGGTATGCTGCAATCCGTGGTCTTGGGGGATACGGTTGTGTTGATATTTGTGTCCTGTGGTGTAACCGATGTGGGTGTGGTGTTGGGTGTTGTGTGATTTGGCTGTGTTTCTGTTGCTGGTGCAGCTCTGAGGTTCCTCTGCCCGCCCCACGTTCATGAGGGTGCCAGCTACCGCTCCAGCAAGTGATATACCACTTCCACTTCTTACTCGACGCGTGGGAGGGGGAGGGGGGGGGTGTTTCCAGAGATATGATGGCGATCGGCTTGGCGTGATTTGCTGTTTCACGTCTCAGATCCTCCTTCTAGGCAATGCGTGGTGCTGTTGGGGGGAGTTTGCACTGTTGAGCTGTGTGGCCACCAGCGCATTTGCGGCAACGAGGAGCGAGACCGCATCGAATATCCACTTGCGCAAAAAGCTGGCAATTCTGACATTGTTGAGTGGTGCACGGCGTGTTGTAGATCTCTACATTTACATATGAAGAAATAATTTCATTTTCAGCAGGTCGCGTGATTTGGCCCTGTCGGCCAGCTCAACCACGTACCCGTGTGAAGGTCTAACTGTGCTGAACTCACTCATTCGATTTACGCGCATGCATTCCTAGCGTGGGGTAGTGAGTTCATTGAGTACTTTGTCAGAGTTCGAGTATCTATCCCATTGATAACGTACTGCTTTGTTTTTTCTAATACGGTTCTGTGCATGAAACGCTCTACCCTCCTTTCTCTCAGAAAGTTCAGTAAACTCGTGTAATCTGTTTTGTTGGACACGTGCAGTGCGCGTGGTCCCCAGTGAGTTTTGAGTAATATGTTGTGGGGTTGTATTTTTTGCTAAATTCTTTGTTTACGAGAGTAAGGTCTCCGTAATTCTGTACAATGACTGGTGGGAAACCAGCCGAAGACATGTTTGGGTTCTGCAAAGCTTCGTGTGTGTGTGTTTGTATGTGATGCAGTTGCAGGGTTGTTTGTGCTGTTCCCTGTATTTTTGGTGTTGTTACCCGAAGTTGATGGAGTTGGTAGCAGCACTCGGCGGTTGTCTCGTGAAATTGTGGGTTCACTTGTTCGTGTGTCTTTGCGCTGTTTGTGAGGTGGACCGGTCTGCTACCACGGTCAGACTCCTGCTTCGTGTTTGCTCTGTCGGCTCCGGCTCCGGCTCTTTCAGTGCCTGATATGCCTGAGGTGAGAGAGAGGGCATGTCTGTAGTATTTGCAGCAGACACGTGTGTGTCTGTGGTGGGTACGTCTGTGTTTGCTTAATGTCACTCTCCACTAGCAGCTCGATCAGCTCCGGTTGGTCGGCGATCTGCCGGTCCCTCAAGGCAACTTCCGCCTGAAACGTGGCAAGCAGAGGGGAGACGCTGACGGGATCAGCTGTCATCTCCGCCGCTTGTGCTGCAGCCATATTGCAGGTAATTGGGTGGGATCGGTTAGGGAGATCGGACATCTACCCAGCGCAAGGAATGTTATTAGGTCAGGACGGATCCCACATCTTGCTTTTTTCTAAAAAGAAAAAAGATTTTTATGTGCCTTACGTATGGCTACGTGCCCTACGCAAGTGGGAAGTCCGTACGAACTGCCAGCGCAGAGTGCAACACGCGGCGCTTAAAGGAAGCGCGAGAGGAGGAAAGGTCTGCAGCACGCGGGAATAATCGACGTGAACGGTCCCTGGTACTGCCTTCCTAGTCACTAAAAAAGGACGGGAGTGTACCGCTGCAACAAAGGTTGCGGAAGTTATGAGTCGTAGATTCTTATCCACCGAGCGCTTGCCTGCTTCTGTAGACGTTTACTAACGACAGTTACGCCTTAGCTTGTTTCTGACCACTCCGTAGAGCTAGCCTCGGACGGTTACGCCATATGCAGGGAGCAGCGGTCCGCTCGGGTCGGCTGCTCCACTGAGAGTAAGATCAGACACCAAACCTAAAATAAAATCACACCAAGATTCTAATTGGAGATTTTAATGCCCAGTTAGGAAGGGAGAACAGATACAGAGACGTAATGAGCAAATGGCCAGCATCAAGAACAACGAACAGGAATGTCATGAGATTGGTGGAATTCTGCAGAAATCACGATATGATCTCAAAGTCAACATGCTTCAAGAGGTGACCAAAAATGCCCAAAACTTGGAAGCATCCAGACTGAACAAAAAGAGAATGGATCATGCCTCTATGGATAAAAATTACCTCAGGGAAATCTGCAATGTGGCCCATTGCAGTAGAAAATACAGAAATTTGAGCAAAAAATTTTTAAAAATTACTAAATTGTGAAGATCCTCCAGAACTACTACAAATAAACACTGATACACCTATTAAAACGCCAGCAGAAAGTATAAACACACCTGCAGTCCATGAAGTCCGCAAAACTTTCAAAGAGCTCAAAAACTACAAAGCAAGCGAGATTTTGGAAATATACAGCAATGTGGCCCATTGCAGTAGAAAATACAGAAATTTGAGCAAAAAATTTTTAAAAATTACTAAATTGTGAAGATCCTCCAGAACTACTACAAATAAACACTGATACACCTATTAAAACGCCAGCAGAAAGTATAAACACACCTGCAGTCCATGAAGTCCGCAAAACTTTCAAAGAGCTCAAAAACTACAAAGCAAGCGAGATTTTGGAAATATACAGCAGAACCAGAGGGGATATCATTACACCAATGCATTGTGAAAATCTGGAACAAAGAAGAACCACCAGAACATTGGACCACAGCTATAATCCACCCATTACGCAAAAAAGGAGACAATTCAAGTCGAGATAACTATAGAGGAATTTTCCTTTTGCATATCACACACAAAGTCATGTCAAGAATTCTATACAATCGTTGTAAGGATCAACTTGAACTGGAACTGGGAGAATACTAAGGAGGATTTAGACTCTGGAGAAGTTGCCCAGAACAGATAATCACTATGAAATGAGTAATGGGTTACTAGCTAGCTATAAAAGAAGACAAAAACAATAAGTCATAACCTTTGTAGACTTCAAAACAGCTCCTGATTGTATCCACAGATCTTCTGTGATGAAGATACTAAAGAATTTCGGTCTCCATCCCAAATTGATAAAAATGACAAACTTAACTCTAACAAACACCAAATCTAAGCTAAAGTTTAGAGGCGAAATATTTGAGCCACTTACGACTAAAACAGGGTTAAGATAGGAAAATGGTTTACAGTCGTTACTTTTCAACTATGCGCTCGAGTACGTGATGAGGAAATGATACAAATAAAATCCTAAAAAACTTAAGAATTAGATCCAAGAAAGATAAAATAAATTTAACTTGCTTGGGATTTGCAGATGACTTAGTGCTACTGGCTAATAACATTCAAGAAACTAGAAATAAAACAACATACCTACAAAATGTAGCACCAAAAAGGGAGTCCAGATGTCATTCGAAGAGACTAAGTTAATGGTACCAGATTCACTACTAATCAACAACATAACAGTACATAACAGGAAAGTGAAAATAGTGAAACAACTTAAATACCTTGGAGAAATCTTAACACACAACTTGGATGAGAAACCTGCGTGGCAAGAAAGAACTAACAAAATGATAAAATCTCAAAAATTAATATGGTCTACATGCAATAAAAATGTCTTTCAATCAAACCTAAATTAAAACAGTACAAGACAGTGGTTCAACCAAAGATGACTTACGGAAGTGAAACTCTTTTCAAAGATGCCCACAAAAACAGAACCGACTAAATCCTAAAATCAGAGAGAATAATAGCTAGAACTTGCATAAATAAGAACTATTAGAAAGATGGACAATGCCAAATGATGTGGTGCACAGCGAACTGGAGCGTGTTACAGACACCATACGGAAAAAATGATATCTTTTTTTGGTCACATTACGAGGACACCAGAAACCAGATTATCAAGAAAAATTATAGAGAAACAGTGGAACATGAAGAAACAAGTAGGATGGATAAAATAAACAAAGGAGGATATGAAAGAGCTAGAATTAACGCTGGGTGATTTACAAAACAGAACAGAAAATTTAAATCTACATCTACGTGATTACTTTGCTATTCACAATAAAGTGCCTGGCAGAGGGTTCAATGAACCACCTTCATGCTGTCTCTCTACCGTTCCACTCTTAAACGGCACACGGGAAAAACAAGCACTTAAATTTTTCTGTTTGAGCCCTGATTTCTCTTATTTTATCGTGATGATCATTTCTCCCTATGTAGGTGGGTGCCAACAGAACGTTTTCGCAATCGGAGGAGAAAACTTGTGATTGAAATTTCATGAGAAGATCCCGTCGCGACGAAAAACGCATTTGTTTTAATGATTGCCACTCCAATCCACGTATCAAGTCTGCGGCACTATCCCACTTACTTCGCGATAATACAAAACAAGCTGCCCTTCTTTGTACTTTTTCGATATCATCCGTCAGTCCCACCTGATGCGGATCCCACACCGCACAGACTATCACACATACTTCGCGATAATACAAAACGAGCTGCCCTTCTTTGTACTTTTTCGATATCATCGTCAGTCCCACCTGATGCGGATCCCACACCGCACAGCAATACTCCGGAATAGGGTGGACAAGCGTAGTGTAAGCAGTCTCTTTGGTAGACAGTTGCACCTCCTAAGTGTTCTGCCAATGAATCGCAGTCTTTGGTTTGCTCTACCCACAATATTTTCTATGTGATCGTTCCAATTTAGGTTATTTGTGACTGTAATCCCTAAGTATTTAGTTGAATTTACATCCCTCAGATTTGTGTGACTTATCGCGTAATCTAAATTTATCTGATTTCTTGTAGTACTCATGTGAATAACTTCGCACTTTTCTTTATTCAGGGTCAGTTGCCACTTTTCGCACCATACAGATATTTTATCTAAATCATTTTGCAAGTCGTTTTGATCATCTGATGACTTTACAAGACGGTAAATGACAGCATCATCTGCAAACAATCTAAGACGGCTACTCAGATTGTCTCCTATGTCGTTAATATAGATCAGGAACAATAGAGGGCTTATAACACTTCCTTGGGCAACGCCGAAGTTACTTCTGTTTTACTCGATGACTCTCCGTCTATTACTACAAACTGTGACTTTTCTGACAGGAAATCACGAATCCAGTCGCACAACTGAGGCGTTACTCCGTAGGCACGCAGTTTGATTAGAAGACGCTTGTGAGGAACGGTGTCTAAAGCCTTCTGGAAATCTAAAAATATGGAATCAATTTGACATCCCCTGTCGATAGCACTTATTACTTCATGAGTAGAAAGAGCTAGTTGTGTTTCAAAAGAACTATATTTTCTGAATCCGTGATGACTATATGTTAATAAATCGTTCTCTTCGAGGTACTTCATAATGTTCGAATACAGTATATATTCTAAAACCCTACTGCAAATCGACGTTAGCGATAAGGCCTGTAATTCAGCCGATTACTCCTACTTCCCTTTTTGGGTAATGGTGTGACTCTGAGCAATTTTCCAGTCTTTAGGTACCTATCTTTCTGTGAGCGAGTGGTTGTATATAATTGCTAAATATGGAGCTATTTTATCAGCATACTCTGAGAGGAACCTGACTGGTATACAATCTGGGCCGGAGGCCTTGCCTTTATTAAGTGATTTAGGCTGCTTTGTTACACCAGGATATCTACTTCTATGTTACTCATCTTGGTAGTTGTTCTTGATATATTTACTTCGTCTTCTTTGGTGAAGGAGTTTCGTAAAACCGTGTTTAATAACTCTGCTTTAGTAGCACTGTCATGAGTGACTTCACCGTTGTTATCACGCAGTTAAGGTATTGATTGCGTCTTGCCACAGGTGTGCTTTATGTATGACCAAACTGAAAAACATAAAAATGAGGTTTAAACCAAAAATAGGCATATGACCAATAATAAAAAGCCTATTTACAGATGAGGAACAACAAAAAAATATCATAACGAATGAAAAGGTGCTGAGCAATTCAGAAAGAAAAGCTACTGAAAAAGATGATCATAAAATGATTGACTAAAGTGGTCCACTGAGGCTGTAAAAGCAGAAGAAGAACAGGTGCTGTGGAAGTTATTCATGCAAAAAAGTAAATATATTACATTTACAGAAAAAATTAGCTAATATTTCATACACTCTTGTACAGCTCATGAATAACAAGTAGTCTCCAGAATTTCTTGGCTGTTGCGCAGATTTATGCACTGTCACATCAGTGCACAAATTGCGAAATGCGCCTGCCAAATACGCTTGAGACTGTGATGTACAAATCTTGAACTGACACGCACCACGCACCGAATTCGGTCTTCTGTAACGGGTTTATTTGGTTATGTTATTGTGGTGCACATCTACTAAAACTAGTCGTTTAGAGTTCAGCAAAATGTTAATGAAGTCAATATAATTTTTTTCTTTTTTTTTGTAGGTTTTCTGTTTCTTTCCTCTGTTAACTTTGCTTCTCTTGGATTATAATGATATTATTCATTGTGTAACGTTAATTCCATGTGTGTGTGTAATTTCGTTGTAATTTTAAGAGCTTCGCCCGTTAGGAAAATTAAGAGCCGTGAATAATGTTACGAACAGACGTTGAGCTACGTCGCAGGTACGAGATAACCTGAATATTACGAGTGAAACGGACTGTCCTCCTTTGGAGCAGTGAGCTGTCTATGGGCTGGTTTGGTATGTTCATAACCGTATTCGAATCTGAGGAAGGACTGAATCCCCGAACGATTTAATTTTTGTGAAATGAAACTTAACGGGCGGACTGCGCGTCGGGGTTGATGCTCTGCCTGTTGTTCACTATGGTTTCTGGGAATCTGCGTTCTTGAATTAAATTAACTCGATTATTCTTGTCTCGTTCCGCTTTTAAACCAGGGAGGTTTTATTTAAGATGTATTCTGACTGACCGACGATCGGCGAGACAACGAAGCGTCGGCACCGGAGATCTTGCAGCAGAAACATGGAGATAAAAAAAAGGGAGATGTCGCTATAGACTTACGCTGTACGTTGTTTTGAAGCCAGAGTGCGCGGAGCCTGCTGCCATCTTAAATAGACCAAAACATTACACTGATTAACCAGAACATAATGACCACCTGCCCAATAGCTGGTGTGTCCACCTTTGCCAAGAATAACAGCGGCAACGCATCGTGGCATGGAAGCAATGAGGCCTCGGTAGGTCGCTGGAGGGAGATTGCACCGCATCTGCACACACAAGTCACCTAATTCCCGTAAATCACAGGGAGGCGGGTGATGAGCTCTGACGTATTGTTCAGTCACATCCCGGTGTTCGATTGGGTTCGGGACTGGCGAGATGGAGGGCCAGTACATCAATGGGAATTCGCACTTGTGTTCTTCGAACCACTCCACTGACCTTGTGACATGGCACATTATCTTGATGAAAAATGCCACTGCCGTCGGAAAACATGATAGTCATGAAAGGGTGTACGTGGTCTGCAACCAGTGTACGGTACTTCTTGGCCGTCATGGTGCCTTGCACGAGCTCCACTGAATCTATGGATGCCCACGTGAATGTTCCCTAGAGTATAATGGAGCCTCCACAAGCTTGTCTCCGTCCCGCAGTAGAGGTGTTAAGGAACTGTTCCCCTAGAAGACGACGGATTCGTGCCCTCCCATCGGCATGATGAAGAAGGTATCGGGATTCATCCGACCATGCAACGTTCTGCCACTGCGCCAGCGCCTAGTGGCTATGGTTACGTGATAATTCCAGTCATAGTTGCCGATGTGATGTTAATATTGGCACTTGCATGGGCCGTCGGCTGCGGAGGCCCTTCGTTAGGAATATTTGGTACTCTGTGTATTCAGACACATTTTTACTCTGCCCAGCATTAAAGTCTGATGTTAGTTTCGCCACAGTTCGCCGCCTGTCCTGTTTTACCAGTCTGCCCAGCCTGGAACGGCCGACGTCTGTAATGAGGGGTGGCCGCTCAACCCCACGACGTCTGGACGTGGTTTCACCTTTGTTTCGCCACGCGTTGAAGACACTCACCACAGCACTCCTCAAACAGCGAACAATCCTGCAACTTCCGAAATGTTTGTGCCGAGCCTCCGCGCCATCACAATCTGCCTTCGGTCAAACTCAGACTGCACGCCTTCCCCACTCTACACACAAGGACAGCACGCTCACTGGTACTACATGTACCGTGCGTGTGTCTGACTAGCAGTCATTCCTCGCCAGATGGCGCTTCTGTCGCCTGGACGGATTTAAATCGACAGTAGGTCGATGGTCATAATGTTCTGTCTGATCAGTGTAGCCGACTACTGTTTACAGGTGCTTCTTGTTCATTATTTTTGTCGTGTGCACGCAACAGCTGTCTTAAATACAAAAAATTACAGTATTTACATGAATAACATAGTGTCAGCAAGGCAATTTCGAACGTTTTCCTGTTTTTGAAGGCGTATTTGCTATAGTAATCCGGCACATTTGGCCTCGATAATTTAACTTGTTTTTTGTTGCTGTATTTCGAATAAGCAAGAAGAGGAAGATGTGCTGCGGAAGAATGCTTTCATAATCCATTAAATTACACTTTTGCTGTATTTGTATCCACAGCAAATGAATCTGGAACACCAAATCCAGTGCTTGTTTGCGTACTGGTATTGCTTCTTGTTCGTTACATTCTCAGCTTTCAACTCATATGCATAGCACATTTAATGTTCACGTTTGCAAAAAAATTACCTATGTGTGCTTTGTAATTCCATCATCGCGAACAGTGAGGAAAGAAGCAAGCCTTGCTTTCGTATCCTGTGCACGTCAACAAAGTGATCGATTAGTGACCGCCAAAGAAACAGAGCTGCGTAGATGTATACCTTTACGCAGAATAGAGTTCTTGTTTTATTAGATCTTCAGTCCATCAGTCTCGCTGCAGTCTACAAATCTTCTCAGCTTGAAATCTTACCTATGATGCGTCATTCAGTGTGTGGCCAGTAATAGTAGTTCACAGGTTAAAAAAACGATACAACTTTTAAAAAATGTTCCAGCGTTGTGCAATGTTATAAATGTGATTAAGGGAATGGTCTCAAACGCGTAGACACGAGAAAAGGGTATTTTGCTTTAACAAATATGTGAGTCATTTTTTAGTAACGATAGCCTAACTTGCGTAACATGTAGGCTTACCTTTCCAACAGTAGTCTATATGTTTCCTTTTCCGGAATATTTCTCGCCGGTAACTCTGTCAGTTTTTCAGGAATAACCAATCATCACAGATGGAATGTGCGTCTGTTTTGGGCATCTGCTTGATTTTATTTTTGAATTTCATTGCGAAATTTTCAAAGTACGCATGGTGAACATTAATAAAACCAAAAAACTCCAGGGACGGATTCCTGACTGGAATTGGAGTAAAAAAGGTCCGATGGACATGTGTCTGGAAGTGCATCGTTGCCCTTCTAGATGGCGCTGACAAATGAAAGGTCCTCTGCCCACGTGCCGTGTGTCCCTCGTGTGTTGCAGTCTGTGTGATTGACGCAGCATATTGCACGCAGCAGAATGGTCTCGTATTCATGGAGGGAACAAGCCGAGATGGTGTTTGTCTACGGCCAAGCAGATGGAAACGGTCGAGAGGTAAAACTGCTATACCAAAATATTTACCCCCACAGAAACCAGCCACATCAATCAACATTTCAAACCATTTTAGGGCGTCTCTGTGATTCTGTGTACTGTGAGACAGACGAACGTGCAGGGAGGCGATGGACAGTGTGTGCACCATATTTGGATCACCGGGTTCTACAGGATTTTGAGACGAAGCCTAGTACAAGGGCCGGCCACGGTGACCGAGCGGTTCTAGTCGCTTCAGTCCGGAACCGCGCGACTGCTACAGTCGCAGGTTCGAATCCTGCCTCGGGCATGGATGTGTGTGGTGTCCTTAGGTTAGTTAGGTTTAAGTAGTTCTAAGTTCTAGGGTACTGATGACCTCAGATGTTAAATCCGATAGTGCTCAGAGTCTAGTACAAGCTCCAGGCAAGTGGTCCGCCAGCACGCTGTAAGCCAAAGTACGATTGTGTGTATCCTGCATGAAAACTGCTACTATCTCTATCACCTCCAATCCCATGGAGACCACTTTGAACATCTGTTGTGACGTAGATGGGATGCAGCACTGTACTGTGTTCCGGGACGATTTGTTGTCGTTGCCCGGACACCGTCCATTCCCGGGCACATGTTCATAGGACCTTTTTCCTCCATTTCCAGTCAGGAATCCATCCCTGTAGTTTGTCCGTTTTTTAATGTTCACCCTGTACACGCCTATACTCTGTTTGTGATGTACCAATAGTTAGTTAATTAGTTTCATGCATCATTTGCACTATAAATCGTAATGATGTGGATCGAGTCATTTTATATTAACATCAATTTTTTGGTAAATATACTTCCATGCTCATCATTTGCTTTTTTATTAAACGCAGATGGTAGTTAGTAATTCCTAACCATTGCCGTTTACAGATTACCATAATTGGTAGTCTTCTGCGGAATAGGAGGAGTTGTCAAAGAGAAACATTTTCTGTTTAGATTCAAATTTTACTTTTCTCTCTCTCAGACAGTTTATATCATTGTGTAAGACATCAAAATTTTTCGTTGCAGAAATGTGTACCCCTTTTAGTGCTACAGACAACCTTAATGTGGCGTAATGTATGTCTTTTTTCCTTCCGATATTATAATTACGTACATCATTTTTAATTCATTTAGATTACAATTGGATCGATTAGTACATCCATAGACGACGCAATCTGGGAATTTTGATGAAACAACTACGTCTCCACACAAACGAAGCACCAGATGCTATATGACACACTACCACGAAAGTCGATAAATATCCCCAACGATCGAAACTGAGCATGGGCGTGTCAGAGTGACCTTAGGGGAAGTATCACTGCGGTGAATCATGAATTATATATATAAGGTGAACTTAATATTTTGAGCTATGTGAGATGCTGGACATCGGCTTCAAGTTTTTGACGTAACGGCAACTGCCTTCTTTGTTTACCTCAGTGGGTAGAAAGCTACCGAACGCATACTATGCAATCACACTGTCGATTGTCAAAATCAAAACAAATAAACTTGTAGAGATAAATAGTAGTAAAGTGTGTTACATAGGTTTAATTCAATTTTCAATTTGCCTTTTAACAGTTCTGCTTTAGTAACACCTCAAATTAAAACTACATTTATGCTGTTAAGGACAAATTCAGTATCAGAACTTTACATAGCAGTCACATAACGAAGTTGGTTGACCTCGAAACTGTTCATAGCTGCGTCATTTCAAGGCAGATCATCTCTTATACTTCAAAGCAAAAATTTTTTTCAGTCAGGTATCATTTACTTGGTTGTTAACTGGACTGCGTAATAATTAGTTTCCCACCAAGGACATTCTGATTTCTAGCAGATCTAAAATGCTATCAATAATAAGTCAATACATGTCAAATTTACTAGTTATTTGAAAGTCGTTTCTGTGTAAACAGGTTGCTCTGCCTACCCACACACTCGTCTTCAGTAGCAAACAGTAACCCAGGGTAATTTATTGTTACATCAGATCTTACTGAACAATATTTGTAGATATTTTATCTGTTTCTATATCTCACCGACATGTATTTGTTTTGTATGTGACTGAAGTGTGCTTGTCTCCCTTATCTGTGATCTCAGTCTATCTTCATTAGAGACAGACACTCTCTGCCAGGTAATATCAGAGACATATTAGTTCATGATAGAAACAGAAGTAGAGAGGCTGAGCCAAAGCTAGCACAATATGCATTGTTGCTAAATTTCTTCAAGATGGCTGCAGTAGAGAGACAACATTGCACTGATGACATCTCCTGATGATGTCACAGTGTGACATTCCGGGTTTTCCTTTCTCCCTTCCCCACCTCCCACTTGCCCCCTCTCCCTCCCATCCCCACCCTTCCCATGCCCCTCCCCTCCACCACCTGGTAAATGGCGGGAAACGCTCAGTCAGTGCAGAACTGTTGGTGTGGACGAACACAGGGTGGTTTCTTCTTTATTTGGGGAATTACAGTGTTATCCTGTTGGAAGAATTTTCCAATACCACTCAAACTGGCGGGAAAAGCTTGCTACCATGTCCAGCAACTACATTTTCTAATTACATACAGATCATCAATCAGAAAAAAATCGTAAGCACAGCTACGGATGCAAAAAAAGAAGGGTAGCAAAATACCTGCCTATAAAGAAACAAATGCATTGCAAAAAAAAAAAAAAAACATCGCTTAAACTCTGCCTGGAAAGATCTTGAAAACAATATGACAACACAGTGTAATGGTACTTGAATTACGTAACTATCAAGGCACCTCACCTCAACCTCTCGATACCAGCAGTATTCTACTGTGTTTCTGTAAAATAACATACTTCTGTGACAACATTCAGATTTGATTTCATTAATGTAGAGGTACTTCGATACATCGATATGTATATATTGCAATGATATTATTCTTATGTGTATTCTTTCTTTTCTCACTATGATCATTGACGTACTTGTAACTCTGATTTATGGGTGCGTAAGCGGTTATTAGAAAGTCAAGCTTTGGTCGTCATGTTAAAAAGACGCAAATTGTAGTCAGTTTATGAAATGTGAACCTTAACAGTGAGGAAGATATTTTCAAGTATGTTTTATATTGTGATGTTTTGGAACGAGTTACGTGATATTGCAACAAAAGTAATAAAAAAGAAGTGTAACTTAAATTCGGAGTGCTGATTACTTTTTTACATTACCATTGTCCTAACTTGCAAAAGTTTAATCTTCAAGAATGGTTTATGAAACACATCTATAAAACTTTCGAATATCGCAGAATAACAGCTAGGCCTCGTTGCTTCCGAGCTTGGAATCATCACTACCTAGATTTTCGACGATTGAGCCATGAGTTCACAACGAGACCAGCGTGGGAAACACGAAAAGATGAGTGCCTAGTTTACCCATTATTTCAAGAAATGACTTTATTAACTGTGCTCTAATGACACCTGCCACATAATATAACTTTGTTGTTGCCCGAAAATGCAATATTTAGCAGCGTGAGCAACACTACAATTATAATTAATTTTTGACCTTTGTTGTGGTAGAGTTGTTAGAACAGCTAACACGCACCGCAAATAGAGTGTATAATGATACTTGCAACTTCTCACCAAAAGGCGCGACACCAGAAAAAACACCATTACTGCTCTGTGTCAGCGTGCAGACATCTGTTCAGAGAGGCACTTAGAACTAGACTGGCATCGCCGCAGCCCCAGCGCCGGTTGTAATCGCAGCACCTCAAACAGTATCGGCTGAAACTAATGGCTGGCAGTCGCACTAGCTGTCGGAGCAGCTTCGTCACTCAGCGCTTTCACATCTTGAGGAGTGACATGGTCCACCCGCAGCACTCAGGACAACGTGTACAGAAAGACGAGAGCAAGCATAGTGAGCATGGGTCTAGAATAACAGAACCCTTTCAATAGCAGCCTCCTATAATAGAGCTATTTCCAGAGCACCCTGCTGAAGCTTGCTCTCTCACAACAGCACATGCAATAGAGAGAGGTAATACCTGTCTCAGATTTTTGGAAGCAAACAGTTCTTCCTAAATAAAATTCCTGACTAGAATATCTCGTGAATATTGGTAAATTGTTAGGCGTTCTGGCTTGTAGCGATGGCTTCGACCATTTCATCCATAGGCTCCCATAGAGTGACATGGCCCATCTAATACAAATATGCGCTCAGCTCCACTTGTATAGAAAGGTAGAACACACCGATGGGAAGCAGACATAGCGGTCAGAGAGGCCTTGTCGTACCATACTTTTACATCACAGTGACGTGATGCCTCTGAACACAAACATGCACTGAGCCCCACGTGTATAGACAGGCGACAACAAACAAAAGCTGGCGCCAATCTGGAACAACAGGATATTTTCGAACATCTGTGTATGGTACACAGCCAGCGGTCCTCTCCATTCGTAAATAAAGAACCCTGCCAATCATTTCACAGACAAAGTCCTTCTTGGGATATTTGGGTACAGTTCTCAGCCCTATCCGTTGCCAGCAAACAGGGAAACCTTTTCGACAGAAGCCTCCCATAACACAGATATTTCCAGAGCATTCTGTATAAGCTTTCCCTCTCGCAAACAACACATGCAGCAGAGAGAGAGAGAGAGAGGGGGGGGGGGGGGAATTTCTGTCCCGACTTGTTGAAAGCAAACAGTTCTTCATAAACAAAATTCCTGCCTAGAATATCCTGTGAAAATCTGTAAACCATTAGGCATTCCGGCTTGTAGCGACAGCTTCAATCCTTTCAACAGCAGCCTCCTATAATACAGCTATTTCTGCATCTGAAACTTTCTCTTTTGCAGACAACACCTGCAGCAGAGAGAGAGGTAATACCTGTCCCAACTGGCCGAAACCAATCAGTTCATCTCCCCTGAAAGCTATTTTTCTTCGTAAATAAAATTCCCGTCTAGAGTATCTCATAAATACCTGCAAACCGTTAAGTTCTGGATCATAGCGACTGCTTGAAAGACACTCCTGGAACACCTGGATGCTGAGGGAAATGCTTTCTGCAAACCGAAACGTGCCTGAAATGCTGATCTAGTGAACCACCCCATTCCAGAAGCGTCTGTGCTTGCAGACCTGGGTTTTCCCTCTGTATAGGCGTTCCTATTGGTTCTTGCCAAACTAGTGGGCAGAGCTTGAGCAAATATAAACCCCAGCCATCACAAAGTTATCCTAGTTGTCGTCCATCTCTTCTTTTGAGTCGTCGTTCTGCCTCTATCATGAAATGATCATCGTCGACCAACCAGCAGCTTGGGAAACATCGAAGACAGCACTTTGAAGAACTGCCTTATAAGTAATATTTTCGTAGCTCACTGCGTTCGTTAAGATGGATTTCCTAGCTCTGTGTGTTCAGATTTAGTATCAAGTGTTCGTCAGTTCAGTGTGTTCTGATTTCGTAAAACTAATTTAGTAGCAAGTGTTCATCAAGTCAGTGTGTGTTAGTAGTTTGTTTTCGTTATCTCGTAGCATGAGTTGATCATTTCAGTGTTTTACTAATATATCTTCGATAAAAATAACGAATTTCATAGCAAATGTTCAGTGTGTTCAGATTTCCTTAATTCATAGCACGTGTGGAAATTTTCTAGCAAGCGAGTTGATCAATTTAGTGAGTTCAGTTTTCATAGCATATCTTCATTAAAAGGACTTTTATCTTCATCAAACCACTGTGTGTTCGTATATTTTCTTGGTATATTTTCACTAGAAAAAGTCCTCAGTTTGTCTCCTGGTTGTTACAGTACTGTTGTTACAGTTACAGCACAGTTGTTACTGTAATGTTAGACGACCTCGATCGGCAGGTGGAGCCTGTGAAACCCCCAGAGCAATCTCCAGCGGTAATACCGCCATCAGCTATGTAAGTACATATTTTCGTTAAAAATAATTTTGTGTTCAAATTTCGCATGTTACAAGTACTACTATTCTTGTTGTTACAGTATATTTACTTGATGATAGTGACCGCTTGCGGGAAAGTTAGGTCAATGAGCAGTTTCCATCGCAACTGCTATGTAAATACATATGTGTTTACAAACCGGGTTTTGTAGTATACACTATGTGATCAAAAGTACCCGGACACCGCCAAATCATACGTTTTTCATATTAAGTGCTGCCACCTACTGCCAGGTACTCCATATCAGCGACCTCAGTAGTCATTAGAAATTGTGACCGAGCAGAATGGGGCGCTCCGGGGAACAGGACTTAGAACGTGGTCAGGTGATTGGGTGTCACTTTTGCAACACATCTATACACGAAATTTCCACACTCCTAAACATCCCAGGTCCACTGCCTCCGATGTGATAGTGAAGTGGAAACGTGAAAGGACACGCACAGCACAAAAGCGTACAGGCCGACCGCGTTCTGTTGACTGACAGAGACCGCCGATAGTTGAAGATGGTCGTAATGTGTAATCAGACATCCATCCAGACTATCACACAGGAATTCCAAAATGTATCAGGATCGACTGCAAGTACTATGACAGTTAAGTGGGAGGTGAGAAAACTTGGATTTTATGGTCGAACGGCTGCTGATAAGCCACACATCACGCCGGTAAATGCATATGACGACTCGCTTGGTGTAAGGGGCGTAAACATTGGACGATTTAACAGTGGAAAAACGTTGTGTGGAGTGAACAATGTGGCGATCCGATGACAGGGTGTGGGTATGGCAAATGCCCGGTGAACGTCATCTGCCAGCGTGTGTAGCGCCAACAGTAAAATTCGGAGGCAGTGGTGTTATGGTGTGATCGTGTTTTTCTTGGAGGGGGCTTGAACCTCTTGTTTTGCGTGCCACTATCACAGGACAGGCCTACATTGATGTTTTAAGCACCTTCTTGCCTCCGACTGTTGAAGAGCAATTCGGGGATGACGATTGCATCGAGCACCTGTTCATAATGCACGGCCTGTGGCGGAGTGGTTACACAACAATAACATCCTTGTAATGGACTGGCCTGCACAGAGTCCTGACCTGAAGGCTATAGAACATCTTTGGGATTTTTTGGAACGCCGACTTCGTGCCAGGCCTCACTGACCGACTTCGATACCTCTCCTCGGTGCAGCACTCCGTGAAGAATGGGCTGCCATTCCCCAAGAAACCTTCCAGCACCTGATTAAACGTATACCTGCGAGAGTGGAAGCTGTCATCAAGGCTAATGGAGGGCAACACCATACTGAATTCCAGCATTACCGATGGAGGGCGCCACGAACTTGTAAGTCATTTTCAGCCAGGCGTCCGGATACTTTTGACCACACGGTGTATTTTCGTTCAGAAAACGTTTCCAATTCACCTTCTTGCTGTTGTTTCAGCTTCCATTCGGGAGCTGGATAGATGGGTCCATGATGATAATGAGATACTGGAGTGGACTGAGGACATGGAGTGTGAGCAGTGGCTCCATGAATCCCAGTCGCCAATGGAGGCAATCCCTGATGATGATGTCTGGGAGATGATACCGTCATGGAGGCAGGGAGATTTCGGCATTTATCTTTGTTTAAAAAAAATGGTTCAAATGGCTCTGAGCACTATGGGAGTTAACATCTATGGTCATCAGTCCCCTAGAACTCAGAACTACTTAAACCTAACTAACCTATGGACAGCACACAACACCCAGTCATCACGAGGCAGAGAAAATCCCTGACCCCGCCGGGAATCGAACGCGGGAACCTGGGTATCTTTGTTTTATTCTGCAGCAACAGGCAAGTGTACTTATTCTTTCTCTCTCTCTCCGCAGCTACTAATCACCAGCATGCTGTGACGCGAGTAACAGGGCAGGTTAATGCGCCAGCGAAATGTGGGCCTGTAAGGCACACCTCGCCCACTAGGACCATGCTTGTAGCCACATGGGCCACTGCAACCACTGATGCCTCCAAAGTAGAGGCCGCCATCGCCTCCAATGCCCCACCTGCCGCCACCGTCACACACGTTATAGTGGCAGCAGTAACCATCTTTCCACTCTGACAGCCATGGTTATATCCCACCGTCCGCAGCTCGTGGTCGTGCGGTAGCGTTCTCGCTTCTCACGCCCGGGTTCACAGGTTCGATTCCCGGCGGGGTCAGGGATTTTCTCTGCCTCGTGATGACTGGGTGTTGTGTGCTGTCCTTAGGTTAGTTAGGTTTAAGTAGTTCTAAGTTCTAGGGGACTGATGACCATAGGTGTTAAGTCCCATACTGCTCAGAGCCATTTGAACCATTTTTTTATATCCCACCCCTCTAGCTACGGCCCGTCCTGCCTTTAGGATCCGGCCACCACCACCGCTAACTGGAGCAAGGCTGGGAGCTGCTAGTGCGTATCATCGGGCCGCATGACCCCAGCACAGCTGCTCACACTGGCCCGACGTGGACCTGCAGCAATGCTCTGCACCATCGTCGACTAGTCATAGAGTATCTCTCTGTGGCTGGTAGCAATTTCCTTCTCTGTCCTAACAATAATGGATACCAGGTCACAAATGCAATGCTGCAACTAAACTATGAAATGTTCAAGGATGCATTTAAGGAGCGTATCTCGTCTTCTGGCAGAAAGAACCCAGCAGGAGACCACAAACATCCTATTGGTTTTGGTTTTCTGAAAGTGTGCCTTTCTATCCTGGACAGAGAGCTTTTTAAAATTATTAACGATCTACAATATCCTGCCATGAAGTGTAGTGCTTTGCTATGTTGCGAACTCCCACCTCCCTCCCCCCCCCCCCCCCCCCCCACACACACACACAAAAAAACAGGACTCCAGTGTTGAGAAAACTAGTATAGTTTATATTTGGGGGGGGGGGGGGATGGCGTGGCATCGTGGAGCACCTCAATGACTAAATAGTTTCATGAATTCATCTTCAGTGCTATACAGTTTAAGTTTTCCAAGATGGAAGTTAGAGGCTCAGGTAACGCACTCTGTCAAGCACTACACCTCGATAACCACACACGTGTCTTTGATCCGATAAATTGGGGATCAAGCTATACCCCCACTTCCTGAGAATATAACCGCCAAGAAGGCATGTATTAATATCTAAAATAAAAAAGACGAGCTTTGTTTCACTTGGCCAATCCTGGCTTCCAAGAAAGAACCGCAGCGTACATCTCGATACAGTAGAGATATTGACGTTTATGGGTTTTATAACTTTAATGATATTGAGTCTCCTGTTAAGATCCGGGACGTTCCTAAATTTGAGGCTCAGGATCACGATATTAGATCACGTTTATGGCGTGGAAACCACACTTAATATCCAAACAAATTCAAATAATATCACACCACAACAAATACAGATTTAGCGTGGAATATACCAAGGAGACTCATTAAGTCCTTTCTGGTTCTGCCTTGCTCTGAATCCACTATCCAACATGCTAAACAATACAAATTATGGATACAATATTACTGGAACGTACCCACACCAAATCACACACTTGCTATACATGGATGATCTAAAACTACTGGCTGCAACAAATCAACTCAACCAATTACTAAAGATAACAGAAGTATTCAGCAATGATATAAATATGGCTTTTGGAACAGACAAATGTAAGAAAGATAGCATAGTCAAGGGAAAAAATACTAAACAAGAAGATTACATATTGGATAACCACAGCGACTTCATTGAAGCGATGGAAAAAACAGATGCCTATAAATATCTAGGATACAGACAAAAAATAGGAATAGATAATACAAATATTAAAGAAGAACTAAAAGAAAAATATAGACAAAGACTAACAAAAATACTGAAAACAGAATTGACAGCAAGAAACAAGACAAAAGCTATAAATACTTATGCTATACCAATATTGACCTACTCATTTGGAATAGTGAAATGGAGTAACACAGACCTAGAAGCACTCAATACACTTACACGATCACAATGCCACAAATATACACTCCTGGAAATTGAAATAAGAACACCGTGAATTCATTGTCCCAGGAAGGGGAAACTTTATTGACACATTCCTGGGGTCAGATACATCACATGATCACACTGACAGAACCACAGGCACATGGACACAGGCAACAGAGCATGCACAATGTCGGCACTAGTACAGTGTATATCCACCTTTCGCAGCAATACAGGCTGCTATTCTCCCATGGAGACGATCGTAGAGATGCTGGATGTAGTCCTGTGGAACGGCTTGCCATGCCATTTCCACCTGGCGCCTCAGTTGGACCAGCGTTCGTGCTGGACGTGCAGACCGCGTGAGACGACGCTTCATCCAGTCCCAAACATGCTCAATGGGGGACAGATCCGGAGATCTTGCTGGCCAGGGTAGTTGACTTACACCTTCTAGAGCACGTTGGGTGGCACGGGATACATGCGGACGTGCATTGTCCTGTTGGAACAGCAAGTTCCCTTGCCGGTCTAGGAATGGTAGAACGATGGGTTCGATGACGGTTTGGATGTACCGTGCACTATTCAGTGTCCCCTCGACGATCACCAGTGGTGTACGGCCAGTGTAGGAGATCGCTCCCCACACCATGATGCCGGGTGTTGGCCCTGTGTGCCTCGGTCGTATGCAGTCCTGATTGTGGCGCTCACCTGCACGGCGCCAAACACGCATACGACCATCATTGGCACCAAGGCAGAAGCGACTCTCATCGCTGAAGACGACACGTCTCCATTCGTCCCTCCATTCATGCCTGTCGCGACACCACTGGAGGCGGGCTGCACGATGTTGGGGCGTGAGCGGAAGACGGCCTAACGGTGTGCGGGACCGTAGCCCAGCTTCATGGAGACGGTTGCGAATGGTCCTCGCCAATACCCCAGGAGCAACAGTGTCCCTAATTTGCTGGGAAGTGGCGGTGCGGTCCCCTACGGCACTGCGTAGGATCCTACGGTCTTGGCGTGCATCCGTGCGTCGCTGCGGTCCGGTCCCAGGTCGACGGGCACGTGCACCTTCCGCCGACCACTGGCGACAACATCGATGTACTGTGGAGACCTCACGCCCCACGTGTTGAGCAATTCGGCGGTACGTCCACCCGGCCTCCCGCATGCCCACTATACGCCCTCGCTCAAAGTCCGTCAACTGCACATACGGTTCACGTCCACGCTGTCGCGGCATGCTACCAGTGTTAAAGACTGCGATGGAGCTCCGTATGCCACGGCAAACTGGCTGACACTGACGGCGGCGGTGCACAAATGCTGCGCAGCTAGCGCCATTCGACGGCCAACACCGCGATTCCTGGTGTGTCCGCTGTGCCGTGCGTGTGATCATTGCTTGTACAGCCCTCTCGCAGTGTCCGGAGCAAGTATGGTGGGTCTGACACACCGGTGTCAATGTGTTCTTTTTTCCATTTCCAGGAGTGTAGAATACATCACATACATTCAGCAACTGAAAGATTCACATTAAGCAGAAAAGAAGGAGGAAGGGGATTTATCGACATAAAAAACCTGCATTATGGACAGGTAGACAATTTAAGAAAATTCTTTCTAGAACGAGCAGAAACTAGCAAAATACACAAAGCAATCACTCATATAAATACATCGGCTACACCACTGCAATTTCATAACCACTCCTACAACCCTTTAGATCACATAACATCAACAGATACGAAGAAAGTAAATTGGAAAAAGAAAACACTACATGGCAAGCACCCGTATCATCTAACACAGCCACACATCTATCAAGACGCATCCAACACATGGCTAACAAAAGGCAATATATGCAGTGAGACGGAAGGATTCTCGATTGCAATACAGGATCAAACAATAAACACCAGATATTACAGGAAGCATATTATTAAAGATCCCAACATCACAACAGATAAATGCAGACTTTGCAAACAACAAATAGAAACAGTAGATCACATCACAAGCGGATGTACAATAGTAGCAAATGCAGAATACCCCAGAAGACATGACAATGTAGCAAAAATAGTACACCAACAACTTGCCATACAACATAAACTAATAAAACACGTTCCCACATACAAGTATGCACCACAAAATGTACTGGAGAATGATGAATACAAATTATATTGGAACAGAACCATTATAACAGATAAAACAACAACACATAACAAACCTGACATCATACTCACCAATAAAAAGAAGAAATTAACACAATTAATCGAAATATCCATACCCAATACAACAAATATACAGAAGAAAACAGGAGAAAAAATTGAAAAATACATCCAACTGGCTGAGGAAGTCAAGGACATGTGGCATCAGGATAAAGTTGACATTATACCAATTATACTATCAACTACAGGAGTCATACCACACAATATCCACCAGTACATCAATGCAATACAGCTACATCCAAACTTATATATATAACTACAGAAATCCATAATTATTCATACATGTTCAATTACCCGAAAGTTCCTAAATGCAATGTAACATATACCGCACAGTTAAAAGGAAGTGACGCTTGATCAAGGTCCGCGTCACTTTCCATTTCTAACCAGACATAACGTCTGAGAAAGGAAAATAATAATAATAATAATAATAATAATCACTACGTATAGGTCAAAGATATGTCCCATCTCCTTACCTCCCAATTGAGTAAACATGGTCATAAACAGAATTTTTGCCTTAGGTGTTTCAATGGCATTTCCTCAAAAGAATTATTAACAAAGATTCTTGTGGACTGTTCTACCAAGAAAACGGCGATGTTGTCATGCCCAAAGAGGGATACAAAATCTTAAAGTTTAAAAACACCCACCAACAGGAGCGATGTCACTTTGTAGTGTATACTGATGAGTGCATCATCGCTCCTGTCACGTGCTGTGAAGGCGGCTCTGCGACAGATCGCTTGTACGTATGTTTCGAATCTTAACCCTCTATGATTTGACTACTCGCTGAGTTCGAAGTATTTTCGTGGGAGGTTGGTAAGCTTTAAGCAGCAACGTTCCCATGACCAAGTCGGAGAAGAATAGTACAGTTGACTGTCATATCTGCAGGCTGCTCTTAGACAAAAAAAAGTGGAAACTCCTCACAAGGACCACTGCCATCTAATGTGGAAGTTATGTGGTGCAACTCATAACTTAAGCAACGTGAAGTACTACTCTACTGGCCACTAAAATTGCTACACCAAGAAGAAATGCAGATTATAAACGGGTATTCATTGGACAAATATATTATACTAGAACTGACATCCGATTACATTTTCACGCATTTTGGGTACATAGATCCTGAGAAATCAGTACCCAGAACAACCACCTCTGGCCGTAATAACGGCCTTGATACGCCTGGGCTATGAGTCAAACAGAGCTGCCCATGCAGCTTCAACACGATACCACAGGTCATCAAGACTAGTGATTGGAGTATTGTGACGAGCCAGTTGCTCGGCCACCATTGACCAGACGTTTTCTATTGGTGAGAGATTTGGAGATTGTGCTGACCAGGGCAGCAGTCGAACATTTCCTGTATCCAGGAAGGCCCGCACAGGACCTGCAACATGCGGTGGTGCATTATCCTGCTGAAATGTAGGGTTTCGCAGGGTCCGAATGAAGGGTAGAGGCACGGGTCGTAACACATCTGAAATGTAACGTCCACTGTTCAAAGTGCCGTCAATGCGAACAAGAGGTGACCGAGACGTGTAACCAATGGCACCCCATACCATCACGCCGGGTGATAAGCCAGTATGGCAATGACGAATACATGCTTCCAATGTGCGTTCACCGCGATGCGACCATCATGATGCTATAAACAGAACCTGGATTCATCCGAAAAAATGACGTTTTGCCATTCGTACACCCAGGTTCGTCGTTGAGTCTGATGGAGCGTTAAGGGTAACCGCAGCCATGGTCTCCGAGCTGATTGTCCATGCTGCTGCAAACGTCGTCGAACTGTTCGTGCAGATGGTTGTTGTCTTGCAAACGTCCCCATCTGTTGACTCAGGGATCGAGACGTGGCTGCACGATCCGTTACAGCCATGCGGATAAGATGCCTGTCATCTCGATTGCTAGTGATACGAGGCCGTTGGGATCCAGCACGGCGTTTTGTATTACCCTCCTGAACCCACCGATTCCATATTCTGCCAACAGTCACTGGATCTCGTCCAACGCGAACAGCAATGCCGCGATACGATAAACCGCAATCGCGATAGGCTACAATCCGACCTTTATCAAAGTCGGAAACGTGATGGTACGCATTTCTCCTCCTTACACGAGGCATCACAACAACGTTTCACCAGTCAACGCCAGTCAACTGTTGTTTGTGTATGAGAAATAGGTTGTAAACTTTCCTCATGTCAGCACGTTGTAGGTGTCGCCACCGGCGTCTACCTTGTGTGAATGCTCTGAAAAGCTAATCATTTGCATAACAGCATCTTCTTCCTGTCGGTTAAATTTCGCTTCTGTAGCACGTCATCTTCGTGTTGCAGCAATTTTAATGGTCAGTAGTGTAATTACCATGACACATACCCGTTTTTTTCCACAATGTGAACAGATATGAAGCACACTTTCTTGTTGGGCACTTGGCCGATTACGCTATGAAGAATGATCAGGTCGGTGTCCTGCCTGATAGTGCTAACAAATACATCTCATCCTCCAAACGAATGATGCCAAGAATTGCGGTCCCCTTCCCAGACTCGCTACGTTTTATGCACATATCACTCCAGAAAATTGTGAGGAGGATATCCAGGAGGATATCCAGATCATTAGAGTTGTATATCTCGATGAAACTAAGTTTCAGCTTGTGAAGAGGAATGGGATTTTCACACATGCGTATCTGCATTGTATGGAAAAACTCGACGAAGCCAGGCTACCCAACATAGCTACATTCACCAGTAGCCTTACACGTGATGCCATATCGGATGCAGAGTATGAGCATGCTGTGAATGTTTGACAGGATTATGCAAAACTTTATATGGATATGGACGTGCGCCGTTTGGCTGTGAAGTAAGTCTGAAGAACGAGTCACTTTCAAAACATCCCGCTTGAGGGTCCACACACCACGGAAGCAATGAACGCTGACCTTTGTGCTCTACTGGAGCTGTTCCACATGGCGACCTTGCTGTTCGCTGCACAAGGTGTGTCTGCCTATGCCTGCGTCCACAAAGCCTGGTGCGCGTCTGTGAAGCACCACATTCAACCCTTCTGGTTGCGATCGTACAAGCTTCTCGCAACGGCTATTGTAGTCAGACGAAAATGATATGTGATGGTTTTAGGCAATAGGAAAACATGTTCTCGATGCATGTATTGTGCAGGTCTGCCATTATGCATCGTAACATGAAGCGGGAGATGTGAAAGTGATCCGATCTAAAAACTTATTATCCTAACTACATTTCTGGGCCTGGATTCCTCATCAAATCTTCATCTGTCCCTCCAGAGCCCCACGAAGACTATAATAGGAATTGTGAAACAGGCTGAATGGGTGCGCCGGCTACACGGTAGCATTTCGACGAGACTCAGCAGCAGGAGCAGCAGCCTCACGTTTGAAGATGACGCCCAGTTCGACCGTCGAAATATTGTGTCAACTTGACTTGAAGATCCGACTGCAAAACTGAGAAGTGTATCACAAATAACTGCATCTAGTGTGATTTCCTGTTCCCTTTATCCTTCTTTGTTTCTGAATCGCATGCAGTGTGTGTCTTATTAGGAGTAAAATATTTGCCAGCTACTCACGGTACCTCGTGGTGACAACAGCAATGCGCGCTGTACTTTTAGGCCTCAGGCTTTCCTTCAGTGCTGCCCAGTTCTGTCTCGAGTTCGTTTCTCTGGCAGTGTTAGTTGTACGTAAACAGATACACACACCGATATGAGTAGGTCTGCTGATGAAGAGTTGTCCTACATAAACCTCGTGAATGCGGCGCAGTGACATTACGCTGAGCTGTGCCGCAGGGATGGCAGCCGCATGGCATGACTTTGACATCTATAGACAGGCGCCTAGCAGAACCATATCGCTCCATGTTCGAATGTACACACTGGCCGTGCGAGGTGTGACACAGCACTTTACCTGGAAGAGAATATGTTGCATGCGATTGGTGCTTCGCTACCCAATTCGAAATTCTTGATCCAAAATTAGTGTTAAATGCTTAGTCTTCGCTGATGATTTAGTGTTTATCACTAAGACTAAGTCGTAAAGAAGCATGTAAAAGTGCCGTAGAGAAAATGCACAAAATAACTTTGACGAGGAAAATCTGGATCAAAACAGCAGAATTGTTCCACTAAAGATGAGATACATGACGAATTTATACGTATCCCCCTTGAAATACGTTGGAGTTACCAAACTTAAGGCATTCCTTCTAAAGACATTCAGAATACCCATTAGCTGATGCGGTTATATGTCCTACCCACGATGTACATATACAGGATGTTACAAAAAGGTACGGCCAATCTTTCAGGAAACATTCCTCACACACAAATAAAGAAAAGATGTTATGTGGACATGTGTCCGGAAACGCTTAATTTCCATGTTAGAGCTCATTTTAGTTTCGTCAGTATGTACTGTACTTCCTCGATTCACCGCCAGTTGGCCCAATTGAAGGAAGGTAATGTTGACTTCGGTGCTTGTGTTGACATGCGACTCATTGCTCTACAGTACTAGCATCAAGCACATCAGTACGTAGCATCAACAGGTTAGTGTTCATCACGAACGTGGTTTTGCAGTCAGTGCAATGTTTACAAATGCGGAGTTGGCAGATGCCCATTTGATGTATGGATAAGCACGGGGCAATAGCCGTGGCGCGGTGCGGTTGTATCGAGACAGATTTCCAGAACGAAGGTGTCCCGACAGGAAGACGTTCGAAGCAATTGATTGGCGTCTTAGGGAGCACGGAACATTCCAGCCTATGACTCGCGACTGGGGAAGACCTAGAACGACGAGGACACCTGCAATGGACGAGGCAATTCTTCGTGCAGTTGACGATAACCCTAATGTCAGCGTCAGAGAAGTTGCTGCTGTACAAGGTAACGTTGACCACGTCACTGTATGGACAGTGCTACGGGAGAGCCAGTTGTTTCCGTACCATGTACAGCGTGTCCAGGCACTATCAGCAGCTGATTGGCCTCCACGGGTACACTTCTGCGAATGGTTCATCCAACAATGTGTCAATCCTCATTTCAGTGCAAATGTTCTCTTTACGGATGAGGCTTCATTCCAACGTGATCAAATTGTAAATTTTCACAATCAACACGTGTGAGCTGATCAGAATCCGCACGCAATAGTGCAATCAAGTCATAAACACAGATTTTCTGTGAACGTTTGGGCAGGCATTGTTGGTGATGTCTTGATTGGGCCCCATGTTCTTCCACCTACGCTCAATGGAGCACGTTATCATGATTTCATACGAGATACTCTACCTGTGCTGCTAGAACATGTGCCTTTACAAGTACGACACAACATGTGGTTCATGCACGATGGAGGTCCTGCACATTTCAGTCGAAGTGTTCGTACGCTTCTCAACAACAGATTCGCTGACCGATGGATTGGTAGAGACGGGCCAAATCCATGGCCTCCACGCTCGCCTGACCTCAACCCTCTTGACTTTCTTTTATGGGGGCATTTGAAAGCTCTTGTCTACGCAACCCCGGTACCAAATGTAGAGACTCTTCGTGTTCGTATTGTGGACGGCTGTGATACAATACGCCATTCTCCAGGGCTGCATCAGCGCATCAGGGAGTCTATGCGACGGATGGTGGATGCATGTATCCTCGCTAACGGAGGACATTTTGAACATTTCCTGTAACAAAGTGTTTGAAGTCATGTCCTGTTGCTGTGTGTTTCCATTCCATGATTAATGTGATTTGAAGAGAAGTAATAAAATGAGCTCTAACATGGAAAGTAAGCGTTTCCTGACACATGTCCACATAACATAGTTTCTTTCTTTGTGTGTGAGGAATGTTTCCTGAAAGTTTGGCCGTACCTCTTTGTAACACCCTGTATACATTGCCCCCATGTGACTTCTTGACGTTGTAAAGACTGAGATGTATGTAAAACACACATACCAAAGAAACACTTTAGTGATCTGATATACTGCGAATTTATCTTTTTGTTTTTCTGTATAAAAATTCTTTTCGTAATTAAAATCATAATAAAATGGTACAATTGGGTCTAAGCACTATGGAACTTAACATCTGAGGTCATCAGTCCCCTAGACTTAGAACTACTTAAACCTAACTAACATAAGGACATCACACACATCCATGCCCGAGGCAGGATTCGAACCTGCGACCGCAGCAGCAGCGCCGTTCCGGAGTGAAGCGCCTAGAACCGCTCCGCCACAGCGGCCGGTAAATCATAGTAAAATCGTTGGTCTGAGACTTCTGCTAAGGAGGCCAAACGGAAACGAAATCTGTGTATCTTTTCTGTAAAACAAATGATACAGTATTTTGTATCTTCTCACCATTCTATGGCGTCTTTTCTTATCTGGCTGTTACTGAGTAAACAGGCGTTTCTATGTACCTTGACATTAGATAAAATATAAAAAAAATTTAATGTAAAAGTGGAATTCGATTATAGTATCAAACCTAATAATATCTCATTATAATAACCATAACTTTGTATGAATGTTTGCATCTTTCTTTCCACAGGCCGTAATGTAACGATGGGCGATAAATTTTTCGAGGGTAGAACAAACGAACACGTGACGCGTTCTTTCGTTACCTATTCAATACGGCTAAGCAGAACCACCCTGGATCGAGTTGCCGATCGGTTCTTTTCATTCTTTACGTGTATTATCTACATAAGAGTCATGTTAGCTTGATCGCTCAATTACCTTGAAACAATGACATCGGCAGTCGCTTCAGTGGCTTGCTGTTTCGTGCCTCACGATATTAATAGACGGTAAATTACATGAATACGTGATTTACTTCACTAATATCATTTATCTATGTTTTTTGGTCAGCTTCGCCGTCTTTGAACTTTTTCTCGTTCGTCACGGAATTGCATAATAATCAGTATTTTTATTTTCCGTGACTTGCTGGGGAAAGTTCTCATAATAGTAGTACCCCAGACCTTTGTTTTGTACTATAAATTCCAGAGGGAAACGTTTCGCTGTGAAACTCTCACCAGCACAAACATAACATCTGAGAATCTTACATGAACAACAATTTCACTTTCGGTAATTATGTATTAGAGGAACTTTCACTTTTGTGAGCAAATTTACAAAGATAACTGGGGTAACAAACCGACTAAATCATAATATCATTATCACTCATAATGCCCATCAGAGACCACCATTATACTATTATACCAAAATATTCCAAAGATACCGTTGAAGAACCACCGAAATTTTGAGAATGGCGTTTATATATATATATATATATATATATATATATATATATATATATATATATATATATATATGTGTGTGTGTGTGTGTGTGTGTGTGTGTGTGTGTGTCTCTTTGTGAGTGTGTGCGCACGCGTGTATGTGTGGTGTTTGTGTGTGTGTGTCTGTGTTTTGCAATCGGCCATCCATTCATGGCCTTGCCGCTCCAGTGCTGATGAAGTACTTCATGTTGGTCCAGTGGTTAAGCATTATTTTTGTGGCAGGAAGCAGTGGGCGTGAGGATTAAACAATAGATTGCTGCACTGACAAGTTTGTTTATGAGAGAGAACTAATTGCCCGCTGCCTGAACAATGCTTCCAATTACTGAGCAAGCTCTGAAAGACTCGACGAGGTGTGTTGTCCAGAAACGCACTCTAACTACCGCTGAACCTCATTGCGAAACTGAATCGGCTGTAATGCTGGCATAGATGCATGGAAAACTAATCTGCCAACGTCACAGCGCTACAGAAAATTTTATACGACTGTTATGAGACCGACATGTAATCATGGGATGCTATAAGAAACATTTATCCCACACAGCTGTGGGGGATTAGTCGGAATGCTGCTGCAACGAAGATGATATAACGATATACGTAAATCGATCGTGAAACAGTGAGAAGATTAAGGTGTAGGTTTTACTATAAGTAATAAAATAAAAACAGACGTAACAGATGTTGCGGGAATCTCAGAAAGAAAACCAAAACTGGTTTTCAATATAAACAACGATTATTCGATATAAAACATTTATATCTATGCATCAACGTACTCACATTCTCCTGAGGAGTTAGACGACTTCTATGAAGAGTTACAGAAGTTGATAAATGTCAGCAAGTCCCACAATCACATGACAACGGAGGATTTTAATGCAAAAGTAAAACGACTCTACCATCGGAAGCTTCGGATATACCAGAAGCGGATGATGTCATACGTTAGTAGAATTTGGTGAGAGGTTCACTATAGTTTTCCCAAATACATCTTCCAGCAGAAAATAAACAGAAAATGGACTTGTCAAAAAACTGGCTCCAAAAATTAAACTGACTATATTTTATCAAAGAATAAAGAAATTGCCAACGGTGTGACAGTCCTTTTGCGGGTGATCATACGCTCATAGGAGACATTGACTGCTGCGATAAATTTAGACATTTCTATTGAAGGAGTGAACCTAACTACCTCACGTATTTCTAAGTTAGAACACCTGCTACAAACTTATCTGGATTCTCCATTAAAAAAATGTAATCATAAGGTATTAAAAATAACTTTTGTGGTGAGGATAAACCTCAACTTACGTGCTGCTGTCATTTACTAACAGTGACGGCAATAATTTTTCTACTTCCTCTTACGCTAGCAAGCTCAAACATCTTGTATTGTTGGAAGTACTTTTAAACTGTTTATCTAAAATCATCAGCAACAGTTGCAGGCGAAGGTAACTAATATTAGGTTGTAAGACAAACACAAGAATTCTGAAACACTTTTTGTTAATGAACTTCAAAAGACATTAGTTATAACAAACCATTTACTAGCGCAGAAATGATGCTACTCCAGCTGCAAGGTTTAATTAAAATATCAGAAAAACTTTTTCTGACGCAAGCTTTATTATCGCAGTGCTTTTGTAAGCTATCGTTTATTACTGAGATAGAGTAGTGAGAATGTTTTACCACTACGAGCTCAGCCTGAATTGTTGCCAAATCTCGCCATCGAAGCCGCAGCTGTCTCACTCCCTCTTCCCCACCGCCTCTGCATCCTCCTGCTCCACCTCCTCTGACATCACAGTCCAATTGCCTTAGGTATAAAATGGCAGGCATTTCAAAATCTAAGATCAGCAAAGTCCTGTTGGTTGGGGCTGCTGTGGAAAAAAAGACGATTAAATACAGTTATTATGTGGTGTTGAGTCCACCATATGTACATGATTCCAGTTTCCTGTCAGATTTAAAGTTCTGTTCGTAAATATATACATAAAAAAAGTTTTGCATCACCTAGGTTCCAAGAGTTCCGGGACCTGTGCAGAAAACTGGAATAGAGATCAACATAAAGATCATTTCCGCCCTTTCTGTTGCTCATGAAAAACACACATTGCATGTCGCATGTTGTACCACCATACAGCGAAAACTTCAGGGGTGGTGGTCCAGATTGCTGTACACACCGGTATCTCTAATACCCAGTAGCACATCCTCTTACATTGATGCATGCCTGTATTCCTTGTGGCATACTATCCACAAGTTTATCTAGGCACTGTTGGTCCACATTGTCCCCCACCTCAACGGTGATTCGGCGTAGACCCCTCAGAGTAGTTGGTGAGTCACGTCGTACATAAACAGCCCTTTTCAATCTATCCCAGGCATGTTCGATAGAGTTCATGTCTCGAGAACATCCTGGCCACTCTAGTCGAGCGATGTCGTTATCCTGAAGAAAGTCATTCACAAGATGTGCACGATGAGGACGCGAATCGTCGTCCACGAAGATGAATGCCCCGCCAACATGTTGCCGATATTGTTGCACTATCGGTCGAAGGATGGCATTCACGTTACGTACAGCCGTTACTGCGCCTTCCATGACCATCAGCGGCGTACTTCGTCCCCACATAATGCCATCCCAGCACAGTAGGGAACCTCCACCTTGTTGCACTCGCTGGACAGTGTGATAAGGCGTTCAGCCTGACCAGGTTGCCTTCAAACACGTCTCCGGCGATTGTCTGGTTGAAGGTATCTGCGACACTCATCAGTGAAGACAATGTGATGACAGTCCTGAGCGGTCCATTCGGCATGTTGTTGGGCCCACCTGTACCGCGCTGCATGGTGTCGCGCTTGCAACGATGGACCTCGTCATGGACGTCGGGAGTGAAGTTACGCATCGTGCAGCCTATTGCGCACAGTTTGCCTCGGGCATGGATGTGTGTGATGTCCTTAGGTTAGTTAGGTTTAATTAGTTCTGAGTTCTGGGCGACTGATGACCTCAGAAGTTAAGTCGCACAGTGCTCAGAGCTATTTGAACCAGCTGCACGAAAAGCATTATTCAACGTGGTGGCGTTGCTGTCAGGGTTCCTCCGAGCCACAATCCGTAGACACCGGTCACCCACTGCAGTAGTAACCGTTGGGCGGCCTGAGTGAGGCATGTCATCGACAGCTTCTGTCTCTCTGTATCTCCTCCGTGTCCGAACAACATCGCTTTGGTTCACTCCGAGACGGCTGGACAGTTCCCTTGTTGAGAGCCCTTCATGGCACAAAGTAACAATGCGGATGCGATCGAACCGCGGTATTGACCGTCTAGGCATGGTTGAACTACAGACAACACGAGCCGTGTACCTCCTTCCTAGTGGAATGACTGGAACTGATCGGCTGTCGGATCCCCTCCGTCTAATAGACGCTTCTCATGCATGATTGTTTACATCTTTGGGCGGGTTTAGTGACATCTCTGAACAGTCAAAGGGACTGCGTCTCTGATACAATATCCACAGTGACCGTCTATCTTCAGGAGTTCTGGGAAACGGGGTGATGCAAAACTTTTTTTGATGAGTGTATTTTGTTGACTATCACCTATCGTAATGGAATAACAGAAATCAGAGCTCACACAGAAAAATTTATCTGTGCGTTTTTGCCATTTATTATTTGGGAGAAATAGTCCGTGAACACTACGCTAAGCCGGCCGCGGTGGTCTAGCGGTTCTAGGCGCTCAGTCCGAGGCCGCGCGACTGCTACGGTCGCAGGTTCGAATCCTGCCTCGGGCATGGATGTGTGTGCTGTCCTTAGGTTAGTTAGGTTTAAGTAGTTCTAAGCTCTAGGGGACTGATGACCATAGATGTTAAGTCCCATAGTGCTCAGAGCCATTTGAACCATTTGAACACTACGCTAAACAGTTGAATGAGAATTGCCGAATGGCTTACTATAGTTTCACCGTTACACTTATGTAGTAACATGTTAAAGTTTGGAGCAGTTTGTTACAATGTTGTTTGATCCTTCTATGTAACTAAGAATACTATTTGTGATCCAGTAGCTGAAACCGTTAGCTGCAAAATACTGTCAACACCTGCTTTCTTTGGGATTGGAATTATTATATTCTTCCTGAAGTCTGAGGGTATTTCGCCTGTTTCATACATCTTGCTCACCAGATGGTAGAGTTTTGTCAGGACTGGCTCTCCCAGGGCCGTCAGTAGTTCCAATGGAATGTTGTCTACTCTGGGGGCCTTGTTCCGACTCAGGTCTTTCAGTGCTCTGTCAAACTCTTCACGCAGTATCGTATCTCCCATTTCATCTTCATCTACATCCTCTTCCATTTCCATAATATTGTCCTCAAGTACATCGCCCTTGTATAGACCCTCTATATACTCCTTCCACCTTTATGCTTTCCCTTCTTTGCTTAGAACTGGGTTTCCATCTGAGCTCTTGATATTCATACAAGTCGTTCTCTTATCTACAAAGGTCTATTTAATTTTCCTGTAGGCGGTATCTATCTTACCCCTAGTGAGATAAGCCTCTACATCCTTACATTTGTCCTCTAGCCATCCCTGTTTAGCCATTTTGCACTTCCTGTCGATCTCATTTTTGAGACGTTTGTATTCCTTTTTGCCTGTTTCACTTACTGCATTTTTATATTTTCTCCTTTCATCAATTAAATTCAATATTTCTTCTGTTACCCAAGGATTTCTACTAGCCCTCGTCTTTTTACCTACTATATCCTCTGCTGCCTTCACTACTTCATCCCTCCAAGCTACCCATTCTTCTTCTACTGTATTTCTTTCCCCCATTCCTGTCAATTGTTCCCTTATGCTCTCCCTGAAACTCTGTACAACCTCTGGTTCTTTCAGTTTATCCAGGTCCCATCTCCTTAAATTCCCACATTTTTGCAGTTTCTTCAGTTTTAATCTACAGGTCATAACCAATAGATTGTGGTCAGAGTCCACATCTGCCCCTGGAAATGTCTTAGAATTTAAAACCTGGTTCCTAAATCTCTGTCTTACCATTATATAATCTATCTGATACCTTTTAGTTCTAGGCGACTGATGACCTCAGAAGTTAAGTCGCTTAGTGCTCAGAGCCTTCTAGTATCTCCAGGGTTCTTCCATGTATACAGCCTTCTTTCATGATTCTTAAACCAAGTGTTAGCTATGATTAAGTTGTGCTCTGTGCAAAATTCTACCAGGCGGCTTCCTCTTTCATTTCTTAGCCCCAATCCATATTCATCTACTACGTTTCCTTCTCTCCCTTTTCCTACACTCGAATTCCAGTCACCCATGACTATTAAATTTTCGTCTCCCTTCACTGTCTGAGTAATTTCTTTTATTTCATCATACATTTCTTCAATTTCTTCGTCATCTGCAGAGCTAGTTGGCATATAAACTTGTACTACTGTAGTAGGTGTGGGCTTCGTATCTATCTTGGCCACAATAATGCGTTCACTATGCTGTTTGTAGTAGCTTACCCGCATACCTATTTTCCTATTCATTATTAAACCTACTCCTGCATTACCCCTATTTGATTTTGTGTTTATAACCCTGTAGTCACCTGACCAGAAGTCTTGTTCCTCCTGCCACCGAACTTCACTAATTCCCACTATATCTAACTTTAACCTATCCATTTCCCTTTTTAAATTTTCTAACCTACCTGCCCGATTAAGGGATCTGACATTCCACGCTCCGATCCGTAGAACGCCAGTTTTCTTTCTCCTGATAACGACATCCTCTTGAGTAGTCCCCGCCCGGAGATCCGAATGGGGGACTATTTTACCTCCGGAATATTTTACCCAAGAGGACGCCATCATCATTTAATCATACAGTAAAGCTGCATGCCCTCGGGAAAAATTACGGCTGTAGTTTCCCCTTGCTTTCAGCCGTTCGCAGTACCAGCACGGCAAGACCGTTTACATTCCACGCTCCGATCCGTAGAACACCAGTTTTCTTTCTCCTGATAACGACATCCTCTTGAGTAGTCCCCGCCCGGAGATCCGAATGGGGGACTATTTTACCTCCGGAATATTTTACCCAAGAGGACGCCATCATCATTTAATCATACAGTAAAGCTGCATGCCCTCGGGAACAATTACGGCTGTAGTTTCCCCTTGCTGTCAGCCGTTCGCAGTACCAGCACAGCAAGACCGTTTTGGTTATTGTTACAAGGCCAGATCAGTCAATCATCCAGACTGTTGCCCTTGCAACTACTGAAAGGGCTGCTGCCCCTCTTCAGGAACCACACGCTAGTCTGGCCTCTCAACAGATACCCCTCCGTTGTGGTTGCAACTACGGTACGGCTATCTGTATCGCTGAAGCACGGAACCCTCCCCACCAACGGCAAGGTCCATGGTTCATGGGGGGGGCATTCTAACTTAGGAGCAATAAATAGAGTGTAAGGTTCCAAACGTGGCATTATATCCTCCACCGTGGCGGTATGCGCCTGCGAGTTACAGACGCTGCTCGGTAGCAAAGAGATACGCTTACACGCGCGCCTGCTATGCCGAAGGCGTACAGACATTCGATTCGCTAATAGATGTATGTACGGCGGCGATGACACCACGACGACTTCTCTGCAGTTTAATTATCCCAAGAGCCGGATTTCTTGCTTTGTCCAAATTAAAACCATTTTCTCTATTTATTAAACTACTAGCTAATCTAATCTCTACACCTTTTAGCTTCCTTGAAGACAGAATCCCAAAAGGAAGAGGTGGATGTCACATCACTGTAGTTCATGGAATGTCCTGTATCAGTACAACATTCGGCCACAGCTGACTTGTCTGGCTGTGATACGAGTGTATATCTTCGATGTTCCACACATCTCTCGTGAGCGGTGCGTGTAGTTTGACCTATGTATGACTTCTCACAATTTCCGCAAGGAATCTGATACACACCCGCCATACGAAGCAATAAATCGTCCTTTACAGAGCCAAGTAAAGCAGCAATCTTCGTGGGAGGCCGAAAGAACACAGTGTTTCTCGAAAATACGGCCTATCTTCGAGGAAAGACCACCCACAGAGGGCAAAAACGCATTTGATCTGAAAGAATTACTATCTTCTTCCCCATCATATACTTGCATTCTAGGTTTTACATTGAATGCTCTACGACTTTGTTGCGGAGAAAATCCATTCGCTTTAAAATGCTCTTGAGGTATTTGAGCTCTTCTTACAAATTATCTTTATCGGATGTACAGTGCGCCCTATGCACTTAGGGCCTGAAGGACACCTATGGCCTGTGAAGAGTGATGGCACTTACTGACATGCAGATACAGATTTGTATGTGCAGGTTTACGATATACAACATGTCCTAATGTGCCATCAACTTTACGGCGAACGACAGCATCCAAAAAGTGGAGGCAGCTGTCTTTTTCTATTTCCACAGTAAATTTTATACTAGTATGGATAGAATTCAACTGGTCAAGAAATCGATGTAATTCATCCACCCCATACGGCCATCCTACAAATGTGTCGTCCATGTACCTCCTGAAGACTGTTGGCTTAAAACTTGCTGAGTTTTTGTTTACTTTGGCAAAGATTAAACTATTCGTATCGACAAGTGCACACTAAGCTGTAAATTAGATCAGAAGTAGTGCCGTGTGTGTGGTTAGTATTTAAAACCTTATATATTTTGATAAATAATACAGACAAGGCGAATGAAAGTGTTCCGAAAATGCAATGCATCTGCAAGGGAAATCGAATTCAAGGTGCTAGTGCCACCAGTTCTGAAGTATTGTTCCAGTGTTTAGAGCCCTTATCAAGAACGCATGACAACAGACATCGAAATTCAGAGACACGCTGCTAGGACCTTAACAGTTTGTTACAGCCCAGTACGAAAATGCTTGGGGATCTTAAATGGGATTCCTCAGAAGAAAGACGACGTAGTTCTTGTCAAACCATGTCGAGTAAATTAGGAGAATTAAGAGAACCTGTATTCGAACGAGATTATTCCACCATAATGTCGCCACTATATTTCTCGCAGAGACCATAAAAATAATTATGCAACCTACATTTACCGCTCATTCAGGACACAAATGTAATAGATGTTTGCTTTAACACGTCAATCTATTGGGCAGCTTTGCTGTAATATTTTGACACACAGAGCATTTTGCTACAATTTGGCTGTTACTCTACAATGTACCATCCATCAAGATGAAATTGTTAGCCAGATATATAATTACATTTTTCCTTGAGACATTCTTGTCTCTTCTTTATCTACGATTCATTTCTACGATTTAGGATCATACGATTTTAATTCATTTCTTCTGCTTCAATCATTGTTAGCCAGACGTTGGGGATACGGTCTCGCTATTGCTTGCAGAACCTCGTCCCTGTGCTGGAGAGCAGTGAACTTGCCCTATGTAATGCCGTATGTAATCCTACCCCAAAACATCGCTCCATCTCCACTTCATTGCATGTGTGGGTCACAGCGTTTGGGGCGTTCGATATTTCCGGGTTGTCTTCAAATGTGTCGTTTGCGATTATCAGGGTACAAACAGATCCGAGTTGCGTCCGCAGACACCACCTGACGCCAATCCTGGGGCCTCCATTCTGCATTATTTCTTTCACATCTGAAACGGAGTCCATGGTATCGTGGTGTCCGGCGTGCTTCTCCTGATGGTCGTCAGGAATGGAGATTCGCTTCATGCAATCGTCTCCTAAAGGTTTGGTGCGATACATGAGAACCTGTAGCCTCTTCGCCGCCAAATTCAGCTCTGGAGCACTCAGCTCACGATTCTTATGACTCAAAGGTCACAGATATCTGTCATCGTGTGCACCCGTACAATTTAAGTCCGCAACTCTATCTGTCAATTAGAAGCGATTCCATGTTCGCGCCACATCCCTTATACTCCGGTGCACACGTCGAGCAACCTCCATAGCTGACAGCCTTCTGCACGCGATTTGATGATGCGGACCCGATCTTGTCCGCAGTTGTCCTTCGTGGCATGATAGATGGTCGCTCTTCCGTTCCACAGTGTTCTCTAAAGTGTCCCTACTGGTGCTTTACTTTAATCCGAAATGCTGCAATCCACTCAAGTGCGGCGTTCTGCGCGTAGGTAGCGCCCATAGTACTTGTATTTATATTCATCTTTTGGATCTTCAGCTCTAGTCCTTTCTTTCCACGTTTGCAGTTAAATTATAGTTTATGGGTTTACATTGTTTGGTTCGCAGATGACAAGCCATCACTGCAGGACACCAAACAGTTGGTCCGGCAAAATTATACACTACTGGCCATTAAAATTGCTACACCACTATGATGACGACTTACAGACGCGAAATTTAACCGACAGGAAGAATATTCTGTGATATGCAAATGATTAGCTTTTCAGAGCATTCACACAGGGTTGGCGCCGGTGGCGACACCTACAACGTGCTGACATGAGAAAAATTTCCAATCGATTTCTCATACACAAACAGCAGTTGACCGGCGTTGCCTGGTCAAACGTTGTTGTGATACCTCGTGTAAAGAGGAGAAATGCGTACAAACACGTTTCCGACTTTGATAAAGGTCGGATTGTAGCCTATCGCGATTGCGGTTTATCGTATCGCGACATTGCTGCTCGCGTTGGTCGAGATCCAACGACTGTTAGCAGAATATGGAATCGTTGGGTTCAGGAGGGTAATACGGAACGCCGTGCTGGATCCCAACGGCCTCGTATCACTAGCAATCGAGATGACAGGCATCTTATCCGCGTGACTGTAACGGATCGTGCAGCCACGTCTCCATTCCTGAGTCAACAGATGGGGACGTTTGCAAGACAACAGCCATATGCACGAACAGTTCGACGACGTTTTCAGCAGCATGGACTATCAGCTCTGAGACCATGGCTGCGGTTACCCTTGACGCTGCATCACAGACAGGAGCGCCTGCGATGGTGTACTCAACGACGAACCTGGGTGCACGAATGGCAAAACGTCATTTTTTCGGTTGAATCCAGGTTCTGTTTACAGCATTATGATGGTCGCATCCGTGTTTGGCGACATCGCGGTGAACGCACATTGGCAGTGTGTATTCCTCATCGCCATACTGGCGTATCACCCGGCGTGATGGTATGGGGTGCCATTGGTTACACGTCTCGGTCACCTAGTGTTCGCATTGACGGCACTTTGAACAGTGGACGTTACATTTCAGATGTGCTACCACCCGTGGCTCTACCCTTCATTCGATCCCTGCGAAACCCTACATTTCAGCAAGATAATGCACGACCGTATGTTGCAGGTCCTGTACTGGCCTTTCTGGATACAGAAAATATTCGACTGCTGCCCTAGCCAGCACATTCTCCAGATCCCTCACCAATTGAAAACGCCTGGTCAATGGTGGCCGGGCAACTGGCTCGTCACAATACGCCAGTCACTACTCTTGATGAACTGTGGTATCGTGTTGAAGCTGCATGGGCAGCTGTACCTGTACACGCCATCCAAGCTCTGTTTGACTCAATGCCCAGGCGTATCAAGGCTGTTATTACGGCCATAGGTGGTTGTTCTGGGTACTGATTTCTCAGGATCTATGCACCCAAATTGCGTGACAATGTAATCACATTGTCAGTTCTAGTATAATATAATTGTACAATGAATACCCGTTTATCATCTGCATTCCTTCTTGGTGTAGCAATTTTAATGGCCAGTAGTGTATAATGTAAAATCACGGTAAGAAGCAAAACGAACAAAAACTTTCTTTAGGCCTCGCTTTGTTAAATCTTTTAAAACGTAAAACATGTTCACTTTTTACAGTTTATCAATAAACAAATAGCTATTGATGATGGCACAGAGTTGCTGAAACATGTTTGGGTAAAAAGAAAAAAACAGTGTTTGCAAAAAGGCGGAACCCGTAACCTATAAGTGTATTTATGGTTACAAACAATGTCAGATGTGACCTACCGATCGGTACAAGAACAGTCAGAATAGCAACATACGTGCCAGACATGTCGCGACGATGCAGCACTTTTGTTGACATTGTACTTTGGATCTGATGTGTCACATTTGCGTTTGAGCTCTTCGCACTCACTGTTTAAAAACTTTACCAGGATGTTAGAGGTGTTTAACTTCTTCTCGCTTACAGAAAAGGTACAGATTTTTTCGTTTTGTGATGTGCAAACCTTATTAGTGTTACATCAGTGGATATTGTTTTTGCACATTTCTCCATAAATGGACCTGTGCTCAGTCTATACAACTTAAAAAATAATGTATATTGCTTCATTTAAATCTGTGTTTTATTGAATAAGGTAAATTGGATTGTAATGTGATGAATTTGGAAAAAATTTATATGCAATAATACGATCTATAACAGGAAAAAATTATGATAAATAAAATATACAATAAATAAAATTAAATAGGGTCAGTTGCGTATGAGATGGTTTGAGAGACAAGGCTTTCTCACCAAAGTTCTGTATTAGTTTTGTATGCATGTTTAACGACTTTATCACATTCAAACCGTAGCTTCAAAACATCTGTTGCATAAGAAACCTGTAGGGCTCAAGGCAATGCGTAACCTTAGAGCTAACGTTACGTAGCTGTCTTGTGTAGATGTAATTTTTATGAGAAACGCCTCTTACATGTTTGTGAATAATTATGTAACTCGTTACATTGTGCACTGTTTACGACACATGTAAACAACGCTCGTGTAATAATTCTGGAAGCAGATCACATCAGTCGTGAGTGCAAACAATGCGGTAGGCAGCGTTGCCAAAAGTCTACTCCACCTACTCACTAAAAATTGTTCTATACCACTGAAACCTACCAATTTATTTGCTGTTATTCCATCCAAGATAGATGGAGGTGAACAGCTGTTGTCAACAAAATAAAGCATTAAACCTTCGTTGTCAAATACCTTCACTACGAATTAGCTTTGTTTTATGTTACTGCGTATCAGGACTCAACAAATGAAATTCATACCCACAGTTAACGGATTCCAAGGATAAAAGATACTGTTGAAAGGAAAATTCAGTAACCTTAGCAAATATGACGTTGAGAGGTTAGCGGTAGGTATCAAGCATGAAGTCGGGAATGCCTAGATACTCAATAACAAAGAAAAGGATAGCTTGTTAGTCACTCCTATAGTTAATCTGTGCGTATATCGTTCTCAGGAACGTAAATTTCGATTAACACTTATGACCGTAATTAAAAGGTTTTAAATTTTCTACTGTTTATTCAGCTGACTGTCTTCTCTGAAATTTGTTAAGTTAGACTGAAAGGGTACAGTACCGCCCGACATTGAAAATAGGTACAACATACTTCATTATTTTTGTCAGAAGAACACATTTTTTTTGGAAAATAACTCAATTTCAATTAATACAGCGAAGCCGGATACCAGTGTGGGAAAGAATGACAATTTATTTATTTAATTGATCACATGTGCACTCCCACAAAGTAAATCCCTACATCCAGTTTGGTGAGATCTGTGAAATGAATGAATGTATGGTCGTCTGCTAACCGCAGATAGTGAATGTGAATATATGATCATCTTTGAGTCGATCCTTTGGCCACCTTTGGTGGGACCAAAGAGATGAAATTTACCAGAGCTTTGAGCGCCTGAAATGTGGCTGACCAATACGATAGCAAGGTGCTTCCCCCACCTCGACAGAGGTGTGAGAGCACCTAGAGAACGGCCATGTTTCGGCACTCTGCCGCTGGATCTTGTGCTGTTAAGACCTGTTTTAGTTGTGCTCCGTAATGATGAAAGAGTGGAGACATGGTGCGCATGTGGAATATTTAAGAGTAGTTTGAAATAATAATTTCTCTATTTCAGGAACTTTTGTGGGGAGAATTAAGTGTCAGGCAGGTAATATTAAAGCGATTGGAGTAATCTTCGGAAGTGACCAACGGTCACAATGAAACCACATGTAGCAATAAGTTGAAATACTTCCGTGTGCTTAAGTTAAGCTGAATTACTAGCGTGTGTACAATAAGTTGAAATATTTAAGAAATAGCGTGTGTATCATAAGTTGAAATATTTAAGAAATGGCGTGTGAGGACTTGAAATTAGAGACGAGTACTTCCATGTGGTGAGTGCTGTGTGAGTCTCAATCTGTGTATGAGACAAAGGATAAAGAGAAGTACTCGTCCGTGGTATCAGTTGAGGACTCGCGTGTGTGATGAATATGTTGGTTGGTTGGTTGGTTTGGGGAAGACCAGACAGCGTGGTCATCGGTCTCACCGGATTAGGGAAGGATGGGGTAGGAAGTCGGCCGTGCCCTTTCAGAGGAACCATCCCGGCATTTGCCTGGAGTGATTTAGGGAAATCACGGAAAACCTAAATCAGGATGGCCGGACGCGGGATTGAACCGTCGTCCTTCCGAATGCGAGTCCAGTGTCTAACCACTGCGCCACCTCGCTCGGTCCGATGAATATGTTCTTAATGTTACTTTGCGTGATATGATTCCGTGTGACGCTAGATTTAAACTCTGAGAGAGAATCAAGGTGAGTCGGCCGTCTATCCAGCAACGCCACTTGGCTTGCATTGCACAGGAAGACGTGCATATATCTCCAGAGTTCATAGTAGGAAAGTAGAATTACGAAGTGGGGCAGTGTCGTGTGAAACTGGGATAAATATTAATTGAAGTGGGAAAGCTGAAAGTGATAGTGTTGTGACTATTTAGTGTTTTATATTTCTTATTGCAGTGTGATGTATGTCATGTAATTTGGGTATGTGCGGTTTGCATGGGAGAGTAGCAAGGTAGTTTCAAAAGATTAGTGGGTTATGCTTGTTCCTTCGGTACCGCTCGGTCTGGAGGAAAGTTTAGTGATGATGATTGTGAGAGTCGAAGTGTGAGGTATAATAAAAGATCCACCATCCTATCCAGAAAGTGCACTGTAGCGTTAAAAGTAATTACGAGACCATAATATAGAGATTCACCATTGTAAAGCCATGCCCACTGGGCGGAATTTCTCATGTGTTGTTGTTGTAGGTTCTAGAATTTGTGTGTTTAGGTTAGAGAATTTATCGGAATAAATAAGATAGTGAAAAGAAAAAGATTGGTGGACTTTTCCATTGAATTGTATGTTGTCATAATGTCCCGAATTTATGTGTGCGCCATTCATATTCAGTGCGGTGGCCACGTGTTGATAAAAGCCGTTAAATAAAAGACAAAAAGAAAATGTGGTATTGCCAGTGCGTAGTGAACAGTCAGAGTTCTGTAAATCACTGATAGTCAGATGAGCGTTTCCGTTGCGTATTAATCATATAGAAGGATAACTTGTAACTTAAGTGTGAGTATTAGAGTTCATGTTACTCGATAAATAAGAATGAATCCACTCGCTTGGCAGACCACTCATCTTGCAGGCCTGACTGCTTGATGCCACAGTATGAGCAAGGCATGTGGGTGCCTCTCAAGACAAATACTTAGTACGAAGTAGGGTATAAAAACATAGCAGAGTAAGAGTTAGAAAGGTGCCGTTTTTCAAAGTAGCAGGTATTCTGCTAATATAAAAATATATGCAGGAGGTTCCATTAATATGTTATGGACTTGTATGAGCAAATTCCTTGTGGTGGATAAGTAGGGATGTATAAGCAATATACAGCCTAAAGTGATATCATTTGTTTTGCCATACTGCTCCGCAATACGTAGTGTGAATTCACTTAATCTCCAGACTTACAAAGTCAATTATGCTATTTCAGGTTGAGAATGTCTTATTAATACATGAATGGGTGTGTTCGTCTGCACGCCGGTTTTTGCCCTTTAATTTCTAGCGGTTAACATTCTATCGCTGAATAACACGTCGAATCAGTAGCTTTGGGGTCACCCAGTTGCTTCAAAAAGTTTTTAGCCGCAATTATATGTTTATTTACATATTGGTTCGTCCCAAAGATCTGCACATGGCTGGTCAGCATGTAATAATGAAACCATATATATATATATATATATATATATATATATATATATATATATATATATATATATGTGTGTGTGTGTGTGTGTGTGTGTGTGTGTAACGTAATGTACTCTGGAAGTAATTTCTATAATTATCAGAGTGATGAGATCAGCACCAGTGATAACTGGCTGTTAATGCACTTAACAACTGGCTGCTTCTGGCTGTTCCACACAACTTGAGGTTCTCCATCATGGTATAATTCACGAAACACGACGCGTTAATGAAAGAATTAATTTGTCGGATAGCCAGATCACTAGTAACCAGCGATCAAAACCATATAAATCTTGCAACGAATGTCTTTGTAGTCCAAGTGAAATAACTGAATTATGCGGCATTTCTTAAAGGGCACTGTTCTCACGTTTGCATAGTTCACTGATAAATTTCCTGTATAAAGCTTCTGTGCGAAAATACTATTCACTTCTTCTCACTTTACACAAGTACGTGGAACTCGGAGAATGTTGGTAACAAAGCAGTGCTGGGTCACTGGCAGGGAAAACTATGAAACCTCCAAGACCTCGGCCAACACAGGTGTAGGAATACAGTACACAACCACCGTACAAGGCGCACCAGTCAATCCAAGAATGATAACTCCAACACAACAACGCTATTTACAGCTGTTGCTTGCGTTATGGAGGGGGGGGGGGGAGGCTTATTAATTGAGGACCGTTTAAACAAAATTCAACAAACGCCATTTACAGAATTTTACAGGAGAGCTACTTTTTAGTTGTACCCAGTATCGTTGATTCAGAAAATTTAAAAAATCTAATACTGCTCATTCATGTAGATAGGGACTGAGGAAGGAATAATTGAAGTTCATCACTAATCTCTTTTATTGAGAAAAAAGTTAGAAATTACAAATTTTTACAAAACTCAACACATTCACTTTTTTGCGTGTTTCTTAAGTGCTACGAATACTTTCACATATCTGTTTGTATATTTGCAAAGGGGTGAGCGAATTTTAAAATTCAGAAGCTCTTTCTACGCAGAAACTTATTCTCTGCAACTCTTGAGTGACACTTTTCATTTGGAATAGCCGTTTTTTAGTTACACGCGTTGGAACATGAGAAAAACTCACTTTTCCGCCACACTAGTAAAGTAATTTTCTGGAAGCAACATTCTACGGCTGTCAAGTATTTGAAATAACGCATTGCAAACCAACAGCTGTACCAGTCCTACTTGATTTCTCTACCGGTTTCGGTTCATAAAACCACTATCATTGAAGGGAAAGCTGGAACTGATGATTTACACATATGTATCAGTACAATGGCACTTCACTATAAACTGGCTTCTATCTTAGCTCACACAATATTTACTAATCATTAGAGCGACTTGTGTCAGAAGATCACGATCACAAACTTGAAATATTTCTGACGTAAGTTCTGTAATGAATAGCAAATATTCTGTGAGACAAGACAGAGGCAAGTTTATAGTGAAGTGCCTTTGTGCCGATATGTATGTGTAAATAAACAAAGTCCAGATTTCTCTCCAGTGATGATCCTTTTATGAACCGAAACAGGTAGAGGAATAAAGTTTTGTTGATACAGGTGGTGGTTTGCAGTGCATTATTTTGAATTGGTAAGAACTGCCTATCTTTGAAGATCGATTGTGACTAAACGGCTGAACCGATTTTGATACTTAAGTAGGTCATTCTACGTGAAATTTTATCCTCTTTCGTTCTGGTGTTTTGGAAAATTTTTCTAGGGCGTATCGCTTTCGACTTACAAGCGAAAGACTTAAAAAAGTCCATACCTTTCGGGGTTTCCCGCCCTCAAAAGTTTGGCACAAACCAGAAATCGTCGCAATCTTATTTACCTCTTATTTGGGGTACGTAACGTCTAGCTGTGAATATTTATTGTCCAGCAAAAATCTAATGCGCCCACACTTATCATAGTAATAAATCATCAACTTTTGTTTTATTTATGTACAGGCTATCTCTGAAATGAATAAGACATTGAAACACAAACATCCTGCTTTGCACATTGTTTCCTTCGTTATTTCAGTATAGTTGCAGTCTATATTCAGATCTTCATTTGAGAGTCCAGTCGAGCATTTCTCACTCTTTTGACGTTGACGACTCCTGCTTTATCTTGCACTTTTCACCACTTGAACTGTTTCTAAATATTCTGATTCTTCTAACATCTTAATAATGAAGTTCCAACAAGAGTGTACAACAGCTCTAATCTTGTAGTAAAATAGTGGACGAACATGAAAGAGAATTAAGCGATACAGTATGCATTGTTTTTCGGGCGACTGGGCCCGCTTAGCAAACAGTTGGTTTATCTTGTAGGATGTTGTGCGACTGCTTGACAATAAACGTGTCTGAGTGTTCAAAAAATGGTTCAAATGGCTCTGAGCACTATGGGACTTAACATCTATGGTCATCAGTCCCCTAGAACTTAGAACTACTTAAACCTAACTAACCTAAGGACATCACACAACACCCAGTCATCACGAGGCAGAGAAAATCTCTGACCCCGCCGGGAATCGGACCCGGGAACCCGGGCGTGGGAAGCGAGAACGCTACCGCAAGACCACGAGCTGCAGACGACGTCTGAGTGTAAAGGCTGTGTAATTTACCTTTTAATTTTTATGTTCTATGTTTCAACAATGCAGTATAAAAAAGGATTTGATGAGTTTAGCGGAACTGTGAGAAATGGAGATGTCGAGTTTAGCGAAAATTTGCTATATTCACGAGCATTTTATAACGGCAAATATTCAGTTTTTCTTTTAGCCATTGTGTGAGGCTCATAGTAAAGTAACAGAACCCGTTAAAAACGTATTTTGAAAAAAAACAGCATTTGTGGAGGTTTGTTACAACGGTCCGCAATTATTCCTATAATTTTCTTAAATTATGAAGTTGAGACAAAAATTAACGACTGATGCTTATTTATTATGTTTGTTCGACAACAAACACGAGGAAAGCGCAGTCCCCATATTCGACTAAACTTCAATGAAAATAACCAGCAACCAGTGTTGCAGCTTTTGACATTTAACCTTTTATCTATCAAAGGGTCATACAGTTGCATAATACACAACGCGACATTAGAAACCAGGGCTGACAAGCGTCCGGCACAGACACTTGTTTTTCCCCCATCTTACAAGTTCGTGCAAGAGAACTTGGCCCGTGCGCAAAAGCACATTATCGTTCTCAGAACTAGGTGAGTCCACCTTTCTGTTCCGAAGGGGTGGCTCCCTCGAAAAAATAATGCATTGGAGTGAGAAATTTTTAGGAAGATCTCTAAAACAGCATTCATCACACAGCAGTAAGTTTGTTGTCACCTACGAGCTGAGCACTTCGTCTGTTCAACAAAACAATCTCTCGCTGCGGTAACAACACTGTGGGAACGGAGGCGTGCGCCCTCCAGCTGCACTGCAACGCTTCTCAGACGATTTTAAAGAAACTATTCGGTAAACAAAAATTATGCTTTCAGATATCATAGCCTCATTTGTCACATTGGTCATAGTTATTGTGACATTTCTATATGAAGTAAGGTACTGCGCGAAATTCGGAAAATTTGCAATGAAAACATGGGTCGCTATGATTTTGAGTATGGTTTAAGATGGACCATACGTAGCTGCATATGAAATGTCGATAACATATTGAATTTTTCTTTAAACTTGAGATGATTTCTACATCTATTTTCAGTCTCAAGAAAATGGATTGTATGTAGCGCACTCCATTCCGATCGCATGCGCAAACGATAGAGTGAAAGTGAAATGTTCACAACGACCCTCGTATCTCATAAACTATCCGAGATATTGAAACGAATTTGTGGCAAATGGTAACACGCAAAGTGGAGAGTATTTTGCCATACAGTTAACATGCGAAAACTGGGAGTAACTACAGATTTTTTCAGTGAAACAATGTAGTCATTTTAGGGGCCACCAATAGCTTGTGACATGAGACTTACAAGGGGAAGCCGCCAATTGTGAAATTCAGATTCGATTCATACTACGCATAATAAAAGCTCATGGCCAGAGGTGTAATGTGGCAAAGCACCAAGATGCACTTCTCAGCCGTTGTCGAGAAAATCGACAGTTAAAAGAAACCGTTGCGGTGAAATACTCTCTACGATTAATAAACTCCTACAGCGTCGTGGCGCAGTGGTAAGCGCTCGGGTTCGTAATCCGAAGGTCACCAGATCGAGTCTCACGCCATGCAATTTTTTTTTATTATTAGTTTTTTGTAATTATATATATATATATATATATATATATATATATATATATATATATATATATATATATACATATAAATTAATGAATTGCTTATGCATGTTGGTGAAGGCGGATCGCTCTCCAGTTGTACCGCCTCCAGTTTTACGTTTTTTTAACAGGTTGTACCAAAGCTCTCCCGTCCGCACTGATTTTCGACGATGTTATAAGTTGCGCTAGGGACCGCATCTACCTTCTTTCGAAGTTAGCAGGTAACTACGCTGTTATGCGGCGGCTCGTTTCGGCCCATTCAACATCTGTCCTTCAAGTGTAACGAGCGAGTAACGGAGTTTATATTTCATACCCGCCACGGCAAATTTGTGTTCGTGGGGTCTCTATTCTAATTCGAACGTTCGACTTACGCTATACGTATTCGTTTCGGAATATCGTTTCTACGTCTTCCGTTAACTATACGTGGTTAACATTATGAAGACAATTAATAACATTTGTGAAATACAACTTTGTTTGCGGAAAACATAATGATGTTCGAAGTCGCCAGTTTTTCCACGACAAACGACTTTCAACAACTTATTATATGCATAATTGTTGCAACTGATTGCCGGGAATTATATATATATATATATATATATATATATATATATATACATTTGAATTACAAAAAACAAATACTAAAAAATATATATACACACATTTGAATTACAAAAAACAAATACTAAAAAAAAGATGGCGCGAGAGTCGATCCGGCGACCTTCGGATTACAAATCCAAGCGCTTACCGCTGCGCCACGACGCTGTAGAAAATTACTAATCGTAGAGAGTATTTCACCGCAACGGTTTCTTTTAACTGTCGATTTTCTCGACAACGGCTGAGAAGTTCATCTTGGTGCTTTGCCACATTACGCCTCTGGCCATGAGCTTTTATTATGCGCAGTATGAATCGAATATGAATTTCACAATTAGCGGCCTCCCCTTGTTAGTATGGATTTATAGTAACATTGTAGTAGTAGTAGTAGTTGTTGTTGTAATAGTACATAGTAGTTTTACTTATCCATATATCTCTTTTACAAAGATATTGGAAATGTCTCGGTACTTCAATTTAAGAAAAACAAAAATAAAGTAATTCAGATATAGAGACTTACACGTCTAGACTGACAAAGATGGGTCAGGTAGTCGGCCAATGCCTTATAATGGGAACTCTTCTTGCAATTCCCTGAAATAGTTTAGGCATATTAGTGAACTGAAATTGTGTGACCCTTGCTGTGTTCGCAAAAGAAGCTAATTTTAACATGGCAACAAGAAAAAGAAGAAAGGTTTACAAGACAGACGAAAATAAATCGCTCCTTCTATTGCAATTACAGCGTAATCCTGTAACTCACTGTCTTTTCAATAATAAATGGTTTGCTTGTCGAACTATTGGTCATCCTGGCATAATCTGATAGTATGATCCCTTGCGGCCTCGCTAGCTGCAACTTATTCCTGCGACATAGGCGTTTGTATGAAGGCTTCATCTGCAGAACTGCATCTCCCCTACCGCGCTGCACCATCGGCAAGGCGGCCCCACCACTACCGTTAATCCTTCCCACACCGCACCGAATGAGCAGCTAGGAGCCAAGTATTATTGCACGCACTCTACTGTAGTACGCTAACGTCAGAGTACCTGAGGTTGCCAGTTACATTATTACAACAGCGTCCAGGATAATGCCTAACTTTCAGCGTCATTCATTCAAAACTGTCCAAAATTACACATTAACCTTTAGGCGCAAACACCAATATATAAAATGCATCATTTCTTATTTAAGAGTTTGTGTACGTCTCCAACCTAACCTTTTGTTAAATACTATGAATGCAAGCTGCACCAGTACTGTCAGTGCATTTGCAACTGTCCGTCGTGTTTTAACATCTACAGAGGCATCATGCCGTAAATAATAGAGCCAAAGTACTTTTGCCACTATGGTTTACCAGTTTGCTTCCTCCTTCGCGTACGTTACTCCGTGCTCTGCGCTAGTTGGTAGCACACCGCGTCTTGTACTGGTTCACCGCTGTGCTCGGAGTCTCAGCACCAAGTGTAAGCGTCCTAGTATTCTTGTCGAATTTCTTTACCCACGTTGTCGTTTGTAGGACTGTATGGTGTCACTTTGACGTTGAATTAGGTTTTACAGCGTCTAGCCCGACCGGTGGTTTTAAAAAAAAAATGTATGGAATTTGTTTTTCATGTGTATTGCTGCGTGTAAATATTAAACTGTCTCCCGTCTCTTGCTATTTTCAGTACGACACCTGAAGATGGGCGTATAAGAGCCCTAAACCGGTCGTGTCCTAAATAAAAGAACCTTACAATTGTAGCGATATTTTCGACCTCTGGGACATGTTATAGCTACATGTTACTGGAGTTAGTGAAGTATAGTGGCAGGAAGAATATGGCTTCTGGTCAGCTCTGTCCAGGGTTACGAGGGGGACCAAAACAAAACCGATTTTTGTTATAAAAAATTTATTCATGAACCATTTTAGAAAATTCCTATAGTCACCTTCAAAATCCTCTCCATTACACGCAATCCACTTGTCAAGTCTTTTTTCACACTGTCTGAAGCATGTCTGGCACTGTTCAACTTTGGTATCATACAGTGCTCTTTGCGAAGCTGCTTTCACAGTCTCCACATAATCATAACGGTTCCCTTTTAGCGTTTGTTTTTTTTTTTTTTTTTTCATTCGTAGGAATAGGGAACAGTCGCATGGGCGAATACGGCAGCTGGGGAACGACAGACCATCCCTGAAACGCCAAATAGTGGGTCACTCATAAGGTCGTGCGTGAGAGGGCGTTGTCACGATGAATGAACCAGTCATCTGATCGCCAAAGTTCCGGGCGTTTCCTCCTCGCATCTTCTCGCAGATGACTTAAAACTCCCAAATAAAACTGCTGGTCAACAGTCTGACCAGGGAGTACTAATTCCCAATGCACGTTTCTATGAAAACCAAAAATGACACTGATCATCGTCTTCACATTCAACCTCACTCGCCTTGCATTTTTTTGGTCTGGAGAGTTGGGATTCATCCACTGGCTTGACGCTTGCTTGGTTTCTGGCTCATACCCATAACACTAACTCTCATCCCCTGTAATGACTTTGTAGCGGTAAACCTACAACAGTAGCGAACCATTCGAAAGAACTGACGTAGTGTGAAAGTCTATCAGATGTTGGAAGAAATGTAGACATAAAGGCATTAAAGGTTTTTTTTTTTTTTTTATTCGCAACACAGGTGGTACTGATATGGTGTAGCGCCTTTAGTCGGGTAAGAATTCAGGACAGCACAGGTGAGGCTGTCGCAGCTCCTGTAGCTGACTAGGAAAACGATAGGATTATTGTACAGAACAGGTGGAGCTGATGTACTGAATGGATCTGGGTCAATGTAATCTGAGAACTCTTGAAGTATGGCCACTCTTGAAGTATGGCCACTCAAAGCGAGAGGAATTAATATAGAGTGAAAAGAATACTAGTTATGGAAGGTCAGATAGGTTGCCCCGTAATATTTTGAAAATGCAATCAAAGCAAGGAGACCATGGATCTTCTGCTTCTGTTCATAAACTTTTCTTAATCGCTAAAATCTGCAAAAAAGGTGGAGTAAATGACAATGCACAAACCACGAAGTTTTATGCAGGCCAGACTCACCAAACAATAGTGCAGTGTATGTACTATTCTGTTTTTCTCCTTAGGTTAAGGTAGGATTTAGTCCACAGTGTAGGTATTCTCCTTCTTAGTTGTTAACAATAAATAATAACTTATTAGTGTGAACTGGTAGAAAATAATAGAGGGATGAGTAAAAAAGACCAAATCAGTTCGTAGTGCTATGAGGCACCATGTAACCTGCTACTTCCCACTTAGTGGAGCGAAGAGCTTCTCATAAATAAGAAATAATTTGAAAAATGGAAATTATACCACGAGCAGAGCCAAGTGCTAATGAAGTTCGACAGCAAATGTACATAATGGAAAGACCACAGTTCCACTGTGAATGGACATGGCAATGTAAAGAGTAGGCAATTGTAACTGAACCAATATCTCTGTTTCAGCAAAATTCGAGGGCGAATTTTCTTTATAGAAGGGAGGAAATGTAAAAGAAGAATGGACCAGGACTTGAAGCCAGCGAGGGAGCACCAGAACCGTAATTATGCCACGCACTGGAGTTAGCCTGATGCTGTCAGGAACCCTCCAGCTGAGTGGACTTCTACTGCTTCCATGTCACAACTGTCTGTGTGACGAAACCACGCCGGCCACCAGGAAGAACTGCAGCCCGTCATTACCTCCATTACAGATAACTCGGCGTGACCAACACTGCGCCTCCTGCAAAGTCAGCGAGCCGAACCAGCATTTAAGTCCGTCCAAACTTGCCCATCAGCTCCGGCCAGCTGGGCGGTATGTGACCCCAGCCTGTGTCAACGAAAGCCGCCACTGTCACCACGCCACAGCCAGACCACGAATGGGGTCTGCCGGTCTGCCCATCCCAGGCAGCCACGACGCCATCAGCTAGCCGTCCCTGTAGTTCAGGATCGGTCCAGACATTGACCCCAGGTGGCTCCATCACTGTGTAGCTGGGACACCGTGACTTCTGCTATGCCAGTCACCACCGCCTGCCACTCCACTCGAAACAAAGCCACAGCTCAGCAAGCTTGAGACGCCAGCTCAACGCTGTCTCCCAAGCAGCGTTTATCCACTGCAAACTACGCTACCTTTCCCGCAGCTGCATTGTCAGAATATTACATAGTACGGAAAGATAGACTTGTACTCGAATTACTGTATGTGTTGGCTGGATTCAAAATGGTTCAAATGGCTCTGAGCACTATGGGACTTAACTTCTGAGGTCATCAGTCCCCTAGAACTTAGAACTACTTAAACCTAACTAACGTAAGGACATCACAAACATCCATGCCCGAGGCAGGATTCGAACCTGCGAGCGAGCGTAGCGGTCGCGCGGTTCCAGACTGTAGCGCCTAGAACCGCTCGGCCACCCCGGCCGGCTTGGCTGGATTAATAAGAGAATTATTGTGTTTATCCTCATTCTTCTCCACAGCCACTTCAGAGCTGTTACATGGTGGAATCCAAGCTGTAGAAATTGGCGATGAAATAACAAAGAAGCTATTGTATCCTAACCAGCACCATCTTCTCCTAATGTTGCTCATCCATTCCAACTTTGGCAAGAAGCAAGACTTCGAAATCAGCAAACCTTATCGCTCTCATTACAGATAGGTAGGTTGTCTAACGAATGAGAAAGGAAATTTATGGTACAACCTGACTATCAAGAAGGAATTATCGATTTTAATATTATAGATGGAGACCAAGAGACAAACGCAGTAAGAACGTTCAAATGGATGTAGGTTGCAATAGTTATGCAGAGATGAAGAGACTTCCAAAGGCAGAGTGGCATGGAGAGCTGCATCAAATCACTCTTCGTGCTGAAGATGACAGCAACAACATCAACAGTTATAACACACTGTGACCTTTATCTAAATTTCATTAAAGAAGAACTTACGATCAACGTCCATCCTGCTCCTCATCTCTTTGTTCAACTTGGATCAGCAGCAGGAAAAGCAAACGCTGTTAATAATAGCGCTCATACACTATCAGAAGATGGGTGCTTATGAGTAACAAATTACCTCAAACCAATCCCCAGCACACCCAGGATCAAAAAAATGAAATTCACATTGAGAGAACATGTGTATATTACGAGAACTGTCTCAAGTGAGTATATTACAATCTTCAGCTGCTTAGTTGACTAAAAGAATCTTTTTGGAGAAAGATATTGTTATGCCACAGGACATTATCCCCAATGGAAACTCAAAATTCGTTCAAGTTCTACCTTGGCAGCTCCCAGAAGTCGTACTGCTTGTGTCAATGATCAGTAAACTGCAAGCTAGGAGAAAATACTGAGTGCATTACAGGAAACATGGAGGCTATCGCAACATGGTCGAACTACCAAGAGCCCAGGTCTGCATGCGAAGCATAATGACATGATAGAAGCTCAGAGGTATCATCATACAGTGACAAACCAGAGTTTCATAAGGGAGCCTAGGTACAATGCAACAAGTATTCAGGTGTTGAGGCAGCAGAAAAGAGCCTCTGAAATGTTTAGTTGCGAAAGTCTGAAGTCACTAGGAGAGCTGACAGCGAGGAAAAACCAGCACACATGATATCATGGCCGTCCCCACTGCCACAGGGCGCGCCGACATAAATATCCCACCCTTTTTAGCAAATGTCTGATTCCTGAGTGCTGATTGCCAACTGCCCAGTGCGTAGTCTCAGCTCTTGCGTCAGTTGCAGCGATCCAGTGAAAGGGGAGGCTATGGGGGTCGACCCTCGGCACTCCTAGCTGTTTTAGATTTTCTATGGAACCACGAGTCTGGTTGAAAGTACGCTGCTGTTGCCAGCTGCACTGGCAATGTCCAAGGCACCACCTTCGACCTGCAGGCCTGTTGGAGGTTTGACCTACGTGATCTGGATAATGTCCATCATCTGCCTTCGAGAGGGTAGGCACTACTGCTGCTCATCTCGTTCCTGTGACAGACACCAAAGCTGCCATCTCCTGTCTCCTTAAATGGCGCCAGCCGCAGTGGCCGAGCGGTTCTAGGCGCTTCAGTCAGGTTCGAATTCTGCCTCGGGCATGGATGTGTGTGATAGGTTAGTTGGGTTTAAGTAGTTCTAAGTTATAGGGGACTGGTGACCTCAAATGTTAAGTCCCATAGTGCTCAGAGCCATTTGAACCTTAAATGTTACTTCGGTGGAGAGCCTGTGACCATCGTACGTTGGCTGGGGCGAGGCAGCACGCACTGGGTTGAGATAAGTAACATTGACTTGGTACATATGTACCGTACATTTGTAAAAATGTTTTATGGGGTCTTGCCGCTATAGGTGATGATTTTAGCCTTTGACTTTGCCTATTTAGGCAAGCTGTTTTAAATTTGTTCCGAAGAAGGAGTGGTTATCCAAGCTGAAACGTAGGTAAACACCAGGTAGTTTGTGCAATCGAGGCGTATTTTTCACAATTATTTCGATACTTACGATTACTGACGCGCTGCAATGCTGAAGTCCTTCTAAGATTGCCCAAGTCGACTGTTAGTGATGTGACTGTGAAGTATAAGCACGAAGGTACAGCCGCAGCTAAATCAGGACCAAGCAGACCTCGTGTACTGACAGACCGAGACCGTTGAGTACTGCAGACAATGGTTGTAAAATTGCATGACATCAGAGATCACTCGTGACTTTCAAAGTGCTATTAGCAGCCCAGCTAGCATAATGACAGCGAGTATGGAGTTAAAGGAACGGGGTACAGTGGTCGAGCAGCTTCTCCTAAGGGATATATTTCTGTAGCCAATGCTAAGCAGTGCCTTAGGTGGTGTAAAGGGGGACGCCATTAGACAGTGGAGTGACGAATCTGGCAATCTGATGGAAGGATTTGGGTTTGACGAAGGCCTAGGAAACGTTACCTATCGTCACATGCAGTGCCAACAGTCAAGTAACAGTAACTATGGAAGAATATGAACACATTTTGCAGCAATGAGTGACACGTACCAAAAGAGGAACAGTTTGGAGCCGATGAATGTAACAGCGTGACATTGCACCCTGCATTAAGTAGCACCTGTGAGGCGATGCTTTATGGATATTAACATTTCTGAAGTGGACTGGTTTGCCCAGAGCCCCGACCTGAACCCAGCTGAACACCTTTGAGGTCAGTTAGAAAGTCGACTTCACCTCAGGCCCCAGTACCGAGTACTACTACCTTCTCTGGTTTCGGACCTTGAAGAAGAATGGGCTTCCATTCCCCCACAGACATTCAGACACATCACTGAAAGTGTCCCCAGCAGAGTTCAAGTCGTGATAAAAGTCAAGGGCGGACACATCCCATAGCAATGTCCACTAATAGTTTCCAGATACTTTTGATCAGATAGTGCATATAGAACAGCATTGACCATCATTGTCATGCACCCGGTAGTACCCAGGAGGTAATTGTAAAAACATTTGACAGTGACATCCATATTTGTCAACCTAAACATTTCTAACTGGTTTGATCTGGTTCTCCCGATTTCCTCTGCTCTGGCATTCTCTTCATATCGGACTATCTTTTTCGTTTTATAAAAAGAAAAAAACCAAAGCGTTTTAATCTCTTTCGAAATATCGACATCTAAAAAGTTATACACTTTTGTGTGCGTTAGCTTTAAACACGTTTCAGATGGCTTTAACGTCTCGATTCGCAGTTACAACCGTTCCTGTAAAATAAAATTTACTGCAGACAGTCCCGGGCATTCTCTGACAGCAAGGAGCACCCGTTTCGCAGGCAGCGGCAAGCGGCAACCAGCTGGGACTAGCAGCAGGCACACGGATTTCAAGTATGAGCCTGTTGGATCTCACAAGACCTGCTTATCAAGAAGCAGTGTCATAAGCTGTCACGCGACAGTTAATTTCACTGTGAAATTATAGTTATTGCCAACCAATGTAAACACGCAGCACAGAGTTGAAGCAATACCTGTACTTGAGATTGCGTTAGCAGTTTCTTGAATCTGAATAGCTTCAAGCACACATATCTTCGATATGATGTTTTCTGTTCCTTGAAACGATGAAGCGAAATATTAGGTATTTATTGACAAGACAAAAACTGTCACAAGTTTCTAATCGGTTTTGCCTGTTGGAACAGGTTGGAAAATGTCAGAACAATTCGGAAGAAGTCGAAACTTTTGCTGACTAGGCATTCCACACACATGCTTTTGAGTGAACTGAGGCAATTCCTTGAATACACATACGCAGGCTCCGCCACCACTTGGTGATACAGCTGCAGAGTAGCTTATAAAATCAGGGCTGCCACTCAAAGCAAGGTACTGATATTGTACCAACATTGTCACTCAACGCTCATCTTAATAGGATGCAAATGCAGCTCTCCGAATAAATGTAAGTCTGACACGTATATTATTATTAACAACTTTATTAACATCTTTATTGATTTATCAGATTAAAACTCCAAATATTCACGAGGGCATCAGGAGTGATGTGCATATATATACACTCCTGGAAATGGAAAAAATAACACATTGACACCGGTGTGTCAGACCCACCATACTTGCTCCGGACACTGCGAGAGGGCTGTACAAGCAATCATCACACGCACAGCACAGCGGACACACGAGGAACCGCGGTGTTGGCCGTCGAATGGCGCTAGCTGCGCAGCATTTGTGCACCGCCGCCGTCAGTGTCAGCCAGTTTGCCGTGGCATACGGAGCTCCATCGCAGTCTTTAACACTGGTAGCATGCCGCGACAGCGTGGACGTGAACCGTATGTGCAGTTGACGGACTTTGAGCGAGGGCGTATAGTGGGCATGCGGGAGGCCGGGTGGACGTACCGCCGAATTGCTCAACACGTGGGGCGTGAGGTCTCCACAGTACATCGATGTTGTCGCCAGTGGTCGGCGGAAGGTGCACGTGCCCGTCGACCTGGGACCGGACCGCAGCGACGCACGGATGCACGCCAAGACCGTAGGATCCTACGCAGTGCCGTAGGGGACCGCACCGCCACTTCCCAGCAAATTAGGGACACTGTTGCTCCTGGGGTATCGGCGAGGACCATTCGCAACCGTCTCCATGAAGCTGGGCTACGGTCCCGCACACCGTTAGGCCGTCTTGTGCTCACGCCCCAACATCGTGCAGCCCGCCTCCAGTGGTGTCGCGACAGGCGTGAATGGAGGGACGAATAGAGACGTGTCGTCTTCAGCGATGAGAGTCGCTTCTGCCTTGGTGCCAAAGATGGTCGTATGCGTGTTTGGCGCCGTGCAGGTGAGCGCCACAATCAGGACTGCATACGACCGAGGCACACAGGGCCAACACCCGGCATCATGGTGTGGGGAGCGATCTCCTACACTGGCCGTACACCACTGGTGATCGTCGAGGGGACACTGAATAGTGCACGGTACATCCAAACCGTCATCGAACCCATCGTTCTACCATTCCTAGACCGGCAAGGGAACTTGCTGTCCCAACAGGACAATGCACGTCCGCATGTATCCCGTGCCACCCAACGTGCTCGAGAAGGTGTAAGTCAACTACCCTGGCCAGCAAGATCTCCGGATCTGTCCCCCATTGAGCATGTTTGGGACTGGATGAAGCGTCGTCTCACGCGGTCTGCACGTCCAGCACGAACGCTGGTCCAACTGAGGCGCCAGGTGGAAATGGGATGGCAAGCCGTTCCACAGGACTACATCCAGCATCTCTACGATCGTCTCCATGGGAGAATAGCAGCCTGCATTGCTGCGAAAGGTGGATATACACTGTACTAGTGCCGACATTGTGCATGCTCTGTTGCCTGTGTCTATGTGCCTGTGGTTCTGTCAGTGTTATCATGTGATGTATCTGACCCCAGGAATTTGTCAATAAAGTTTCCCCTTCCTGGGACAATGAATTCACGGTGTTCTTATTTCAATTTCCAGGAGTGTAGTTTGATAATGCAGGTTTTCCCTGTAAATAACAGATATAAAATACGACTTGTAAGACAAAAGGGATTGTATTAATAAAACACGACTAGAATTGTGAACCTATAACCAAATTAGTCGGTTTATTAGCAAAAACGTACTCAGTCAAGACCGAGTCAGGACGCGTAACGCACAGAGCAAAGAGAGTAAAACAGTCTTCTGTTAATGGGTTGACCATCGATGATTGCAGACAATGTTGTAAGTAGGCTGTTTATGTTTTCTTTATGTAAATAGGCTGTTTATGTTTTCTTTATGTAAGTAGGCTGTTTAGGTTCTTATATTGGTAACGCCGCCGCCACGTAGCGCTCTCTGTATGAAAATGAAAAATCACTGGCTGTGCTGTGTGCAGTCTGTGGCTGCTTTGCATTGTTGTAATACTCGCCATTGTAGTGTTAGGCAGCTGGCTGTGAACAGCGCGTAGCGTTGCGCAGTTGGAGGTGAGCCGCCAGCAGTGGTGGATGTGGGGAGAGAGATGGCGGAGTTTTGTAATTTGTCATGAACTGCTATATTTATATATGATGATATCAAGGTAAATACATTGTTTGTTCTCTATTAATATCTTTCATTTGCTAACTATCCCTATCAGTAGTTAGTGCCTTCCATAGTTTGAATCTTTTATTTAGCTGGCAGTAGTGGCGCTCGCTGTATTGCAGTAGCTTGAGCAGCGAAGATTTTTGTGAGGTAAGTGATTTGTGAAAGGTATAGTTTAATGTTAGTCAGGGCCATTCTTTTGTAGGGAATTTTGAAAGTCAGATTGCGTTGCGCTAACAAAATATTGTGTGTCAGTTTAAGCACAGTCATGTATAATTGTTTTAAAGGGGACGTTTCATATGTCGACCCTTAGCCGAGGATACCTCACTGGAATCTTCTGATTTTTTTCTTGTAGTTTGTGTAATTGGTGTAGCTATTGTTTATTGATAGCGCGTAATCATAGAGAGAATTTCCTTTGTAGTTGTAGTTTTTCATTGTTGTACAGTAAAACAGTTGTGGCATGCATGTAGATTTGCACCAAGTATTTCGCAGCTGCGCTGGCAATTAAGTAGACATTATTTCCATTGCTATGTTATTTTATTTTGCTCTTCAAATTGTGCTTTTCTGTGTTATCGTGTGAAATATTGTGAAAATTATGGCGTGTGAAAAACGTAATACTAGGCTCCAAAGTAAACTGAGAAATGACAGTGAAGACGAAAGCAGTGTGTTAGCGCCGCAGAGTAATGAATTAACTAATGTTCAAAGTAGTAATTTGGTAATTGCGCATAGGGAAATGGAGCGGGCGGCAAACAATGGTGTAGACAGTGAAACAGGTAGTGAACAGGGAAGCGTTATCGATCGATTGGTCGGAAACAGCTCGCCTCAGGAATCGGGAATGACAGAACACAATATTGCAAATACTGCAGACTCAGGTTTTGGGTTCTCACCGTTTTCTCAAATGAGTCAAGACACATTTTCCGCTTGTCAAAATGTGAATGTTGCCGGTGCAACTTCACTGCCGAAAAGCACTGAGGAACATGTTTCAGACACCAGTGCATTGTTACTACAATTAATGCAACAAATGGGACAAAAGCTTGAAAAGTTAGACACAATGGAACAACACCAGAGACAAACACAGCAACAGTTAGACACAGTGGAACAAAATCTCAAAAAGTTAGACACAGTGGAACAAAATCTTAAAAAGTTAGACACAATGGAACAAAATCAGAGACAAACACAGCAACAGTTAGACAAACTGGAACAAAATCAGAGACAAACACAGCAACAGCTTCAAAAGTTAGACTCACTGGAACAAACTCTTGAACAAACGCGTGAAGATTTGACTACTGAGTTACATAACATTGAATCGAAATGTCAAAAAGTCTGTAATGACGTAAAAACTCAAATTTGTGAGCATTTTCATCCTATTTTTTCGCGGCATGAAAAGGCATTACAGAATCACGAAGCAGCCATAAAAGAACTGCAAATTATTGTTCATGAAAATCATGAGACCTTGCAAGCTAAATTTGACTCAGTTGCATCTACCGATTCGGTTACGCAACTTGCAAAAACTCAGGAAAACTTAAAGAACACAGTAGATTCGATTTCAACACAAATGGACACTCTGAAACTTGGTTCAGAAAAACACATTGAGGAAATGTGTTCACTATCGGAGAAAGTAGCCGAACTTTCGGATCAGTTCACTAACTTATCTACGAAGGTAGATGATAATCTGAACGACACAAAACCGGTAGTCTTTAATGACACAGAAGAGTGCGAACAAATTAGGAAATTCAAACAAAATCAGAATCAAATTAATGCGCAACACCAAAGAGAAATCCGGGAAGTACAAGATCAGCTGACTCAGGTAATACAAGAATTACGTATTTCAGAGGCCACTCGCGCTCCAATACGGGAAGAGGGACTTAGAAATACGGAACAACCACAAAATAATAACACAGGACACTTCGGAAGTTATGAAAGAAATTGGCAATGTGCACCGAATTTTGAGATGGAACGGCCGACACGACGACTCGCCGACATGATGATTTTGACTATAAGCTGTTCATTACTACACGTAAATTCAAAACATTTAAGAATTCTGGCAACGACATTCATCCACAAGCATGGCTCCATCAATTCTCTCATTGTTTTCCTCCCAACTGGTCATTAGAGCACAGATTAGAATTTATGTGTGGCTACTTAGAGAATGAACCAGCTGTAAGAATGCGGTCGGTCATTCACGATTGCCACAGTGAAGGAGAGTTTTACCATGCCTTCCTTTCAGCATATTGGTCTCAGGCCACACAAGACCGAGTAAAACAAAGCATCATAATGATGAAACGTTTCGAACAATCTGAATTTTCCAGTCTTATGAAATATTTTGAAGACATGTTGCACAAGAATCAGTACCTGTCAAACCCATACAGCCCCTCAGAACTTATCCGCATTTGCTTAATCAAATTGCCTGAACATTTACGACACATTATTTTGGCAGGACATTGCAAAGACGACATTGAAGCTTTTCAGGGACTGTTACAAGAATTGGAAATTGACACTGACAATCGCGGAATGCGGAAACAGGAACACAACAATTACAGGTCACATCCGTCACAATTCCTCGATAATAACTGGACGCGGCAAGGCTATTCTCACAACACAAATCGTGACCAAAACAGAAACCACCCGTATAACAACCGTTGGCAGAGTAGTAATAATTACAGGGAAAGATCACCTCTCCGCGGTAATGACTATCACAGAGACAATCAGAGAAACAGACAATATGGGAACCAAAACAATTATTTTTAGGGGAGACAGAATAACTTTAGACGCAACGGTCCAGCGCGCAGTTACGACTCAGGGAGAAATTCTCCACCACGTGACCGACAAGAAAGAAACTATGGAATCTACCGACATGACGACAGACGGTATGATCGTAACGACAGACCTGAACTGCATCAGAACTGGCGGGATTTAAACAGGGCAGGGCCCTCTCGTCACGGTGAATTTGTAGAAGTTAGGTCTCCTAATCCCAATAACGGCGCGCGCCAACAAAGAGACAGACAATGACTCGCACAGCAGGCAGCCGCGTGCGCCCGCTGGCTCCGAGAAAAATAACATAAGACGATAGCCTTGAGAAAAATTTTTGCATTCTTTACCGATGTATACAACATGATAATTGCTTTGAAGTTGAAACTCTTCGTACTAGGAAGAGTAAAGGTTTACACCACATTTCACATGTAAAACCATTTATTGAAAGATAATCTGCTTTTAACTTAGTCTTTGCCATAAAATTTTTCGCTTCACATTACTAATATGCATTGTCAGACTTAGAATCTGTTAACAAACAACAATGTTTGAAGTTAAATATCCAATCAAGAACCAAGAGAACTTACTTAAACAGAAATGACGAATGCATTGTTATAGTGAACTGACTTCACAGTGTTATTGTGTGTGTACATTCTTGCTTGTTAGTTGCACGATTATGGAACGACTATAAGGCTTACATACTTAGAACTTTTACCAGTACTGCTAATGAGATTTTAATGCAACATTTTGGTCTACTTGAAAATATATTCTGGATTTAAAGTACTTTCAGTGAGATACCAGATGGCACAGTGGTTAGTTTATGTGACAGCTACACGATTTTATCACGACGCTACTAATGAGTGACAATTTACAATGTTGCTTTTGCAGTGTTTCTGTTTTATATCTGCACAGTTTTCTGTTTTATTCTGGAAAGTAAAACAGGTTTTAGTAGTAACTTTTGTGGTATAGCTACAATGAGACTGCCTTTTCCATAGCACAACAATACGTTACAGCACAGTACTTTCCTCATCACGGCAATAAGCGTAATAACTAAGACATTTATACGCAAAGCATTTCACTTTTGTGTATTATGAGGTAAGTACATTGACTTCTGCAGAACTTTGCTTTCGGAGGACGATAACTACTACACTTCCACACAGATTATGTTGCAACAAGACGCACATTTAGCGCTACAGTACACGTATTTGAGTGATTAATTTTGTACTTAAAACATTTATTTTTAAAGATTTTTGAATTACAAAGAAAGTTTTCCGTGATACATTTCATTCCATTGCTGTAATCTGTAACACCTGAGGGTATAATTACATTAATCCTCAGGGGGGTATACGCCTACTTTGTGTACCATGTGTTTGGCAACTACAAGGAACCCTAGCCAATATGGTATTTGCTTATACAACTTTACACATCGGTACCATATTTCTCTAACACACAAATTACACAGCTATCTGATCATGTAACTGAGAGATAAACTTTTTTTATTACATCAGTGACAGATGTTTACACAATTACACATTTGGATAACTTCACACTTATGAAATTGAATTTTGTCTGTACTTTGTGAAATGCTCATATTTTTTCGGAACCATTGTGATACTATGAGAGCTTTGAATGATGTATTTGGTATGGATTCATGATTTTTAAAGTACGTTTGAGGCAGATGACACTTTTGACATGAGCAGAGAATTTTTTTAATTATTGGAGGAAGCTATGACGATTTTGAGATTTGACTGAGGTGTTATGATGTTATTTTTACGACGACGATGTGTATTATGCTGCTGAGGTATGTTTACGATTAATAGGCTGAGGCTATATGAGTTATTTGATTATGCTTCATATTTATAATGACGAAATATTGACGAGTGTCGATGGATTTGTATATGTGTAATAAGGTAAGGAGTAATGAATAGTGGGTAGGGACTCTTGACTTGTGAAAAAGGATGTTGGAAACCAAGAATCGTACTTTAAGAGTTATGAAATGTGTGTAAATGCGTGAATGTATCACAATGCCGGCGAAAATTTTTTGGACAACGTTATATTCATAGGATTTTCTTTCTACGGATTTGCAACGCTAATTCTTGACCTGTGAAATATTTTTATGTGAGACTGTCACTGTAGCGGAAACTGGTGTCGTAAATATTTCCGTAAGAAAGATAAGTGACCACCTGCACGTAATGCGTCGTGGGCACGCAGCTGTGTCAAACACCTGGAGAACAAGCCATTAGGGTGTGCCTTTCCGGAAGCACAGGTAAAAAAAAAAAAGAAAAAAGGCAGGCCTTTATCCTCGCCATTGGCATTCCTTTAGAGAAATTATTGCAAATGCGACACCCTCATTACTTCCATTAACCTTGCTATTGACATTCCTTTGTAGAAAGCATCGCAAATATTACACGCTCATTACCTGAAAACATATGATTACTCGTACTTTGTGCTAATTACTGCAATGCTTATGAATTGATGGGAAATATTCGTACATCTGCACACCTGATTATGACAAGTGTCTTTCTATGAGAGTTGAGAGCTACTGACTTACGAAATGCCACATGACTATTGAATGATATTTTTATGCTTTGCTTTTCGTAGTTGCTTATTTCACTTGATATCTGGTTTCCAGCTGTGTTGCAGCATTCCTTTTATAAAATAAAATGCATTTGCTAATGTGAACACTTTCTGTCAACAGATCTATTAAATAATTATTTTATGATCCACATTCTTTAAAAAAGGAGCACTTGGAAAGGAAAGAACAATAAGAAGGAACTAGTAACAGTAACACATAATTTTCTTTTCAAGTACATGGTAATATTTCTTTTTACAATCAGTTGTTGTGGTGCACCACTTTAATTACATAGACATTAAGATGTGAATATACATTTCCCTTATTGTTGTTTTTCCTGAAATATTTTTTATGCTTGAGCTTTGTCATGCTTAGGTATACGTCATAGCATTTGCTGCTGCTGTTTGCCAGGCATAGTGTTACTGAATTTGACTTTGTGTTACTCTTCTAAGCTAGTTTTTCTTGTTTCCTGCACAGTGCCTTATATTAGTTGTAATTTTGCATTTTTTTTTTTTGTTAATTTAGATTTACTGCTGCTTGCTTTGCAAATTGGCATTTTTTTGTCATTGCTGTTTGTGTTAATTGTTTTGTGCTGCTGTATTGCCTTGTTCCTTAGTTTAGCATCTGAGCTCAGTAGATTTAAGTTAGCTTAAGAGGGGGTAGCCTATAAGAGAATGAGTTGCGATGAATTTGAAGAAATGCACTGAGAGGCTATACGAGAAAAGTACAGAAAGCAGGTATAGATAGGACTTTTGAAAATAATGAAGAACGAAGGGAGATCTCCGAGAAGTAAAGAAAGTTTTGTTTGCAAAATACTGCAGTAAAACAAACCCTGTCCTTTCCTTGTATTATTCCGCTATATGTTTGTGTACCCTTGTGTAGTTGTTTTCTTCCTGTCTCTGTGTAGTTTCATAGAATTTTTTTCTCTTTTAATATTAAGCTACATTCACTATGATGAGGAATACTGTTATCCTCAAATATAATTGGCATTAATAATATGTTATTTACTTTGTAAAGATGTTAGACATTATTCATTCTGTTTAAATGCTTATGTGTGAAGTTGATGTTTCGCAAGTTATTCTGATCTTCTATGTATGTACTCATGTCATAATTCCTGTAACACTGACGTATATGTCTATTTCTATTCTTTTGTAAAGCCTGTACTACAAATGTTATCTATATTGTTATGTTTTTAATGATGTATTTTGTACCTTTATTGTATTCTTATGTTATAAATTTGTAATTGACACCAGTTAATCAAATTAAGTAACTTGTCAGTTCCATTTCACTGCACACGTTTCTGTTGGTCATAGTATATGGACAATATGTGAGAAGTAGGGACTGTTAGTGTTTGCACATGTGTTGATAATTCAGCAAGGGACTGGATAATGGCATTGCTGGTTCTAAGGACTATTCCAAAAACTTTGTGAGTGCACAAGTGGTGGTTATGGACTTGCTCTGTTATCCAGAAGACTCTTTGATGGTGATTGTGCACCTGCACAGTCACAACAGATGGCTGCTGGCCATCTCTACAAGGACTACAGTGGGTCTGCACCTCTGGTGGCCCACCAATACCATACTCTCTACCAGGACTACAGTGGGCCTGTCCACAATTTCTACAAGGACTGCAGTGGGTCTGCACCTCTGGTGGCCCACCAATACTCTCTACCAGGACTGCAGTGGGTCTGCTCTGTGATGACCTACCTACCTATATTCATCATCTTCGAATGACTCTGCTGTGGGTTTGCTCTGTTGTGGCCCATTGCCTGTCAGCATGTCAAGAGTCAGCACTGTCTTTCCGTTGGAAGGACAACACTACTTCTTCAAGACTGTATGGAAATCCACTACTTCTATGTGCAATTTCTTTTACTAATGAGAAACTGTAATTACTATTATGATGAATGATCAGGACTATCTTCATGGACTGTGAGAAAATTTTAGCTTTTGACCAACATTGTATCAATAAGTGTGTGCATTTTATATCTTTGTTACTGTAATTGTGAAAAATTTTTGTCAAATCTGTATTGGCCAGTGCCCAACACCATTTGTAAAAATTTTTTGTGGGGAGCATGGGGGCTATGTAAGTAGGCTGTTTATGTTTTCTTTATGTAAGTAGGCTGTTTATGTTTTCTTTATGTAAGTAGGCTGTTTAGGTTCTTATATTGGTAACGCCGCCGCCACGTAGCGCTCTCTGTATGAAAATGAAAAATCACTGGCTGTGCTGTGTGCAGTCTGTGGCTGCTTTGCATTGTTGTAATACTCGCCATTGTAGTGTTAGGCAGCTGGCTGTGAACAGCGCGTAGCGTTGCGCAGTTGGAGGTGAGCCGCCAGCAGTGGTGGATGTGGGGAGAGAGATGGCGGAGTTTTGTAATTTGTCATGAACTGCTATATTTATATATGATGATATCAAGGTAAATACATTGTTTGTTCTCTATTAATATCTTTCATTTGCTAACTATCCCTATCAGTAGTTAGTGCCTTCCATAGTTTGAATCTTATTTAGCTGGCAGTAGTGGCGCTCGCTGTATTGCAGTAGCTTGAGCAGCGAAGATTTTTGTGAGGTAAGTGATTTGTGAAAGGTATAGTTTAATGTTAGTCAGGGCCATTCTTTTGTAGGGAATTTTGAAAGTCAGATTGCGTTGCGCTAACAAAATATTGTGTGTCAGTTTAAGCACAGTCATGTATAATTGTTTTAAAGGGGACGTTTCAATGTGTGTTGGGTTCTGAAGTTAAAACAGCTGTGTAATATGCAATTCAACCAAAACACCATGCAGGTTCTACTGTTAAAAACACAAGTTATATTTATCAGCAGAATATGACAAATATTTTGTACTTCTGGATCAAATGAATTCATTACCTTGGGATCATTACAGTCTGAAAAATAGTGATGTTGTTTTTGATGACACGATGACTGATTTTATTGTCTGTCTGTGAATAATGTAAATACCTGAAAAATGTGTGTGTGTGTGTGTGTGTGTGTGTGTGTGTGTGTGTGTGTGTGTGTGTGTGTGTGTGAGAAAAAGGGTAAAATGCGTGTGTGTTTGTGTGTATTGCTGTGTGTATTGCTGTGTGTGTGTGTGTGTGTGTGTGTGTGTGTGTGTGTGTGTGTGTGTGTGTGTGTGTGTGTGTGTGTACGAAAAATGTAAATTGCAGATTGTTAAATGTAATTGTACATTGTAATTGCAAACTGTAATTGTAGTTTGGGGTCACTACCACGTGAAAGATGTATGAAAATTTAAAAACATAAAATGTGATTTGTAACTGATGTGAATAGACATACTCATATAGAAAAATGCTCTTCTGATTGAAAAAATTAAACTCGCAATCACGAGGAAAATACGTCCTCATTTTCTCGAGTTCATCTCATTTCAAGTAAAATGCACGCTTCTCAAGAGAACGCGTTAAAAAATCAAATGAATGAATAAATCGGAAATTTATATTGCGTTTCTTGTAGCATTACTGAAATTCTCTTCTTAAACGATTGATGCTTCTCCGTATTTGATGGCCGCAGAGGAACGCGACCCAGATTTAGTTTAACTTCTTCGTCGCCATCTGTCATTGTCTGTTCACATATGTTTGTGATCAAGAAGTGTCCATCGTTATTGCTCAGTTGTGAAATACACTAAGACAAAACAAAGAAAAGATGCACCAAGACTGTATTATCCGAATGGAACGCACATTTGTAGACGTGATGCGCATGTACAGACAAGCAAATGATTGCAATTTCAGAAAAGTTGTACGATATGTTCAAGAGAAAGAGCTTCACAAATTGATCAACTCAATAATGCGTTGGTCCACCTCTGACACTTATGTGAGCAATTATTCGGCTTGGCATTGATTGATAAAGTTGCTCGATGTCTTCCTGAGGGATATCATACCAAATTCTGTACAACCGGTGCCTCACATCGTCAAAATCGCGAGATGGTTGGAGGGCCCTGTCTAATGCTCTGAAAGTCCTTAATTGGGGAGAGATCCGGTGACCTTTCTGGCCAAGGTAAGGTTTGCCAAGCGCGAAGACAAGCATTAGAAACTATAGCGCGTATGGACAGACATTATCTAGCTGAAATGTAAGCTCAGCGTCACTTGCCATGAAGGACAATACAACGAGATGTGGAATGTCGTCGACGAACGGCTGTGCTGTGAAGATGCTGCGGATGACAATCAAAGGGGTCCTGCTATGAAATGGCCATCACACCTGGTTGCTGGGCTGTATGGCGGACGACTGTCAAGTCGGTATCCCACCACTGTCCGAGGCGTCTCCAGACACGTCTTCGCAGGTTCAAATGGCTCTGAGCACCATGGGACTTAACTTCTGAGGTCATCAGTCCCCTAGAACTTAGAACTACTTAAACCTAACTAACCTAAGGACAGCACTCACATCCATGCCCGAGGCAGGGTTCGAACCTGCGACCGTAGCGGTCGCGTGGTTCCAGACTGTAGCGCCTAGAAACGCTCGGCCACCCCGGCCGGCTCTTCGCTGGTCATCGGGGCACACACTTTGAGATGGGACACACCATTAAAGACATTTCTACTACAGTCAATGAGATATCAGGCAGGAGATGTGTCTAGAGATACCCCAGACAGTGGTGGGATGCCATTCTGACTGTCGCCAGCTGCAAGGCCCGAGAACAAGGAATGTTGGTCTGGAGGCCCATTTCTTTTCACAGCAGGACGTCTTTGGCTGTCATCTGCGGCGCCCTTACAGCACAGCGGTACGTCGATGATAACCTACATGCCGTTTTGTTGCCCTTAATGGCAAGCCGTCCTAGGCTTCCATTTGAGCAAGATAATGCCCGCTCACAGACGGCGATACTTTCTACTGCGTGTCTTTGCGCTTGGCAAACCCTACGTCGAACAGCAAGGTCGTCGGATCTCTCCCCAGTTGAGAATATCTGGAGCATTATGGGCACGGCTCTCCAACCAGCCCGGTATTTTGACGGTCTAACGCGCCAACTGGACGAAATTTGGCACGATATCCCTCAGGAAGACATCCAACGATTCTATCTATCAATGCCGACTCGAATAACCGCTTGGATAAAGACCACAGGTAAACTAACACGTTATAGACTTACTCAGTTTGTGAAGCTCTTTATCTTGAATAAATGTCAAAGCCAAGGCAACTGAGGGCAAAATTAAATAAGCCTCTGCCTGTGCTACGGTCGCAGGTTCCAAACCTACCTCGGGCATGGATGTGTGTGATGTCCTTAGGTTAGTTAGGTTTAAGTAGTTCTAAGTTCTAGGGGACTGATGACCTCAGATGTTAAGTCCAATAGTGCTCAGAGCCAGAGCCTTCTGGTCTAAGGTTCCATGGACTTTGAATCTGTGCATAAGCAATGACTGTCACACTCATTGCCGATCGATGTCTGGCTCAGCTGAACCCAGCCATCACCGTACACACAACTGTTTGCCACTCGTACATCCTGACTTTTCATGAATGCATCATGGAAGTCAGTCATGGCCAGCACCACCTTCAAGATGCACTGCCTGTTAATATTAGGCACTAACTGAGTTAACATGCTACTTCTTCATATATTTGATCGAAACTGGTTTTGAAGTTTGTGGATCTTTGCAGGTTTGAGAGATATGTATCAGGTAAATTAATAAGGGACGGTAGTGATCCCCATGGTACACTAAACAGGTCAGAACACCGTCACTGAAGGAACCAAAAAAACATATCAAATTTCAAAGAATGCAAAATCTCCAAGATTGGCGTAGTTTTACAGAAGCTCGAAATTTAGCGCCAACTGTGCGACATGCTGTTAATAGTTTCCACAGCGAAACTCTGTCTCGAAATCTGGCAAAAACGAAGAGACTCTGGTCGTATGTGAAATACACCAGTGGCAAGACTCACTCAATACCTTCACTGCGCGATAACAATAGTGATATTATTGACGGCAGTGCCACTAACGCAGAGTTACTAAAAATGGTTTTCCGAAATTCCTTCACAAAAAAAGACGAAATAAATATTCCAGAATTCGAAGAGGACTAGGAGATTAGTGTTTAACGTCCCGTCGGCAACGTTGTCATTAGAGACGGAGCACAAGACCGGATTAGGAAAGGAAATATACCGTGCCCTTTCAAAGGAAGCATGGCGGCATTTGCCTGACGCGATTTTAGGGAAATCACGGAAAACCTAAATCAGGATGGCCGGACGCGGGTTTGAGCCGTCGTCCTCCCGAATGCGAGTCCTGTGTGCTAACCACTGCGCCACCTCGCTCGGTATTCCAGAATTCGAATGAAGAACAACTGCCAACATGAGTAACTTAGCAGTAGGTATCCTTGGCCTAGCGTAGCAGCTTAAAACACTTAAGAAAGTGAAGGTCGTCGGTCCAAATTGTATACCACTCAGGTTCCTTTCAGAGTATGCTGATACAGTAGCTCCATACTTAGCAATCATGTACAACCGCTCGCTCGCAGAATGATCCGAAGCCAAAGTCTGGAAAGTTGCACAAGTCACACCAATACTCAAGAAAGGAAACAGGAGTAATCTGCTGATTTACAAACCCATATCACGAATGTCGATTTGCATTAGGATATTGGATCGTGTACTGTGCTCGAACATTATGAATCACCCCGAAGAAATGATTTATTGACAAATAGCCAACTTCGATTCAGAAAATATCGCTCTTGTGAAACACACCTAGTATTTTACTCTCACGAAGTAATGAGTACTATCGACAGAGGATGTCAAATTGATTCCATTTTTTAGCTTTCCAAAAGGATTTTGATACCGTTTCTCACAAGTGACCTGTAATTAAATTGCATGCCTATGGAGTCTAATCTCAGTTGTGTGACTGGATTCGTGGTTTCCCGACGGAAAGATCACAGTTCGTAATAACAGACGGGAAGTAATCGAGTACAACAGAAGTAATGTCTGCCGTCCCCCAAGGGAGTGTAATTGGCCCTCTGTTGTTCCTTATTTACATAAACGATTGAGGAGACAATCTGAGCAGCCCTCTTAAATTGTTTGCAGGTGAAGTTGTCATTTACCGTCTTGTAAAGTCATCATATAATCAAAACTAATTGCAAAGTGATAGACAAATATAGGTTGGTGCAGAATGGCAACTGTTTCTTAATAATGAAAAGTGCGAAGTCGTCCACATGAGTACTAAAAGGTATCCGCTAAATTTTAGTTACATGATAACTCACACAAACCTAGAGGTTGTAAACTCTACTAAATATTTGGGGATTACAAACGAATAACATAAATTGGAACGATCATACAGGTAACGTTGTGGGGATGCAAACAAAAGACTGAGATTTATTGGCAGAACACTTAGAAAATGTAACAGGTCTACTGAAGAGACTGCTTACACTACGTTAGTACACACTCTTCTGGAGTATTGCTGTGTGGTGCGGGATGTGCGTCAGATAAGACTGATGGAGGACATCGAAAAACTTCAAATAAGGGCAGTTAGTTTTGTATTATCTCGAAGTAAGGGAGAGAGTGTCACGAACTGGGGTAGCGGTCATTAAAACAAAGACGTTTTCCGTTGCGGCAGGACCTTCTCATGAAATTTCAGTCACCAACTTTCTCCTCAGAGTGTGAAAATATTTTGTTGGCGCCCTACCATGTAGGGAGAAGTGATCATCACAGAAGACAAGAAAAAGCAGAGCTCGCATGGAAAGATTTAAGTGTTCGTTTTTCCCGCGCGCTGTTGGAGTGAGGAATGGCAGAGAAGTTCGATGAGCATCCCACACCACACTGCAATACTCCAGAAGAGGGCGTACAAACGTAGTGTAAGCAGTCTCTTTAGTAGACCTGTTACATTTTTTAAATGTGCTGCCAATAAGTCGCAGTCTTTGATTCGCCTTTCCCACAACGTTATCTGTGAGATCGTTCGAATTTAAGTTATTCTTAACTGTAATCCCTAAGTATTTAGTTGAGCTTACAGCCTTTAGGTTTGTGTGATTTATCGTGTAACTGGTTCGATGAATCATCTGCCAGGCACTGAATTGTTAACTGCAGAGTCTCTTCTTCTTCTTTTCTTTATGCCTTTGTCCAGCAGTGTCGCAGGGTCAACATGATTAAGGTCGGATTTGGCAGGGTTAATTTAAGCGGTGGCCAGATGCCCTTCCTGTCGCCACCCCGTGACGCGAAATGATGATGATGATGATGATGAAATGAAGAGGACAACACAGGATAACACAAACACCCAGTCCCTGGGCAGAGAAAAATCCCCAACCCGACCGGGAATCGAACCCGGGACCCCGTGATCCAGAGGCAGCAACGCCAGCCACATTTTTTTTTCTTTTTTATCGTTGTTGGGTTGGGTTGTTTGGGGAAGGAGACCAGACAGCGAGGTCATTGGTCTCATCGGATTAGGGAAGGACAGGGAAGGAAGTCGGTCGTGCCTTTTCAAAGGAACCATCCTAGCATTTGCCTGGAGAAATTTAGGTAAATCACGGAAAACCTAAATCAGGATGGTCGTGTAGATCATTGTGTTTGGTCGTTGCGGACGCCACATGACATCCGTTTAAGTTCGTTTTTGTTGATCCTTATTACAGAGGCCAATCAGCTCTCTGACCGAACACGCTGAGCTACCGTACCAGGTATTAGATCACGAGCTGCGGACTGTGAATTGCTGAGTAATCATGTAGATGTAAATGTAAATGCAGATGTTTCGGGGTTTTATCATTAATTATATATTTTGCTATTACCGTTATTGGTTTGATGTTCATATTAGATATAAGTAGAGCTGGAGGGATCAGTTATTCTCGGGGAATGTCGCCCACTTCATGAATGTTGTTTCCACTTGAGTCTTTCAGCACTCTGTCAAATTTTTCTCGCAGTATCATATCAGTCATTCAGAGGGAATGACGTCCGCGTCTTGAGCCTTGTTTCGACTTAGGCCTTTCAGTGCTCTGTCAAATTCTTCTCCTCATATCTTACGTCCCATCTCGACTTCATCTGCTTCCTCTTTCTGTAATACTGTCTTGAAGTTTATTTCCTTTGCATCAAGCTTCTATATATTCCTTCCACTTTTCAGGTTTTTGTTCTTTGCTTTGAATAGGTTTACCTTATGAACTCTTATTATTAATAATGGTGCTTCTCTTGTCTCCAAAGCCTTTTTAATTGTCCCATACGCTGGATCTATCTTTCCCTTAGCCGTGCACGCTGCTGCCGCCTTACCATTCTCGTCAAGCAGTTACTGACTTACCGTTTTTCACTTTCTATCAGTTCATTTCTTGGACGACTGTATTCCCTGTTGCCTGCTTTATTTGCCGCATTTTTATATTTTCTCCTTGCGCCAGTTAAATTTAATGTTGCTTGTCTTACACACGGACTTCTACTGGGCCTTGTCTTTGAGCCTATTTGACCCTCTACTACCTCCACTATTTTATTTCGGAAAGCTACACATTCGTTTTCTGATGGATTCCTATCCATTGTGTCAGTCAATTCTTGTCAAACGAAGCCTTTGAAACTCTCAGCAACCTACGTTTCCTTCAATATATCGAGATCCCGTCTCGTTAACTCCTATCTATCAGCAGTTTCTTCAGTATCAACCTGCTGTTACGAACCAACAAATTATGGCCGGAGTTGACATCTTCCCAGTAAAATGATCTGTAGTTTAAAATCTGGCTTGATATCTCTTACCTTTCTACAATCTATCCCAACCTTTCTAGTGTCTCCAGGTCTCTTCCATGTATATAACTTTCTACTGTGAAACCAAGAATTACCAATGATTAAACTGTGATCTGTGCTAATTCACACGAGGCGGCTTACCTTTTCAGCCCCCCCGTCCACGTTCTCCTATTACTTTTCCTTCTCGTCCTCCTTGTATTATCCTGAGTTCGTTTCCCTTAGTTACGTGAATAATTTCTTTCATTAATCGTACATTATATGAATATCTTCATCATCTGCGGAACTAGTCGGCTTATTAACTTGTATTACTGTAGTGGGTGTTGGCTTTGTATCATCTTTGTCCACCACAATGCGTTCACTATTCTGTTCATAGTAGCGTACCAGCGTCCCTGTTTTCTTATTCACTATTAGACCTACTACTACAATACCCATGACCGCCAGTCATGTTCTCCCCGGTGACTGAACTTCACTAACCCGGAGTCTATGTAACTTTAACTTACCTATCTCTCATTTTAATTTCTCTACCCTGCCTACCTGCTTATCTAATATTCCACGCTTTGACACCTAGAACGCCAGTTTTGTTTCTCTTCATGACATCGTCATCCTGGGTGGTTCCCGCCCAAAGATCTAGGTAGGAGGGGGACTATTTAACCTCCAGAATATTTTATCCAAGAGGATTCCATCTTCATTAAGCCATATGATGGAGCTGCTTATTCTGGGGCTGTAGCAATGCTTTGTTAGCTAATGTTACAATCAGTCCATCGTCTAGAGAATGTTCCCTCTAAAATTACCGCTGAGGCTGCTGCTCGTTTTAGGAGCCTCAGCTTTATTTGGTTTCTCCACAGTTTCCCTCCAATGTGGTTGAGCTTAGGGTGTGGTTATACGTAGCGTAGGGACATGTAAGGCATTCCCACAACGGTAAGATCCATAGTTCGTGGGGAGGGGGGAGGGAGAAGGAGGGGGAGAGAAGTGTTAGTATTTGTTAACAAACATAACAAATATTCGAACACAAATTCTAGTAAGGTTATTAGTACAAGCCATTACTGTTTTATACGTGATCAGTATAGCTACTTCCAATGTAACTGACGAACAAGTAGATTCAATTTTATCTGTAATTGTATCCGTTCTTTATGCATGTGCTGTTGTGAACTTGTCTGTTCTTCGATTTGAATTGTATGCTCGGCATAGTTGATTGCAATGTTAGGACCTATTGAAATGGTGTGACCCTAATACCTGTGTTTAAAATGAGTCACTAGCAAAAGAGCAGTAGAGTTACTTTGGGAAAGAAAAGAAAAAAGGACCAGTGAGAAGCATGTATGATATGCACAAGTCGTACTTCTCATCGTTGTGACTTCGTTAACGTTTGTGACAATATACAATTGATGAAACATAAGAGGACGTATGGTACAAGAGGTTCCGAAGATGCCAAGTGCTGACCGAAACCCGTCAGCTGTGAACACAAGAAAGTGACGACGTCTAGAAATAAAACTGTTGATACATTATATCAAGCACGAACTTATACTTTGAATGTATAGCAGTTTTCCGGTTGAAGAGCCGGCCGGAGTGGCCGAGCGGTTCTAGGCGCAACTGTCTGGAATCGCGCGACCGCTACGGTTGCAGGTTCGAATCCTTGCTCGGGCATGGATGTGTGTGATGTCCTTAGGATAGTTAGGTTTAAGTAGTTCTAAGTTCTAGGGGACTGATGACCACAGATGTTAAGTCCCATAGTGCTCAGAGCCATTTGGACCGGTTGAAGAAATTCATTTTTGCGACACAGGCAATCGAAATGTTTACATTTAACATACATCTGTAGTTACATTCAGTCCTTTTTTTTCTAAAAAACAGTTTGAGGATACTCCGACATTGAATATAATGTTGAACATAATGCAGCGAAAATTACTTATAACTGAAGCATGGGATACCACCCGTCTGCTTTTAGCCATGACGTCATCAACATCATCATGATAGCGGGACCGTAGAGACATCTATTGGATGCACGGCATTTGAGCATACACATATCCGTTTAGCACTACCATCGCCCAGTATTAGCGGGCGAGGGCACTACATACTTGTCGAACTGGCTGCCAGCCATTTTGTTGTCGAGAACGGTTGCCGCAGCTTCGAAATGCTTGAAACAGTCAATGATATCTCTTTTCGCACCAAAAACTGCACTGGTATAGTTCGTATTGCAATTACCAACACGAAAAAATGAAATAAAAAATTTACGTCCGTCAAATAAACCTTTGGAATTCTTCCAAGTTCTCAACATCGTAAAAAAATTACTTTGTCGACGTAAAAGTTTAGGGGTACGCATCCCCCAGCGTTCCCCCAGAAAAACAGCACTGGTTACATCTATACTCCACGAGCCACATTTCGACGAATCCAAGTTTCTTTAATTATACGGTAATGATCGCGAGCCCACACATTTTCGGAAGTAATGTGTTTCATGACCTCTTCTCACTGTATCGACACTGAAAATGGAGTTTCCTCACTATATGTGGGTTTTCGGCAGCGAGGCCGTTAAAAAAATCGTATGCATTCCCATGCTAGTAAAAGACACTGAAAATAATCATTGGTGTCTTTTGTGCTAGTAGCTGAAGCGTACTATTTTTTCTGGTATTACGACCCGCTGAAGCTCAAATAAATGGCGGGAAGTAACAAAAGACATTTTTCACTGTTGGAATGTCTTGGTTATTGCGGAGCTGGTCGGAAAGGGGGAGGCACGGAAGGAAATGGAGCGAACTGAGAAGCAGTCTGTGGAGTGGACCGTCTTGTAAAAGGCGTCTCGCACGCTGCAGCGAGGCGAACAATGCTGTGTTCCCTGCTTTCAAGTAAAAACAAAAGACGTCGCAGACGCCAGTGGTGGCGGAAGGCGGAGCCTCCACGGGCGATGAGATCGCAGCAGTCGATAAAAGTTTATGGTCGCCCATAAGGGTGACAACGTAGCTCTATAAGTGCAAATTGTTAGTAGACCAACTGAACCATCTATTTTAATACGTTTTTATTATGTCGCTTTCTTGTCCGTCTATCTATTCGGCTGATTTTAACTTCCTTTATGAGCTTGCGCAGCGATCGTCAAACGTCTTTGCTTAAGAGCGAACATTGGCATTATAGGGCGACACCTCGGGTCTCATAGAAAAGGGGTGGGGGTCAAAGAGAAATTCAATTTTCACCAAACCATGATTGCTGATAAAAGCTTACGACTTACACATTTTGAATCTATATATTGTAAAGTATTACACCAAATCTTTTTAAGTTAAAAAGAAAATTATAGGTCTATTTTTGAACTACAAGCATTTTTCGGAAGGCATACATAGTGACCAGTTTTCCATACCTAAACGGATACTGTGGCCAGTGCCATCGCAACAGAATCCCGTGTTCGTTTTTCTGATTTCAGGGCATAATTTGTGGGCGTTATCACGCCCTACTATCTCAAAGGATACCAAGCGGCTGTAGCAGACCGCTTTCAGCCGGACTCTTGTGTCAGACCAAATACACTCACGCTCATAAATTAAGGATAATTGCAGAATGTGGTGCCACACAACGTGGCGCTACACAAAACTGGCGCTAATAGTATAGACACATAGGGAACACACACGACACAGATCTGTTAGTCCTCGGTATTGGTAATAAGTTGAGAAAACCGTCCCGAAACACATGTGCTACCACGCCACTGTTTCCTGCACATGTATCCCGATATCAATATGGGATGTGATCACCACGCACACGTACACAGGCCGCACAACGGTTTGGCATACTCTGGATCTGGTGGTCGAGCAGCTGCTGGGGTATAGCCTCCATTCTTGCACCAGTGCCTGTCGGAGCTCCTGAAGTGTCCTAGGGGTTTGAAGACGTGCAGCGATGCGTCGACCGAGAGCATCCCAGACGTGCTCGATGGGGTTTAGGTCTGGAGAACAGGCAGGTCACTCCATTCGCCTGATACCTTCTGCTTCAAGGTACTCCTCCACGATGGCAGCTCGGTGAGACCGTCCTTTATCATCCATCAGGAGGAAGTTGGGACCCACTGCACCCCTGAAAAGGCGGACATACTGGCGCAAAATGACGTCCCGATACACCTGACCTGTTACAGTTCCTCTTTCTAAGACATGCAGGGTTGTACGTGCACCAATCATAATCCCACCCCACACCATCAAACCACGACCTCCATACAGTAACTTCTAAGGACATTAAGTGGTTGGTTTCTGGTTCACGCCCGATGAAAACCCGTCGAGAATCACTGGTCAGACTATACCTGGACTCGTCCGTGAACATAACATGGGATCACTGTTCCAATGACCATGTACTGTGTTCTTGATACAAGGCTTTACGGGCTCTCCTGTGACCAAGGGTCAGTGTAATGCACCTTGCAGGTCTCTGGGCGAATAAACCATGTCTGGAGACAACTACTCCAGTGGCTGCTGTAAGGTCCCGAGCAAGGCTACCTGCAGTACTCCGTGGCCGTCTGTGGACACTGATGGTGAGAAATCGGTCTTCTTGTGGTGTTGTACCCTGTGGACGTCCCGTACTGTAGCACTGGACACGTTTCCTATCTGCTGGAATCATTGCCATAATCTTGAGATCACACTCTGTGGCACACGGAGGGCCTGTGCTACGACCTGCTGTGTTTGACCAGCCTCCAGTCGCCCTAGTATTCTACCCCTCATAATGTCATCAATGTGCGTTCTTTGGGCCATTTTCAACACACAGTCAACATTAGAACGTCTGAAAACGTCTGTACACTTATTCACTGCACCGCACTCTGACATGCACCAACAAAACCAACAAACACACCTCTGCGTATGTGGACTGCTGCCAGCGCCACCGTGCGACGACCGCAGGTCAAATGCACCGCATGGTCATACCCCGAGGTGATTTAAGCCCGCAAACCGCCCACCAGAGCGTTGTTTCACTATGTATCAGCATTATCCTTAATTTATGAGCATGAGTGTACAACAGAACACAGACGGTTTTATACAACGTAAGTTTATTAATTCACATCTGTCGCAAAGGGACGGAATGGAGAATGATAGATTTGTGTATAAAGGGTTTAGAAGTAAGTTTTACCAGTTCTATTATGCGTGTTTTTTGTAAACAACTAATCCTCATCGGGTGAACACTTTGGCCACTGTACCCAACAACTAGCGTTGCCACATTTGCCGACCGAACGCCATATCGGCATTGATGATCCACAGAAGAAGATATCAATCTGTACTAAATGACAAGGAACTACATTTGTAGGCCAAAAATGTAGTGCAAACATTGATATTGAAACAATTATTACCTTCCATGTAGCCTAAGGGAGTCACACGACTCAGAAACAATAAAGTTTTCAATCAAAAATAACGGAACAAGCTTCCTCTGTTAATTTCACTGACAACACTGGCGATGTATATTCGAACTAGTGTGAGCTCTTCTCGGCAGGCAGTAGCATTGTCCAGAGCAAAAAGTAGGCAATGGCCGCTTTTACTTGATCACTTTACCATACCTTCCACGACCGATCTCGCTATTAATTGGTAACCTACATAAATTACCATGTTATAGTAATTAATAACAGTAATCGAATTACGAGGCATGATCACGAATGTTTCTTAAAAGTTTTGAATGCAATTTTTCTTTTCCTCATTGCATTGCATTACAGCATTCTTAATTTGATGGCATATTAGTTGCCACAAGCATGTACCACATCTGAAGACGGTCGTCTCTATGATGCGCATTCACGAATCCGTGGTACATTCGTTTGACAGTTATGCCATAGCAGCTGATCGGCGCTAGTTGCCCGCGCGCGTGAGTTGTTAGCATTGGAAGAAAACTACAAATCGTTCCCCCTATCACTTCTATTAACTCTATAGTGGCTGCCCTGGATACCACTCTGCTTCTGACATAAGCGGCAAACTTAACTGTGCAGTATGAACATTCAGTGTTAATTCTCGAACACGTAAATCATCAAAATATACCAGACAGATTTTCACATATTTCTATCACCTCGATCATAGTATTTAATTTAGGACTATCTCTCTGCATATGGGAGTCACAGATCATTCTCGCTGTCATAGGGTAAAGCTAGAGAGTGACAGATCCTACTCACACTGCCATTGACCAACCCTCCCTGCAGCACCGTTAGCGAATTAATCTGCAACTGACCAGAAGAAGACAGCTACACTCCACGTCTAGTGAATGATTGGAGCTTTCCGAGTCCGCACCCATCTCGAGATGCGTCCATGTCGAGGAGCTCAGCACTCCTTATCGATGTATAGTAAAAGATTTCGAAGTGCTGTAATAGCAGACAGTTAAGAAGAACAAGAAATAAGTCATTTTTATACACGATGGAGTTCAGACGGATGGAGTTCGACACATTTTTCCATAAATCAACCAAGCTATCAACTCTAAAGTATTGTTCTAGAGTCTAGGATCAGTATCCGGAAGGTAATGGTAAGAGGGAACACAATCACACACACTCCTAAGACTACAACGTTCGGCACTTAAAACGGACTGCAATGTTACATAGCCTGCATTTCCGACCTATCAGTCGTATGGAGTGTAGCCTTGTTAATATTCCATTGTGAGAAATATATTTCAAGCGCATGACATATATCCTTCTTCCCGGTTTCTCTACGATAAACTATGTTATCAAATCGTAAAAACGAAAAAAATATTTCCTTACAACACTTGCTCTGCATGATACGAGCACAATATAGCTTTCCAGAGACGTATAGCGTCCACTGTTCACATCCGATCACAGTTCAGAAATTATGCGATGCCTGCATCAGGCCTATACAAAATGATCATTAGTAGAGTGGGATACATCCTACAAGGAAACAGATAAACCGAAAGCAGCAGCGTCCGGCATGTGAAAATTACAAGTCATTCCATCACTAACTCTGTAAACAGCACATCTGTCAGACAAATGTGCACACGGGGATTGCAGCGCCTCACAAGCTCCTATCGCTAACTTAGTTATGACGCTGAAGTCTCGATTTTACACTCAAGATGCGACAGGGGGGATGGAGTGCATCGCATAAATCAAAGTTCGTTTAGAGGAATGTGTCACGTTTCATCACACATGAGATGGAAGTCCTCTGATGACCGACAGGTTTACCGTTAACGATCGCAAGTAGACAGTGCTTTAAACCACATACAGAACACGTGGCTGTATGTGAGCAGAACGCATGCTATGTCACGCTACTGATGCATCCGCACAGAAAACTAGAAAAAAATTGAGCCCCAGCAACTTCTACAATACTTTAGAGTTTATAGCTTGGTTGATTTATGTAAAAATGCGTCGAACTCCATCAGTCTGGAGCTCCATCGCGTGTAAAAATGACTCATTCCTTGTTCTTCTTAACCGTCTGCTATTACATCACAGCACTTTGAAATCTGTTACTATACAACGATAGGGAGTGCTGACCACCTCGACATGGACACATCTCGAGATGAGTGAGAAATCAGAAAGCTCCAATCATTCACGAGATGTGGAGTGTAGCTGTCTTCTTCTGGTCAGTTGCAGATTAATTCGCTAACGGTGCTGCAGGGAGGGTTGGTCAATGGCAGTGTGAGGAGGGTCTTTCACTCTCTAATTTTACACTAAGACAGCGAGAATGCTCTATGACTCCCATACACAGAGAGATCGATCCTAAATTAAACACTATGCTCAGAGTGATAGAAATATGTAGAGTGCTGTCTGGTATACTTTGATGATTTATGTGTTCGAGAATTAACACTGATGGACGTACTGCACAGTCATCTACGCATGTTTCCAATTGGGGAAACATGCTGTCACATCATTGGCTGGTGTTGAAGTTACTGTAAAATTGCTGAAATTGTTCGAGCTATCAACTGTGATGCTCATTGTTAGAGTACATCGATGGTGTCTTTCCCATCCCATCCGTCAACTGGCACGCTGTTGGTTACCACATAATGATTGACTGATATCGCTTGCTGGGATGGATGGTGCCGAAACACTGATCACGTACATGAGTGCAATATGAGGAAACAATCAAAGGGAACGCAGAGCCATCAGCTATTCCATTAGTGTGAGAGATGAGTCTAAATGTAGAGCTCGCGAATCACCTTCGGACTGTAGTTTGGAAAGCTATGCCAACGCCCTAAAACTCTTCCAGTTTGCCTATGTTGTAACTGTCTTTTATTAAAAATCAGCCGATGTGTGGCGTGTTATGCTATCCACTGTAAGAATATCATTTACACCGTGCAACATGTAGTTTCCTGCGAAAGGCCATGGATCAGAACTTCTTAATATCAGTTTAGAACTTGGCACAGGCTTCGAAGTCGTGGTAGAAAAACGAAATGTTTGGCATTGTACCAAAGCGTGTTAGAAAACAGTGTATGAACCAGGACCAGAGGGACTGTCTCATGCGATTTAGTATAGTCTTTGGGATACGATCTTTCGCCTAAAGAATAGGTGATCAAACTTTAAAGTGGCCTCTGCAGTGCCTATATATTTAATACGATCGTGCCATACAGGCAGCAGCAGCAGTTTGAGGTGTGAATACGGTGAGGGACTGGGTATACCGTTACGAATGCTTGGATGGCTACATGCTGCGCTATTCTGGGGAGCATTGTGAAATCTCTTTCTCCGCACTGGACCGCACCGCAGATAATGCATCATTGCCTTAGCATTGGAGCTGTAATGACACATTCCGACGCAGAGACATACACTACCTTGAAAGCTGCGCCAAAGATTAAACTGAGAGGCATGTAGATTATAATCTTTGTAATGTTCACATGGGATTCTCTTTTGTTTGATACTCCAAGGAGCTAAGGGACACTTTCGACATTGTTGATTTAATCAGAGTTCTCACCTTAGACGTAGAATTTGTCCTTCTGCCACAATATTAATTCATTAGTCGCCATCGATGTTCTTCTCTTTGTTGACCGTGTGTATCTTCCTAAGTCGGCATCGGTTCACTTCACGAAGACGGTGGAAACCAAGGAATACAATGCAACGCTGCTTTAAATAATTTTCGTAACACTTTGATACTTCTCACTATTTTTTATTCACAAGACAATAAAACTTGTTCCGCTCGTCGCACAAACCATAATTACTAACAATATGGCTGCCTTTCCGCACACACCCATTGTACAAACTTTACCACATGATGTCGTTTTCTCAGTATTAACCAAAACTTTGTATATTAGGATTAAGGTTTGTAAATATTAGCGTAAGTATACCAAAAAACTGACACACACTTAGTAATACCAAAGAATTCACAGTGCCATGAAAATGAGACAAAAAAATGAAGTTCGTAAATAAAAGACCCCGAAACCTATCAATTGCAAGGGCGACTACTGTATCCTGTCAACCAAACAAAATTTTCTAGTGACAGTATACAGTAGGGGGGCAGTTGTAATGGCACATTCCGACGCAGAGACATACACTACCTTAAAAGCTGCGCCAAAGATTAAACTGAGAGGCATGTAGATTATAATCTTTGTAATGTTCACATTGGATTCTCTTTTGTTTCATACTCCAAGGAGCTAAGGGACACTTTCGATTGTTGCTTCGTGGAGGATGGACGTAATTTTTGGTGTGTGCGGAAAGGCAGCCATATTGTTAGTAATTATGGTTTGTGCGACGAGCAGAGCAAGTTTTATTGTCTTGTGAATAAAAAATAGTGAGAAGTATCGAAGTGTTACGAAAATTATTTAAAGCATCGTTGCATTGTATTCCTTGGTTTCCACCGTCTTCGTGAAGTGAACCGATGCCGACTTAGGAAGATACACACGGTCAACAAAGAGAAGAACATCGATGGCGACTAATGAATTAATATTGTGGCAGAAGGACAAATTCTACGTCTAAGGTGAGAACTCTGATTAAATCAACAATGACGTAGAATTCAGAAAGTAATTAATTGGAATGGTAAATTATATTACAGGCATATTTCACGCAGCACTGTATTTGTCCGCATTCAAGCCGGTCAATACAATCCGTAAAAAAGCCTTTCAAAAATTCTAAAGTTACAGTTCCATATCCATAATTTTTCCTCATTTAAAAAAAAGCGCAATAAATTCAAATGTTTTTTATTTATTTCGCCACAGAGCCTAGGTGACTTCTAAATCGGATGAGGTTTTATAGTTCGTAATTTTTCTCTGTTGGGGGGGTAGAGAAGATGATAGCACGTTGGGCTGATTGATTTGAATGTACGCAGATCTGCTTCGGGCTGTAGTATCTGTATCGAGTTGGAGACATACCACAATGCGCGCATTTCCACCAAATGGTCAAAACACGGTCCTGTTGCAGTAACTCAGGTCGTTCTGTTTCTACATGGGTTGCAGAAGGTGGTGGATATGTCTTTCTCCGACTTCTGCTCAGTTCGGACTTCAATTGGAACGATTACATGCGGAAAGCTGTAGAAATGAGAGCAGTTCCAAGATACATAGGGGGCGACTAAAAACTGGAATTTTACTGTAGGAGCTAGGTTCGGGAAAGGTGACTCGTTTCGAGATATGAGAGTGCCAGAAATATGATTGAGTAGTGGTTGTAATCATTAAAGAGATTGTCAATAGGATTCAACGCAGGTATGTGCTTGAATGAAAAGACCCGATTCTAGCGGATAGCATAACACTAGAGATCTGAGAAGCTAGTGTACATTTTATTATGACCTCAATTGGCACGTCATCTACTACTATTGTTTGTGGTCCTTCTCAGAGCCTATAACTCAGTGGATATATCGTGGAACCTCTGATATGGTTTTGAGACAGAATGCACTACAAATACTATAGAAATATCTAGCTGGGGGGTTGTGAGGGAGTCGCAAATACCGCTTACATACCACGTTCCTTAGCCGAATCAGTTTGAAAATGTGGTCATTTTATCACGAGATTGCATCGTGGGCTATGCGTTGATCTGATAATACACATTCCTATGATCACCATCACGGTATTTGTCCAGAAAAAATCGACCTCATTCAGAGGTAATGTCGTACCTCGGTTCGTGAAGCGGGTATAGCTTTTAACAAGGATACTTGTGTGCACCTGTAGAACCAAGATCACTTGTGACAGTAACATGCAGTAGTTGCTGGGATTGGGTTTTTTTAACATCTGGTGATTACACCTCTGTTTCTAAACAGAGTGGTAGCACTCGCGAGAAAAACGTAAGAGACATGTCCACCCATCATTGATTTTCGATCAGTATTATTTAGTATCATAGGCAATCAGCTATTGTCGCAGTATTATACTTAGTAGTAGGGGATGTGTCATATGTCCGCATTTGAGTATCAGGTTTTTAAAGTATGTGTTTGTGGAAATGACAATGTCCAGACGTAAGGAGGGTATGGATTTGACTTGGAGTACTGTGATAACAAACGGAAGAGTAAGAAAGGTAGCGGTATTTCTATCTCCAGAGCCACTGCTGACAGCAGGGTGTATTTCTGATACATCTACATCTACATCTGCATCCATACTCCGCAAGCCACCTGACGGTATGTGGCGGAGGGTACCCTGAGTACCTCTATCGGTTGTCCTTTCCATTCCAGTCTCGTATTGTTCGTGGAAAGAAGGATTGTCGGTATGCTTCTGTGTGGGCTCTAATCTCTCTGATTTTATCCTCATGGTCTCTTCGCGAGATATACGTACAAGGGAGCAATATACTGCTTGACTCTTCGGTGAAGGTATGTTCTCGAAACTTTAACAAAAGCCCGTACCGAGCTACTGAGCGTCTCTCCTGCAGAGTCTTCCACTGGAGTTTATCTGTCATCTCCGTAACGCTTTCGCGATTACTAAATGATCCTGTAACGAAGCGCGCTGCTCTCCGTTGGATCTTCTCTATCTCTTCTATCAACCCTGTCTGGTACGGATCCCACACTGCTGAGCAGTATTCAAGCAGTGGGCGAACAAGCGTACTGTAACTTACTTCCTTTGTTTTCGGATTGCATTTCCTTAGGATTCTTCCAATGAATCTCAGTCTGGCATCTGCTTTACCGACGATCAACTTTATATGATCATTCCATTTTAAATCACTCCTAATGCGTACTCCCAGATAATTTATGGAATTAACTGCTTCCAGTTGCTGGCCTGCTGTTTTGTAGCTAAATGATAAGGGATCTATCTTTCTATGTATTCGCAGCACATTACACTTGTTTACATTGAGATTCAATTGCCATCCCCTGCACCATGCGTCAATTCGCTGCAGATCCTCCTGCATTTCAGTACAATTTTCCATTGTTACAGCCTCTCGATACACCACAGCATCATCTGCAAAAAGCCTCAGTGAACTTCCGATGTCATCCACAAGGTCATTTATGTATATTCTGAATAGCAACGGTCCTATGACACTCCCCTGCGGCACACCTGAAATCACTCTTACTTTGAAGACTTCTCTCCATTGAGAATAACATGCTGCGTTCTGTTATCTAGGAACTCTTCAATCCAATCACACAATTGGTCTGATAGTCCATATGCTCTTACTTTGTTCATTTGTAAGTAGGCTGTTTGTGTTTTCTTTATGTAAGTAGGCTGTTTATGTTTTCTCTATGTAAGTAGGCTGTTTAGGTTTTTTTTATTGGTAACGCCACCTCTGTATGAAAATCACTGGCTGTGCTGTGTGCAGTCTGTGGCTGCTTTGCATTGTTGTAATACTCGCCATTGTAGTGTTAGGCAGCTGGCTGTGAACAGCGCGTAGCGTTGCGCAGTTGGAGGTGAGCCGCCAGCAGTGGTGGATGTGGGGAGAGAGATGGCGGAGTTTTGTAATTTGTCATGAACTGCTATATTTATATATGATGATATCAAGGTAAATACATTGTTTGTTCTCTACTAATATCTTTCATTTGCTAACTATCCCTATCAGTAGTTAGTGCCTTCCATAGTTTGAATCTTTTATTTAGCTGGCAGTAGTGGCGCTCGCTGTATTGCAGTAGCTTGAGCAGCGAAGATTTTTGTGAGGTAAGTGATTTGTGAAAGGTATAGTTTAATGTTCGTCAGGGCCATTCTTTTGTAGGGAATTTTGAAAGTCAGATTGCGTTGCGCTAACAAAATATTGTGTGTCAGTTTAAGCACAGTCTTGTATAATTGTTCAAAGGGGAAGTTTCATATGTCGACCCTTAGCCGAGGATACCTCACTGGAATCTTCTGATTTTTTTTCTTGTAGTTTGTGTAATTAGTGTAGATTTTGTTTATTGATAGCGCGTAATCATAGAGAGAATTTCCTTTGTAGTTGTAGTTTTTCATTGTTGTACAGTAAAACAGTTGTGGCATGCATGTAGATTTGCAGCAACTTTTTCGCAGCTGCGCTTGCAATTAACTAAATATTATTTTCAGTGCTATGTTAATGTGTTCTCTTATTTTTGCTCTTCAAATTGTGTTTTTCTGTGTTGTCGTGTGAAATACTGTGACAATAATGGCGTGTGAAAAACGTAATACTAGGCTCCAAAGTAAACTGAGAAATGACAGTGAAGACGAAAGCAGTGTGTTAGCGCCGCAGAGTAATGAATTAACTAATGTTCAAAGTAGTAATTTGGTAATTGCGCATAGGGAAATGGAGCGGGCGGCAAACAATGGTGTAGACAGTGAAACAGGTAGTGAACAGGGAAGCGTTATCGATCGATTGGTCGGCAACAGCTCGCCTCAGGAATCGGGAATGACAGAACACAATATTGCAAATACTGCAGACTCAGGTTTTGGGTTCTCACCGTTTTCTCAAATGAGTCAGGACACATTTTCCGCTTGTCAAAATGTGAATGTTGCCGGTGCAACTTCACTGCCGAAAAGCACTGAGGAACATGTTTCAGACACCAGTGCATTGTTATTACAATTAATGCAACAAATGGGACAAAAGCTTGAAAAGTTAGACACAATGGAACAACACCAGAGACAAACACAGCAACAGTTAGACACAGTGGAACAAAATCTCAAAAAGTTAGACACAGTGGAACAAAATCTTAAAAAGTTAGACACAGTGGAACAAAATCTTCAAAAGTTAGACACAATGGAACAACACCAGAGACAAACACAGCAACAGTTAGACGCAATGGAACAAAATTTTCAAAAGTTAGACACCACACTTGAACGAACACGCGAAGATTTAACTACTGAGTTACATAACATTGAATCGAAATGTCAAAAAGTCTGTAATGACGTAAAAACACAAATTTGTGAGCATTTTCAACCTATTTTTTCGCGGCATGAAAATGCATTACAGAATCACGAAGCAGCCATAAAAGAACTGCAAACCATTGTTCATGAAAATCATGAGACCTTGTGGGCTAAAATTGACTCAGTTGCATCTACCGATTCGGTTACGCAACTTGCAAGAACTCAGGAAAACTTAAAGGACACAGTAGGTACCCTGAAAATTGGTTCAGAAAAACACATGGAGGAAATAAGTACACTATTGGAAAAAGTAGCCGAACTTTCGGATCAGGTCACTAACTTATCTACAAAGGTAGATGATGATCTGAATGACACAAGACCCGTAGCCTTCACTGACACAGAAGAGTATGAACAAATAAGAAAATTCAAACAAAATCAAAATCAAATCAATACACAGTACAAAAGAGAAATCCGGGAAGTACAAGATCAGTTGGCACAAGTAGTACACGAATTACGTATTTCAGAGGACACTCGCGCCCCAATACGGGAAGAGGGACATAGAAATACGGAACAGCCACAAAATAATAACACAGGGCATTTCGGAAGTTATGAAAGAAATTGGCAATGTGCACCGAATTTTGAGATGGAACGGCCGACACGACCTAACAATGACCAATATGCGACTCGCCGACATGATGATTTTGACTATAAGCTGTTCATGACTACACGTAAATTCAAAACATTTAAAAATTCTGGCAACGACATTCATCCACAAGCATGGCTCCATCAATTCTCGCATTGTTTTCCTCCCAACTGGTCGTTAGAACACAGATTAGAATTTATGTGTGGCTACTTAGAGAATGAACCAGCTGTAAGAATGCGGTCGGTCATTCACGATTGCCACAGTGAAGGAGAGTTTTACCATGCCTTCCTCTCAGCGTATTGGTCTCAGGCCACACAAGACCGAGTAAAACAAAGCATCATAATGATGAAACGTTTCGAACAATCTGAATTTTCCAGTCTTATGAAATATTTTGAAGACATGTTGCACAAGAATCAGTACCTGTCAAACCCATACAGCCCCTCAGAACTTATCCGCATTTGCTTAATCAAATTGCCTGAACATTTACGACACATTATTTTGGCAGGACGTTGCAAAGACGACATTGAAGCTTTTCAGGGACTGTTACAAGAATTAGAAATTGACACTGATAATCGCGGAACGCGAAAACAAGGACACAACAATTACAGATCACATCCGTCGCAATTCCGCGATGAAAGAAATAATAACTGGACACGACAAAGCTATTCTCACAACACATATCGTGACCAAAACAGACACCACCCGTACGACAACCGTTGGCAGAGTAGTAATAATTACAGGGAAAGATCACCTCTCCGCGGTAGTGACTATCACAGAGACAATCAGAGAAACAGACAATATGGGAACCAAAATAATTATTATCAAGGGAGACAGAATAACTTCAGACGCAACAGTTCAGCGCGCAGTTACGATTCAGGGAGAAATTCTCCATCACTTAACCGACAAGAAAGAAACTACAGGAACTACCGACATGACGACAGACGATATATTCGTAACGACAGACCTGAATTGCATCAGAACTGGCGGGATTCAAACAGAGCAGGGCACTTTCGACAACGTGAATTTGTAGAAGCTAGGTCTCCAAATCCCAATAACGACGCGCGCCAACAAAGAGACAATAGACAATGACTCGCGCCGCAGGCACCCACGTGCGCCGGCTGGCTCAGAGAAAAATAACATAGACGCTAACCTTGAGAAAAATTCCAGTATTCTTTACCGACGTATACCGCATGACAATTGCATTCAAGTTCAAGCTGAAATTCTGAGTACTTTGAAGAGTAAAAGATTGTACCACATTTCACATGTAAAACCGATTATTGAAAGATAATCTGCTTTTTAACTTTGTCTTTGCCATAAAACTTTTCACTTCACATTTCTAGTATGCTTTGTCAGATTTAGAATCTGTTAACATGTAACAATGTTTGAAGTGAAATATCCAGTCAAGAACCAAGAGAACTTATTTAAACAGAAATTACGAATGCATTGTTATTGTGAACAGACGACACAGTGTTATTGTGTGTGTACATTCTTGCTTGTTAGTTGCACGATTATGGAACGACTATAAGGCTTACATACTTAGAACATTTACCAGTACTGCTAATGAGATTTTAATGCAACATTTTGGTTTACTTGAAAATATATTCTGGATTTAAAGTACTTTCTGTGAGATACCAGATGACACAGTGGTTAGTTTATGTGACAGCTACACGATTTTATCACGACGCTACTAATGAGTGACAATATACAATGTTGCTTTTGCGGTGTTTCTGTTTTATATCTGCACAGTTTTTCTGTTTTATTCTGGAAAGTAAAACATGTTTTAGTAGTAACTTTTGTAGTATAGCTACAATGAGACAGGGTTTTCCGTAGCACAACAATACGTTACAGCACAGTACGTTCTTCACCACAACAATAAGCGTAATAACTAAGATATCTATACGCAAAGCATTTCACTTTCGTTTATCATGAGGTAAGTACATTGTCTTCTGCAGAACTTAGCTTTCGGAGGACGATAACTACGACACTTCCACAGAGATTATCTTACAGCAAGACGCATATTTAGCGCTACAGGACACGTATTTGAGTGATTAATTTTGTACTTAAAACATTTATTTTTAAAGATTTTTGAATTACAAAGAAAGTTTTCCGTGATACATTTCATTCCATTGCTGTAATCTGTAACACCTGAGGGTATAATTATAATAATCCTCAGGGGGGTACACGCTTACTTTGTGTACCATGTGTGTGGCAACCACAAGGAACCCTAGCTAATATGGTATTTGCTTATACAACTTTACACATCGGTACCATATTTCTCTAACACACAAATTACCTAGCTATCTGATCATTTAACTGAGAGATAAACATTTTTTTTACTACATCGGTGACACATGTTTACGCAATACACAGTTGGATAACTTCACACTTATGAAATTGTATTTTGTCTGTACTTTGTGAAATGCTCATATTTTTTCGGAACCATTGTGATACTATGAGAGCTTTGAATGATGTATTTGGTATGGATTCATGATTTTTAAAGTACGTTTGAGGCAGATGACACTTTTGACATGAGCAGAGAATTTTTTTTAGGTTTTGAAATTATTGGAGGAAGCTACGACGATTTTGAGATTTGACTGAGGTGTTATGATGTTATTATTACGACGACAATGTGTATTATGCTGCTGACGTATGTTTATGATTAATAAGCTGATGCTATATGAGTTATTTGATTAAGCCACGTAGCTGTTATGATGAAATATTGAAGAAGTGTCGACGAATATGGTAAGGAATAATGAGTAGTGTTTAGGGACTCTGGTTTGTGAAAAAGGTTGTTGGAAACCAAGATTCGTACTTTAAGAGTTATGAAATGTGTGTAAATGCATGAATGTATCACAATGCCGGCGAAAATTTTTTGGACAACGTTATATTCATAGGATTTTCTTTCTACAGATTTGCAACGCTAATTCTTGACCTGTGAAATATTTTTATGTGAGACTGTCACTGTAGCGGAAACTGGTGTCGTAAATATTTCCGTAAGAAAGTTAAGTGACCACCTGCACGTAATGCGTCGTGGGCACGCAGCTGTGTCAAACACCTGGAGAACAAGCCATTAGGGTGTGCCTTTCCGGAAGCACAGGTAGAAAAAAAGAAAGAAAAAAGGCAGGCCTTTATCCTCGCCATTGGCATTCCTTTAGAGAAAATATTGCAATGCGACACCCTCATTACTTCCATTAACCTTGCTATTGACATTCCTTTGTAGAAATCATCGCAAATATTACACGCTCATTACCTGAAAACATATGATTACTCGTACTTTGTACTAATTACTGCAATGCTTATGAATTGATGGGAAATATTCGTACATCTGCACACCTGATTATGACAAGTGTCTTTCTATGAGAGTTGAGAGCTACTGACTTACGAAATGCCACATGACTATTGAATGATATTTTTATGCTTTGCTTTTCGTAGTTGCTTATTTCACTTGATATCTGGTTTCCAGCTGTGTTGCAGCATTGCTTTTATAAAATAAAATGCATTTGCTAATGTGAACACTTTCTGTCAACAGATCTATTAAATAATTATTTTATGATCCACATTCTTTAAAAAAGGAGCACTTGGAAAGGAAAGAACAATAAGAAGGAACTAGTAACAGTAACACATAATTTTCTTTTCAAGTACACGGTAATATTTCTTTTTACAATCAGTTGTTGTGGTGCACCACTTTAATTACATAGATATTAAGATGTGAATATACATTTCCCTTATCTGCATTGTTGTTTTTACTGTAATATTTTTTTCTGCTTGAGCTTTGTCATGTATAGATATAAGTTTTATATTTTTTATATAAGTTACTGCTGTTTGCCATGCGTAGTGTTACTGAATTTGACTTTGTGTTACTCTGTTAAGCTAGCTTTACTACTGACTTATTTTTCTTGCTACTGTACATTGGCTCATATTAGTTGTAATGTTGAATTGCTTGGTAATTTAGATTTACTGTAGCTTGCTTTGCAATTTTCCAATTTTTTGGTCATTGCTGTTTGTGTTACTTATTATGTGCTGCTGCATTGCCTCGTCCCTTAGTTTAGCATCTGAGCTCAGTAGATTTAAGTTAGCTTAAGAGGGGGTAGCCTCTAAGAGAATGAGTTGCGATGAATTGGAAGAAATGCATTGAGAAAACAGGTTTAGGTAGGATTTTCTTGGAAATAAATGTTGAGGTAAGAAATGTGTGAACATATAAATACAGAAAGCATGCTTCGATAGAATTTTTTTTGGTGGAAACAAAGGATGAAATAAGAGAAAAGATATATGAAGTTTTGGGTTGGACTGCAGTACTAAATGTTACACTGAAAACGAACCCTGTCCTTTCCTATTGGTGTTATCCCACTATGTGTTTGTGTACCCTTGTGTATTTGTTTTCTTCCTGTCTCTGTGTAGTTTCATAGAATTTTTTCTTCTTTTAATATTAAGCTACATTCACTATGATGAGGAATACTGTTATCCTCAAATATAATTTGCATTTATAATATGTTATTTTCTTTATAAAGATGTTAGACATTATTTATTCTGTTTTGTTTTAATGCTCATGTGTAAAGTTGATGTTTCAAAAGTTATTCTGACCTTTTATGTATTTACTTATGTCATAATTCCTGTACCACTGATGTATATGTTTATTTCTATTCTGTTGTAAAGCCTGTACTACAAATGTTATCTGTATTGTTATGTTTTTAATCATGTATTTTGTACCTTTGTTATTGTATTCTTATGTTATAAAATTGTAATTGTCACCAGTTCATGATATTATTAACTTGTAAGTTACATTTCACTGCACACGTTTCTGTTGGTCATAGTATATGGACAATATGTGAGAAGTAGGGACTGTTATGCACGTGTGTTACTAATTCAGCAAGGGACTGGATAACAGCATTGCTGGTTCTAAGGACAATTCCAAACACTTTGTGAGTGCACAAGTGGTGGTTTATGGACTTGCTATATTCTCTGCAAGACTCTTCGATGGTGATTGTGCACCTGCACAGTCGCAACAGATGGCTGCTGGCCATTTCTACAAGGACTACAGTGGGTCTACACCTTTGCTGACTCACCAGTACCATTATTTCTACAAGGACTGCAGTGGGTCTGCACCTCTGGTGGACCACCAATATCGTAATCTCTACCAGGACTACGGTGGGTCTGCTCTGTGATGACCTACCTACCAATATTCATCAAAACTTTGACTGACTCTGCTGTGGGTTTGCTCTGTTGTGGCCCATTACCTGTATGTATGTCAAGAGTCAGCACTGTCAGCACTGTCTTTCCGTTGGAAGGACAACACTACTTCTTCAAGACTGCATGGAAATCCACTACTTCCGTGTGCATTTTCTTTTACTGCTCAGACTTTGAGAAAAACACTGCAATTTTACTGTGACGAATGATGAGGACTGTCTTTATAGACTGTGAGAAATTTTTAGCTTTTGACCAACATTGTACAGGGTGGCGCAGATGGATCGGGTGGTTTTGAAGTGGACTGTACGTCTGGAGGGGGGGAGCCAGGTGTTCGGCGACCGGCGACTTCGTCCTGTGGTGGGGGGGGGACGGGAAGTTTCAGTTGCAGGCTGGCAGTCAGTCGCGATGGCTACGTGGTCCGTTGAGCATCGTGTTTTCGCAGTGGAAGAGTTCATACGCAATAACGAGTCAATTGTTGCTGTGACGCGTGCCTTTCGCCGGCGTTTCAACATCCCACCTCGCGGTAGTGTTCCTAAGCGAGATACGATATTGAGTTGGGTGCATAATTTCCGCACTACTGGTTCATGTGCTCCAAAATGGACGCCTAGACCGCCAACAATAACAACGCCTGAGAACGTGGAGCGTGTGAGACGCGATGTCACTGCGAGCCCACGTCGATCAACGAGACGTCGTGCTCAAGCTCTTGGAATGTCACGTCGGAGCCTTCAAAGGATTCTTAACGAAGAACTGAAATTCCACCCCTATAAAATCCTGTTGGTACAGAAGATTCTCCCAACAGACCATCTTCAAAGGCTTCAGTTTAGCCAACAGATGTTGGAGTTATTGGAAGATGTAAACCTGATTATCATGATGTCTGACGAGGCTCACTTTCACATTAATGGATACGTAAACAAGCAAAATTGCCGTTACTGGGCCGACACTAACCCAAGAGATCTACACCAACGGCCTCTCCATAGTGACAAAGTGACGGTTTGGTGTGGGGTTTCTAAGGTAGGGATAATTGGTCCTTACTTTTTTGAAAATGAAAGGGAGCAGGCGGTTACTGTTAATTCGCAGCGTTATGTGAACATGATTGAAGATTTTCTTCTCCCACAACTTGAAGAGAACAATTACGACATGGGCAATATGTGGTTCCAACAAGACGGGGCAACTGCACATACCGCTAGGATATCAATGCAAGCTGTACGCGCTCTGTTCCCTGGCCGTTTGATTTCCCGTAATGGAGATGTCCATTGGCCCCCTCGCTCGCCGGACCTCACGGTATGTGACTTTTTCTTATGGGGCTATTTAAAAGCAAGGGTCTACATGAACAAACCCCGGACCATTCAGGAGTTGAAGGCAGCAATTCACACCGAAATCACATCAATTCCTGGTGATGTGCTTGAGCGGGCAATGCGGAACGTTAAGGACCGACTCCAAGAATGCGTCGCTCGAGAAGGAGGGCATTTGATGGATGTAATTTTTAAAAACTAACATTACTATTTTTTTGTTAATAAACTTCCATTGTAACTACACGTTTTGCACTTTATTTCAATCCAATACCTTTACAATTGACAGTTTGACAAGTATTTTAAAACCACCCGATCCATCTGCGCCACCCTGTATCAATAAGTGTGTGCATTTGATTTCTTTGTTATTGTAATTGTGAAAAATTTTTGTCAAATCTGTATTGGCCAGTGCCCAACACCATTTGTAAAAATTTTTTGTGGGGAGCATGGGGGCTATGTAAGTAGGCTGTTTATGTTTTCTTTATGTAAGTAGGCTGTTTATGTTTTCTCTATGTAAGTAGGCTGTTTAGTTTTTTTTATTGGTAACGCCACCTCTGTATGAAAATCACTGGCTGTGCTGTGTGCAGTCTGTGGCTGCTTTGCATTGTTGTAATACTCGCCATTGTAGTGTTAGGCAGCTGGCTGTGAACAGCGCGTAGCGTTGCGCAGTTGGAGGTGAGCCGCCAGCAGTGGTGGATGTGGGGAGAGAGATGGCGGAGTTTTGTAATTTGTCATGAACTGCTATATTTATATATGATGATATCAAGGTAAATACATTGTTTGTTCTCTACTAATATCTTTCATTTGCTAACTATCCCTATCAGTAGTTAGTGCCTTCCATAGTTTGAATCTTTTATTTAGCTGGCAGTAGTGGCGCTCGCTGTATTGCAGTAGCTTGAGCAGCGAAGATTTTTGTGAGGTAAGTGATTTGTGAAAGGTATAGTTTAATGTTCGTCAGGGCCATTCTTTTGTAGGGAATTTTGAAAGTCAGATTGCGTTGCGCTAACAAAATATTGTGTGTCAGTTTAAGCACAGTCTTGTATAATTGTTCAAAGGGGAAGTTTCACATTAAACGACTGTGGGGAACTGTATTGAACGCCTTGCGGAAGTCAAGAAACACGGCATCTACCTGGGAACCCGTGTCTATGGCCCTCTGAGTCTCGTGGACGAATAGCGCGAGCTGGGTTTCACACGACCGTCTTTTCCGAAACCCATGCTAATTCCTACAGAGTAGATTTCTAGTCTCCAGAAAAGTCATTATACTCGAACATAATACGTGTTCCAAAATTCTACAACTGATCGACGTTAGAGACATAGGTCTATAGTTCTGCACATCTGTACGACGTCCCTTCTTGAAAACGTGGATGACCTGTGCCCTTTTCCAATCCTTTGGAAGGCTACGCTCTTCTAGAGACCTATGGTACACCGCTGCAAGGAGGGGGGCAAGTTCCTTCGCGTACTCTGTGTAAAATCGACCTGGTATCCCATCAGGTCCAGCGGCCTTTCCTCTTTTGAGCGATTTTAATTGTTTCTCTATCCCTCTGTCGTCTATTTCGATATCTACCATTTTGTCATCTGTACGACAATCTAGAGAAGGAACTACAGTGCAGTCTTCCTCTGTGAAACAGCTTTGGAAAAAGACATTTAGTATTTTGGCCTTTAGTCTGTCATTCTCTGTTTCAGTACCATTTTGGTCACAGAGTGTCTGGGCGTTTTGTTTTGATCCACCTACCGCTTTGACATAAGACCAAAATTTCTTAGGATTTTCTGCCAAGTCAGTACATAGAATTTTACTTTCGAATTCATTGAACGCCTCTCGCATAGCCCTCCTCACACTACATTTCGCTTCGCGTAATTTTTGTTTGTTTGCAAGGCTTTGGCTATGTTTATGTTTGCTGTGAAGTTCCCTTTGCTTCCGCAGCAGTTTTCTAACTCGGTTGTTGTACCACGGTGGCTCTTTTTCATCTCTTACGATCTTGCTTGGCATATACTCATCTAACGCATAATGTATGACGGTTTTGAACTTTGTCCTCTGATCCTCAACACTGTCTGTACTTGAGACAAAACTTTTGTGTTGAGCCGTCAGGTACTCTGTAATCTGTTTTTTGTCACTTTTACTAAACAGAAAAATCTTCCTACCTTTTTTAATATTTCTATTTACGGCTGAAATCATCGATGCCGTAACCGCTTTATGATCGCTGGTTCCCTGTTCTGCGTTAACTGTTTCAAATAGTTCGGGTCTGTTTGTCACCAGAAGGTCTAATATGTTATCGCCACGAGTTCTCTGTTTAACTGGTCAAGGTAGTTTTCAGATAAAGCACTTAAAAAAATTTCACTGGATTCTTTGTCCCTGCCACCCGTTATGAACGTTTGAGTCTCCCAGTCTATATCCGGCAAATTAAAATCTCCACCCAGAACTATAACATGTTGGGGAAATCTACTCGAAATATTTTCCAAATTATCCTTCAGGTGCTCAGCCACAACAGCTGCTGAGCCAGGGGGCCTATAGAGACATCCAATTACCATGTCTGAGCCTGCTTTAACTGTGACCTTCACCCAAATCATTTCACATTTCGGATCTCCTCAATTTCCTTCGATACTATTGCACTTCTTATCGCTATAAACACGCCTCCCCCCTCACTGTCCAGCCTGTCTCTGCGGTATACATTCCAATCTGAGTTTAGGATTTCATTACTGTTTACGTCTGGTTTCAGCCAACTTTCTGTCCCTAGTACTATATGGGCGTTGTGACCGTTTATTAATGAGAGCAGTTCTGGGACCTTTCTATAGACGCTCCTGCAATTTACTGTTGGCACATTGATATTGTTATTCCCTGTTGCATTTTGCCTACTCCTACCTTGCCGCGTCTCAGGAGGCGTCTTGTCGGGCCTAGGGAGGGAATTCTCGAACCTAAAAAAACCCCATGTGCACTCCACACGTACTCCGCTACCCTTGTAGCCGCTTCCGGCGTGTAGTGCACGCCTGACCTATTCAGGGGGACCCTACATTTCTCCACCCGATAGCGGAGGTCGAGACATTTGCACCCCAGATCTCCGCAGATTCGTCTGAGCCTCTGGTTTTAGCCTTCCACTCGGCTCCAAACCAGAGGACCGCGATCGATTCTGGGAACTATACTACAAATAGTTAGCTCAGATTCCACCCCGCGAGCGAGGCTTTCCGCCTTCACCAATTCCGCCAACCGCCTGTACGAACTGAGGATGACCTCTGAACCCAGACGGCAGGAGTCATTGGTGCCGACATGAGCAACAATTTGCAGTCGCCGCCGGCAGGGCCTCCTCCACATCTCGGATGAGCCCCCCGGCAAGCAGACAGAGTGAACACTGGCCTTCTTCCCTGACCTTTTCGCTATTTCCCTAAGGGGCTCCATCACCCGCCTAACGTTGGAGCTCCCAATAACTAATAAACCCCTCCCCCCGTGTGCCTGCTCGGACCTTCCTGAAGGAGCAGCCACATGTCCACTCACAGGCAGAGCGGGCGATGTCACACGGCCAGCCTCCACATTTATCCTCCGCCTCGTGCGCCGCGAACGCCGCTGAACCCGCCACTCCCCTTGGGGAGAGGGTGGCCCAACCGCGCCCGGTACCCGCGAAGATGTCTCGACAGCAGGGACAGTGTGTGAAGCATGTAACACCTGGGGTGTACCATGCGACGCACCAGACTCCCCACTGCCGCTACACTCCGAGGCGGCAGCCTGAAGACGGCTGACCGCGGCCATCAACACGCTCAGCTGTTCGCGAACAGTGGCCAGCTCCTCCTGCGCCCGTAGACAGTAGTCACACATCCTATCCATCCTAAGGAATCAATTTACTGTAGAGAGTTAATCAACTTTTAACTAGACTGCTAATTCACTAAAGGCGGCTGATTGTTGACTAAACTGTGATTGCTAGCCACTTCTTGTAGAAAACAATGAAAATAGCACTACCTATCTCTGGACTGTATTGAAAACAAACACTAGCACTACTGGCACTATGGTTGACTAAAAGGACGGTCTCTGACTGTATTCAAAACAAACACGAAATCTATGGAACACTATTACTAGCACTCGACAATTAAAGCTTCCTAAAAGCAAAAACACACGGAAGAAGAAGTGACAAGTAAGAAAAATACAGTTAATGCTTAAATTAAGGTAGCTCGCTGCACAGCAGATGTGAAGCAGACGGCAGTTACGACGACACTGACACTACAGGCACTATGGCTCACTAAAGGAACTCTCTCTGGCTGTATTCAAAACAAACACGAAATCTATGGAACACTATTACTAGCACTCGACAATTAAAGCTTCCTAAAAGCAAAAACACACGGAAGAAGAAGTGACAAGTAAGAAAAATACAGTTAATACTTAAGGTAGCTCGCTGCACAGCAGACGTGAAGCAGACGGCAGTTACGACGACGACCTCACTCTTTGTTGAATGCCATTCAATTGAGACTGCGATCGTAACATTTAATTGTAAGCATATTGATAAAACATATATGTGACCGGTTTTCTAGAATGATTCTGTGTATGCATGGCCTGTGGTGGGAATGATTCACGTTTCCCGTTAACGGCAGCAGCTGTCCGAATGCAGAGGCCTGTTGGAGTGTAGGAATGTATCTGAGTTAACTTTGCCATCTTCTAGATGACTGAATAGCGAACTACGAGTAATACTTAGTATGTGTTGGGCGGCTTTCGTGATCAAATGGAAATTTGAGAAGATTGTGTATGGAGGTATGTTTGCGCTGGATCAAAATTCCCTCCCATGTAAATTGTTTGGTTGAGTGATTCTGCATATTTCGAGCCTTTATTTAGTTGAGAGAAGATCGATTGCGGTGTGTGCATCTAGCATGTGGAAGACACGTTTCCCTGTTCTCTAGATATCGGAAAGACCTTACTGGGTTTGTAAATTATAGGAATGATTCGGAATCTGGTACATCACTGATATCGGTATTCGAGAGTGGAAACATCAGTTTCCTCTATATGTTTGTAGTTACTCAGTGGTCTATAGCACGCTGCACCTCTCTAAAGTTTGGCGTTTGTAGAGAAATAATTTCCATTCCATATCTTGGGAATTATGTTGCGCTAGCGATCGGTAAGAAGCTGCCTAGTGCTTGATATCGACAAGTACCGCGAAAATGGTATCATATTATGGCGAACCATGCCAAAATACGTGTGTTCTTGTAATCCCCAAGTCTGGAGGTGTGTGTAGAAATGAGAGCAAGCAACGAAGCAGGTTCGGAGCAGAAACAGTAACGCATTTGTGCCGAAGGAAAACGATCCTGAATTTGTAGAACAGTTCTGAGAGCGACTTCAGTCCGCTGTGAGTCCTCTAATGTAAAAGGGATGATTTTGTATGACAGAGGATATGAAATGTATGTTAACTACATCACGGTACACGGTGATATATTGCTGGGTTGGTGATTGGTTTTGCAGACTAATATTACAGCTCCTGTCCTCGGTAGGAGAGCAGTGTAAATGAGTAAGAGTCTCTCTGTATTTGACGATATGTATGGCACTTTGCAAGGTTTAGTTTTCGTTGCAATAATTTGATCATTGTAAAATAGTTTATTGCCGCTGAAAGTCTCGTCTGCAGAAGGAACAAAAAGGGTTGACGGTGCTTCGACACTGGCAGCATCAGTAATTCAGCAGAGAAATTGGATAAGACCCAATCAAACGCTCAACTCATTCACATCCTTTGTGCTGGGATATGGGAGGCTATACATAACGGAGAGAACGTTTGTGTGTGTTGAAAGCAGAAAGGGTAACGCGTGATTGGCTGGGTACCACGTTAGGTCCGCGAGGAAGACTGCGTTCAGCGTTATTTTCGTAAACGGGTTCTGTTACGGCAAGAATTTCCGTGCATACAAGCTGAGACGTCAATAAAGCGAGCGTTAATTATTTCTGGGACACTATACAGTTCCCAAGAGGTCGACTTGGCTGTTATTGTTTACAAAGCCATGTGACATAAGAATAACATTGAGAACCTTTTAGATGGCGAGCTGCCACCATTTCACGTCGAGGCATCAGTCACGCTAGGGGCAGGTGCGCATGGCTGGATGCAGCTCATATGTTCCATTAGAGGGAAGCAGCCTGTGCTGTTCTGTCATCAATGGTAAAGACAAATGCTGCCCAGAGGTGTCTCGTGTATGAGCCCGGGGTGAGCGCACTTTGGAGTTCTGTAACGTCAGTACAACAGTGACTGTATATTCGAAAATAGAGACAACTTTCACCTGCATTCAGTGGTGGCCGCCAGTTGTGCATGCCCCTGGAGCGTCAGTGCTGGTGTCTAGGTGAATTTTTCAGGTGTTAAGTATGAAAGGGATGTCGCCACCTTATGCCTGAGGGCACCTGTGTGTGGTTTGATAGCTGACGGCTGCGTCACTTCTAGGGATTGCTGCTAACATCCTGTGCGGTCCAGTGGACAGGGTGTGGGGGAGGACGTTGATTGCATGTCTGTTACATTATTTTGCAAGCTGGCCTGTAGGCTGTGCTATGCGTTATTTGGACAGTTTACAAGTTGTTTTCGTGTCTGCACATCTGTGTACAGCATTATTTAGGAGCAGTTTGCACGTCTGTACTGAAATTATTTCGGAAAATTAGGAGTTGTTTGCGTGTCTGCAGACTGTGTATTGTGACCCCAAGCACATCAGATCTCGTGTTTTTGTGCCAGTGTGATAAATACACTCCATCCATAAATAAAATGTTCCAAAATAACTAGAGTGCACTCCTTCCTTACTCTCCCCAGCAGCCCAGTGCAGGCTGAGTCATTTACATGCCATTTTCCCTGTACAGACGACCATCTTGGATTACGTCACAGGAGGGATGACAGCACCATCTGGCGACAGTATTGTGTACTAGGTCAGTTGAACTCTGGAACTCGCAGTGGAGAGACTGCCTGCAAAATAACGACTCATGTCCAGCACAGGCAGAGTCGTTTACCCGCCATTTTCCCTCACTCCAGATCGTCATATTGGATTACATCACAGGAGGGATGACAGCACCCTCTGGTGGGAGTATTGTGTACTAGGTCAGCTGGAGTCTAGATCTTGTAGGTTACATCATGAAACAGACGACAGTGCCCTCTGGTTGTGGTACTGAGTGCTACGTCCAGACCTTGTGGAGAGCACACTGTTTGACGCCATCTTGGATAATGGTACTTGCGTCATCACCTGACGTCATGCCCGCCATCTTGGACGACAGTGCCTTCTGGTGGTGGTGCTGTGTACTAGGTCAATTGGAGTGTGGACCTCGTGGCAAACACACTGGATGGTGGTGCTACCTCTAATTGTTTAAATAAAGACTGCTGCATGACTTTGACAGTTGACAAGTAACAAACTTGTTTACAGAGTCTTTTAGATGCATTATTATTTTGACAATTTACGACTTCTTTGTCTCTCTGGACGTAAATGTATTGCATTATTTGCGAGTGGTTTGCAAGTCTGTAAGCTTTGCAGAGCATTATTTTTTACAGTTTACAGTTAGCAAGCACGTGTGTAGAGCATTATACATGGGTTATTTAGGAGTAGTTTACAGGTTTGTATGTTGTGGGGCTTGTCAGAGTGTGTGTTCTGTATCACTGTGATAATTATACTCCATCCCTAAATAAATTGCTCCAAAATAAATAAAATACACTCCTTCCTCTCTCCATCAGCCTAGTGCAAGCTGAGTCCTTTTCCCACCAACCCCTAGGAAGAGGTGGCGTCCAGGTGACTTAGATTAGTGCAGGTGAGCCTTGTTTCCTGTAATTTTCTTAGCTTGGTAGCGAAATCCCAAGTGACCTTTCTTTACTGCCAAAATTCAAACTTGGTGCCACCTCCTAGGATGAGTTGGCAGTCGGGTGACTGAGGTTATTCCAATTGTCCTTTCTTTCCCCCCATTTTCTTAGGTTAGTAGAGATACGTGAATTGACCTTTGTTTACTGCTAAAATTCAAACTTGGCGCCAATTCTTAGGAAGAAGTGGCTGTCAGATGATTGAGGTTAGTCCAAATTACGTATCTTCCCGCGACTTTCTTAGGTGTGATGCATTATCCTGTTGAACTTTGAACGCCCCGCCATTTTTCTAGGTGAGTGGTGGTGAGGGGGGATAGGCTAGTGGAGGTAGCTCAATTGACCTATCTTCCCGCCAAAATTCAGAGTTCCAGCCAAAATCCGCCATCTTGGATGATGTCAACAGATGGCGTCATGGACGCCATCTTGGATGACATCATCGCCGCCATCTTGGATAACGGTACTTGGGGTGACGTCCCCCTTGTTCCCCTACTGAGGACTGTTACTCAAGACCTACAACCATAAACATTCATTGCCATTTGCTATAACTGAAGTTATAAAACCTATATACAGGATGGTCCATTGATCGTGACCGGGCTAAATATCTCACGAATTAAGCGTCAAGCGAAAAAACTACAAAGAACAAAGCTTGTTTAGCTTGAAGGGGGAAGCCAGATAGCGCTGTGGTTGGCCCACTAGATGGCGCTGCCATAGGTCAAACGGATATCAACTGCGTTTTTTTTTAAATAGGAATCCCCACTTTTATTACATATTCGTGTAGTACGTAAAGAAGTATGAATGTTTAGTTGGACCACTTTTTTCGATTTGTGATAAATGGCACTGTAATAGTCACAAACATATGGCTCACAATTTTAGACGAACAGTTGGTAGCAGATAGGCTTTTTAAATTAAAATACAGAATATAGGTACGTTTGAACATTTTATTTCGGTTGTTCCAATGTGATACATATACCATTGTGAAATTATCATTTCTGAGAACGCATGCTGTTACAGTGTGATTACCTGTAAATACCACATTAATGCAATAAATGCTCAAAATGATGTCCGTCAACCCCAATGCATTTGGCAATACGTATAACGACATTCCTCTCAACAGCGAGTAGTTCGCTTTCCGTAATTTTCGCACATGCATTGACAATGCGCTGACGCATGTTGTCAGGCGTTGTCGGTGAATCACGATAGCAAAGCTGAAGGATTTCAACTTTCCCCACGGAAAGAAATCCGGGGACGTCAGATCCGGTGAACGTCTGGGCCATGGTATGGTGCTTCGACGACCAGTCCACCCGTCATGAAATATGCAATTTAATACCGCTTCAACCGCATGCGAGTTATGTCCCGGACATCCATCATGTTGGAAGAACATCGCCATTCTGTCATGAAGTGAAACATCTTGTAGTAACATCGATAGAACGTTACGTAGGAAATCAGCGTACATTGCACCATTTAGATTGCCATCGATGAAATGGGAGCCAATTATCCTTCCTCCCATAATGCCGCACCATACATTAACCGGCCAAGGTCACTGATGTTCCACTTGTCGCAGCCATCGTGGCTTTTCCGTTGCCCGATAGTGCATATTATGCCAGTTTATGTTACCGCTGTTGGTGAATGACGCTTCGTCGCTAAATAAAACGCGTGCAAAAGATCTGTCATCGTCCCGTAATTTCTCTTGTGCTCTTTGGCAGAACTGTACACGCCATGCAATTCCTGGTGCATAGAAATATGGTACGGGTGCAATCGATGTTGATACAGCATTCTCAACACTGACGTTTCTGAGATTTCCGATTCTCGCTCAGTTTGTCTGCTACTGATGTCCGGATTAGCCGCGACAGCAGCTAAAACACCTACTTGGGCATCATCATTTGTTGCAGGTCGTGGTTGACGTTTCACATGTGGCTGAACATTTCCTGTTTCCTTAAATAACGTAACTATCCGGCGAACGGTCCGGACACTTAGATGATGTCGTCCAGGATACCGAGCAGCATACATAACACACTCCCGTTGGGCATTTTGAGCACACTAGCCATACACAACACGATATCAACCTTTTCCACAATTGGTAAACGGTCCATTTTAAAACGGGTAATGTATCACGAAGCAAATACCGTCCACACTGGCGGAATGTTACGTGTTATCACGTACTTATAGGTTTGTGACTATTACAGCGCCATCTATCAAAAAGCGAGAAAATTGATCCCATAAAACATTCATATTTCTTTACGTACTACACGAATATGTAATAAAAATGGGGGTTCCTATTTTTAAAAAAACGCAGTTGATATCCGTTTGACCTATGGCAGCGCCATCTAGTGGGCCAACCATAGCGCCATCTGGTTTCCCCCTTCAAGCTAGACGATTTTTGTTCTGTGTAGTTTTTTCGTTTGATGCTTATTTCGTGAGATATTTGGCCCAGTCACTATCAATGGACAACCCTGTATAGGGATGTAAATGACACACGACTAACAGAGAAATTTTTACATGGTAATACTCAAATTCTAAATAAAAATTTCAACAATCGTATATGTGAACAGATACCAAAAACTGTTCTAGTAGGACTAAATACATTCAAAAAAGTGTTCTAGATGCTGTTCCACGTTTCAATGACGGTGCAGTGCCAAGGCTTAATATTATGGAACCGATGGGAGTGGCTGATGGACTAAATACGCATAAAGCTCTAATAGCCATTGACTGAAGGAGACTCTTCGAAGCAGAAAAATCAGTGTTGGAAGCCACCAAAGAAGCAATGATAAGAAGAAGAAGTGTGAAAAAGAGAAGGGAGGAAGAACAACATAGGAAACAAACGAAAATGGACCTGGGATGCATTATTGGCATGCAAGTTTAATAATTTCGCGAAAGTTAAATTATTTTATGATCTGGGACACTCTGTCTATAAAATATTAAAGATAGACAGATGAAATTTTGTATATTTTTAACTTTAACTTGAGTTTCCCGAAAGTTAATTTATTTTATGTTCTGGTAGTCTGTCTAACAACTATTTAAGATAAAGAGCTGAAATTTTGTATACTGTCTCAAGACGTGCTTAACTAAAAAGTAGACTACTGTTGTGACTTAACTTTGAAAATAAAATGCTTTCTTGAAGAAAAGTCCTGAATTCATTTTTCTGAACATACTTAAAATTTTTTGTGCCACCGTTAATGACAGCACCATCTTTTCAATAGTCTGCTTTAAAGATAATAGTGTAAAGAACTTACAGGAAAACAGAAATAAGCCTTCTACTTTGTGTTCTGAGTACTATGTATCTATGATGTACATAAATAATTAGCATGGTTTATTTCACTTACAACAAAAAAATACAATTAAAAAAAGTGTGGGAGCCAAAGGTGGGTTCATACATAAAAATGTTTCCAACTGATGTCTTAAAAGATGATAATCATTATATGGACTCACAAATCTTATTCTTTGAGTTACACTGTTTAGAAATCTGGCATTTTTTTTCAAGATTTCCCCTGGTATTCACGGACTAAACCTTTTAAGCAACATGTATGTTGGCAGCGGCAGAATTCTTCTGCAGTCAGCTTCAAATGTCAGTTCCCAATAGCGTTCCTCGACAGGAACATTGTCTTTCCTCCAGAGATTCACATTTGAGTTGTCCGTCTGAGAAAGATAGAAGAACTTTTGCGGGCCTGGAATCACTAACAGTTGTGTAGCACACCGAGCGGTGGCTTGTCGGCCGGGAGCAATATAACCCCAATGTGCAGCCAGACAAACGTTCGTGGCCCGGTGGCGGCGGTGGCAGCTGTTCTCATGGGAGCCGGTGGCGGCGGCTGGCATGGGGCTGGAGGCGTTGCGGGGGTGGAGAAGAGAGTAAAACATTCTACTGCGCCCATAGGCCGACAGATATCAGCAAGAGTAGTTCGGGAGCAGTGTACCGGAATTCTAAGTGGCTTACATCCACCAGCATGACAGGGCAACCAACAGACATAAAGTAATTAGTGCTGGTTACCTCAGCTATTTGATGGCGGCTACCATCCATTTTGATATTGGAGAAATTGACTACCTACCCTGTGGGGAGCCCTAGAGTCGTCACAGAACCGGCTCTAACGGTTAGCTGGCGAGTGTAATTCGACTGCAGGATGATGATGGTGATGATGATGTTTGGTTTCTGGGGCAGTCATCAGCGCCCGTACAAAGTCCAAATTTTTCACAATCCATTTTCTTTTCTCAATCCAATGTAGTCACTCTCACAAATTACCATGATGATGATGAGGAAATGATGAGGAAAACACAAACACCCAAACCCCGGGCAGAGAAAATCCCCAACCCGGCAGGGAATCGAACCCGGGACCCCGTGATCAGCAGCAGCGCTAGCCCCTAGACCACGAGCTGCGGACCGACTGTGGGATAAAAATACTCATCATGCAAACGGGCTGTCATGATCAATTTAATTAATTAGTCAATCAATTTGATGGCAGGTGGAATCGAGAGAGAGAGAGTACAATGGATATGATTCGCGAGTTCGAATGATGGGCGTTTTTTCGATGCGGTGAGATTTTTTCACGATATTTCAATCTCCCACCTACTCAGGGAGAACGGCCATCGTAATAAAATCCACCATATTACTGAATTTATAAAGCGATATGTAGTATTAACCTGATATTTACAACTCCTCTTTGCTGCTATTTCCGTACTTAGAGACTTGGTATGTGATGAGGCATATGGCTAACTTAGGAGAGTTCGAAAGTGAGGAGGTATCCTGTGACGGAGGTTCAGCATGCTCTTAGCACTGTGTCACGCGAGAAAAATGAGTCCAGTATTCTAGTTCTGTGATGCAGAACGTAACAGATATTACGCTGATCAGAACAGATTTTTTTCCTTGATGAGAGAATACTTAGAGGAAATACAGCCTATGCCATAAAGTTGTACAGGATTTTCACAAGAAGTAACGATACTTTTAGCGATGCGAAAACGCGTATGCTCTGATTTTCTTTCGTCTTTGACAAAAAATCGTATAAAAGATAGGAATCTATCTACACTTTGCGTGAGAAATTTGTGGTGTATGGGCAACAACAGGCCTGTTTCAGATTGAGTAATGTAGAAATTTTGAACTGCGGAATGTCTATGTTGGGGGTGGAATTGCAGTTAGAACTATACGTCCCAGCACCTCCTGCTTGTATTGCAGTGTGCGGCAGCCAATGGCAGGGGCAATCACGGGGACTTCGTCGTGCGGAAACTACGGCGCAAATTCCACCATCTGGGTGGTTGAATAGCGAACTAACTACGAGGGTGGTTTGAAAAGTTCTCGGAACCACCACGAGAGGTCAGCGCTAACGCAGCGACATGTACACGTGATATTCATTGGACTGTTGCCTGTAAACACTTGCCACGCCAGTGCTCCTGGAAGAGAGGTCTGACGGTGACGTGGTTCTGTTGTTCCTGCGTAGCGATTTGCAAAGATTGAAAAAATCGAGATTCGAGCAGTCTACATCTACGTGATTACTCTGCTATTCGCAATAAAGTGCCTGGCAGAGGATTTTCTGAATACGTGTTGACCATGTGTCAATAAATCATTTTCTTCGAGGTATTTCATAATGTTCCAATACAGTATACGTTCCGAAACTCTAGTGCAAATCGACGTTAGTGATATGGGCCTGTAATTCAAGGATTACTCCTACGTCCCTTTTTGGGTATTGGTGTGACTTGAGCAATTTTCCAGTCTTTAGGTATAGATCTTTCTGTGAGCGAGTGGTTGTATATAATTGCTAAACTTGGAGCTATTGTATCAGCATAATCTGAGAGGAACTTGACTGGTATACAATCTGGACCGGAAGCCTTGCTTTTATTAAGTGATTTAAGCTGCTTTGCGACACCGAGGATATCTATTCCTATGTTTCTCATCTTGGCAGTTGCTCTTGATTGGAATTCAGTAATATTTACTTCATCTTTGGTGAAGGAGTTTCGGAAAATCATGTTTAATAACTCTGCTTTAGTGATTAAATACTTCATAAATAAAGGTATGAAAGCGAAGGACATTCATGCTGATTTCCAGAATACACTGAGGGCCTCTGCTCCTTCATATTCAACTGTTGCCAAGTGGACAAATGAATTTAAATTTGGTCAGGAGAGCTTAGATGATGATCCGCGCAATGATCGGCCAAGATGTGTCACTACTCCAGAAATCATTGCAAAAGTGCACACATTGGTCATGGAGGATCGCGGATTGAAGCTCACGCTTGCCACATGTCATCTGGAAGGGTATATCACATTTTAACTGAAGAATTAGAAATGAAAAAATTATCTGCAAGATGGGCGCCGCGAATCTTGGCGCGCGCCCGCACACATGTGTCGTCGCCATGGCAATATTACACAAACTGAGGTGTGAATTGTTGCTACATCCGCCTTATTCATCTGATATGGCTGTGTCAGACTTCCATCTCTTCCTAAAACCGAAAATTTTTCCTGGTGGACGAAGATTCGCTTCAAACGAAGAATTGATACCCGGAGTTGACAACTATTTTTCAGGCCTGGAGGAAACTTACTTTCGAGATGGGATCAAGACACTGGAACATCGTTGGACCAAATGCATTGATCTACAATGAGACTACATTGAAAAATAAAAATAAAAGTTTCAGTCATGTTTTTTCTATTCTGTTCCGAAAACTTTTCAGCCGCCCTCGTACTTAACTGGTTGAGTAGGGATAAAAGTGGTAGTGTGCATTGCGTGTGTTCTCCGATTTTTACATGGAAATTTGAGGAGATTCAATATGGCGAGTGTTTGTGCTGGACGATTATCCCTCGATGTAAATTGATTGGTTGACTTTTGGGCGGTCACAGTGGCAGTCTCTGCAGTGTCTGAGCGTCTGGTGAGGCTGGCGTGCGGATCGACGTGCAGCTGCCGGTTTGGACGCAGGTGCGCTTTTCTAGTCCTCTTCCAGCTGGCGCGGCCGCAGCTCCCGGCACCCCAGCGGTCGCGAGTGTAGTTTCTTTTTCCGAGATACATTTAGAGGGAATAATGTGGCGGAGGAGGGTGCTTGTGTTCTCAAATGGCGGTACATAGAAGACCTCAGATATATTTAGCGCTAGGATCTATTTGTGACGGAAATTTAATTACTTGGTTTACAAAGTATACGCAACGCTAAAAATATGTTTATTACAAAGACGAATAATCAGATGGTGGACAGTTTTAAGCGATTGTTTGACTTACACCTTCCAGAGTTTTTTGCCCTGCCTTGTCTGCTATAAACTGTTAAACAATAAATATGATAGGGTATTGCAAATGAACTATTTCCCACCATTTTTGATATGGCACTTGCGACGTCATAAGAGTGGGCTCTTTCCCCCCCCCCCCCCCCCCAAATAAAGAGAACCACAGCCCAACATTTCCTGATTTTTTAAATAAATTATTTTATTTAATCAATTTTTAAATAAATAAATAATATATTGCTCGGATTTACTGCCCATTTTGTGTCATGAGATCTTCCTAGTCCAGCAGCTAAGTACAGATTGAGTCTTTCTCCCATCAATTTCTGGATGGGTGAGAGGACGGGGGAAGTGGGTAGGGGAGAGGAGGCGTCCCATCTCCCGCAAACCGATTAAATAAAAAATATGCAAACTGAATTGAACAATATTTTATTAAGTCAGTTGACATTGATTAGAATTTCATGTCGTGAGAGCCTTCTGCACCAACAGTTCAGCACAAACTGACAAGGGAACCTCCCCATCGCACCCCCCTCAGATTTAGTTATAAGTTGGCAGAGTGGATAGGCCTTGAAAAACTGAACACAGATCAATCAAGAAAACAGGAAGAAGTTGTGTGGAACTATGAAAAAAATAAGCAAAATACACAAACTGAGTAGTCTATGTGCAACACATGCGACATCAAGGACTGTATCTGATAAGGAGGGCCGTGGTCCCGTGGTTAGCGTGAGCAGCAGTGGAACGAGAAATCCTTGGTTCAAGTTCTCCCTCGAGTGAAAAATTTAATTTCTTTATTTTCACAGTTATGATCTGTCCGTTCGTTCATTGACGTCTTTGGTCACTGTAATAAGTTTAGTGTCTGTGTTTTGCGACCGCACCGCAAAACCGTGCGATTAGTAGACGAAAGGACGTGTCTCTCCAATGGGAACCGAAAACATTTGATCGCAAGGTCATAAGTCAACCGATTCCTCCACAGGAAAACACGTCTGATATATTCTATACGACACTGGTGACGGGATGTGCGTCACATGACAGGAATATGTTGTCGACCCACCTAACTTGTACACTTGGCGAATAGGTAAAAAGATTCTTCTACCTTGCCCGATTTAGGTTTTCTTGTGGATGTGATAATCACTCCCAAAAAAGTGATGAAAACATAAGAGTTTGTCACATAAACTGCAACAGTCGCACAGTTTTCCCTGTGCTCTGTCAAAACATATGTTTTTAACGTTTTCAAATTTTTCCGTGTGTAGACCGTCAAATCCTGCATATGTCCAAGCAAATCTGAACATGTCCTGGAATTTTGGAGAACGAAGTTGATTGTGTGTTTGTGTGTGCCTGAACTTTGATAATTGTCTGAAAATAAAAAATTAAAATTTTCACTCAGAGGAAGATTCGATCCAAGGACCTCTGGTTCCTCAGCTGCTCACGCTAACCACAGGACCACAGCGCTACTGAGGTAGTATTGTCCTTAATGTTATATATCTTGAGCATGGACTACTCAGTTTGTATCTTTTTCTTATTTTTTTCATAGTTCCACACAACTTCTTCCTGTTTTCTCGATTGATCTGTGTTCAGTTTTTCAAGACCTATCCACTGTGCCAACTTATAACTAAATCTGAGGGGGGTGCGATGGGGAGGTTCCCTTGTGAGTCTTTTTCCTGCCAATTTCCAGATTGGGAAGGGGAGGGGAGGGGAGGACTGGGGGATTTCCCAGATGGGGAAGTGGTTATTAGTTTGTCAGTTTAATTAATTAGTCAATTAATTTTATATCAGAAGTATGATTGTATCAGTAAGGAGGAGGGGGCAGGTTTGGAGATTTAACAGAGGGGGTGGGGGTTTCTCAGAAGGACGAATTATCGCCAGGAAGTCATAAATCAACCCCAGGGGGTCATAAATCAACTAGTATAATAATATGTTAAGAGGAAGGGGATAATTTACCCCTGAATGTATGCTTGCCGCTGGATTATGCAATACACACTAACAAAATGGCTCAGGATCTGCTGCATCCCACCACTAACCACATCTCAAACGCTTCGATTCTGTTCTTTGGTTTTGCCGAAACCAATGATTCATCTCCACACAATGCTGTGCTGGAGACACACAGCAAATTCTCAACAGTTTCTCAACTGAAAGCCAACGTTTGATGCCAGTAAACTTGTTTTGGCGACGAATGCCTTCTTTGCCTGCGCTAGTGTGCTTTTTATGTCATTGCTTCGTCCACCCTATGGTTGTGGCACATTTTCTCGTGCCGCATGTCGCACGTGCCTCGCTTGCACACTGGGAAAGGTGAGGCGGGGAGCAGTGGTCCGGCCATATGATCACTTCGCCACGGTGCCTACGAGCAGTGGTAGTATTGCCCATACGAAAAATATTGCCTTACTGTAAACTACAATTTATTGCCTTTGAGTAGTGTTTCGTTTTTTGCCGTTTAAATGCTCCAGCTTTCTTTGTTAGTACATTATACTTTTCTGTTATTTATATCTGTAAAATTTCATTTTGTTTTGTTTCTCTTCTGTCAAGAAAAATGCATAGTTCAGTAACGGGTGAGCCACTGGCCGCTGGAATTGCGTCATATGCCTCCATGATGTTTTCAGATCGCAAGAAGTGACAGAGGGTAGTGAATAAGGAAGCAAGGAATATTATAAAATCATGTGATTAAGAAGCAAGGCAGGAAAGTAAAACAACATTATATTCGCGCTGCCTAGTATGGTGGCATATCTGTAGCATCTGTTACAAAAATTTGGTAAGGGTAATCTCCGTAGGTGTAACCCCTCTGTGCTCCTGGTAAAAAGTGCCCAAGATCTGAAGTATAAAAGTCTCACTGTGATTACTTGGATATGGATGTAATAATGTAATATTACACACTGTACTACATGCATGTGGACATCACATTTCCACTGCAAGCTAGTAACAGTCGAGAAACCTTCGCAGATGACAATGTTTTCCTTGGCTTGTCGTGACGAGAAAAATATCTCAGTGGTTGCATACACAGTATCAGCATTAATAAGCTAATTATGTAACAGATGCACAAATGAATAAGTGGTCAGTATTCTACATCTACATCTACATTTATACTCCCCAAGCCACCCAACGGTGTGCGGCGGAGGACACTTTACGTGCCACTGTCATTACCTCCCTTTTCTGTTCCAGTCGCGTATGGTTCGCGGGAAGAACGACTGTCTGAAAGCCTCCGTGCGCGCTCGAATCTCTGTAATTTTACATTCGTGATCTCCTCGGGAGGTATAAGTAGGGGGAAGCAATATATTCGATACCTCATCCAGAAACGCACCCTCTCGAAACCTGGCGAGCAAGCTACACCGCGATGCAGAGCGCCTCTCTTGCCGAGTCTACCACTTGAGTTTGCTAAACATCTCCGTAACGCTATCACGGTTACCAAATAACCCTGTGACGAAACGCGCCGCTCTTCTTTGGATCTTCTCTATCTCCTCCGTCAACCAGATCTGGTACGGATCCCACACTGATGAGCAATACTCAAGTATAGGTCGAACGAGTGTTTTGTAAGCCACCTCCTTTGTTGATGGGCTACATTTTCTAACGACTCTCCCAATGAATCTCAACCTGGTACCCGCCTTACCAACAATTAATTTTATATGATCATTCCACTTCAAATCGTTCCGCACGCATACTCCCAGATATTTTACAGAAGTAACTGCTACCAGTGTTTGTTCCGCTATCATACAATCATACAATAAAGGATCCTTCTTTCTATGCATTCGCAATACATTACATTTGTCTATGTTAAGGGTCAGTTGCCACTCCCTGCACCAAGTGCCTATCCGCTGCAGATCTTCCTGCATTTCGCTACAATTTTCTAATGCTGCAACTTCTCTGTATACTACAGCATCATCCGCGAAAAGCCGCATGGAACTTCCGACACTATCTACTAGGTCATTTATATATATTGTGACAATCAATGGTCCCATAACACTCCCCTGTGGCACGCCAGAGGTTACTTTAACGTCTGTAGACGTCTCTCCATTGATAACAACATGCTGTGTTCTGTTTGCTAAAAACTCTTCAATCCAGCCACACAGATGGTCTGATATTCCGTAGGCTCTTACTTTGTTTATCAGGCGACAGTGCGGAACTGTATCGAACGCCTTCCGGAAGTCAAGGAAAATAGCATCTACCTGGGAGCCAGTATCTAATATTTTCTGGGTCTCATGAACAAATAAAGCAAGTTGGGTCTCGCACGATCGCTGTTTCCGCAATCCATGTTGATTCCTACAGGGTAGATTCTGGGTTTCCAGAAACGACATGATACGCCAGCAAAAAACATGTTCTAAAATTCTACAACAGATCGACGTCAGAGATATAGGTCTATAGTTTTGCGCATCTGCTCGACGACCCTTCTTGAAGACTGGGACTACCTGTGCTCTTTTCTAATCATTTGGAACCTTCCGTTCCTCTAGAGACTTGCGGTACACGGCTGTTAGAAGGGGGGCAAGTTCTTTCGCGTACTCTGAGCAGAATCGAATTGGTATCCCGTCAGGTCCAGTGGACTTTCCTCTGTTGAGTGATTCCAGTTTCTTTTCTATTCCTTGGACACTTATTTCGATGTCAGCCATTTTTTCGTTTGTGCGAGGATTTAGAGAAGGAACTGCCGTGCAGTCTTCCTCTGTGAAACAGCTTTGGAAAAAGGTGTTGAGTATTTCAGCTTTACGCGTGTCATCCTCTGTTTCAATGCCATCAGCATCCCGGAGTGTCTGGATATGCTGTTTCGAGCCACTTACTGATTTAACGTAAGACCAGAACTCCCTAGGATTTTCTGTCAAGTCGGTACATAGGATTTTACTTTCGAATTCACTGAACGCTTCACGCATAGCCCTCCTTACGCTAACTTTGACATCGTTTAGCTTCTGTTTGTCTGAGAGGTTTTGGCTGCGTTTACACTTGGAGTGAAGCTCTCTTTGCTTTCGTAGTAGTTTCCTAACTTTGTTGTTGAACCACGGTGGGTTTTTCCCGTCCCTCACTGTTTTACTTGACACGTACCTGTCTAAAACGCATTTTACGATTGCCTTGAACTTTTTCCATAAACACTCAACATTGTCAGTGTCGGAACAGAAATTTTCGTTTTGATCTGTTAGGTAGTCTGAAATCTGCTTTCTCTTGCTAAACAGGTAAACCTTCCTCCCTTTTTTTATATTCCTATTAACTTCCATATTCAGGGATGCTGCAATGGCCTTACGATCACTGATTCCCTGTTCTGCACTTACAGAGTCGAAAAGTTCGGGTCTGTTTGTTATCAGTAGGGCCAAGATGTTATCTCCACGAGTCGGTTCTCTGTTTAATTGGTCGAGGTAATTTTCGGATAGTGCACTCAGTATAATGTCACTCGATGCTCTGTCCCTACCACCCGTCCTAAACATCTGAGTGTCCCAGACTATATCTGGTAAATTGAAATCTCCACCTAAGACTATAACATGCTGAGAAAATTTATGTGAAATGTATTCCAAATTTTCTCTCAGTTGTTCTCCCACTAATGCTGCTGAGTCGGGAGGTCGGTAAAAGGAGCCAACTATTAACCTACCTCGGTTGTTGAGTGTAACCTCCACCCATAATAATTCACAGGAACTATCCACTTCTACTTCACTACAGGATAAACTACTACTAACAGCGACAAACACGCCACCACCGGTAGCATGCAATCGATCCCTTCTAAACACCGTCTGTGCCTTTGTAAAAATTGCGGCAGAATTCATCTCTGGCTTCAGCTAGCTTTCTGTACCTATAACGATTTCAGCTTCGGTGCTTTCTATCAGCGCTTGAAGTTCCGGTACTTTACCAATGCAGCTACGACAGTTTACAATTACAATACCGATTGCTGCTTGGCCCCCGCATGTCCTGACTTTGCCTCGCACCCTTTGAGGCTGCTGCCCTTTCTGTACTTGCCCGAGGCCGTCTAACCTAAAAAACCGCCCAGTCCACGCCACACAACACCTGCTACCCGTGTAGCCGCTTGCTGCGTGTAGTGGACTCCTGACCTATCCAGCGGAACCCGAAACCCCACCACCCTATGGCGCAAATCGAGGAATCTGCAGCCCACACGGTCGCAGAACCGTCTCAGCCTCTGATTCAGACCCTCCACTCGGCTCTGTACCAAAGGTCCGCAGTCAGTCCTGTCGACGATGCTGCAGATGGTGAGCTCTGCTTTCATCCTGATAGCGAGACTGGCAGTCTTCACCAAATCAGATAGCCGCCGGAAGCCAGAGAGGATTTCCTCCGATCCATAGCGACACACATCATTGGTGCCGACATGAGCGACCACCTGCAGATGGGTGCACCCTGTACCCTTCATGGCATCCGGAAGGACCCTTTCCACATCTGGAATGACTCCCCCCGGTATGCACACGGAGTGCACATTGGTTTTCTTCCCCTCTCTTGCCGTCATATCCCTAAGAGGCTCCATTACGCGCCTGACGTTGGCTCCCAACTACCAGTAAGCCCAACCTCTGCGACCGCCCGGATCTTGCAGACTGAGGGGCAACCTCTGGAACAGGACAAGCAGCCATGTCTGGCCGAAGATCAGTGTCAGCCTGAGACAGAGCCTGAAACCGGTTCGTCAGACAAACTGGAGAGGCCTTCCGTTCAGCCCTCTGGAATGTCTTTCGCCCCCTGCCACACCTCAATACGACCTCCCACTCTACCACAGGTGAGGTATCAGCCTCAATGTGGGCAGTATCCCGGGGCAGCCACAGTCGTGGTCCGATCGTGGGATGCGTGGGACGAGCTGGCCGTCCCCGACAAACCCCCATCTGGACACCCACAGTGATGCCCATTGGCAACAGCCTCAAGCTGTGTGACCGAAGCCAACACTGCCTGAAGCTGGGAGCGAAGGGATGTCAACTCAGCCTGCATCCGAACACAGCAGTTCCAGTCCCTATCCATGCTAAAAACTGTTGTGCAAAGAACGTCTGAACTAATCTACAGAGAGCACAAACAATTCGACACAAAATTTAAACGGTTATTAAAATACAAGATTGCCTAGTAAATGCAGTAATGCTGCCACTTGCGCACTGCTGACACACTGCTCGGCGGCGGAAGGAGACTACGCGATTTTACACTATTCAGGTACTAAAACGCGATGCTACACCTCTCAAATACTATAATACGCCCGAAATTTATGAATTAAACAATGCAAATACCAAAAACACGCAAAGAAATTAAGAATTAAACTACGTAACAAATAAGTGAGCTGAGAGTAAACGACTTGCTGCTGCAGCTGCTTATCCAACGGCGGCAGGGAGCATTCCGAAAGTATGAATATCATTGAAACAGTGTGGTTATTTGATATATTTAATTTATTGAAAAGTATTGGAAAGAACGACAGTCAACACTCATGACAATGTTTTTCGAATGACATGTACTCTACCTTTCACAAGGCACGCCTGGCTACCTTCTGCATTCTTGTTGCGTGCACTATAAACAGCTACTGCCAGTACACAGGCTATCCTGTTGTACCGTGGGCGTTGTGCAGTGGAAGAATAGTTTACTTTTCGCAATGGCAGAAGAAAAATAAAAAGAGGCAGTGAGGGAATGCAGAGAGCTGTATGACACAAAACACGCAGACTACATGAAGGTCAAACTCAAGAGCCCTGTTCGGAGTGATAAGGTTTGAATTTGAAAGATAGTAAGTACTGCAATATTTTTTTCACAGTTTTTTTAGTTTATACAAATCACTAATGTGTATTTAGCTTGAGCATATAACTTGTGGAGCACAATAATAGTACAGTAATTAGAAGTTGCTATATTGTCAATAATTACCAAGCAAAACTGACTGATGTTGCCATGGAACTCCCCCGAAAGTTTTGAAATATTCAGTGAAATTTTTCCTCACTTTGAAGGCAGCTGATGAAGTTCTCCTCCTGTTCCCTTGCACAAGAAGTAACTGAATTGATGGCAATGGTTCGATATCATTTAAATCATCTGCAACTACTACTGAAGATCGTAAATAGTTGTGTAGAACGCAGGCTGCTTTCACATCTTTCACTGTGTCGATTTTGGTTTCAAATGGTTTCCTGAACACTCAAAAACGTGAAGATATTATACCGAAAGCACATTCCACAGTTTGTCGTACTCAAGAAAGTCCGGCATTGAAGACCTGATGTTCGTAATTGTCGGTAACCTGTCTCCTTGGACATGGTCTCATAATGTTTTCCGATAATGGGAAAGCTTCATCTCCCACAAACACATACGGCATTGGGTCAGCAACTGTAGGTATTAGTTCAGGAATGGGAAGTAGTAATGCGTTTTCTTGGCCAACACACTGATAGCAAATACATGTCCATAGCTGAATCGTCCAATTGCGCCAACATCAACGGTGATAAATTTGTAATTTTCTAATTTGTAAACTGTCGCCTTCAAAACAATGGAGCAATGTATGTTTATAATTAAAATACAATGATCCGCTTTTGCGAGGTTTTTTAATAAGAACATGTTTTTCATCGATTGCACCACTGCAGTGTGGGAATTGCCATCTATGTTCAAACCGCGAAGCGACTGATTTCCATATCTGTGACTAGGTTCTGCTAGTTTCATTTGTTTCCATACAGTGATAGCTACTTCTTTTACAATATTAGATACGGTTCGATCTCCCAAGAGATAGTTATAAGCAATAGTTTTGTAACTGTCACCGGAGGCTAAATATCTGAAACTAAACGAAATTATATTGTTAATGTGGAACGATAAAACTAGATTGCTAATATGTCTTTACCCAACACTTTAAGTTAATATTGCTTCTTTTTAGTTTGTCTGTCTATATGGAACAACATTAATTTCTTCTGAGTTATACTTCGATAATTGTTCCAGGGGAAAAGACAAAAACTTTGTGGCTTAAGCTGAGAGGTAGCTACCGAGATGCAGGACGACGACAGCTAAGATATATGAAAAGCGGACCTGCTGCTGAGAATATCAAGCCATGGAGATATCAAAACCAGATGTCATTTCTTGAACGTTTTATGTCAGCTGGTCCACGTGATAGCAATGTACGTGATGACAGCGACTACAGCTCACAAGCTACAACAAAAACATCAGCGAGAATTGACGCACTGGAAACCGAGAAATTAGATGTATAGTGACAGATTCTGAACAACAGACAGCGTCTCACTATTCAGAACAGAAAATTAATGGAAAATTGGGAAATCGACACAACTGAATGCGGTTTGTCTAATCTAACTGATTTTGTTCAACGTTTTCAAGAAATCTGAAGGGAAAATCATAATTATGTTTGGTTAAGACTTTAATTCTTTTTTATATCAGCATTTTGTGTATTGTTCGTTTTCTTTTCTGAGTAGTTTTCGTTAGACCGATCCAGGTTTTCATTAATTGTAAATTAACATTCTTTGTTTACGAACATGTATTATTGCAATAAAACACTAACAAGAGAAATTTGGTCAAAATTTTTAAAAAACCCACTCCAGCTAGCAGAATCGTTTTTTAGTCAAGATGAGATTCGCTTAAGACCAAGCTTCTATGGCATTAAGTTGCGTGAAAAGTTTACAGAGTGATAGCAATGTACGTGATGACAGCGACTACAGCTCACAAGCTACAACAAAAACATCAGCGAGAATTGACGCACTGGAAACCGAGAAATTAGATGTATAGTGACAGATTCTGAACAACAGACAGCGTTGCAATTCGCATGGAAAAATAAAGAAACTTATTTCCTGGTTTCCATGACGAATCGGCTTTAGCAGAATTGCAAAGAAAAACAAAAGGATCTTTAATACTTAAATATTTAAGAACCATTTATTAGATTTACATTTTTCTTATTCCGGTTCGTAGATATATTCTGTGGCTAAATTCTAGTACATAGTTTGATAATGTACACTATTGGCCATTAAAATTGCTACACCAAGAAGAAATGCAGATGATAAACGGGTATTCATTGGACAAATATATTATACTAGAACTGACACATGATTACATTTTCGCGCAATTTGGGTGCATAGATCCTGAGAAATCAGTACCCAGAACAACCACCTCTGGCCGTAATAACGGCCTTGATACGCCTGGGCATTGAGTCAAACAGAGCTTGGATGGCGTCTACAGGTACCGCTGCCCATGCAGCTACAACACGATGCCGCAGTTCATCAAGAGTAGTGATTGGCGTATTGTGACGAGCCAGTTGCTCGACCACCATTGGCCGGACGTTTTCAATCAGAGATCTGGAGAGTGTGCTGGCGAGGGCAGCAGTCGAGCGTTTTCTGTATCCAGAAAGGCCCGTACTCTATCTGCAACATGCGGTCGTGCATTATCCTGCTGAAATGTAGGGTTTTGCAGGGATCGAATGAAGGGTAGAGCCACGGGTCGTAACACATCTGAAATGTAGCATCCACTGTTCAAAGTGCCGTCAATGCGAACAAGAGGTGACCGAGACATATAACCAATGGCACCCCATACCATCACGCCAGGTGATACGCCAGTATGGTGATGATGAATACACGCTTCCAATGTGCGTTCACCACAATGTCGCCAAACACGGATGCGACCATCATGATGCTGTATACAAAACCTGGATTCATCCGAAAAAATGACGTTTTGCCATTCATGCACCCAGGTTTGTCGTTTAGTATGTAAGTAGGCTGTTTATGTTTTATTATTAGCAACGTTACATAGCGCTCTGTATGAAAATCACTGGCTGTGCTGTGGGCAGTCTGTGTCTAGTTTCCATTGTTGTCTGCCATTGTAGTGTTGGGCTGCTGGATGCGAACAGCGCGTAGCGTTGCGCAGTTGGAGGTGAGCCGCCAGCAGTGGTGGATGTGGGGAGAGAAATGGCGGAGTTTTGAAATTTGTAAGACTGGATGTCATGAACTGCTATGTATATTACGATTTTTCAACACTATTAAGGTAAATACATTTTTTGTTCTCTATTAAAATCTTTCATTTGCTAACTATGCCTATCAGTAGTTAGTGCCTTCCGTAGTTTGAATCTTTTATTTAGCTGGCAGTAGTGGCACTCACTGTATTGCAGTAGTTCGAGTAACGAAGATTTTTGTGAGGTAAGTGATTTGTGAAAGGTATAGGTTAATGTTAGTCAGGGCCATTCTTTTATAGGGATTTTTGAAAGTCAGATTGCGTTGCGCTAAAAATATTGTGTGTCAGTTTAAGGACAGTCATGTATAATTTTTCTATGGGGACGTTTCATATGGCGACCCTGCCAGGAGCATTATCGATCGATCGGTCAGCAACAGTTCGCCTCAGGAATCCGAAATGACAGGACACAATCTTGCAAATACTGTAGATTCAGGTTTTGGGTCCTCACTACTTTCTCAAATAAGTCAAGACACATTTTCTGCTTGTCAAAATGTGAATGTTGCCAGTGCAACTTCACTGCCGAAAAGCACTGAGGAACATGTTTCAGACACCAGTGCATTGTTATTACAGTTAATGCAACAAATGGGACAAAGGCTACAAAAGCTAGACACAGCACTTGAACAAAATCTGAAACAAATTGGACAAAATCTTCAAAAGTTAGACACAATGGAACAACACCAGAGACAAACACAGCAACAGTTAGACACAATGGAACAAAATCAGAGGCAAACACAGCAAAAGCTTCAAAAGTTAGACACCACACTTGAACAAACACGTGAAGATTTAACATCTGAGTTTCATAACATTGAATCGAAATGTCAAAAAGTCTGTAATGATGTAAAAACACAAATTTGTGAGCATTTCCAACCTATTTTTTCGCGTCATGAAAATGCATTACAGAATCACGAAGCAGCCATAAAAGAACTGCAAACTATTGTTCATGAAAATCACGACACCTTGCAAGCTAAAATTGACTCACTTGCATCTACCGATTCAGTTACGCAACTTGCAAAAACTCAAGAAAACTTAAAGGACACAGTAGATACGATTTCAACACAAATGGACTCTCTGAAACTTGGTTCAGAAAAACACACAGACGAAATAATTTCACTATCTGATAAAGTAGCCGAACTTTCAGATCAGTTCACTAACTTATCTACAAAGCTAGATGATGATCTGAATGACACGAGACCTGTAGCCTTCATAGACACTGAAGAGTATGAACAAATTAGAACATTCAAACAAAATCAAAATCAAATCAATACACAGTACAAAAGAGAAATCCGGGAAGTACAAGATCAGTTGGCACATGTAATACAAGCATTACATATTTCAGAGGACACTCGCGCTCCAGTACGGGAAGAGGGACATAGAAATACAGAACAACCACAAAATAATAACACAGGACACTTCGGAAATTATGAAAGAAATTGGCAAGGCGCATTGAATTTTGAGATGGAACCGCCGAAACGAAGTAACAATGAGCGACGTGCGACTCGCCGATACGATGATTTTGACTATAAGCTGTTCATTACTACACGTAAATTCAAAACATTTAAGAATTCTGGCAACGACATTCATCCACAAGCATGGCTTCATCAATTCTCTCATTGTTTTCCTCCCAACTGGTCATTGGAGCACAGATTAGAATTTATGTGCGGCTATTTAGAGAATGAACCAGCTGTAAGAATGCGATTGGTCATTCACGATTGTCAGAGTGAAGGAGAATTTTACCATGCCTTCCTCTCAGCATATTGGTCTCAAGCTACACAAGACCGAGTAAAACATAGCACCATAATGATGAAACATTTCAAACAATCTGAATTTTCCAGTCTTGTGAAATATTTTGAAGACATGTTGCATAAAAATCAGTATCTTTCAAACCCATACAGCCCCACAGAACTCATCCGCATTTGCTTAATCAAATTGCCTGAACATTTACGACATATTATTTTACCAGGACGTTGCAAAGACGACATTGAAGCTTTTCAGGGACTGTTACAAGAATTAGAAATTGACACAGACAGTCGCAGGATGCGAAAACAGGAAAACACTCACTACTGGTCACATCCGTCGCAATTCCGCGATGAAAGAAATAATAACTGGACACGACAAGGCTATTCTCACAACACAAATCGTGACCAAAACAGACACCACCCGTATGACAACCGTTGGCACAGTAGTAAGAGTTACAGAGAAAGATCGCATTTCCGTAGTAATGAATATAACAGATACAATCATAGAAACAGACAATATGGCAACCAGAACTATTATTATCACGGGAGACAGAATAACTTCAGATGCAATGGTCCACCGTGCAGTGATAATTCAGGGAGAAATTCTCCACCACTTAACCGACAAGAAAGAAACTACAGGAACTACCGACATGACGACAGACGATATAATCGTAACGACAGACTTGAATTGCATCAGAACTGGCGAGATTCAAACAGAGCAGGGCACTCTCGACAAGGTGAAGTTTTAGAAGTTAGGTCTCCTAATCCCAATAACGACGCGCGCCAACAAAGAGACAGACAATGACTCGCACCACAGGCAGCCACGTGCGCCGGCTGGCTGGGAGAAAAATAACATAGCTAACCTTGAGAAAAATTCCAGTATTCTTTACCGACGTATACCGCATGATAATTATGTTCAAGTTGAAACTCTGAGTACTGTGAAGAGAAAAGGATTGCATCACATTTCACATGTAAAACCGTTTATTGAAAGATAATCTGCTTTTTAACTTAGTCTTTGCCATAAAAGTTTTCACTTCACACTACTAGTACAATTTGTCACACTTAGAAACTGTTAACATGCAACTATGTTTTAAAATTAACTATCCAGTCTAGAACCTAGGGAACATATTTAGACAGTAATTACGAATGCAGTGTTATAGTGAACAGACGACACAGTGTTACTGTGTGTGTACATTCTTGCTTGTTAGTTGTACGACTACGTAACGACTATAAGGCTTACATACTTAGAACATATACTGGTACTGCTAATGAGATTTTAATGCAACATTTTGGTTTACTTGAAACTACATTCTGGATTTAAAGTACTTTCTGTGAGATACCAGATGACACAGTGGTTAGTTTATGTGACAGCTACACGATTTTATCACGACACTACTAATGAGTGGCAATTTACAATGTTGCTTTTACGGTGTTTCTGTTTTATATCTGCACAGTTTTTCTGAATTACTCTGGAAAGTAAAACATGTTTTAGTAGTAGCTTTTGTGGTATAGCTACTATGAGACAGCCTTTTCTGTGGCACAACAATACGTTACATTATAGTACTTTCTTCATCACGGCAATATGCATAATAACTGAGATATCTATACGCAAAGCATTTCTCTTTTGTTTATCATGAGGTAAGTACATTGACTTCTGCAGAACTTAGCTTTCGGAGGACGATAACTACGACACTGCCACTGAGATTATCTTACAACAAGACGCACAGTTTAGCGTTACAGTACATGTATTTGAGTGATTAATTTTGTACTTAAAACATTTATTTTTAAAGATTTTTGAATTACAAAGATACAAAGGTTTTCCGTGATACATTTCATTCCATTGCTGCAATCTGTAACACCTGAGGGTATAATTACATTAATCCTCAGGGGGGTACACGCTTACTTTGTGTACCATGCGTTTGGCAAGCACAAGGAGCCTTAGCTAATATGGTATTTGCTTATACAACTTAACACATCGGTACCATATTTCTCCAACACAAAATACACAGCTACCTGATTATTTAACAGAGAAACAAACATTTTTTTACTACATCTGATGTTATTACGATGACAATGTGTATTATGCTGTTGAGGTATGTTTATGATCAATAAGCTGATGCTATATGAGGAATGTAATTACGTGTTTATATGTATATGAATAATGAATAGAAGTTAGGGACTCTGGTTTGTGAAAAAGGATGTTGGAAACCAAGAATCGTACTTTAAGAGTTATGATTTGTGTGTCCATGCGTGAATGTATCACAATGCCGGCGAAAATTTTTTGGACACTGTTATATTCATATGATTTTGTTTCTACACATTTGCAACGCAAATTCTCGACATGTGAAATTTTTTTTATGAGACTGTCACTGTAGTGCAAACTGCTGTCGTAAATATTTCGGTTAGAAAACTAAGTGACCTTGACGTAACGTGTTATGGGCGACCAGCTGTGTGAATCACCTGGAGAAAAAGCCATTAGGTAGAAAAAAAAAGAGGGACCATTAACCTCACTATTGACATTCCTTTGTAGAAAGTATCGCAAATACGACACGCTCGAACTTGAAAACATATGATTACACTGTGGAGCTCTTAATTTATGATATTTACTAAAATGCCTAATGAAATGATGAGAAACATTTTACATCTATTGTCTTTCTAGTTGAGAGATTGCTCATTTTGTTTAATATCTAGTTTCTAGCTGCACTGCAGCATTGGTTAAAATAAAATTTTATAAATGTACTAATATAAATATTTTATGCCTACAGATCGAGTAAATAATAACTTTATGATGTACTTAAAAAAACGAAGGAGCGCAAAAAGACATTTCCCTTCATAGGAATTGCATACAGAATTTTCTTTTCACGTACTTGGTATTTTTTGGTAGAATATTTTCTTGTGGTGCACCACTTTAATTACATAGACATTAAGATGTGAATATACATTTCCCTTATCTGCAGTGTTGTCTTTAGTGTAATATTTTTTCTGTTTGAGCTTTGTCATGTTTAGATATAAGTTATTGCGTTTGCTGCTGCTGTTTTGCCAGGCATTGTGCTACTAAATTTCACTTTGTATTACTCTGTTAAGCCAGTTTTACTACTGATTTATTTTTCTTCTTGCTGCACATTGGCTCATATTAGTTGTAATATTGCAATTTATCTGCCAATTTAAATTTACTGCTGCTTGCTTTGCCAATTTGCATTTTTTTGTCATTGCTGTTTGTGTTAATTGTTCTGTGCTGCTGCATTGCCTCGTTCCTTAGTTTAGCATCTGAGTTCAGTAGATTTAAGTTAGCTTAAGAGGGGGTAGACTATATAAGAGAATGAGTTGCGATGAATTGGAAGAAATGCATTGAGAAGTCATACGAAAAAAGTACGTAAACCAGGTATAGATAGGACTTTTTGGAAATAATGAAGAACGAAGGGAGATCTCCGAGAAGTAAAGAAAGGTTTGTTTGCAAAATACTGCAGTAAAAGAAACCCTGTCCTTTCCTTGCGTTATCCCACTATGTGTGTGTGTTCCCTTGTGTATTTGTGTTTTTCCTGTCTTCATGTGTTTAACTGATGTTGTTATGTTGTAGAATTTTTCTAATACTATGTTATTTACTTTGTAAAGATGTTTGAACATTATTTGTTCTGTTTTGTTTTAATGCTCACGTGTGAAGTTGATGTTTCAAAAGTTATTTTGATCTTTTATGTATGTACTCATGTCATAATTCCTGTAACACTGATGTATATGTTATTTCGATTCTTTTGTAAAGCCTGTACTACAAATGTTATCTGTATTGTTATGTTCTTTAATGATGTATTTTGTACCTTTGTAATTGTATTCTTATGTTATAAAATTGTAATTGACACCAGTTCATCATATTATTAACTTGTAAGTTCCATTTCACTGCACACGTTTCTGTTGGTCATAGTATATGGACGATATGTGAGAAGTAGGGACTGTTAGTGTTTGCACGTGTGTTAATAATTCAGCAAGGGACTGGATAACAGCATTGCTGGTTCTAAGGACAATTCCAAAAACTTTGTGAGTGCACAAGTGGTGGTTATGGACTTGCTATATTATCCACAAGACTCTCCAATGGTGGTTGTGCACCTGCACAGTCACAACAGATGGCTGCTGGCTATCTCTACAAGGACTACAGTGGGTCTGTATCTTTGATGACCCACCAATACCATTATTTCTACAAGGACTGCAATGGGTCTGCACCTCTGGTGGCCCACCAATACCGTAATCTCTACCAGGACTACAGTGGGTCTACTCTGTGATGACCTGCCTACCAATATTCTTCAAAACTTCGAATGACTCTGCTGTGGGTTTGCTCTGTTGTGACACATTACTTGTCTGCATGTCGAGAGTCAGCACTGTCATTCCGTTGGAAGGACGACACTACTTCTTCAAGACTGCATGGAAATCCACTACTTCCGTGTGCATTTTCTTTTACTGCTCAGACTTTGAGAAAAACACTGCAATTTTACTGTGATGAATGATCAGGACTGTCTTTATGATGGACTGTGAGAAAATTTTAGCTTTTGACCAACATTGTATCAATAAGTGTGTGCATTTTATATCTTTGTTATTGTAATTATGAAAAATTTTATCAAATCTGTATTGGCCAGTGCGCAAAACAATTTGTAAAATTTTTTGTGGGGAGCATGGGGGCTATGTAAGTAGGCTGTTTATGTTTTCTTATTGGCAACGTTACGTAGCGCTCTGTATGAAAATCACTGGTTGCGCTGTAGGCAGTCTGTGGCTAGTTTGCATTGTTGTCTGCCATTGTAGTGCTGGGCAGCTGGATGCGAACAGCGCGTAGCGTTGCGCAGTTGGAGGTGAGCCGCCAGCAGTGGTGGATGTGAGGAGAGAAATGGCGGAGTTTTGAAATTTGTAAGACTGGACGTCATGAACTGCTATGTATATTACGATTTTTCAACACTATTAAGATAAATACATTGTTTGTTCTCTATTAAAATCTTTCATTTGCTAACTATGCCTATCAGTAGTTAGTGCCTTCAGTAGTTTGAATCTTTTATTTAGCTGGCAGTAGTGGCGCTCGCTGTATTGCAGTAGTTCGAGTAACGAAGATTTTTGTGAGGTAAGTGATTTGTGAAAGGTATAGGTTAATGTTAGTCAGGGCCATTCTTTTGTAGGGATTTTTGAAAGTCAGATTGCGTTGCGCTAAAAATATTGTGTGTCAGTTTAAGGACAGTCATGTATAATTTTTCTATGGGGACGTTTCAAGTACACCATCGCAGGCACTCCTGCCTGTGATGCGGCGTCAAGAGTAACCGCAGCAATGTCGCGATACGATAAACCGCAATCGGCATAGGCTATAAGTCGGAAACGTGATGGTACGCATTTCTCCTCCTTACACGAGGCATCACAACAACGTTTCACCAGGCAACGCCGGTCAACTGCTGTTTGTGTATGAGAAATCGGTTGGAAACTTTCCTCATGTCAGCACGTTGTAGGTGTCGCCACCGGTGCCAACCTTTTGTGAATGCTCTGAAAATCTAATCATTTGCGCATCACAGCATCTTCTTCTTGTCGGTTAATTTCACGTCTGTAACACGTCATCTTCGTGGTGTAGCAATTTTAACGGCCAGCAGAGTAGATATCACAGTGGGTAACCAGTTGCAATAAAAGTGCAACCAGTCCGAAAAAAATCTGCCATCAATGCGCTCATTTCAATTACTCAGACTAAACTATAAAAGCTGCAGAACTTGATTCAGTACCGATTTGTAGACCTCAAAAGAGCTACTAAATAGTACACGAGAGCATACGTTTATCTTTTACAACAGAGTCACATATAACATTGTGCCAGGCGGCTTCCAAGGATAGGAAAAAAAAAGGTCTTTGCATTTCAATCGTGAAAGATTAACGTATGCTCTCGATGACTTTTAAGTAGACGGTTTGAGTTCTGCAATCTGGTACTATGTACATTGATGTAAATCATATGGTTTAGGCAACGTATAGCTAGAGGGCCTACTGACGACAAACATTTTTAGTTCATGTGGCTGGTTAAAAAACAGCTGAGCGTATTTTCATTAAGCATAGCTAAGAACAGCTTTCAAACGAAAAAACTCTATTAAAACCAGTCCATTAGTTTCGGCGCTACGATGCCCACCCTCTTCCCCGCTCGCTCACACACACACACACGCTCACACACACACACACACACACACATACACACACACACACACACACACACACACACACACACACAGACGTAGGGGTCAAACTTATATACACCCATCAGTTCTGTGTCGGGGGGTTGAAAATAAAATACCTAGACACATGTGTGCAACATTTTATAATTCCTTACATAAAGAAATTAGTGTCAGTGTTCATCACTTACCTCAAAAATACTGCCAGTTTTTGTCCAGTAGCAATTGTCTCCTGTGCATTACATCCATTTGAGTCAATGGCGTGCTTTAGTATTCCATGTACTTCAGAAAAAGTGCTTTCTGGTCATTCTGAAGTAATTCGTGATATCAGTGTCACTCATCTTGGTCGTAGTTTGAAATTGTCCACACATTTCCTTTCAGACAAAATATATTTATTTGTGGGTTTTAATTTTTTATTTATTAATGAATAAAGTAACACTTTCTCTTCAGCGTTAGTATCCGAATCTTATTCGGAACTGAAGTCTAACAATAACATCTCTCTTACTCGCGAATCACACATCGTCAGTTTGACAAACAGTAGGTCAGTATCCGGCATGCGCGTGCCACGTCGGCCCCACATAATGCCACCCCAAAATAGCAGGGAACCTCCACCTTGCTGCACTCGCTGGACAGTCTGATAAGGCGTTCAGCCTGACCGGGTTGCCTTCTGACACGCCTCCGACGATTGTCTGGTTGAAGGCATATGCGACACTCATCGGTGAAGAGGTCGTGATGACAAACCTGAGCGGTCCATTCGGCATGTTGTTGGGCCCATGTATACCACGCTGCATGGTGTCGCGGTTCCAAAGATGGACATCGCCATGGACGTCGGGAGTGAAGTTGCGCATCATGCAGCCTATTGCGCGCAGTTTGAGTCGTAACACGACGCCCTGTGGCTGCACGAAAAGCATTATTCATCATGGTGGCGTTGCTGTCAGGTTTCCTCTGAACCATAATCCGTAGGTAGCGGTCATCCACTGCAGTAGTAGCCCTTGGGCGGCCTGAATGAGGCATGTCATCGACAGCTCCTGTCTCTCTGTATCTCCTCCGTGTCCGAACAACATCGCTTTGGTTCACTCCGAGACGGCTGGACAGTTCCCTTGTTGAGAGCCCTTCATGGCACAAAGTAACAATGCGGATGCGATCGAACCGCGGTATTGACCGTCTAGGCCTGGCTGAACTACAGAGAACACGAGCCGTGTACCTCCATCCTGGTGGAACGACTGGAACTGTTCGGCTGTTGGATCTTCTCCGCCTAATAGGCGCTGCTCATGCGTGGTTGTTTACATCTTTGGGCGGGTTTAGTGACTGCTCTGAACAGTCAAAGGCACTGTGTCTGTGATACAATATCCAAAGTCAACGCCTATCTTCAGGAGTTCTGGGAACCGGGGTGATGTAAAACATTTCTTGATGTGTGTGTTACTGAATATGTTTTGTTTTGAAATTTATACTCTAGTCGAAATGGTTCGTTCATTTATGGAAAGCACTGGAGCGGAGCACTCCAAAACGTTGAGCAGTTAACACTTGTTCAGTGGATTAAACTCAGATAACTCCATGTGAGGGCCTCGGTATGTCATGACGCCATCTCTGAGAATAACTACCGAGGCCTCGCAAGTGCGCTGACACGACAGCCACTGCGAAGTGAAGAACGCCGTCCCTGGAGCTGCAGAAGTGGGCAACCAGTGGCCAGCAGACTAGCATGACTCACGGGCCCTGAAACGCGGAGCGCTGAGCTGTTACTTTCAGCCCACGGCGCCCAGTGCTCGCTTCTCTCCACGGAGGCTGCGGACCGGTGACGTCACTACGCCAGCAACAGGTCTCGTACGGAAGGAGGTCACGTTGCCAGAAATGTATCTCTCCGTTGGCACACAGGCTGCAATTTCTGCAGTCCTTTTAATCAGCGTTACATCTCTGCAATATACAGGGTGATTTAACGTTGTTTTATGCAATCCGCGATGTTATATCTGGCCTTCAAAAACCACGCCGAGATTTTAATTTTCTCTCGCTGGCTACAGGCAAGCCATTAGTTTCACAAGCTGCGACTAGTCGCGAACTGAACAGTGGTCCGAATATAGAATAAATTTTCTTTACATCTATGGTCACAAATTTTTTTCTCATCAGGCTACCGGTTTCGGACTATAATCACGATATTCAGAGCTGTTTTATAAAAACATGTACTAATATACTGGAGCCATAGTGGCATCGTCAAGTGCTAAACATAAAAAGCAAGTGGTATATACAAGAGTCATCTTGTCAGCAGCACTGGTGTTCATAGTTTGCTTTGAACAGTAGTGCACCTGACAAGATGACTCTTGTATATACCACTATTTATATACATTTGACGATGCTGGCGCTGCTTTTATGTTTAGCACTTGACGATGTCACTATGGCTCCAGTATATTAGGACATGTTGCTATAAAACAGATCTGAAGATGGTTATTATAGGCTGAAACCAGCAGTCTTATGAGAAAAAAATTGTGACCATAGACGTAAAGTAAAGGAAATTTAAACTATTAGTTCAACAGAGAAGATGAGTAGGATCTGTTTGTAGGAACTTTAACGTAGTTAAATTTTGTACTGGGATACGTCTTCGGTGGAGGTCACAGATTTCGAGTTATTAAAGAACATCGATCAAAACTAACCTTGAATCGTATCCCCCCCGCTCCCCCCTCCCAACCTAATCCCTCACTAGTCGAGATTTCAGGGACGTTGTTAGCCCACATCTCGTGGCCGTGCGGTAGCGTTCTCGCTTCCCACGCATGGGTTCCCGGGTTCGATTCCCGGCGGGGTCAGGGATTTTCTCTGCCTCGTGATGGCTGGGTGTTGTGTGATGTCCTTAGGTTAGTTAGGTTTAAGTAGTTCTAAGTTCTAGGGGACTGATGACCATAGATGTTAAGTCCCATAGTGCTCAGAGCCATTTGAACCATTTAGGGACGTTGTTATTAGCACTCTGTCCTACAACTGTACGAAAATTTCCGGCTACACGATCTATTCCCGATATTTGACCTTTTCTGATCTCTATTGACAGGGCTATTACGCCAACAGCATAGTCGGCTACTTCGTTAACACTATCAATTTAAACATGCGAATGTGCACAATGAAAAAATAAATGGTTCAAATGGCTCTGAGCACTATGGGACTCAACTGCTGAGGTCATTAGTCCCCTAGAACTTAGAACTAGTTAAACCGAACTAACCTAAGGACATCACAAACATCCATGCCCGAGGCAGGATTCGAACCTGCGACCGTAGCGGTCTTGCGGTTCCAGACTGCAGCGCCTTTAACCGCACGGCCACTTCGACCGGCGCACAATGAAAGAAAAACGGCTTTTGTAAACGTTACGTTAAAACTAATTAAATTGAAAATTCAATGAAACAAACCTTACACGCATAGTAGTTTCGTAGTTATAAGGTCTGACGAATAGAGTGTAACTGTTTATTTCATGTTGTTAAAATTCACAAAATTGTTAGGAAAAATTTACACAAACATCAATTTTACAATTTGTAAATGCTCGACTACGCCGGTGGCGCCGGCCAGGGTGGCCGAGCGGTTATAGGCGCTACAGTCTGGAACCGCGCGACTGCTACGGTCGCAGGTTCGAATCCTGCCTCGGGCATGGATGTGTGTGATGTCCTTAGGTTAGTTAGGTTTAAGTTATTCTAAGTTCTAGGGGACTGATGACCTCAGCAGTTAAGTCCCACAGTGCTCAGAGCCATTTGAACCATTGAACGCCGGTGGCGTAATAAGGCCACTCAATGAAGACCAAACAAGGTCGAATGTGGGAAATAATTCGTGCAGTCGTAAATTATTGTATAGTTATAGGGGGTAGTGCAATGAACAACATACTAGAAATCCTGACCAATGTTGCTGTGTGTTGGAGTGGGAATGTATTTCAAAGTCACTTTTATTCGTTTTTCTTGAGTAACTCGAAAACTGCGACCTACAGCGAAAATGTATCCCAGTACAAAATTTAAATTTCCTACAAAAAGATCCTGTCTTCAAGCTAAGTAGTCGGAAGAGTATTTTCACGTGTATTGCGTGGAATTAGGTTATTATTGTCCAAATGACCTTCCCAGAGGTCAACATCTACCAGTCGAGCATTTACAAATTGTAAAATTGATGTTTGTGTAAATTTTTCCTCACAATTTTGTGAATTTCAGCATCGGCAGGGGCAGCCGAATCGCCCCGTATTTGAGATTTTATTATTTACGGAATGGAAAGACTGGTAGATGTTGACCTCAGGGAAGGTCATTTGGGCACTAATGACCAACCGCCACGCAATACACGTGAAAATACTCTTCCGACTACTTACCTTGAAGACTGAAGAAAGGCAAATCAACATTTATGGAGCGCGTAGAAAAGAACATTGAAGATCTCTTCGGGAATCGTCAGTTGGGCTTCAGGAAAGGTAAAAGCACCATGAATGCAGTTCTGACGTTGCGCTTGATGAAGGAAGCAAGATTTAACAAAAATCAATATCCTCCAAAGGATCTGTCGACCTAGAGAAAGCATTCGACAGTATAAAATGGTGCAAGACGTTCGAAATTTCTGGCCGAAAAAAGTTACGCTTATGTAACGTCGGCCTTAATATGAGTGAGAAATTTCTAGCAATGAACGTTTAGAGCCCAGCATTGTATGGAAGTGATCAGAGACTGTAGTTAAACCGGAAAGAAGAGAATCGAAGCGACTGCAATGTGGTGCTATAGAAGCATGTTGCAACTGGGTGGACTGATATAAGATAGGAGGAGGTCCTACTTAGAATCGACGAGGACGGAATTACGTGGAAAACAGTGGCAAGAAGAAAAGAGTAGAAGATATTGTCTGCGATAAGACATCAGGGAGTAACTTCCATGGTACTATAGGGAGCTGTGAGCATAAAAAAAATATAGGGGAAAGAAGACATTGGAAAACATCCAACAAACGAGAACGTTGGGTGTAAGTGTTACACTGAGTTGAAGAGGTAGGCACAGGAGAGGAATTCGTGGCGGGCCACATGTCACCCTTATTTTAATTACGCATTATAATTTATGATACATTATCATACCCCTACGTTAGAGCAGTCCGACACTATAGAGTAGACTTGTCAATAAAAGTGGAAAATCCAAAAAATATTCCAGTAGGAACGTTTGGGTTTCTACAAGCAACTATGTCCTTTAAAAACTTCACACACCGCTAAATTACACTAATGTAATGAAGTGCTTAGTTTCACCAACGAGTTGCGCAAACGCGTGGCACGCATGCGCAGTGGCCGGTAGCGCAGTTGCCTGCAACCTAGTGTCCTCATGTAAACTAGGCTTTAGTTACAGTTAGATTAAGTAGTGTGTAAGTCTAGTGACCGATGACCGTGAACAAACGAGAACCTTGACTGCCCATGGGGAGAGGAGCGGTGCGTGCCCCGCCCCCCCCCCAATCCCCGAGGGGCTGCAATCCTAATTCTGTGCTTCCACGAAAGGAGAACTGACATAACGGTCATAGGGATCGCTGATTCATTTTATTGTGGTAGGAGTAGCATTTGAATCCCATTATGCGCCATGATTAGTCTCTGCACTCATTACAAAATAAGAAAAAAAAGCACTCCACAACACAAAGCAAGTAGGAATATGCAAAGCATTTGGTTGTAGCAATGTTTGCTGCAGTTGGCATTGGTAGTTCAGGCCTGACCTCTACCGGTATCTGACGCAACCATAGTTCAAATCACTTCCCATCTAAAGCTGCCACGATAGTGTGTCCGCAAAATACTGGGGTTTGTTGTGGTACTGATTGTAACATCTGTAACTTGCCGGTTTGGTTTGTTTGCTGTAGAATTCTAAAGTGCTCTTTTACACTGAATGTTCACAACTGTTATCAGTCCATTTAAAAATATATCTTGCTCATATTTTGTGTTGAATGTACTGAAACAGTCTAGTAAAATAAGTATACTGCTGTTTGGTTATTTTCTCAAACCATTTATTTATACACCTGCAAAGAGAATGATTGAAAATGGCATTCAACACTGCTGTATTACAGCATTATTAATGTATAAGCCTATCGCTTAAAAAGTTCTTTTTTACCGGAGAAAAATACTAATACGTAGGTTTTAGGTTACATTATGTTACCTGCACACTGGTCGTGTTTGTGTGTGAGGTACAACTTTTCCTGCATTATTAACATACTGAATTCGTTTAACTTGCCTTTTTAACCACATTACACCTATACTTCTCAGCGTTTTTGCTTCTTTACTTTGATTTTTTAACATTACTTCTGGTTGGCGCCATGTTAACTGGGCAAGAAACAACTGTTGTTCATTCACAATCAATAGTTCATGATTCTTCCACTAGGACCAAGCTAATGATTATTATAAAACAGTAAACATGTCCGGGACATGTTACACTTCAAAAATGACTTCAGACAAGGAGTACAGATTTCTCACATTAGGAGTCATTTCTATGCTGACATGATGCAGCTACCTTATGTTGATGTGAGCTTGTACCTAACTCTTTTTTGCTTAAAATAGACATAAGACCCTTCTAAAACGTCCGATACAATTACTAACTAGCCTGTAGATAAAAAACCTCGTAAATGGTCAGTAAGTAACCATATTTACATATGAATGTGTAATGTGAATCTGAAATGACTCGTTCCACATTGTTACGACTAATCGTAAAATGATACAGGGAACATGAAACTAGCTAACCAACTAATTAGCAGCCAAAGCATCTGTAACAACTGATTTATTTCATAGTAAGTTGACTGACAACTATTAATGGCTTTGGCACTGAATAAATTACAGCTTCTACAACGCAACATATTAGAGATCACACTGCTTAATCGGTACTTACTTCCCACGGTTGTGAATCCAAAGTACACCGTTTTTGTGATTCTCCAACAGCTATGCAACTGTCACTTCTAAATTCGAACGTCCAGAGACTTAAACCTCATTATAAATGTACTGACGTAGATGATGTAGTGTGAATGCGATGCGAATTCTGACTCTCAACTAAACATGAATGCACGGTAACGAAGAGACCATTCTATCCGTAATTATGAAGGTATTATAAGCATGAATAAGAGTCTTGCTTCGACTACCAACGAAGCTGGTGATGTTGCAATTTATAAACGTGTTTCAGCAGATTCTACAGGCACCTGGGTGTCACATTCGGTCGCACAGCCACGAGCAATTCCGTTTTTGTTTATGTGTGACGACAGAAGTCACTGTGGCTACAATTGAACAGTATTTTAAATTTGGCTTGACATTTACAGGGAGTGAACGATAACTATTTACAACGTACCACAGTCGTAAGGGGGAAATAGAGACGAACAATTTGATATAGGGGACACTTGTCGTCTATTAAGCTGGGAAACAACCTCAAACTGGCCTATAAAAGGCACCAAATACACAATTAAATCGGCTAAGCCATTGGCGAATGAGGACGAGAGGATATTCAAAATTTCGTGCAGAACGCATGCGCCGTAGCTTAGGTGGCTTTTGTGGGCCAGTTCAACGTTATTTTCCGGCTTTGTAGACTGCAAAGCGTCCTGTACCAAATTACCTATCTCGTCTTCCCTTACACTACTATGGAACGCTTTAATAGTTGTCGTTTAATTCTTGTATCCATGCTACACAGCAAAAAACGTGGTATATTATGTTAAATGCAGTTCTGACACAATAGGCAACATTTACAACCATCAGTATATTCGATTACTCATTGATGTTGGTAATTTTGTTTATTTATCAACATATTATTCATCGATATTTGACAAATTATCTCAGAACAGTAAGATAAACACACAAAACTAAATAAATTTATTCAGACAACTATATTATTACACACAGGTTTATGTCCGACAAATTATTTATATGTAGTGGCAGTAGTGGTGCTAGTAGTAGTAGTAGTTTTGTTCACTTGTAGATCACGTACACAAGTTTACTGGACATGTCTGGGTCTACAATTTAAGAACATTAAACAGCATAATTCAAATCTACAGCAATTTTCATAGTTACAGGTCTAGTTGCCAAGGTTAGGACACACAGTCGGCTGTGGCCTTGTAGGAGGATCCATCACGGCATTTACCTCAAGTAATTTAGGGAAACCACCGAAAACCTATATCAGGATGGCTGGATGAAGACTAGAGCCTCCGCCCTCCTGAATACAACACCAGTCTGTTTAAAACAATGCTACCTCATTCGGTTTATCCCTTGTGTACAATACTTTTTTACAAAGTAGTTATCACTAGGACAAAAGCCTAGTACTGCACTGTTCTTTCATTACTCGCTACCAACCACAGCACCCACTGCACACACACACTATTCCATAATACAACACCACACGCACTACCAACTGACATCAGAATCACAGCGACAATGTGTAGTTTCCATTTCGTGTGCCACAACTTCACATTTACTACCCAGAAAAACTGAATCAGCATTCCCCTAATGTGTGATATATTGAGCTCAGATACAGGAGAAGGTGTTAGTATTATACGTTGCATAGCTTTGGGAGTAGGTTTTTTACAAAAAAGAGAAAAAAATGAAAAAACCTTGTGTGGCTTTGTTATGTGAAAGATTGTTGTTTCAGTATCGTTAATATTATTTATTTGTTTTATATTTTTTATCAAATTCCTACCTGTCTACATAGTAATTATCAATGTTATTTTTGATGTGTGCAACTGATTGCATGGTGTAGTTAAAATCCATACTGTTTTGAACAGATCTTTACAGAGAGCTTGACTACTCTTCTTGGTTGTTATTCTCATAGCCCTTTTCTGTAATTTGAAAACCGTGTACATATATTTGTCATACATTCCACAGAAAAATGTTCCACAGCTAAAAACTGACTGTATACATGATTAATATGTAACTAAAAGATACTGGCTGTTAAACACTGATGACAGCACTCTAGGGTCGCAAAAATCTGATGACATTCTGTTTGCAATCATGTGTTCACCCCACTTTAACTATGAAATTTTGTGTTTTTTACGCAGTCTTTAGAGGCGCCAACTACGTTTAATTTAAGAGTGTCATTTTTTCCTCTTCAAAATGAAATTGGTGGCATTTCTTTTCTTTATGTTCAATGTCACTTTTCTGAATATTGACCAGCTGTGAACTTCCCCATTGGTGTCATTTGGTTTTTCTGCAAGGAGTTCTCTTGTTTTCTCAGTGACTGTAATATTGCTGTCGTCAGAAAAGAACATTTCTTCCCTGTGACTCATAGTATTGGGAAAGTCGTTGATGTATACCAGGAACAGAATTGGTCATAATATGCTACCCTGACGAACTTTTCGTTAAAATTGTTTTGGTTCTGATAAATGTTTTGTTAAGTGTTTAGACAATCCCACCACATTTGAGGTATGTGTCATCTCTACTTCTTGTATCTTCTCTGGCAGGTGTGATCAGGACACTTTATTAGCTATCTTATTCCTAGTGCTTCTGCATGTTTAGTATAGTCTTATGTTCAGCAGTATTAAAAGCCTTAGAAATGTCTAAAAATATGTCTGTGGCATACTCATGTTTGTCAAAACCGTCAAGTATCACTTTGTGAATACTACTCTAGCTGGCCCAGCTGTGATTCACTTATAAGGTTGTATTTATTCAAGTAATTCATTAATCTGTGTTTAACAAATATTCTGTTATTTTCTAGAATGATGACAGCAGAAAAATGGGCTGGCCGGTTTCTATGTCTTCTGTACCACCTACCTTTAGCACAGGTATAAGTCTTGCCTGTTTTAAACACAGTGGAAATTTGCCTGATATGATGACTCATTTATTATGCTCATTATGTTTTTATTATGTTTGTTAAGGGAGCTTGTGTACTCTGTATGCATTTTCAGCACACCTATATTAGTATTTCATCTAAGCCTTCAGACTTTTTACCTTTTGAGCAGTTTTAGTGTCTTCACGCCCTGTACTTAGTATGTACTTATTTATGGGGATTATATTTGTTTTTGGGAATTTTTGTTGTAATTTCCATATAACACTTGAAAAATACTCTTTCACGTAGTTTGCTACGGGATGTTGGTAATTTATTACTTTATCCTCCACCCTTATCAGTATGTTATTATGGCTTTGTTTGTCATCCCCTGCTTCATTTTCAGTGAGATCCGAGAAAGCTTTGCTTCATTCAGTGCATTGCATATTATTTTGTCATTAAATGACCTTTTTGCAGTAGTCAGTGCCCTCCTATACATCTTTGTGTACCTACGATGAAAATTTAAGAACTCGGCTCACTGTGCCTGTTTGTCGTGAAACTGAGGTTTTAGAGGACTTCCAAATAATTGCTGTCATCCATTTGTTGTGTGAGACATTGATAGTAATATGTCTACTTTTTGAAAAGTCTTTTCAAAGTGCAGTTTAAATAATGTTGAGAATTTAGAGAATTTACATTAGTTTCTCTTCATCCAGGCTCTAGTTTGCTAGTTCACTTGAAAAGTCTTGGATTTTGATTTCTGATGAATTTCTTTCGTAGGCCACAGTTCAGCGAGTTTTTCCACACCAGATTTTACTGGCATTTGGCAGATACGGTCTGATAGTCGAAGGTCTCTTAGAGCTACTTCACACGTTTCCCTGTCCGTATTTGTGGCTACATGGTTGATTACTGAATCAGTCGTTATAGTAATCCTTTTTGCACTATTTACCAATAGGGACACCCCAAAATAGTGAAGGATATTTATGAGGTTACTTCTAGATTCATGTATGATATATGTGTTTACGTTTATGTCTCCACATAAAATTTTGTTGGCTTTTGTACTTGATATCGTATCTAGAACTCTGTCAATTTATTGAAAAAAAGTGTCCACACTGCCACGAGTGATCAGTACATACACAAAATTATTCATTTCTTGGCGTTGTTAAGCCTTGTTAATTCAACAGCTGATATTTCGAAGTGTTTCTCTTCGCATGTTGTAGAAAGGTCATGTCTTGATTTATATTGCGTTTCTTTTCTGATATAAATGTGTGACCTTCCACCCTTTGAATTAGTCCTACAGTAAGAGTCTGTCCTTCCACACAATGTTAATATTAGATGTTGGATTTCTGTGCTTTCCACCAGTGCTTAGTAACACAAACTATATGCAGTTCTCTATGCATTTCAAAAATTGGAGCTGAACCTCAAATTGCTGTGTTTTTTTTTCTATTGATAACATATTGTGATGTATTTTTCAGTTTGTGAACCATCCATGTCAGTTTTTCCAGTGTTTTTTTCTTTCATGACATATAATATATATGTCGTTTCAGAATTTTTTTAAGCTGCTGTAGGTACTTTATAGAGATTTATCCTAAAAAAGACCTATTTTTCCTACCCATGACAACGGTATTTGATCATATGTCGCCCGCGATTAACCTCTATCTTTCATGAATCAATTGTACTAATCTACCCTTTCCAGTCCTGTTTAGGCGTAAGCCACGCCTAGAGAAACCCCATCAACCGATAGTCCCGACTGGTACCAAAGTAACATGCATAAAGTGCTGTTCTTCACCCCACACGCTATCGCTACGTAATGCCAACACAACAGAATCTCATCAAAACAATCAGTTTACCCTTGGTCTCAAATAACATGGGGACAGTAGCGGACATCTAAATGAGACTGAACAGTAGATACTTGAACCAGCATTGGTCTCAACCACCATAGGGAAAGAAGCGAAAATAAAAATGAGGCTGGCCACTGAGTACTTTATCCAGATTCCTCCAGGGAACAGTTTCGCTAGCTTAACTACTGCGTCATGTCACTCAATACCTCATGAGTAGATTGTGGATTTATACGTATGCACACAAACAGTATGTCATGTAAATTAAATTATAAGAGCATGTATATTTTTATAAGTGAATATACTTTGTCAAATTCGTCTTTTTCTCTGATTGGTACGAGGCTGTTCGCAAAAGTTCTCGAAATCTGAATTTTGCGCGCAAATGGTTACGTGGGCACTGAAATCCAGCTAGGTGTCTCCCCACACATGCTTCATGTAGAGAGCTTTTTTAAATAGAGCAAAACGTCAGTGGTAGTGATATGCAAAGGCCGCTGACATACCTCAGTCACTGGCGTGAGACGAACACACAAGATAAAATTGCGCAAAATACGCGGCTAACCGTTTTTTGAGTCATTGCGTCGTTACTAGACCAATAATACATCTCCCTATTGCTATTTACGCTTAGAGTACATAGAATTCATACAATTAATGCAAAAACTATTCCATCCTACATATTTCTGCTTTGAAGCTCGTTCAAGAAACAAATCACTGCACTAACACGAATGTGTATTAGAACCCTAGGTGTAAAAAGTTAAAAATGGAACACCCATTGCAACAGATAAAACAAAATCGTAATCTGTCGTCCGTTTTTAACGCTCAACAAACATTCGTAGATGCATCGAAAAGCAATCACACGATATTCCTGCAGAATCATTCATTCACAGATGCAGATTAAACGCCTTTCATGGGTAGCTTCACGAATAAGAAGCACTTCCGAAATACTTTAATAACGAAATAAACCAATAAATTAAGAAGAAAACTGTTTCCAAGACGCAGTAAGTACTAACCTCTTATTTTAGACTGTAAATTTGCAGATGTGAGATTCATGAGACAGCAAGATTTGCAAAGACGATTTATACATTAAACATTTTTCAAGTGGGCGCTTATGAAATTTGTTCAAAAAGTTCCGAAACGTTCGTAATTTCGCGCCAATGGTATGTTGGAGTGAAATGCGGTTGGCATCTCTGCACACGCCTGTGTCTGATGTGTCACTGCCGGAAGTTTCATTGTTCAGTGCTGTCGTGATTAAAATGTTGTGTCGCACAGTTTGCAAATTCCGAGGTGGCAGAGTCAGGGGGAGCAACCTGTCTGCAATAAATTTTGCATGAAACTCACAACAACCTTTACAGAGAAACACCAAAAGATGCAGGAAGCCTTCGGTGATGAGTGCTTAAGCCGTGCTCGGTGCTACGAATGGTTCACAAGGTTTAAAAATTGCCGGACGGAAGTTAAAGATGACCCTCTTTTGGACGCCCTTCGACCTCTGTCGACGACGCTCATGACAGGAACGTCAGTGAAACTCTGCGTGCCAATCGGAGACTGACTGTCCGAGAGATTGGAGAAGAATGTAAGATTTCAGATGGATCGTCTCATGAAAACCTGACACAGCGTCTTGGAATGCATCGTGTTACCGCTGAGTTCGTCACATTGCTCATCAGTCTCGCAATCTGTGAAGAGCCTTTGGATCGCGCAAATGAGGACGAGATGTTCTTTAAGAGAATTTTAACTGGTGATGAGACATGGGTCTACGGTTATGTTGTTGAGACCAAGATTCAACGTTCACAATGGGCCAGGAAAGGTTCTCCAAGACCAAAATAAGCTCGTCAGGTCAGGTCAAATGTCAAAGACATGCTGATGGTTTTCTTTGACTTTGGGGTATTAGTTCACCATGATTCGTGCTACAGAGACAAATTGTTAATCGATGGTACTATCGGGATGTGTTGTGCCACCTGCGGGAAAAGTGAGAAGGAAACAGCCTGAAATGTGGCGAGACAATTCATAGCTCTTGCATCACGGTAACGCACCCGCGCATTCATCCCTGTTGGTGCGTGACTGAAGCACGAAAAAAGAAATCCCCATGCTGCCTCATTTTAAATACTCTCTAGACCTGGCCCCTGCGGACTTTTTTTATTTCCGAAGCTGAAATCCCCGTTGAAAGGATAAAGATGCGCAATGATGGACGAAATAAAAGAAAATTCGCAGAAGGCGCTTCGCGTGATCCGGAGTGAGATGTACCAAGGCTGCTTCCAGAGGTGGAAATGGCATTGGGAGCGGTGTATCAATTGTGGGAATTTCGAAGGAGACCATGAACAATAAACGAAAGGTGAGCGTAAAAAAATTGTGGTCTAAGTTCCGGAATTTTTTGAACACACCTCGTATTTAGATTGACAAGTATTTCAGCAAGCGCCGGCCATAGTGACCGAGCGGTTCTAGGCGCTACAGACTGGAACCGCGCGACCGCTACGGTCGCAGGTTCGAATCCTAACTCGGGCATGGATGTGTGTGATGTCCTTAGGTTAGTTAGGTTTAAGTAGTTCTGAGTTCTAGGGGACTGATGACCTCAGAAGTTAAGTTATATAGTGCTCAGAGCCATTTCAACCATTTTTGAGCTTCAGCAAGCAACTACAAATACGAAAAAATGTGCTAACAAATTATCCGCCCAACAGACACATGGTAACACCGGAATAAAACAAAAGTGATGTTCTGGGTCGTACTAAAACAGACTGACGTAAAATATTCAGAAAGAAATTGCCGAAAGTTTACGCTGCCAGAAATGACAGGAACGTACAGGCTTCTAATATCAGCTGGTCGTGTGCACAAAATTTGAAAGAAATACAGTGTACAAATTTTAAGACTGACCACAGTAACGAATTTTTAAATCCAATCATTCCGCTTTAGGCTGTCAAAACATTTATTGCGACTGTAATTTCGACGCGTGGTCATTTTCAAGCATTCGCAAAATAGTCATTCGTCAAATATAATACACGTAATTATGAAACTGTCAGACGTTGACAATGAAAATTTCGAACTGCTTACGGGGGATGTTGTAACCCACTCAACAATATAAAGCTGAATGAAGAACTGTTGCATGTGGTGCTGTGATTTTATCTGCTGTTCTATGCACCATACACTTTAGAGAACTGGAAAAATAATTATATAAACACTTAAGTTTAAATTTCATGTAGCAGTCGTGGTAAAGGTATCTCAAAAGCAGCTAAGATGTAAACATACAAAGAGTATGAGCTATGGAGTGCAAAGATGCTAATATATGAAGTCGATATCGTGTCGTTTGTGAAAAGGGTGCGCAGAAAGGAGAAAAGTGACAGAAATTTGTGTTAATAAAGACAGAATCCACAAATGGTACTGAGAATATATATTAAATGTAGGTAAAAAGATAAAGTTACAATACAACAATAAGCACAAAATACAAGTACAGAAGAAGGTCTAAAATATCAGATATAGGTGAAAGTAGCGCAAATAACACATAAACATAGGAAAAAACAGATGTTAAGTAGTAATAATTGATGGCGTGTATGAGATGTACACTAAGAAGCATGTACCTGCAACTTTGAGAGTTACTCTGACTAGAGTAAGCAAACAAATAATTATCGTGAGAAGTATCCATCAAAGGCCTGGCTATTGATTGCTCTTGTGTAACAGAGCATCAGAAGACGGCAGGCCAGAAATATCTATCAGTCACCTTCAAACGTACTTTTTGCTCTGCTCACCATCGATCTAGAGAGAAATCATTTTACAAAACACAGGATACAACTAAATAAAAGAAGGTAAATCATTTCTATGCCAAAAAATAAACGACTTTCTTCCAACTGGGTTAACAAATGGTGCAACAGTCAAAACAATTCTGCTATTACAAGCCATTGAACCTCTTTGAATTAACACCAGTTTTTCACCATATGATAACCCAGAAACTGGAGCAAAGAATAGTAGCAGAACAGTGAAAACACCTTCTGCAGCATAAATATGAAAGCCAGTAGTGGCAGAAACTAAGAAAACTTCGGCAGCAGCAGTACCATCAAAAGATGGGAGACATCTGCAATAGGAGAATCACTGGCAGCAATGAGATGTTAAACACTAATCATTCCGAAAGCAGGATTATGTAGACCTTAGAGGCTGGTGCATTCCTCTCACAAAGATGAATATATTTTCGCTGACAGTTTTTGCTGTAGTCTTATCTTCGACAGCTTTCGAGACACCATATTGACTTTCGTGTTATGGCAATATGCTACTTGAAAGGCACCAAACTATACTAGGATGCTGTCTCGAGACAACGGCATGTTGAATATTCATCACAAATACGTCACCCTTATAATTAAATGTCAGTTAATCACGCGTCGACGAAAATAAGCCTTCAAAAGATACTATGATAGCCGACGCAGAATACGAAAAATATATATATTTGCCTTAATGTACTGGATAAAGATGTTTCTTACAGAGTTAAAGAAAAGCAGGTTCCCGTCCTACCTTATGCTAAGTGTCTTCTGTAATGTTCGATGTTATTTACATTTGCGTCTGGTTGGAAAACAAACGACGAAATAAATATTTGGATGTTTACTTCCGAACCTAACAGGGCAGCTTAAATTGCTGCGAATGAAAGGAGTAGTGATAAAATTCATGTTCTTCCTTGTCATGGCGTCTCCGCAGTTGTAGAAGACAAGAGTAACGACGATCAGTGGAAATATACTCCTCTTTTTGAGACGAATGCATCAGACCTCATGGCCCCAGCACGCAGCTGATCGGCCAACCCATAAGTGCTTTCACCTGTGGCCTCCCTCTCTCTCTCTCTCTGGCGTGTGTGTATACGTGCGTGAGGGGATCTTAAAACAACTGCTACAAGACGATCCAAACGCTCTTTCAAAGACTGTCACTGGAGACGAAAGCTGGTTTCGTCACTATGACCTACGTAGACGCTAAGCATCCGTCGTCGCTATGGAATAGTCCTTCTTCGTCGCGGTCAAAAATAGTTCGACAAGTCCAGATTAACTCTAAGTCCTTGTTCATCATACATACATATGAAGGACCTGAGTAGAAAACGTCCACAGAAATGGAGTAAAATCGGCTGCGTGCTCCAACCTGACAATGCACGACCGCATTAGGCCTACATTGTTCAGGAATTTTTGACTAAGAACAATATGACAGTTGCTCCCCAACGTACTTATCAGACTTCGCATCTTCTTCCTCTTTCCCAAGACGAATATCAGGTTGAAGGGCCGTAAGTTTTTTTTACAGCGGAGAGATTCGAGTGGAATCGCATAGGAAATAAACATTTCAACAATGTAAGTCTTCCAAAAAGCATTTCAAAAGTGGCAGAAACTCTGGTATCGTTGAATTCGCTACCGAGGGGACTACTTAGAAGGCGATGGTCCAGAATAAGATATAGGCTAAGACATAATAATTTTTTTTAACTTATTCCGAAAACTTATGGATACCATCTCGTATTAAAAAACATGAGGTTTCGTTTACAGAAATAAAGCAGCTACACAATATGCTTGATGTGGCCAAATATTTACGTCTTTGAACTCCTGCAGTCTTATAGCACGTTGTGTATTACATTATTAGCAGCCTTTCTGTAATACATAGCCGGGATTCTATTCCAATACGAAACAAGTTTATTATACAGGTCTATCTCAGAAGTCCCCAGAATGATATTTGGTAGCTGGCAACATTGCTGGTGGTGCGGGGCCTCGGGCGAAGCTGGCGAAGGACCTAAGCTTCGAAACGAGACCAGTGTTAGTCGCCTGGGGGCAGCTGCTCAGGCAGGGTCACGCTCCGAGCAGAGGCATCTACTGCGCCCCCGTCGAGCAAAAAATTGACCAGTTTTTGGAGCAGCGTTATGCAATCACGTTCTGTGTGAAACTTGGGAAAACCGGGCCGGGAAGGCTCGAAATGCTTCGGAAAGGCCTACTGCGGCGAGGCGATGAAACAAAGCTAACCCTTCATGTGGCACAAGAGTTTCCAGGAAGACTGCTCGGGACGTCTGTCGGCTTGCAAACGGACGACTCGGTGCAAAATGTGCGTCAAGTTGTGGACAAGAACCGACGATCACGTTTCGGATGATTGCGGAGGAGTGTGGAATAACCAAAACAATCGTTCGCCACATTTTAACTGAGGATCTTTAAGCGAGGAAAGTCTGCGAGAAAATAGTGCCAAAAGTCCTGACGAGTGAGATGAAGGAGTAGCGTTTGCTGAAGTGCCAGTAATTGCATGAGCGCTACGGAAGGGGCCCAGAAGTTTTGAACAGAGTGATCACAGGGATCGAGACGTGGATTTTTGAACATACTGTCAGAGCAGTGAGTGGCACACCAACAAATCTCCTCGCTTGAAAAAGAACAAGGATGGGCATGTCACGAATCAAGGATGTGCTCATTGTGTTTTTTGACAGAAAATGTGTGGTTCACAATAAAGGACATACAGTCAACAAGGAGTTTCACTGAGAAGTGTCTAAACGGATGCGCAACAGGGTTCGACGCGTCCATGACAATTGGATCGTGCATCATGACAATGCGTGAAACCACACTGTACTCATTGTTTCCGAGATGCTGGCCAAAATGGGTGTGGAAAGGCTGTCCCAGCCGCCGTACAGTCTCGATATGGCATCAGTGGAATCTTATCTTTGTTTCGAAGGATCAAAAGAACCCTGAAAAGAACTCAACATGAGACGCTAGAGGCGGTAAACGCAGCTTCGGCGACCACACTGAAGGAGATTCCCGTTGACGATTCCAAGGCGCCTTCAGTGACTATGTGAAGAATTGGCAATCGGGCATCGAAGCAGGGGGAGAATACTTTGAAAAATTGTAAACTGAATAAATTATATTAAAAAAGTCACTCTGGGAACTTTTGGGACAGACGTTCAATGACACATGTTTCATACGGAATACCAGAAGAATGAAGATCCCTGTGTTCTGAAGTGTATGCTGCGATTCTGAGCGTAGAGAAGCTGATCGTTAACGCTCCTTCGAGAGTAAAGTTATTCACTGAGATGATGCCAGAAACAACGTCGCCCATTCCAAGCATGTGACCATATGGCTTTGTATTTTTGGTGCCATTCAGGTGATATTAAGAAGGTAAACTGAGGGAATGAATATTCCTCAGACTGCACTTGATCTTCAAGTTTATTGTTAAGTGAACAATTTCGACACTACTAGCCCCATTTTCAGATGAACACAAGGAGGTGACAGAAGTCTGGAATAGCGGTATGTATAGATACAGATGGCGGCAGTATCATGTACACGAGGTGTAAATGGGCAGTGCACTGGTAGAGCTGTCGCTTGTACTCAGATGATTCATGCGAAAAGGTTTCCGACGTGATTATGGACACACGACGGAATTAACAGTCTTTCAACGCGGAATGGTAGTTGGGGCAAGATGCATGTGACATTCCATTTCGGAAATGGTTAGGGAATTCAATATTCCGATATCTACAGTGTCAAGACAGTGACAAGAATACCACATTTCTGGCATTACCTCTCACAATAGACAACGCAGTGGCCGACAGCTCGTGCGGTTAAAGGCGCTACAGTCTGGAACCGCAAGACCGCTACGGTCGCAGGTTCGAATCCTGCCTCGGGCATGGATGTTTGTGATGTCCTTAGGTTTAACTAGTTCTAAGTTCTAGGGGACTAATGACCTCAGCAGTTGAGTCCCATAGTGCTCAGAGCCATTTTTTGGCCGACAGCCATCACTTAAAGACCGATGGCGAAATGTTCAAATGTTTGTGAATTCCTAAGGGACCAAACTACTGAGGTCATCGGTCCCTAGACTTAAACACTACGTAAACTAACTTATGCTAAGAACAACACACACACACACATGCCCGAGGAAGGACTCGAACTTCCGGCGGGAGGGGCCGCGCAATCCGGCCACTCCGCGCTGCTACGACCGAGGGCAGCGGCGTTCTCGTAGAGTTGTCAATGCTAATAGACAAGTAACTCTGCGTGAAATAACTTCAGAAATCAATGTGGGATGTACGACGAACATATCCGTCAGGTCAGTGCGGCGAAATTGGCCATTAATGGGCTATGGCAGCAGACCACCGACGCGAGTGCCTTTGTTAACAGCATAGCATCGCCTGCAGCGCCTTTCCTGCACTTTTGTGACTGTATCAGTTGGATCATAGGCGACTGGAAAACCGTGACCTAGTCAGATGAGTCTCCATTTCAGTTGGTAAAAACTGATGATAGGGTTCGAGTGTGGCGCAGGCCCCACAAAGCCATGGACCCAGGTTATCAATAAGGCACCGTGCAAGGTGGAGGTGACTCCATAGTGGTGTGGGCTGTGTTTACGTGGAGTGGACTGGGTCTTCTGGTCCAGCTGAACCGATCATGGACTATAAATGGTTATGTTCAGCTACTTGGGACCATTTTCAGCCATTTATGGACTTCAAACAACGATGGAATTTTTCTAGATGACAGTATATCATATTACTCGGCCACACTCGTTTGTGATTGGTTTGAAGAACATTCTGGACAATTCGAGCAAATGATTTGGCCACCCACATGGTCCGACATCTATCAATAGATGGCATTGTGCCATGTCACTGGCCCACAATTATTTGCAATTGGTTTGAAGAACTTTTTGGGTATTCAGGCGAATGATTTGGCCACCCACTTCACCCAACCCATTGAACATTTATGGGACATAATAGAGAGGTCAGTTCGTGAATAAAATCCTCCATCGGTATTACTTTCGCAATTATGGACAGCTAAAGAGGCAGCCTGGCTCAGTATTTCTGCAGGGACTTCGAGCGACTTGTTGAGTCCATATCACGTCGAGTTGGCGCACTACGCTGGGTAAAAGGAGGTCTGACACCATATTAGGAGGAATCCCGTGACTTTTGTCACCTCTGTGTATGTACAGTATGTTTATATCGGGACTATGTCTTGCTGTCATAGCGTGCACAGTAAAATCAGGGCCCGCAGCACTACTCATGAAGAGACACCCTCAGTGACCATTCACAGACCACAGCAAGACGTGGTCCTAAGAACAACATACCTGACATCGATTTGGTGTATGTGTATTGGATAGATCCAAAGATGAGGCTAGTAGCCTCGAAATCGATTATGTTATGACAAAACTGAAGATCAATTAATAATAATTTGCGCGAATACATACTTACTCTCTCTTTACCGTGGACTGCATTCTCATGGTTCTGTCAACAGTGGGAGTAAGGTACGTTTCTAGCATTACTGTGAAACATTTAAGCAACCAAATCAGGTTGAACAAACCCAGAGTAATCCAAACTGTCAAGAACTACGTCGCAATTCATTACAACTTAAGGAAACCTCGAAATATCCTGCCAAATTCGTCAATGTGAGGTGCGATCAAGACTTTTCCTAATCCAAACTGTCGTTACAGCACACCGCGCTCGTGCTTGTGTTCGTAGCGATATATTAGACTCAGTTGCTGTTAAAATAAATATCGCAGAGTTAAAGAATGTGGTGTTATGTTTCATTCGTGATGCCAGCAGAGTTATCAGAGAGACATTTTCAGCAACACTGCTGCAGTGGATTTCGGTTCTCCAATGTCATATGAAGTGAAGAAAACTGTTTCAAGCTTGGACTTTGTTTTAACAGATGTATGAAGGCCATTTCCTTCATGCATTTTGGAAGAATATTTAATCACATGTTGTAAGAGATACGACCTATATTAGTTAGCGAGGTGAAATGGTTACCATTAGTGTTAGAATTTGCTAATAAGTGTGTGTCTCTGTAACGAGTTCATACACTCCTGGAAATGGAAAAAAGAACACATTGACACCGGTGTGTCAGACCCACCATACTTGCTCCGGACACTGCGAGAGGGCTGTACAAGCAATGATCACACGCACGGCACAGCGGACACACCAGGAACCGCGGAGTTGACCGTCGAATGGCGCTAGCTGCGCAGCATTTGTGCACCGCCGCCGTCAGTGTCAGCCAGTTTGCCGTGGCATGCGGAGCTCCATCGCAGTCTTTAACACTGGTAGCATGCCGCGACAGCGTGGACGTGAACCGTATGTGCAGTTGACGGACTTGAGCGAGGGCGTATAGTGGGCATGCGGGAGGCCGGGTGGACGTACCGCCGAATTGCTCAACACGTGGGGCGTGAGGTCTCCACAGTACATCGACGTTGTCGCCAGTGGTCGGCGGAAGGTGCACGTGCCCGTCGACCTGCGACCGGACCGCAGCGACGCACGGATGCACGCCAAGACCGTAGGATCCTACGCAGTGCCATAGGGGACCGCACCGCCACTTCCCAGCAAATTAGGGACACGGTTGCGAATGGTCCTCGCCGATACCCCAGGAGCAACAGTCTCCATGAAGCTGGACTACGGTCCGGCACACCGTTAGGCCGTCTTCCGCTCACGCCCCAACATCGTGCAGTCCGCCTCCAGTGGTGTCGCGACAGGCGTGAATGGAGGGACGAATGGAGACGTGTCGTCTTCAGCGATGAGAGTCGCTTCTGCCTTGGTGCCAATGATGGTCGTATGCGTGTTTGGCGCCGTGCAGGTGAGCGCCACAATCAGGACTGCATACGACCGAGGCACACAGGGCCAACACCCGGCATCATGGTGTGGGGAGCGATCTCCTACACTGGCCGTACACCACTGGTGATCGTCGACGGGACACTGAATAGTGCACGGTACATCCAAACCGTCATCGAACCCATCGTTCTACCATTCCTAGACCGGCAAGGGAACTTGCTGTTCCAACAGGACAATGCACGTCCGCATGTATCCCGTGCCACCCAACGTGCTCTAGAAGGTGTAAGTCAACTACCCTGGCCAGCAAGATCTCCGGATCTGTCCCCCATTGAGCATGTTTGGGACTGGATGAAGCGTCGTCTCACGCGGTCTGCACGTCCAGCACGAACGCTGGTCCAACTGAGGCGCCAGGTGGAAATGGCATGGCAAGCCGTTCCACAGGACTACATCCAGCATCTCTACGATCGTCTCCATGGGAGAATAGCAGCCTGCATTGCTGCGAAAGGTGGATATACACTGTACTAGTGCCGACATTGTGCATGCTCTGTTGCCTGTGTCTATGTACCTGTGGTTCTGTCAGTGTGATCATGTAATGTATCTGACCCCAGGAATGTGTCAATAAGGTTTCCCCTTCCTGGGACAATGAATTCACGGTGTTCTTATTTCAATTTCCAGGAGTGTATTTTCAACTAATTAGCTTCTATTTTAATCTGAGCTAATGCGTTTTTAGCGTATATTGATACACTGTAACGCATATTTCTGCACTTTCAGCACATATTTTTAACCTTTTTATTGCATGTGAGTCCGACATTTATTTACTAGACACTACGTTTCCTAAGCCATATGAGAATACTTGCTATGAATACAGTCCTAGTTTCCTGCCAACTGCTAATACGTCCTCGATTGGCTGAGATGGATAATAGAGTTCTGTTGAGTGTTCCTCCAAGAGTAAATAGAGGGTTAGGATCATAATAAAAGGAAATAAAATCCTATGTGAGGTAAATAATACGATACTTGTGAGGGCGAGTTTTTCTTGCGTTGTGATGTTATTTGGGAAGCTGTTGGTGTAGATAGTGATGCTACTGACGCCGATTGAGTGATCCTTGCTGTTATTCTTATCCCTGATTTTGACAATCTTGTATATAACCAAGTGGCTACCCGGTACATGGCTCATGGCTCACGGTCACAGTTACAGGACAGCCTTTGTAACGCTTTCCACGGGCAAAAATTTGGTTTTCAGTAATTTGCGTAATTGCTGACCGAATTAAAAATTTAAAATACTGTCGTATTCTGCTCTTTACGACGTATAATGTTATGTTAACGTAAAATAGGTACTACAGATAGGAACTGTGTCTAAACGTCTTGTCGGAGCGTAGCTCACTACCCCAGCAATATTCATCCAGTATGAGAATGAGAGGACTTAACGACATCCAACAAACTTTAAACATAATTTGAAACCCTTATGAAACATTTTCTCGCTGACATCCCCCAAAAATGATGAAAGGAAAAAAGTTTATCGCAGAGTATACTTTCGCTGTTCATGCACTAAAAGTTCATTGTCAGGCATGACATTTTAATTTTTTACTACTTTGATACTAATTCTATTCGTAATAAACTCTGCAGACAGTATCCAAATATATGACTGAATGTACGTGGAAAACTATATCATTGTACGACACATAATTCACGACATATAACGTCATAGACATTAAGATACGTGAAAAACTTGCTTTTGCCTAAAATGGAGCGCAAATTAACCAGACTATATTCATCTAGTGCTTCAGAATGAGATTACTTAGCGACTTCCAACAAACTTTATAAGTAATTTCAAACCTTTCATGACGTTTTCTCGCTTACACGTTTAACGCCAAATGTTTTACACATTAACGTAATTGTAGAACAATCAGACGTTTGAAACTGTTTTGTAAGAGAGCATTCTTGAAATTAATGCCTCCGAATTTTTCTTACTGCTTGTAAAAAAAGTTATTAACATTTTAAATCCTTATTCTTCAGGTCTACATGTTTATTTCTCAACATAGTCACCCTGTGAACGAACACATTTGTCTCAACGAGAGATCAGAATGTTTGACTTAGTTGACTGAGCCACAACCTCACCTCTGCTTTCAGCGCTTCATCATTTGTCAATGTGAAGTACTCGAAGATACACTACTGGCCATTAAAATTGCTACACCATGAAGATGACGAGCTACAGACGCGAAATTTAACAGACAGGAAGAAGATGCTGTCTTATGCAAATGATTAGCTTTTCAGAGCATTCGCACAAGGTTGGCGCCGGTTGCGACACCTGCAACGTGCTGACATGAGGAAAGTTTCCAACCGATTTCTCATACACAAACAGCAGTTGACCGGCGTTGCCCCTGGTGAAACGTTGTTGTGATGCCTCGTGTAAGGAGGAGAAATGCGTACCATCACCTTTCCGACTTTGATAAAGGTCAGATTCTAGCCTATCGCTATTGCGGTTTATCGCATCGCGACATTGCTGCTCGCGTTGGTCGAGATCCGATGACTGTTAGCAGAATATGGAATTGGTGGGTTCAGGAGGGTAATATGGAACGCCGTGCTGGATCCCAACGGCCTCGTATCACTAGCAGTCGAGATAACAGGCATCCGCATGGCTGTAACGGATCGTGCAGCCACGTCTCGATCCCTGAGTCAACAGATGGGGACGTTTCCAAGACAACTACCATCTCCACGAACAGTTCGATGACGTTTGCAGCAGCATGGACTATCAGCTCGGAGACCATGGCTGCGGTTACCCATGACGCTGCATCACAGACAGGAGCGCCTGCGGTGGTATACTCAACGACGAACCTGGGTGCACGAATGGCAAAACGTCATTTTTTCGGATGAATCCAGGTTCTGTTTACAGCATCATGATGGTCGCATCTATGTTTGGCGACACTGCGGTGAACGCACATTGGAAGCGTGTATTCGTCATCGCCATACTAGCGTATCACGTGGCGTGATGGTACGGGGTGCCATTGGTTACACTTCTCGGTCACCTAGTGTTCGCATTGACGGCACTTTGAACAGTGGACGTTACATTTCAGATGTGTTACGACCCGGGCTCTACCCTTCATTCAATCCCTGCGAAACCCTACATTTCAGCAGTATAATGAACGACCGCATGTTGCAGGTCCTGTACGGGTCTTTCTGGTTACAGAAAATGTTCGGCTGCTGCCTTGGCCAGCACATTCTCCAGATCTCTCACCAACTGAAAACGTCTGGTCAATGGTGTCCGAGCAACTGGCTCGTCACAATACGCCAGTCACTAGTCTTGATGAACTGTGGTATCGTGTTGAAGCTGCACGGGCAGCTGTACCTGTACACGCCATCCAAGCTCTGTTTGACTCAATGCTCAGGCGTATCAAGGTCGTTATTACGGCCAGAGGTGGTTGTTCTGGGTACTGATTTCTCAGGATCTATGCACCTAAATTGCGTGAAAATGTAGTCACATGTCAGTTCTAGTATAATATATTCGTCCAATGAACACCCCTTTATCATCTGCATTTCTTCTTGGTGTAGCAATTTTAATGGCCAGTAATGTATTCTTGAAGTTTTGGAAAGAGATGAAAATGGGATGGGGCCAGGTTGGAATGATCAATAACAATGAACCCAGGGCGTCAGGTTATTGCAGATGTCGCAGCGCTCGTGTGTGGTCAGCGATTGCCTTGTTGAAGAAGGCGGTTCTCCACGTGTGGACGAACTCGTTGAATTCTAAACTAGATTGCATACGCTGTTTGTCGCGCACCGACATTGTTACGTTACACACCGCCATGAAATGAGCTGCAATTCGAAGCCGTCTAGCGGCAGAGATTTGCAATTACGTAGACATAAATAAGAGAGATATAGATTATTTTAATGGCATTTGTTTTATTTAAAAAGCTTTAGGAATTTTCTCATAAAAAATTCGCAGGCATTACTTGTCAGCACGCACTGGTGCATGGGAGTTCGATTCTTTAAAGAATGGGGGGTTTACTGGTTATCTACCAGTTACGAATCTATACGTGCAGGATAAAGATCGGATACAAACTAGTCAAGCAAAGTACCATACTAATGTCATCAGAATAGTTTACGATTTTCTGATAAAAACCTCTTTCTCAAAACTCTTTTGACCAAAAATAATCGCTGAGTTCAGATGAAGCATTCAATATTCGTGCAATTCCGTCGAACGCGCTACTTCTCCAACCGTGAACAGGACATTCGGCGCGGCGTGTGGGCTCTGTTCAGTCTCTCAGCATACCTCGAAGGGTCATTTCAAGCTTAGGTATTGCGCAAATCGTCATGCTGCAGCAGGAAACGACGTCGACACAGGAAGCTGCTCGCCAAACTGACGTACGACACAGCGACGGCAATCGAACATCCAACCACTGTATCTGTTGCTCCATTGTGGACGAGGGATAGCGGCTGGTCAAATATTTAACAAAGAAATTCGTTAAACAGCAGTGCAGACTTGACAGTAACTTAAGTCTTCGAAGGAAGCACTTGAGAATTCATGACATCCAGAAACAAAAGGTTCCAGTGCACCAATACCGATTATTTTTTAGAGGTGCATGTGGGACCTGAAGACGGCATGTTGAATTGCCGAAATTGGTAGCGAAAACAAAATAAAATAACTTCTCAATGTGCAAGGCTGTTTGGCGATTTTCTTTGTTAAATAAAAACTGTCTCGTAGTGGTCGATCAGGTTCAACAGGACCTTATGACCACTCCCTGCAAATTACCCGGAGGAAAGTGGAACAGAACCTGGCTGAAGAAGTTCTACAACGATGTACTTGAGACTGTAAAAGTACCTCAACAGTTCAAAATTGCACTTACACTACCAGTCCTAAAGTCCGGAAAGCAAGTTAATGCCCCTCAAGTTACCTCCCAACTGCGCTGCTCAGCGTATGCTTCAAATTACTGGAACGATTTATCCTTAACAGAATTCAAGTAATAATAATAATATAACTCCAACATGTCAGGCTAGGTTCAGAAGCCAACGCAGCTACTGTGAACAGGTTCTAGCCTTGACATCCTCCATCGAGGCTAGATTCCCGAAGAAACTAAAGACATCGGTGGCCTTTCTTTTATCTGTCAGCAGCATGTGATACTGTATGGCTAGATGGACTAAAGCTGAAGGTAAAAAAAAAAAAAGCATGTCCCACGTAACAAACGGACGAAAGTTGTGGGAAATATGTTAATCAATCGTTACTTCAAAGTTAGCGTTGGACAAAATCATAGTAACTCATTACCATAAAAAGGGCTTCCCCAAGGATCCGTCCTAGCACCCTTGCTCTTCAAACTGTATACCAGTGACATTCCAATCACTATCAGCAAAAAGTTTTGCTACGCTGATGACCTTGCCATAGCCGTAGAAACCAGCTCACTCTAGGAAGGACAAAACATATTGTCTACAAACTTAGAAAATCTCTACACATATTACAAAGCACGGAGACTCCAATCAAATGAAGCCAAGACAGAACTCTGCGCACCTACTTAAACAACAGAATCGCAAACCAACAGCTCAATGTGAATTTCTCTCAACAGAGGATCAGACACAATTTCCAACCTAAATACCTGGGTGTCACACTCGATCGGCCGTTAACATATAAAAAGCACTTGTAAAACTTTAGCCAAAAGCTAAACACCCGGAATGACATCATAAGGAAATTGGCTGGCACAACCTGGGCTGCTGAAGCTTCCACTCTACGGACTGCAGCTCTGACATTAGTATACCCAGTAGCTGAATATTGTGTCCCAGTATGGTAACACATACAATGAAACTAGACATCCATCTGAACGAATCAATGAGAATTATTACCGGTACACTGAAATCCACACCGATCCCTTGGTTGCACATCATCAGTAACATTCCACCACCTGAATTGCGACGCCAAGAAGCAACCGTTCGAGAACGGAGGGAGCTGCATCACCCCGACTACCCCCAAGACCTTCCAATTCGTACGGTATTTAATGACCTTCCGCCAGACCGCTTAATATCATGCACTCCATTGTAGTATAATGGAAAAAAAACAACAAGAAGTGTGGCCTTAAAGAAGAGCGGTGCAGGAGATGCAGTACTACAACAATAAAACATAAAGATGTTCAAGATCCATCTGCCAGCGTGCCAGGATTTGATCTGGAGATCAGCTGGCTTCATTCAACAGATATTGAATCCTGATTAATGTATCTGTTTTAATGAACAGTCCTGATTTTATAGTTCAAATGTCCTACTTTTAGTGTTATCAAGTTACTGACTTTAAGAATTTGAACATACCAGCTTTATACCTAAATCCTTAAATGTATAACCGTAAACTGTATGTATTTCTCTATATTTGCTGTTGTCGCCATTCGACAAATAAATAAATAACTGAAGAGTCCAGGATATGTCTGATGCCTCATGATTCCCGTAGTAGGGTGTAAAAGCGGTCAGGCAGCAATCACGTCTCCACTTTGCCATGCCACTCCGCACGGGGGTGGGCCAGTCTTGTTTTGGGCCGGTATCAGGGAGTTTGGGGACTGTGTAGTACTGTCCGGCCTTACAGTCAACATTTCGTCGATTATATACGACCGCTCGCTCGACGAAATATCCGTACCTAAAGACTGGAAAGTCGCACAGGTCATACCAACACTCAAGAACGGAAGCAGGAATAATCAGTAGAATTGCAGACCCCTATCAGTAACGTCGATTTGTAGCTGGATTTTAGAACATGTACTGTGTTCGAACATTATGAATTTTCTAGGACAAAACGATCTATTGACAACAGCCAGCAAGGGGCAGAAATATCGTTTTCATGAAACACAACTAGCTGTTTATTCATACGAAGTAATGACTAGTATCGACAAGGGATGTCAAATTGATTCCATATTTCTAGATTTCCAGAAGGTTTTTGAAGCCGCTCCGCACAACCGGCTTCTAATCAAACTGTGTGGCTATGGAATATCGTCTCAGTTGTACGGCTGGATTCGTGATTTCCTGTTAGAAGGGTCGCAGTTCTTAGTAACTGACAGAAAAATCGTCGAGCAAAACAGAAGTGACATCTGACGTTCCCCGAGGAAGTGTTATAGGCTCTCTGTTGTTCTTAATTTATATAAACGATTTAGCAGATAATTTAAGCTGCCCTCATAGATTGTTTGCAAATGGAGTTATATTTTTGGTACAGCGCTTAGAAATGCAAGAAATCTGCTAAAGAGACAGCCTACATTACGCTTGTCTGTCCTATCATACAGTACTGCCGCGCTGTATGGGATCCATACCCGATAGGATTGACGGAGGACATCGAGAAAGTCCACAAAAGGGAAGCTCATTCCTTATTGTCTTGAAATAGGGGAGAGAGTGTCAGGGGATATGTTGGTTGGGGTCGCATTCATTAAAACAAGGACATTTTATGTAAAACATTCTCGGTTTTCTTGCCGCGTCAATTCGGGATAAAATCTCGAGCTTTCAACAATAGCCTCCATCGTCATCGTCATCCACGGGCTACATAAGGCCGTCACAGCAGCACTAAAGACAGTCTGTTGCTACTGAGCGATGACGATGGAGGCAATCGTCAAAAGCTCGAGATTTTATCCCGAATTGACGCGGCAAGAAAACCGAGAATGTTTTACATAAAAACGTCAGTGCTGTCGCGGAAGACTTCGTTCTCAAGGACGTTTTTCCTTGCGATGATATCTTTTAACGAAATTTCAGTTGCCAACTCTCTCCTCTGAAAACGAGGGAGAAATGATCATCTTTCTAAATAAAGAGAAATCAGAGCTCGAACGGAAAGATTTAAGTGTTCGTTTCTCCAGCGCGCTTTTCGGGAGTGGAGCGGCAGGGAAATAGTTTGAAGGGGGTTAGATAAAGCTTCTGTCAGGCACTTACGGTGTGAGTTACGGAGTGCACACAGATGTAGACGTAGATGGGTTGGTCTTTGAAGACGGCAGTACACCAGCACACGGCGTCCACATCGTGAACGACTTCGCCCAAGAGGGAGGAAACAGCTGAATGGAATGGCGTGCGGCACTTGCTGGACACGAATCCATGTCTGCAGAAATGTTCGATAGGCCCTACTAGCCGTCGGCTCTGACCTGAGACGTAATGACTGCTGTGACGTCATGCTTTGGTGCGTGTTTAGAAATCAATTTCTTTGTAGCCTTACATTCTATAGATCGTAATCTCGTTGGTTTATACAGAAAGTAATTTGTTAATCTCTGCGCAAGATTTGAAATTGCGTTTCAAGTATTAGTAGAATCGCGAGATATGGAGGCAAGTGCGAGGCCAAATTCTGCCCCTGATTTTGAAGATGTGGGAAATACAGGGAATGGGGAACATTTTCCTCAGCTTTGGTTTCACTATTGTGAAATTGGCTGGTGAACTGAAAGAACCGATGAGTATTGTCTGTTTCGCGAGGCAGTACAATTTAATTGCTCACGTAGGACATGGCCTTAGACCGAGCGGCTAGCCGGGCGGGCCTTTTTCAACATATACCGATAGTTGTAGTTGTCGGTTATAATTCGATTTAGTGTCCAAGAGTTCATCTACAGTATTTGTAAATTCCTAATGAAATGGTCTTTTGATACATATGTAACTGAAGTCTATAGTTTTCATTTTTACCAGAATCATTTCTTTCCACTGCATATTGCACTTTCTGACAGCCATTATAGCGGTAGGGTGTGTTTTGATGGTAGGGACTACTTTTCGTTCTAAAAGCTATTTCTTTCATTATAATATTCGTAATCCGAAGTGTTTGTTTTGCGGAGTACTTAATTTTTTACTCACCGTTTCTGCCTATTACGTTGAAGAAATCCACATTAATATGATGTCACATTGGGCATAACATTTACGACGTTTGTCGCACGCTTTTTTACCAAAGCCGACGACTCGTATCGAAGAATCCTCTTCATCCCACGAATCCTATTGAGCGTTCCTGGGTCCAGCTGAAATTTTCAGTGCGTCCTCATCCTTATTACACGCTGGTTGACCTCCTCAGGAGCGCCGCCTTCGAAGAGTTGGAAGGCTTGAGCAGTGTCAACAAGCTGAGGCAGTTTACGAACATGCAACAATGGTTGGGTGGAAAACAGTTTTCGACCATGGCCACTGGCAGCAGTAATGAACGTTACCCACCGACAGATTTTGTTTTCGGAGGTGCTCACATTCGAACAATTGTCTTTATTTTGGTTATTGTTCTGCTTTTATTTCTCAATAAAGGGATTGTTATACGGTAGTTTCCTCAGGCTTACTGTTTCATTCCCTGCTCCTCTTGAATCTAATAGCATAAAGCTAATGACTCTTATACCGCAGTGGTGTCCGGCACATACGGCGTGGAACCTCATTGATAGGAGTAAAACTGTCTTTAGCGATGAGTCTAGGAGTAAAACTGTCTTTATTGATGAGTCTCGCTTCGAAATGAGTAACGATGACCAGCGAATACTTGTCTGGAGACGCCCCCGACAGCAGTGGGGTTCCAAGGCGACTATCGGCTGCCTACAGCTCTACAAGCAAGAGTGATGGTCTGGGGTGTCATCTCTTTCATAGCAGGATCTCTCTGATTGTCATCCACGGCAAACTGACAGCCACAGCGGTACGTCGATGATATTCTACATCCCGTTTTGTTGGCCTTCATGGCAAGCCATCCTGTGCTTATGTTTGCGCAAGATAATGCCCGCCCGCACAATGCGAGAATTTCTGCTGCTTGTCTTCGTGCTTGCCAAACCCTGCCTTGGCCAGCAACGTCACCAGATCTCTCTCCAATTGAGAACGTTTGGAGCGTTATGACCAGGTCCCCCCAATCAGCTCAGGATTTTGACTATTGATCCTCCAGTCCGGCAAAATTTGGCACGATATCCATCAGGGGGATGCCCAACAACTCCTTCAATCAATTGCAAGCCGAATGACTGCTTGCATAATGGCAGGGGGTGCACAATCGCGTTACTGACTTGCTCAATTTGAAAATCCTTTCTTTTGTGTAAATCATCCAAGTTTTCAGAAACTGTAGTTATCTGTTCGTCTGTAGATAAACATCACACCTATCCATTTCCGTCCCATTCGGATACTTCCCTCATAACGCGCCGGTTTTTTTTTTTTTTTTTTAGAACATTCCTAATGTAAATTGAGCTAAGTGAAAACTAGAAAAAAGGCTTATTTATTGTTGTAGATAAGTTAGATGCGCAGTAAAAGCAGGTAGACAACGCTCGCCTAAGGCATATAAACTGTTGTGTAAAACTTAAGCATTAAAGTAACTTTCACGTGATGTACCACTGTCAAGTAACAAAGCTCGATGCAACTTGGATCATACGTAGAAAGAACTGCTACAGTATAGTACAGAAGGTATGAAACATCACCTTGAAAAATTATGAGTGACTGTGCTGGTAAACATCTACGTTATTTGATTTTCAAACAGCTGAGCAAAACTCAACGTACTCAAACAGTTTTCTCTTTACTTATTCTGATCATCACTAAACTGACACACAGTATTTTTAGCGCAACGCAATCTGACTTTAAATAATCCCTACAAAAGAATGGCCCTGACTAACAATAACGTATACTTTCCATGAATCACTTACCTCACAAAAGTCTTCGTTACTCGAACTACTGCAATGCAGAGAGCGCCAATACTGCCAGCTAAATAAAAGATTCTAACTACTGAAGGCACTAACTACAGATAGGCATAGTTAGCAAGTGAAAGATTTTGATAGAGAACAAACAATGTATTTACCTTAATAGCGTTCAAAAGTCATTATATATATATATATATATATATATATATATATATATATATATATATATATATATATAATTTTGTGACATCGAATTAAACAAATTTCCTTTTTCTGACGGACACACTTCCAGATCGTTCGCTCAAAACTTGGCATCTCTCTCCCCACATGCACCACCGCTGGCGGCTCACCTCCTACTGCACAACGCTACGCGCTGTTCACATCCAACTGCCCAACACTACAATACCGAATATTCCAACAATGCCAACCAGCCACAGACTGCACGCAGCACACTCAGTGATTTTCACACAGAGCGCTACGTGACGTTACCAAAATAAAAACCTAAACATCCTACTTACAAAGGTAATTGAAAGAGATACGCAGTGAGGCGAGCAAGACAAAAATTACACTGAAGCCACAGCGATTTATGATAGTCTCCTTGCAAATTACAACAGGTGGGACAGAGTTCTTAATATGATGTGTTATCACCACGAACGGCAGTGCATACTGTGGAACGTGCTCCGACGCTGGCCACGAGGTTGGTAAAGCGTTCTTTTGGTAGGGCGATCCATTCCTCCAACAGCGTGTGTGACAACTGCTCTATGGTCGTTGATGCGTGTGAAAGTGCTCCAATTGGTCTCCCAACGCATCACACACGTGCTCCATGGACTTTCAGTCACGGTAACGGACAGGCGAGTCCATTCGCCGAATATCCTCTCGTTCCAAGAGCTCCTCCACCAGTGATCGCGCACTGTCATCCAAGAAAATGCACCCCGGATAAAACACAGATGAGGATGGGGTACAGTGTCACAGTAATGCTGACCGGTGAGTATACCGTGTTCAAGGATTTGCGGATCACTACGCCCAAGCAAGATTATGCGTCCCCACACAGTAACATGTGGAGCACCAAAACGATCGCGCTGGACACTGCTCCTTGGTATATTACGTGTTGCCGCCTCTCGCCATATGAGGATACGTCCAGAATCACTACTCAGACTGAACCTGCTCTCATCGGACAACCGCTAGTGATCCCACTCCTCGCTGGTCCAATCCCTGCGCTCTTGGCACCAACGCAAACGGGCCGCCGATATGCGAATGTCGACGGAACACAGCGTATAGGGTGTCGAGCAAAAATAACACCCTATGCAACTTCCTGGAAGATTAAAACTGCGTGCCGAACCGAGAATCGAACTCGGGACATTTGCATTTCACGGGCAAGTGTTCTACCATCTGAGCTACCCAAGCACGACCCACGACCCGTCCTCACAGTTCCAGTTCTGCCAGTACCTCGTCTCCTACCTTTCAAACTTCACAGAAGCTATTCTGCAAACCTAGCAGAACTAGCACTCCTGGAAGATTTGCCAGGAAGTATCATATCAGCGCACACTCCGCTGCAGAGTGAAAATCTCATTTTGGAAACATTTCCCAGGCTGTGGCTAAGCCGTGTCTCCACAATATCCTTTCTTCCAGGAGTGCTAGTTCTGCTAGGTTCGCAGAAGAGCTTCTGTGAAGTTTGGAAGGTAGGAGACGAGGTACTGGTAGAATTGAAGCTGTGGGGACGGGTCGTGAGTCGTACTTGGATAGCTCAGTCGGTAGAGCACATGCCCGCAAAAGGCAAAGGTCCCGAGTTTGAGTCTCGGTCCGCCACACAGTTTTAATCTGCCAGGCAGTTTCATATCAGCGCACACACTCCGCTGCAGAGTGAAAATCTCACTCTGGAAACATCCCCCAGGCTGTGGCTAAGCCATGTCTCCACAATATCCTTTCTTCCAGGAGTGCTAGTTCTGCTATATTCGCAGAAGAGCTTCTGTAAAGTTTGGAAGTTAGGGGACGAGGTACTGGAAGAATTGAAGCTGTAGGGACGGGTCGTGAGTAGTGCTTGGATAGCTCAGATGGTAGAGCACTTACCCGCGAAAGGCAAAGGTCCCGAGTTCAAGTCTCGGTGCGGCACACAGTTTTGATCTGCCAGGAAGTTTCATATCAGTGCACACTCTGCTGCGGAGTCAAAATCTCATCTGCACCCCTATGCAATCGGCGTGAGATTGCCCGCCTTGCAGTGTTTTTAAAGGAGTTTGCAATGGTACCCGCTGTTTAACATTGGTCCCTTCTTGTCTGTTGTACAATGTAGCGGTCATCTTCTGCAGTAACTGACCGTGGTCGACCACCTGCTATCCATCTTGGCAGCAGTGCCTGTATTTCGGAACTCTCTCCACGCACGTTAAACAATGGTGTGAGCAATATCCAACCCCTGGGCTACATTCGTCACACTTCGACCTTCTTCCAGTTTCTCGATGATTCTCCCCGTGTGTAGTCATCCAAATGTTGTCTCCGGGCCGTGTTGTTGACAACGTCTTTCCCTGTTTCTTCAACTGCCTCGTGTTGCGAGGCCAGTCCCTTTTGGCGCTAGAGTCACACTGACGTCACGCCTCAGGACGTCCAACTTTCTGTGCACGACTGGGAGACCCCCGGTAACATGCTCCCGCACTTTCATTCCTTTCCGCCAAGTACTGTAGTTAACTTGTTATGTCACCTTATCTGTCTTATCCTTGAGTTCTGCAGAGTAGTTTTTTTCCGATTTAAGAGTCATAAATTTTATATTATTGCGCAGTCAGCTGTAGCTCTCAGTTCCAACAATCTGAGCGCAGATATGTTTACATCGTGAGCACGTCTTCGGGACACTTCAGCCGACGAGCTACTGAAGAAGGTGTTCAAGTACGTATACATGACGAACGAAGTGTCTGACATTTAGCTGCAGTAGGGCACTGAGCGACCTCAGCGGCGACGAATAAAAATTTGTGCCGTACCGGGAGTTGAACCCGGATTTCCAGCTTTACGCGAGGAGACGCCTTAAACGCCTCGGCTATCCGAAAACGTGCCCCGCCAACCTAAACTCCATATGCCACACACTACAGAGTAGCGCCACCCCGCCCACTAATCCACTTGTTCGCAGCATATCTGTACTCCCGCAGGAGTTCGGGCACTGTTGCGCATCCACACTGAAATTTCGACGAGTGACCGAAAATCGGAAGTACCTCTGGCACTCGGCTGAAATCGGAAATCGGTCATGTGACGTCCCTCGCTTGTATGGTGCGATAAATTCATGAAAGCGTTGTTAAGGATTTGATCGCAGCTAAATAGTTGTGACAAGAAAGAGTATAAATATGACTGTTGATCGTTTCATTCGCAGCAAGTTGTTCTCTGAGGTTTCTACCTAACCACACCCTCGAAAACCGCGATATATTCGGAAAAACAGTCAAATATTTGTGACCAGAAGGAATATAAATGTCACTGCTAATTGTTTCACTCGCAGCAATTTCATCTTTTAATCAGACTGAAGTCACAAAATGGAAAGAACTCAGTACTATTAAAGAAGGCTCATAAATAACATCGAATATTGTAGAACATACTCCTGTAACATTAATAAAAAAACTTCCAGAATGTGTTAAAAACACGAAGATTTAACAATAAATAAATAAACGGCTACCTAATTTCAAACCCACACTGCAAAGCTGCACCTCTAACCATAAGATCACAGAAAATAAAAATACACTGAAGTGCCAAAGAAACTGGTACTGGCATGCATGTTAAAATACAGAGAGATGTGAACAGGCAGAATACGGCACTGCGGTCGGCAACGCCTGTAGAAGACAATAAGTGTAGCGCAGTTGTTAGATAGGTTACTCCTGTTACAATGGCAGGTTATCAAGATTTAATTGAGTTTGGACGTGGTGTTATACTCGGCGCACGAGCGATGGAACACAGCATCTACGAAGTAACGCTGGACTAGGGATTTTCCCTTAAGACCAGTTCACGAGTGCGCAGTCAGTATCAGGAATCAGACAAAAAATCAAATCTCCGACATCGCTGCTGGCGGAAAAAGATCCTGCAAGAACGGAACTTACGACGAGTGAAGAGAACCGAACCATTCAACTAAGCATCATCGATATGCGCTTTCGGTGGTGAAGGCCCACTCGTGTACCATTGATGACAGCACTTGATGACTGGAAACAGGTTGCCTGATCGTAAGAGTCTCGTTTCAAATTATATCGAGCGGATGGGCGTGTACGGGTATGGTGACAACCTGCACGTCAGCAGGGACTGTCCAAATTGGTGCAGGCTCTGTAATGGTGTGGGCCGTGTGCAGTTGGAGTGATACGGAACCCCTCATACGTCTAGATACGACTCTGACAGGTGACTCAAGCATCCTGTCTGATTACCTGCATCCATTCATGTCCATTGTGCATTCAGACGGACTCGGGCAATTTCAGCAGGACAATGCGATACCGCACACGTCCAGAATTGCTACAGAGTGGCTCCGGAACACTCTTCCGTGTTTAAACAGTTCAGCTGGCCACCAAACTTCCCAGGCTTAAACATTATTGAGCATATCTGGGATGCGTTGCAAAGTGCTGTTCAGAAGAGATGTCCATCCCTCGTACTGGTACAGATTTATGGAGAGGCCTGCAGGGTTCACGGTGTCAATTTCCTCCAGCACTACTTCAGACATCAGTCGAGTCTATGCCACGTCGTGTTGCGGCACTTCTGTATGATCGCATCATTAGCCACGTGTACCAGTTTCTTTCGCTCTGCAGTGTATAACACCACTATGAAACTGTTCATAGTGAATTTTCTTAGGACTTTTACAGATGATGTCTAATTAACTGAAGCTTAATTATAATAAATCACATCTAGAGTGGTACATCATCATTGCGCCTTTGCCTTAAAATGGTATACCGTAATAACACGCAAATTATACGCAGACAACCAAAATATGAGGAATCGAACGTGGCGCCTCAAAAATAGCTAGCGAGGGGGATCGCGTGACCGCATTCCGGTTTCAGCCGAGTGTCAGGTGTACTTCCGACTTTTAGTCACCCGTAAATTTCGAAACGCCCTCAGGTGTATACATATTATTATACATGGATGGTGTCTGTTCTTTCAGACATGCATGTCGTGTTTCTGTTATCATAGGGGACGCTATTCTGCAGCATGTGGCATATGGAAATTTGGGGCGGCTGGGAGACGCACTCGATTAGCCCAGGCGATTAAGGGGACCGTTCGCGAAAAGCGGGAAATCCGGTTCGACTCCCGGTCCGACACAAATTTTCGTCTGTGGCGTTGAGTTCGCTCAACGCCCCACTGCAACTAAATGTAGGATATTTCTTTTGTCATGTATTTCATACAGCTGTAGATCGAATCACTAGTACCTGTTCATTCAGACATGCATCTCCAAAAGAGTAGGCATCATTCATATACGATATCAAGTACGTACCGAGCGAGGTGGCGCAGTGGTTAGCACACTGGACTCGCATTCGGGAGGACGACGGTTCAATCCCGTCTCCAACCATCCTGATTTAGGTTTTCCGTGATTTTCCTAAATCGCTTCAGGCAAATGCCGGGATGGTTCCTTTGAAAGGGCACGGCCGATTTCCTTCCCCATCCTTCCCTCACCCGAGCTTGAGCTCCGTCTCTAATGACCTCGTTGTCGACGGGACGTTAAACACTAATCTCCTCCTCCTCCTCAAGTACGTATGATTTGATTTGTAATTTTGTTTCCTGTATTTTACTTCCGTATCCCTCCTTTTTTTAAAAAAAAAAAAACAAATCATCGGATGATTTCTTGGTAATAAGCCGAAATTTCTTTTATAGACTTCTCAGGGATATAGAGAGGACTTTGTAGATAAACTTCTGATAAGGAATCCATGAGCAGAACCGTACCGTGTCGATATAAAATAAATTCGAAAATCGGATGACATTTAAATCTCCTGTTTCATGGTACGCACACAGTGGACACAACGAGCTCTTTACCTGTGTACTCTACAGCAGCTGCTCCATACGGTGACCCTGCTGCGCTTTGCCCTAGGTGCATCTGTGGCGCAGGCTTTTATACACACGGTCCACAAACCCTAGTGCGCGTCCTTGGAGCACCACTATCAACCCTCCTACTAGAAAACGTTCCAATTTCTTGCAGTCGACGTTGTAGCCGGACAAAAATGGTACACTATTTGATCAAAACGGTTTTCATGTTAGCTGCATTGCGCTGCCACCTTCTGCCAGGTACTCCATATCAGCGACCTCAGTAGTCATTAGCCGTCGTGAGAGAGCAGAATTGGGCGCTCCGCGGAACTCACGTACTTCGAACGTGGTCAGGTGATTGGGTATCACTTGTGTCATACGTCTGTACGCGAGATTTCCACACTCCTAAACATTCCTAGGTCCACTGTTTCCGATGTGATAGTGAAGTGGAAACGTTGAAAGGTGGCTACACTGAGCCACAGCGCCAGAGATTGCGCCAAAGAGTATTATTCAGCCCCCTCCCCTGGCAGTGCTTGGGGAGAACTCGTAGTAGTCAGTGCTTGTTGAGATGTGCTAGTGAAAAGTGCTTGTTGAGAACTTGTAGTAGTAAGTCTGTGCGGAGATGTCGTAGTGAAGAGTGCTTGTCGAAAGGTCGTGGTGGAGAGTTCTTGTTGAGATGTGGTAGTAGCGAGTCGGTGTGGAGATATTGTAATGTTTAGAGTGCTTTTCATCAATATAAACGAAGGTAAAAAAAAATTTTTTTTTCTTTTCTCTCTCATTATTTCAGTGTCCAGAATAATGCGTCATTACAGGTTCAGTCAACAAAGCATCTGGCGTGTGTTCTTGTATTAGAGTGTAATTCTGCTTTCCTTATGCAATTATAGTATTTCTATTTTTTAATTACTGCAGTATAAATGATATTTAAAATTTCTTGTCTTATTGAAGAAGAACCGTGCCAGATGTGTACGTTGAGTCATACTTCCACACACAGAACAGTTATACTTGTGCTTTGGTTTCGTAGGTTTTATAGTTGCTGGGGACTTAATTAATTAATTGTATTAACGGAAATTTTCATTTCATTCTTTGTTGTTGTTCTATGCAGTCAGATTGCGTAATAATACTAGTCAGGGCCAACCGTTTACGAGACTTCGTAATCGGACATACAGCTACGAAAAATAAAAATTATTTGCATTTTTATAATTAAGCCCCCATGCACGTGGCGACCGCTGCTTCGGATCGTCCCTTGGAATCTTCTGATTGTAAAAATAGTAGACAGTAGTATTGTAGTAGTAATTTGTAGTTTAGTAATTGTAGTCTATTTTGCATGTGTAGATTTGGTAATTGGCATTCTTCTAATGGTATTTTTCAAAATTTAATTTTTATTGTCTTGTCTATGGGTTTGACAATTTAGGGCAATTATTTCAATTGTTCGTTAATCGTGTTTGAAGGAAACATTTCGTGTAAATGGTATTGTTGGAGATAAAGAGTCATTGTGTGTAATTTTCGTACAGTGACGAGTTTTGTATGTTTTGTAAATGATTACGCGATCGATGAAAAAGGCAAAAATGATGGATAGTCAGAATGACGAAATTGTTGACATGGCGAACTCGCCAACACAGGAGAACAGTGTCATAAATAATGTAGTGGAAAACAATTTAATAAGCAGGGAAAACAGTCCGGAAACAGTTCAAAATTTTTCACAATCGAAAAATTCTCAGATTGCGTGGTTAACGACAGAAGAAATGGAGCAGTTGATGAGTGCAATATTAAATTTGGGATCTCGGTTAGACTCACAAAAGGGAACAATGGAAACACGGTTAGACTCACTGAGATCACAAATAGGAACAATTAAAACAGAGATAGAAACAATTAAAACCGAGATGGGAACTTTGGGATCTGAATTAAAAACTGATATGGGAACAATGGAAACACGGTTGGACTCACAAATAGGAACAATCAGAACTGAGATGGGAACACTGGAAACATGGTTAGATTCACGAATAGGGACATGTTTAAAAAATATGAAAGATGAATTAAAGAAAGAAATCAGAGAAGAAGTACAACCGATTTTGAATGCTCACAATAATAGATTAGTTGCAGTAGAGATTAGACAAAGGGAACAGGATAGAGAACAGGAAGAAAGAGATCGCGTGATAGTACAGAAATTTTCAGAGTTAAATTTACAACGTGCAAAAGATAAGGAAGAAATATTTGAGAGAATCGAGGAATCCGTACCAAATGACAGATTAAATAACCTAACACAACAGTATGAACAGTTAACTACTAAATGTGTTAATACTGAAACGCGAGTCGCGACACTTACGGAAGACGTAAATAAACAGAAAGAACAAATAGGTGATTTATCGGAAAGAGTTGAGGAGATTTCAGACAAATTGACAAATCTTAGTTTAAATGGGGACAGAGATTCAGATGATACAGCACCATTGCCATTTGCAGAAACCGAAGAATACCAGAACATAAATAAGCATGTTGAAAATCAGGGAAAATTTAATGAACGCGTTAAAAGGGAAGTTGAGGCATTACGAAAGCAAGTCAAACAAATCGAAGGAGAAATTGTAGGGAAAGACAGCAGAAGAAATTTAGAATCACGGATAGCAGAGGGCTTTGAAGAAAATAATTTGTTTCATTTACGGGATGCAACAAGAGAGCGCCAGGCGCGCGAATTTGACAATAATCGACATTGGGACTGGGACAGACGCGGTAGGTCTTTGTCGTCACGAGGCGAAAACTTTGACTATAAACACTTTTTAACTGTTCGGAAATTTAAGATCTTTCGCAATTCTAAGAACGACATACATCCATGTTCATGGTTAGATCAATTTATGTACGCACTTCCGCCAAATTTGCCACTAAGTCACAAACTGGAAATTATGTGCGGCTATTAAAGTCCTCAGGGGATTCACTACACTAAGTGAATATGTGCCGTAGCGTGCATAGGGCCCGAGCTGTAGTGGTGCTATTTCCCTTTTAGTTTTCTGCACCGCTGCCTACTCTTTTACTATTCTTTGCATCTGTCAAAACAACTCTTCGACTATCAATCTATCTAGAGAGTAAGTAAACAATAACCGGATATGACTATTTTACCTAAAAGTGATTTCGACAATTACCGTTTGGACTTACTGTACCTTCAGCAGCATTCATTCCTAGCTTAAATGAAATTTTACCTGTTTATCTTCGTGACAATATTACTTCATATGTTGACGACATTCTTAATGCTAAACGTTCTTGGAGTGAGCACAACAAAATTTTGGATTCATTATTACGTATTTTTGCAAGAGTTGGCATTACAGTGAACTTAGAAAAATCTGAATTTGGTCGTTCTCAGGTGAAATTTCTCGGTCACATTATTTCTACAGAAGGTATTCTTCCTGATCCAGAGAAATTAGACGCTATTCGTAACTATGCTGTTCCTACCACAAAACGTGATGTTCGTAGTTTCCTTGGTGTCTGTAATTTTCTTAGACGCTTTGTTAGATTGGACAATTTGGCCACACCTCGTTGTTGCGAACTGTCTGAAAAATTCTTTTTAAACGAAAATCGGTCGACAACTCTGTTTGGTTAGTTTGTATTCCTGATGAGTGGGTTAATAAGCTGATTTGGTATACGCATTTCAGTTATGCACACTTTGGTCCCAGAAAATGCTTCCATAAATTACGGGAAAATTGCTACTTCAGTAATATGGAAAAACGCATTCGATCTGTTCTGGCCAAATGCAAATTATGTCAAAAGGCTAAGCCGCCAACAATTTCTCACAGAGCACCGTTGTTTCCTATCATTCCAGCGAAATTAAAGGACATGGCTACAGTCGATTTGTTCGGTCCAGTGGTTCGTTCTACTAATGGTTTTGCGTACATTTTCGTAGCAGTGGAGTTGACATCAAAATATGTGTGTTTTACACCGTTACGCAAAGCAACAGCTCGTTCAGTATCTAATGCTTTCATTAACCATTTTCTTAAAGAAGTTGGTCATGTTGATAAGTTTATATCAGATAATGGATCACAGTTTCGTTCTAAAATTTGGCTTCGTACTCTACGGCGTCGTAAGATTAAACCAATTTTCATTTCACTTTTTCACCCTCAATCTAACGCTTCAGAGAGATGGATGAAGGAAATCAATAAATTGTGCCGTCTTTATTGTCATCAGAATCACAGAACGTGGGATCAGTATCTTCATATTTTTCAAAACGTTCTGAATGAACTTCCTAATGACTCAACTTTCATTACCGCCTATACTGATATTAAAAAACAAAGCACCGACAAATCGCATATCTGAAATCGTTCCTTTTCCGCCTTCACGGAAACAGCGGCATTCTGAAGTTGTGAACATGGCTCAGCAAAATATTGCATCTGCGGCTGCTAGAAGACAGAAATCAGCTAAACATCCTGGTCATTTAAAAATCTTGTCAGTTGGTCAGAAGGTGTTAATTAAGTCTCATCGTTTGTCTCACAAAGGAAAAGGCTTGTGTCGCAATTTTTTTCTGCTTTATAACGGTCCATACAGAATTCGCAAAATTATTCATGACAACACTGTTGAAGTAGAAACTCTTAAATCTCGACGCTCTAAGGGAATACATCATATATCTAACGTTAAAATTTTTGTGGAATGACATACTTTCGAGAAACCAACAGTTTATGTAAACATGCACAGAATACAAGGATACCGCGCTGTGTTTTGGCGGCGGCATATACTCAAAGCAACAGTCAAGTCTGCGCGCCGCACAAGGCAGTCGTTGACCGCAAACAATTACTTCCTACGTCACGCGCCTACAGCTGATCGAGCGCTCAGTGCGAATGCACTGACAGCCGTAAACAAATACACAGTCTAATTTCTCCGATTAAATTCAGTATAAAGCTATAGTGACTTGATGAATTATGTTATTAACATTCAGTATTTTTCAGGATACGGTTCTATAAAATATTTACGAACTTCAGGTAAATTCTGTGTGTCTCCGACGTTAAGAGGACTTGCTATCGAGAAAATTTCAGAAAGAATGTAATTTCCAAGAAGAAACTAATAAACTAAGAAGGTAACTATTAATTGAGTTTATTTTTCAGGTAACATATTTCCACTTAGGTACGTACTTTAGACGAAATTTGCTGCTCGCGATTACGTGATTCATACTTTGTGCTAAATTTCATGTTCTATGAAATTACTTGTGAAGCGACGTGCTTGCGTACGTTAACTGATTTTGACAATGATTATTAATGAACAGGGTTGTTATTTGTATATATTATGCATCGCTTGGCTGCACTGCTTTTTCACTGATGTCATATTTTTTTATTATGTGCCTGCTGTGCTTATTTATTTAAATTATAATTGTCACCTGATTAATTGTGCTGATGTGGTTAGGTAAGTAAGTTATACTTTGTGATTTATCTACTTGCGCCTTCATGTTTACTTATTAAGATTACATATGAACATTTATTTGCTTATGCTGATATGATGCTAATGACCTGTTTATTATGTTAGATAACATATTTGCTGCCTTGCTTATGGATTGCATATTTACACATTTATGTTTTGTTGTCATAACTACTCTTTAATTTGGTATATAGAAATGCTGATATACTGTGTATAAACATAGAGTTTAGGTCACACTATTGTATTAATTATAGATTGTTCGCTTGGCAGAGCCTCGTTGTAAGAATTGTGCTGCATCCACTTGTTGACATTCTGTTCTCTACTGGTATATTTACTCGCTATTGCTTGTTTTGCTTACGCTCAGTGCCTTATATTTTTAAGATAGGAAGATGAACTGCTATAATCCGACGAACGACATTAGTACAAGAAACTTCATAGAAGTCACATGGGCTGAGGTTTTATGGAAGCTGTATAAATTTATGCTAATAGGAAGGAAGCTAACGACATGACATACCAATACTAGGTTTAGACCATTAACAGTTATTACACTGCATTTTTCGTGAGCAATTGAAATAGGAAGTGACACTTGACACAAGAAATACTCCACATGTTTGCTTCTGTTTGCCATAATTCTTGAAGTGGTGTACACACTGTGAAATATTATGATCATTCACACTCCGTAATCGTACTTAATTACTGAGAGTTATTCGAACTAAAGACTGTTAGAGGTCATGTATGCATTTCTTTTGTTTATAATTCATAATGAATAGAAGATTTGGGTCAGATGGATTACACAGAGGTTGTGTGTTGACAGTGTGTCTTCGGATTGTATGGGATGATGAGGTTTGCATTAGGATTTTACCTGTACTTGTTCGAGGAGACTGACTAGAGGAAAGAGTTGTTATGGAAGTGAAATGATATTGGTGCTAAGGTTTATATGTATCGACGTATTGAAGAGGTATTATTGAGGTATTATTGAGATTATATGAAGTTGATCATTATTGGAGTTTTTGTGGACAAGAGGTAAGGTAAATGATATTAATGATAAGGTTTATATGTATCGACGTAAGAGGTATTATTGAAGTATTGAGATTATGTGATGCTGATGATTATTGGAGTTTTGGTGGATAAGAGGTAAAGTAAGTGAGGTGCATATTTTTTTTGTTGGCCTATATGGAACAAGGAGGATGAAGATAGCAGACTAGAACACTCAAGTAGAAGGAAGATTGTCTACACACACTTGTTAAATCAATAAGCAGTATATATATATATATATATATATATATATATATATTTTTTTTTTTTTTTTTTTTTGGAGAGAGGAAGTATTTGCATATCTTGGCACATTGACAGTTGTTCAGCAACAGTACATTTGATCTGGCTTGGCAAACATTGGTCTTGACATGATGACTATGACGTTGACTAACTATTATTGACTGTTATACATTGCTGCCACTACTACTTGATACACATGATGAACATGAAATTTTGACAGAATTGCATTTACACAGTTAACACTATTCAATTACACAGTAGTACTTAACGTGGATGAAAGATGAGTGAGTGTGTTTTGTGTGTTTTTCTTTCCTAATCCCAAATAATTAGTCCCAACCTATCTCCTAAATATTATTTTACTTGTTTGTTGTGGCTTGCACTGACACCCATAAATATTATAGGTTTATTGGTATTTGTGTATTTGTAATAGTTAATATGACAATTATCTGACATCATTTGTGTGTTTGTTATGATTTGTATGTTTAGTGTAAAAGCATTTGTATGTGCATTCAAACTATTGTTCATGCCTGAACTGTCTGATTAGTGATGGTGAATATTATGAACTGTTACCTGCACTTGTTCAACATTGATGTGTGACACTTAGAAATGTTTAATTTCTGCTGATGAACTGTGTGATTAGTGATAGTGAATATTATGGACTGTTACCTGCACTTTTTCAACATAATGGGTGCCACTTAGAAATGTTTAATTTCTGCTGATGAACTGTGTGATCAGTGATAGTAAATATTATAGACTGTTACTTGTACTTTTTCTACATGATTGGTGCCACTAGGACATGTTTAATTTCTGCTTATAAACTCTGATGAACAGTGTGATCAGTGATAGTGAATATTATGGACTGCTCTCTGGACCCGTTCAACAAAGCTGGGTGCCACTAATGGAACTGTTTCTGCTGAGTGATGTCACTTGTTGCTGTCTGCAGCTGCTCAACATTGCTGGGTGCCACTGATGGACTGCTTGTACTGAAATAATGTCACTTGTTGGTTTCTGCACCTGTTCAACATTGCTGGGTGCCACTGATGGAATTGCTTCAACTGAGAAGATGTCACTTGTTGGTGTCTGCACCTGCTCAACATTGCTGGGTACCACTGATGGACTGCTTTTTACTGAAATAATGTGACTTGTTGCTGTGTGTACCTGCTCAACATTGCTGGGTGCCACTGATGGAATTGCTTCAACTGAGAAGATGTCACTTGTTGGTGTCTGCACCTGCTCAACATTGCTGGGTACCACTGATGGACTGCTTTTTACTGAAATAATGTGACTTGTTGCTGTGTGTACCTGCTCAACATTGCTGGGTGCCACTAATGGAATTGCTTCTGCTGAGAAATGTGACTTGTTGCTGTGTGTACCTGCTCAACATTGATGGGTGCCACTAATGGAACTGCTTCTACTGACATAATGTCACTTGTTGGTGTCTGCACCTGTTCAAAATTACTGGGTGCCACTGATGGAACTGCTTCTGCTGAATAATGTCACTTGTTGGTGTCTGCACCTGCTCAACATTGCTGGTTGCCACTGATGGAACTGCTTCTGCTGAATTTTGTCACTTGTTGGTGTCTGCACTGGGTGCCACTGATGGAACTGCTCCTACTGACATAATGTCACTTGTTGGTGTCTGCACCTGCTCAACATTACTGGGTGCCACTGATGGACTGCTTCTACTGAAAAGATGTCACCTGTTGGTGTCTGTACTTGCTCAACATTGCTGAGTGCCACTAATGGAACTGCTTCTGCTGAAATGATGTCACTTGTTGGTGTCTGCACCTGCTCAACATTGCTGGTTGCCACTGATGGAACTGCTTCTGCTGAATGTTGTCACTTGTTGGTGTCTGCACTGGGTGCCACTGATGGAACTGCTCCTACTGACATAATGTCACTTGTTGGTGTCTGCACCTGCTCAACATTACTGGGTGCCACTGATGGACTGCTTCTACTGAAAAGATGTCACCTGTTGGTGTCTGTACTTGCTCAACATTGCTGAGTGCCACTAATGGAACTGCTTCTGCTGAATGATGTCACTTGTTGGTGTCTGCACCTGTTGACCATTGCTGGGTGCTACTGCTGTAACTAATCATTGAAAGCATTTTATGTGAACATTTGTATAAACTGATTTTTTGTGTATTGTGTGAACTATTATGTAAAGTCACATGTATGAAAAGAAATTGTATTGCTTACTGTATTTTATATATTAGGGTATTGAAAGGTCAGTGTAAAGCCAAAATTTTAACTAATTATGTGATATTTAGGTATTAATATTATCTTTTATTTTTGTCTGTATTTTTGTGGACGAATTTGGTGGTATTTTCACCACCAATGTTGGCAAAAATACCATCAAATTCTGGCCCGTGGAGGAGGGGCATATGAAAGGTGGCTACACTGAGCCACAGCGCCAGAGATTGCGCCAAAGAGTATTATTCAGCCGCCTCCACTGGCAGTGCTTGGGGAGAACTCGTAGTAGTCAGTGCTTGTTGAGAACTTGTAGTAGTAAGTCTGTGCGGAGATGTCGTAGTGAAGAGTGCTTGTCGAGAGGTCGTGGTGGAGAGTTCTTGTTGAGATGTGGTAGTAGCGAGTCGGTGTGGAGATATTGTAATGTTTAGAGTGCTTTTCATCAATATAAACGAAGGTAAAAAAAAAATTTTTTTTCTTTTCTCTCTCATTATTTCAGTGTCCAGAATAATGCGTCATTACAGGTTCAGTCAACAAAGCATCTGGCGTGTGTTCTTGTATTAGAGTGTAATTCTGCTTTCCTTACGCAATTATAGTATTTCTATTTTTTAATTACTTCAGTATAAATGATATTTAAAATTTCTTGCCTAATTGAAGAAGAACCGTGCCAGATGTGTACGTTGAGTCATACTTCCACACACAGAACAGTTATACTTGTGCTTTGGTTTCGTAGGTTTTATAGTTGCTGGGGACTTAATTAATTATTTGTATTAACGGAAATTTTCATTTCATTCTTTGTTGTTGTTCTATGCAGTCAGATTGCGTAATAATACTAGTCAGGGCCAACCGTTTACGAGACTTCGTAATCGGACATACAGCTACGAAAAATAAAAATTATTTGCATTTTTATAATTAAGCCCCCATGCAACGTGAAGGGACACGTACAGCACAAAAGCGTACAGGCCGACCTCGTCTGTTGACTGACAGATACTGCCGACAGTTGAAGCGGGTCGTAATGTGTAATAGGCAGATATCTATCCAGATCACCACACAAGAATTCCAAACTGCATCAGCATCCACTGCAAGTCCTATGACAGTTAGGCGGGATGTGAGAAAACTTGGATTTCCTGGTCGAGCGGCTGTTCATAAGCCACACATCACGCCTCGCTTGGTATAAGGGGCGTAAACATTGGACGATATGACAGTGGAAAAACGTTGTGTGGAGTGACGAATCACGGTGCACAATGTGGCGATCCGATGACATGGTGTGGGTATGGCGAATGCCCGGTGAACGTCATCTGCCAGCGTGTGTAGTGCCAACAGTGAAATTCGGTGGTGGTGGTGGTGGTGTTATGGTGTGGTCGTGTTTTTCAGGGAGGGGGCTTGCACCCCTTGTTGTTAAGCGTGGCACTATCACAGCACAGGCCTACATTGATGATTTAAGCACCTTCTTGCTTCCCACTGTTGAAGAGCGATTCGGGGATGGCGATTGCATCTCTCAACAAGATCAAGCACCTGTTCATAATGCACGGCTTGTAGCGGAGTGGTTACACGACAATAACATCCCTGTAATGGGGCCTGCACAGAGTCCTGACCTGAATCCTACAGAACATCTTTGGGATGTTTTGGAACGCCGACTTCGTGCCAGGCCTCACCGACCGACGATATCTCTCCTCAGTGCAGCACTTCGTGAAGGAGGGGCTGCCATTACCCAAGAAACCTTCCAGCACCTGTTTAGCCTGCAAGAGTGGAAGCTGTCATCAAGGATAAGGGTGGGCCAACACCATATTAAATTCCAGCATTAACGATGGAAGACTCCTCGAACTTGTAAGTCTTTTTTTAGTCAGGTGTCCGGATAATTTTGATCTCATAGTGTAAGTGATGGAGTGAGTGAGGTACCAGGAAAAACACTCTCGGTATAAGTATCGCGTAGCTCTACAATTGTGCTCTGCTCCGTGAAACGCTACTAAGTCCCATCTACAAGCTCTGGAAGCCTGTAATAGCTATTGTGAAATACCATGAATAATTAAATAAATGATACAGTGAGTCTGAATGAGTTGCAGCAGTCACAAAAAAACACACAGAACTGGTATAGACGGATCTAAAACCGGAATTAGTTTGTTTCCCATAATTAATTTCAACTAATTCGTTCGTTAATGACGCTAAAATCGTACACATCCTACGGATATTGAGATATTTGCGAAAGTTCTCACGTCACTTGTCACACGCGCTGCGGGTTGCCACTGCGCATGCGCCGCCAGCGTGGTGGGGGAAGTTGCCCTCAGCCCAGTGTCGCGCGCGCGCTGGAGCTCACAATCGCTCCGTGGCTTGCGTCGTGGATGGTTGTCGTCGGAGTTCGTGAACAACGTGGTTGCCGTGTGAGCGCTGCATTTACCTGCTGGAAGTGATTTGGCGGGTGACGAGTATTCTTATCTCCTTCCGCGTGTGAGAGGGTTGTGAATACGCCGCCGTCGAAAACTACCGGCCGAGGGGCGCAGCAGGGTCAAACAGTGAGTGTGACTTTTTTCCCTTAAATAATTGATCGATTTTTCTGAAGTGATTGGTTTGTGTGTGTGTGTGTGTGTGTGTGTGTGTGTGTGTGTGTGTGTGTGTTTTTTTTCCATAAAATTTTGTTGGAAGCATCTTCGGTTGCTCGGAGCAATGTCATTCAAAGTATGTAAGTTAAATGAATGTGATAGTGTCTTTTGTTTTTATTGTGGAGCGTTAAAGGAAACGCTGTACTCATTAATACCTTGCAAAGTAGGACCTAAATATAAGACACTCGAAAAGAAAATTTATGTGGAGTACCCATTGATCCATGAGCAAAGGCTCATCCAGGATGGGGGAAGCACCTGTTGAATATAACCTCTCTCGCTGTTCTTGTGTACGTCTTGAATGCAGCACGCCAGTGGAGCAAATGTACAGGAAACTTACCGAAAACGGATCCAGATTTGCACTGGCTTCAGTCTTGTGGAACTGAAGTTTTCTGTTAAAGTTCCAGTAAAGCTTGCGTGCCCTTTTACAAGCAATTAACACGAGACCAAACACAGTCGAAATTTAAAGTCCCGTGTTTAGTCAGCCCAAAGAAATGAACGTTCCCATCCGCAAACGGACTTTAATCCAGATAGCCAGACAATGCCACACGGATGCTAATGACAATGTCCCCAAATTTAGGGAAGTTTACCTACTCGGATAATTCGTCGTATTTCCAATCAGAACAGTATAGCGATATATGCACTCTTTAAACTCCAAAAATTAGAAAAGATTTAAGGCGAAGGTTTGTGGGAAATACGGAAGCGTCCGATCCCACCCGTCGGCTTTGACCCATGACGTCACAAATATGGCGGAAACAAAAACAAACACACACACTTTCCACAAGAAGCCTAATGACACTAACGGGACAAGTGCGGGAAATGGGGTGTTTAGGGTGGGGGGCAAACTAAATATAAACAAATTTAGACGCCTTGCGTAGCTACAACGTGTAAGTGAAGACAGCCATGCATGAATACCCACCCACCTCCCCAGGGGTCGTAACCCCTGCAACCCATAGAAGATAAAGATGCTTCAGTAGCCGATTAGTGTTTTTTTTCTTTAAAAAAAAATCTCACGGGATAGAACGAACAGATCAGAAAGATAAATATAATAAACTAAAACAGAAATTCGAGGAAACAGATAATTAAAATAAGTAATAAGTGTTTTTAAATTTTAAAAAAAATCTCACGAGATAGAACGAACAGATCAGAAAAGTAAATAAAATAAAACAGAACTGGAGACAGCCACACTCAAACCAAACTCCGCGCCGTCATGACGTCACACACAACACCCTTACGTCACGGGTCAAAGCCGACGCGTTGGATCGGACGCTTCTGTCGACCCGGTTTGTGTTATCTTTACAGGTGTTCTCTCTCTCTCCCTCTCTCTCTCTCTCTCTCTCTCTGTTCATTTTTGCTACCGGATTAAACAGATCGAAACGAAAATTTGGTCGACGAGAATATAGCAGTGCCGTATTTAGGCGGGCTTGCAGTCAGATTGCTGGCACTGGATTCGAACCCATAGTACTACATTTCTAGGTCAATGCGCTGTTCTCCAATCGAGCAGTTCTCACAATCCGACTGGTATCTTCATCGTGTTATAGGGTGCTCCCCCACTACTTTCAAACCGTTTGCAGCGTAAAACTGATCAGTAGATAGATTTCCGTCTGCTAAGCACATTGCATTAGGAAAGCAGTGACAAGTCTTGTAAATATAGGAAAGAAATCCTTGGTTGTGTTGAATGGTAGTGGTGGTATGACTGTTCAAAAGATTATCCAGTATAGTTACGGGCTAAGCCTTCCGTGATGTAGGAGCGCAGCTCCGGAATAAAATCCTAATGTTACGTAAGACACCAGCAGCTACAGGTTTTAAAGACTCCTGGAAACTTCTGTAACATTACTTGCTGTGTAAAGCAGTTCACTGCGGTGGTCTGTACCGCAGTAGTACGACGAACCGCCTGAAGGATAACAAGCGAGGAGTAGATTTCAAAACATGCAGTTACATTCGCTATTTGTACAACTTTTTATGATACACATGAAGGGATATCATTAAATTGCTTCAGCGCACACCACATCCTATTTTTGCCACCCTTCTGTATTGCCTCGTCACTAATTGGGTATTAACTGCAGCCTTCATAAAGCTTTAGAGCATGACTTCGTGAATGACGATAAAATTTTTGGAAAGTGTAGTGGGTGAATATACCCTTCTTTCTGTGCATATAACGACTGTCATCAGATATTTAACATTGGCACGAATTGGTAGACTGAAAGACGCGCCACAGGACTTAACTCGGCAACAAAACGTTATAGCAAGCACATTTTCCAAGAAATAAGTGATACCTGCTAGTTGTACGCAAGTTCGCAAGATGGTGTAGTAGTAAATTGAATGAGCATGACAATGATGACTGAAGTTTGCGCGATAGATTTCTGCGTCTTCAGTAGCCTTTACTTTGCCTGTGTATTTATTAGCGGCACCGTTTCCCTTAATCACTTTTGAACAACGAATGTTGGACCTGGGTATCTCAGAACTTGCCTATCTTCGCACTAGTCAGCGGCCATAAGACTTGAAGGGCTCGAACCTGAGACGTGGGACTGTGCTGGAAATGTAGAGAAAGCAAGATCGTGTTAGCGTTCTATAACTTGAATCGGCGATTTATGCCTTGAATGGGAGTCGAAGTTTCCCTCGTATTTGCAGGTCATTTTTTGCGATTACTTAGTTAACATTCTTGCAGGTAACGGTCCGTAACATTGAAGTTTCTGTAGAATTCGCATTATTGTTGCTGTAAACACGCTTGTAAACGGAGGCACTCACGCAGTCAACATAATCAGTGGATTCAGGAACCTGACAATACTAAAACACGGACGTGACAACAAAAAACCATATCGAGAGAAGCGACGAATCTTGAAATCAAACTACGAGAGTAGAATTAAATTCATTGCTCGTGAGATTTTTGGTATTTGCTGGTATTGAAAAGCAAAGAGAAATTAAACAGGCGACCACAGAACGCCGTACAGCAGTTCCGGTACTGGATTCGAATTCAAAAGGCGCTAGCTTTAAAGCCCCGTCTGATCATCCAGATTTTTTCAGTGGTTTTTGTGAACTGAGGCAGTTGGAAGATTCTCTCGAAAGGGAATAGCAATTTTCGTTTTTCTATCCTTGAACACTCCGAATTCGGTATCAATGTTAATGACTTCTTCGTCGACGGACGGACAATTAAGATCTCTATCTTCGTTGAAACAACTTACGGAAGATTGCAATTTGAAGGACTAGAGCTTCAGTGTACACACACACACACACACACACACACACACACACACACACACACACACGGAGAGATGGAGATGACGCAGCAGGCACTGCCGAATTGTTTTTTCTGGACGTGATCATGAAATCTCGTTGGTTTATTTGAATTGCGTTGCTCAGCAGTAGCCTGTAGCCTCGTACGTCATTGACACGCGAACCTACGGATCATTAACGACGATCTTTAACGATCAGTTTTTTATATAGAGAGAAAGCGTTTGACAATGTTTACTGGAAGAGTCTTTGAAATTTTAAGGGGTGCAGCGATACAATACAGAGGAAACCAGACTGCAGTTACGAGAGTCGAATGTTACGAAAAGAAAGTAGTAGTTGTAATGAGACAGGGTTATGTCCCATCCCAGATGAATTCAACCTCAGCATTGAGCAAGCATTAAAGGAAAACAAGGAGAAATTTAAAGTTCAGTGAGAAGAAATAAAAATACTGAGGCTTGCCGAAGAAATTGTTACACGAAAGACGACTTCGAAGAGCAGTTGAATGGAATGAACAGTGTTTTCAAAAGAAGTTATTAGACAGTCACCAACAAAAATGAAAAAGATAGTGGAATGTAGTCGAATTGAGTAATTGTAGTTGAATCACGAAATGGAGCACTAAAAGCAGACGAATTTTGTTACTTGAGCAGAAAAATAATTGACTATGGCCGAAGTGTACAGAATAGAAAGACGCCTTACTACAATGGGGCAATTTATCATCTAATGTAAAGTGTTGTGAAGCCCTCTTCTGAAGATATTATTTGAAGTGAAACGTGGACGATAAATAGTTGACAAGAGAATTAAAACTATTGACATATAGTGTTACGGAAGAGTGCTGGGTATAGCGAATAACTAATGAAGTACTGAATCAAATTTGTGTAAAAATATTTGTGGCATAACTTCGCTAAAAGAGGAGATCAGTTTACGGAAAACATGCAGAAACCTGGAGAGCTACTCACTGGACAAAAAAGTCACCCGTAGCGAAATCATTAAAAGCATCATGTAATACCATGGAATTCCTCCCTTCGACTTGATAACCGCATGGATTCGGTTAGGAAGTGATTCTACGGGGTTGAGCAGGTACGTCATGTACTGGTTAAGCCACTCGCTGAGAATTTGATCGCGCAGTTCCATCAGTTTAAGGATGCCGATGTCAGCGTTTTACCCGCTATTCTATTAAGCCCCACAGATTTTCTACGGGGTTAGTCACATGATTTTGCCGGACGGTCGAGATATATATAGGATGGGGGAGTATTCAGAAACGGTTACATATTCTTCTACCCCGATCAACTTAGCTGTCTTTGTGCCTGTTTGAGTAATGGGCACTTGCGAGATGACAGACACCAAATACTCATTGCTTGAGGTTCCCGTCACAAAGTTCTCTCGCTAGCAGGTTGGAGTGGACCTTCATTCACTGCCTGCAGCAATTCCTGCCGGGTTTGGAGGCGATTTTTGTTCACAAGCCGTGAAGCGCGTCTCCGGTCTGTCAGGATCTTCCTTCGATCACAGTACCGACGTCACGTTTGTCACGGCCTTAAGTTTACCAATGCTTAAGTCCGCTTGAAACATAATTTCTCACTGATTGCTACAGCCTTGTGCTCAGGTAGAGGCAGTGCGCGTGCTATTGAGCTCGTAACTGCATTGCTGCACCATTTATAAAGGCTAAGCGATTCGTCTATGCGTGCGCGCTGGGTGACGAATTTTTTTATCCGGTGAGCTTAGTTTCTTTGGTGATAGATGGCAATGTGAGGAAAAATAACTGCAGACTGACACTAGTAAGCAGACTTGAATGGTCGTAGGTTCCAGTTGTTGCGCGGAGATGAAGAGGCTTGCGAAGGTTAAACTAGCGTGGTGAGATGCGTCAGGCCAGTCATAGGACGACGAGAACATTTAAAACCAGAAGGCCGGTTAGACGCAACTCTCCATGCTTCTGTCCTCTGCTACTCTATCCATCTCAGAATTACTCCTATTGGAACCTTTTTGAAAAAATGAAAAAAAATTACCCCACACATTTCATTTTACCATGAAATTAACATTTGCTTGATGGCGAGGGGTTGCTGTAGTTATTCGCTGAACTGGCTTGCACAAGAAAGAGTAGCGTGGAGAATTGCATCTAACAAGTTTTCAGACTGAAGATCACAACACACGATGATGTGTTGGTATACAGACATCGAGGGATCACCAATTTAGCATTGGAGGGCAGCGTGGAGGGTGAAAATCGTAGAGGGAGACCAAGAGATGAATACACTAAGCAGATTCAGGAGGATATAGGTTGCAATAGGTACTTCCAGATGAAGCTTGCACAGGATAGAGTAACATGGAGAGCTGCATCAGACCAGTCTCTGGACTGAAGACCACAACAACAACAGTAGTCATTACAGTTGTCAGTTCATTTATTTGTTGCGAAGTGAATAATGAAGCAATTTCTGGTCCATTGCAGGAACTACTTAAAACTCTGAGAAGGTATATTTAAGTATGTCTGTTCTAGTGTGACAGATTTATAGTATACAGTACAAAGTATGTGTCTAGTGGGTGGAATGTGCGAGGAACAATCAAGATGATGATCATAGATTTGCTTATAACCACCGCAATGGTCACAGGCTAATGCCAGTATTTGGAAAAAAGAAATGTATTTATGTAATCGGTGTTACAATCGTACAAGATAGTGATAGTTCTAATGAAGTCTTAAAAATAGTTTAGTTTTGCAGATGAAACAGTCTAACTTCTTTTTTTTACCTCTTAGAAAACTCCATTTTATCCCTCACGGTGTAATAATCCCCGGGTTAGGAACCACCTCTCCAGATTGTAGTCGGCTTACAATTTGACACACCATTTAACGCGACAGTAAAACATTTCCAAATGTTGCCGATATATCTTGCAAGCCGTAACTAAAACAGAAGTTGTCAAGAAATGCCATTACGTTTACTACAAAATACGGTACATCATCGCTGCAAAACCTATACTCTGTTCATCATAAGAATAAACCTGATGTAAACATTACACCATGTATTCTTCAGAGTTTGCTTCAATCTCAATGCATTGAGTTTCACATGGAGTGGTAGCCAAGCTGTGTTCTGTACAGTCAAGTACGAGTGTAAGAATACGTCTTATGCTGTGTTACGCGCACACAGACTGAGCGATAATGCGGAGCAAAAGTTTTACAGGCTCGTTAAACTTGGACCAACTGACTGGCCAGTGCTGTCAAACCAACCTGCAATGATACGAGCAGTTGCAGTTCAGACGTTAAGAGAACAACATAGAAACAATATAGCTTCGAATGCCATTTAATTTTTCAAGATAATGAAACATTTGGCAAAATTGTGCATTACCGCACATTTCTTAGGTGATGCGACGGAAATCATAAAATGCTACTTAATGTTGTATTCTAATTACATACAAGTGACGAAAATGCCTAACATAAACACGTGTGATTTTTCTAATAGAGCTATATGTCTTGGAAAAGCATACTGCTCGGATTTCATGTATCGTTTAATACTGAATCCACTGAAGGTATTAATTAGTCTCTTAGCTCCTTCCTTATCCGAATCCGAGAAATAAATTTCAGTTGTGAAATTGGGATGCAGGATATGGGAGAATCCAGATTGTTGCAAGAGAAACATGTTTAGTAACAAGTGTCTACTCTTGACTGCGGACAGTTAGTGTTCTTTACTGTAGGTGGCACTTGGAATGGACTTGAGATTTGCTTCGCCATTCTACAAAAAAAAAGAAAAAAAATAAGTACCGATTCTGTCAGTGGCTCACTGGTTCGTGGTTTAATAAGACACAACTTTCAAATAGAATCAAATGCAGTCAAACAAATGCCATCAAACATTGGCTCTCCTCCTACCTCAGTGGACTCCATACTGCACAAAAAGGAGAAGAAACAAGGTTTACTCTTCTCTTTACCTTGTCCTTGACCCACCACTTCAAGAATGCAAAAGGTGATATCCGACTCCATACTTAGCCTCACCGGATGTAGCCAGAAAGTTTAAATCCAGGCCGGCCTGTGTGGCCGAGCGGTTCTAGGCGCGTCAGTCTGGAACCGCGCGACCGCTACGGACGCAGGTTCGAATCCTGCCTCGGGCATGGATGTAGGTTAGTTAGGTTTAATTAGTTCTAAGTTCTAGGGGACTGATTACCTCAGATGTTAAGTCCCATAGTGTTCAGAGCCATTTGAACCTTAAATCCAGGGACGTAAAAACATTATATGTACACAACACTGTTGGATACTTTCTGCTCAATGATAGAGAGCACGCCAGCTTTGGTAAAGATTTGAATGTATAAAGTTACTAGTAATTGTAGCACATTCTATACAGATCAGTCTGGCAGGGCAATGTTTACCTGCTAGAAGGAACACCAGACACTGGAAATTTAGAAAAAGAGATGAAACTTTTACAGACCTTCTACTTAAAGGAGGCCATAGTTAGGAAGTTGAAACTTGAGTCATTACATCACATCCATGAAGAAAGGTAGATGAACGATCGTGAAATAATTGAAATTAATAAACATGCGTGCTACAGTCCAAGATTAGTATTGAATGACCAGACACAGTTCCCCTACTCGCCACTTCTAAACGCATATACTACTCATAAAACCATCCAGTTACTAAAATTTCTCTCGTGTTAAAAAATTTTACGTTGTGTAATCACAGCTGTTTTACTCACCTACTTATCACTATATTTTATCTGTTTGTAAATTTAGGACCTGTTAAAGACAAGATTATTTCGTTCACCCACATCTTTGGAGTATATTACCAAACTTCATTGTTCAATTATTTTCTTCTATGTACAACTGTTGTAATTTGCCTGTAGTTAATTACTTAATGTTTTACATTTATTCTTAGTTAAATAGTAGTATATTGCATTTACATTGAAACAATCCCTCTTGTTTCAATCTTAATTCTAGCATTAACATTTCATCTGTGGTAATAAGGATACTCTGTAGAGGCAAAAGTTTAAAGTTTTTGATCTAACAATTTCACTGCATCTTTGTAACTGATGATGGCGTAACAGTCGAAAAACGGTTCGTGTAACAAATAACAAATATTGTAGACTGTTACACCAGTATTGTTTCATTCATAACACCCACAAAACTAAATATCATTTCTCATTCGTATTTTAAAAATTACAAGTACCCAAAGAAAATTCTTTATCCATTATAAAGCGTAATCTGGTGCGAATGTTGACGATGAAGGGGTATGGGGGAGAGGGTACCAACTAATACGTGGTTGCACTCAGGGCAATAGCCTCAGAAATGTCGGCAACTACTGATGTAGAGGTTCAGGGTTTAATCCTTAGCCCAAAGATGCTATTTGTCAACTATCACTTCTTCCTCTTTTGCTAGTGCTTGTTAATATGAAAAATGCCGAGTTGCGTCGTGATTCGGAGTCCATGCTAAACGGTGGTCCCTTTAAAACTCGTTCGGTTAGTCAGTTTTGATATGAGGAACGCAAAAACTGAATATAAAAATTACTCCTGTCTTCCTTCTTGTAGTGACTAAGCTGAGAAAATGACAGCAACCCGCCTAGACACTGCACATAGCTCAGATCTTAAGTAACTACCTCCAGCGGGATGGGAATTTTGAGAACTGTGAGTGTTAAAGCTGCATATGAGATGTTTTTCTCACTTTAATCAAAGTTGTGCGGAATGACTTCGGTGTGCTGGGGCAGTGGGACTGGCTCAGTGCGGAGTGGCTGGAGGGCCTCGAAGGCCAAAAGCTGTGTTCCAGCGGAGTTTGGGTGGGGGAGGGGGGGGGGGGGCATTCCAGGAGGCGGGAACCGGTTCCCGTGGCCGGCCAACCGCGAACCTCCGCTCAGGGCCGCTAGGCACGTGCAAGGAGAGCAGAGCCAGGCCGCAGCTGCTGCGTCGCGACGCCAACTTGTCTGCCTCGCCACCTGCCTGGACAGAAACTTCGTACCCTTGCCGCTTGCCCGACTTCATGAGATTCTTGTGTCAAAATACGTATGCTCACCATTAAAATCACCATCACATGAATGATAGCAAATACTGCGATTTTCACCTTATCCATAATTTAAAACCAAGACGGTCGCCTCTGCAAAACTCAGGCGTTTATAAAATCACCTGTGACACTTGCTCAGCTTATTATATTGGACAGACTGGACGAGCTTTTTCGATTAGATATAAAGAGCATCTATTAGGGAAAAAAGGTACGAACGTACATAATTCGTCATTCGCTGACCACCTTCTTATCACAGGACACAAACCTAAAGATGTTCATGATATTAGTATCTTACATACGGAAAAGAAAGGCTTCAGACTTGATATTCTTGAACAGTTTGAAATTTTCAAACATTTTTCCCGTAACGACCATTTAATCCTCGATGAGCAATTACAATTACGTGATAAAAATTTCTTTGATGGTGTAAAGCCCTTGCTGAAAATCACCTAACGCCGAATATTGATATTATGCTTCCCGTACTGTAGCCTTAAATATAGTTATCTCTCTCCCTGTTTTACAGTATAATATTTTGTTCAACTTTCGATCTGTCACATACTATCTGACATAATGTAATCAGCACATTAAGTGCACCCCTGTTCCAATGCTTCTGACAGCTGTTGTCACTGTAAGTTACTAGATGGCGCGATACAAGGTGCCGACTTGCTAACATCGACGGCGCGCGCGCCTGTCAGTCTGATGCTGCTTACAGTGCCGGCCGCACACGCGACCCTTAGCGGCGCGTCTTAATCAAGTTGTGCATTCCTAGGAAAATTTTATAATGTACAAATATATTTTTATCTTTAACGTGAGCACTGTTGCTCTAAACCATTTCATAACTATTTACTCTATGTAAGTATGCTTTATCTACTGTACCGTAGCAGTTAGCTATGATGTAATTTTATTACATATAATTTAATAATTTTTATATTATTTCAAAACTCTGTTATAGGTAATGTAAAATTTTTTTACATCTGATGAAGGCTGCCTTAGAGCAGTTGAAACCTAGGTAAAGTTGAAAAATTTTTACCTGTGCAACCGAAGAGCTGTATTTTCAAGTAATATTATAAATTTCGTCTACGGTTGCTGCATTATCGGCCATTTTCAAAATTATAATAATTCAATTTGTCCATGTTTTATAGAATTCAGAGGTCTGCGACTGTTAAAAAGTTATGAGATACCAATGAGTTTGATTTCATATCTGTCTTCACAGCACGCGTTTCAGCAGCCTGCTGTCATGTGCCTAAAGCCTAGTTTACATGATGGCACTAGGCTGTGCGAAAATTCGCTATCTGCCACTGCGCAAGCGCGGCGCGCGATTGCGCAACTCGTTGGTGAAACTAAACAGTTTCGACCTATTCAAACTTCGGTGACAATTAGTAGTTGTATGTGTTTTGAGGTTAGCTGTCGTATCGGTAGTGTGTAAATAAACATAGATACGAGTGAGCAATGGTAGAAATTTTTTCGCTTCTTCTATATCTATGCTTTGTGACGTTGTTTGTGGGCTTTTAACGATGTTTATAATGGAAACAAGCAGCGATTTGTTATCGCGCACACGAGGCCGTCCTACGCAATCCGGACATGAATGGATTGGCAATGTCTGAGCTGCAGAGCAAAATTCATTCAGTTAGGTGAACGTACAAAAATGAATAAAGTAAAATCCAGGCAAGCAAGACATCTGGCTGTGGAATGGCCCACATCTACACGACTAAATTTCTATGCTTAGTTGGCAGATTCTATGTACAGGAGGAAAGACTACACAAATCTGGCGATTATTGCTGACTAGCCTTTTACCCACGTATAAGTTACGCACCCTCTCACATCTATCTATCCATCCATCCATCTCATTCTCTCATCTGTCTCCATCTCCCCAATTCTCTCTTTTTCATCTCCTCTCTGCCCATTTCTTCCAACACCTCTGACCACATCTCCCTTCCCCTCCCTTTTCCACCTGTGCACTGCCCCTCAGTGCCTTTCACCTCTCTCATGCATCTATGTCCTCCCCTCTCTATTTCCTCCTCCCACTTGCTCTATCTCGGCTCTACAATCCATTTCAGCCGGCCTGCAGACATTTTCATCAGCATGTGTAGCCCCTGCAATACAGTTCAGTTATGCAGGTGGATACTGCTTGCCCAACACACCTGTACTGCAGGGCGGCTACACATCAGGCGCCTGAAACCCATTTATTTGCCCCTGATGTACAGGCTGCCATGCAAAGTCAATAAAGCAGATCAATACTACTCCAACCCAATATACCAGTAGTGCAGGGCAACCTACATGTTGGGGCTATGAAACCATTCCTTGCCCCCTGACATGTACACTACGCAGCAGGATAATTTTGTCACACATGCTCATTGTGCAGGCTAGCATATATGCAAAGGGCTACAAAAAAAGTTTTTGCTCTATCTCAGCTCCTATTGGAGCTAGGAGGTATCTAGACGTATCAAGGGTCCCATATCGCTCGAACTGCACACGCCCCACACCATTGCAGAGCAGCCACCAGCTTGAGCAGTCCCCTGCAGACATTCAGGATCCATGTATTCGTGAAGTTGTCTCTACAGCTGTACACGTCCATCCGATCGATACAATTTGAAACGACTCGTCCGATCAGGCAACATGTTCCCAATCATCAACACTCCAATGTCGGTGTTGACGGGCACAGGCGAGGTGGAAAGCTTTTTGTCGTGGTGTCATAAAGGGTACACGAGTGGGCCTCCTGCTCCGAAAGCCCATATCGATGTTGTTTCGTTGAATGGTTCGCACTCTGACACTTTATGGTCCAGTACTGAAACCTGCGGTAATTCGTGGAAGGGTTGCGTTCTGCCACATAGAACAGTTCTTTTCAGTCGTTGTTGGTCTCGTTCTTGCAGTATCTTTTTCCGGCCGCAGCGATGTCGGAGATTTGATGTTTTACCGGATTCCTGATATTTACGTAACACTTGTGAATTGGTCGTACGGGAAAATCCCTAGTTCATCGCTGCTATGTATATACTGTCACATCGTTCCTGCGCCGACTATAAAACCACGTTCACAGTCACTTAAATCTCGATAGCCTGCCATTGTAGCAGCAGTAACCGTTCCAACAACTGCGCCAGACCCTAGGGTTATAGGCATTGCCGACCGCAGCGCCGTATTCTGCCTGTTCACATATCTCTGTAATTGAATACACATTCTTATACCAGTTTCTTTGGTGCTTAGTGTAGATAGGGTAAAAAATTACCCGGTTCATATAGGTACCACCCGGTCTTCAATTCTGTATTTCAACCTCCCGTTGTAAATTTATAAAATGCGTCATTTTTAGATTTCCATGTCAATTTGTTCAGTGACGTCAAGTGTCATCGGGCAGACAAATTGTGCAGAAATTGGGAGAGATGAAAGCTGGTTGGCAACATTTCAGGCGATCGTGGACTGTTGTGGCATGGCGACTTGATCTTCAGCTTCGTTGCACTAGGGTAGCGTATCGCTGGATAAGATACCAGTGTCTCCAGTTACCTGCACAACGAAAAATTGCGTATTGAAGGTCAAAAAGAGACTATAGTGGGAAGTGCATTCTGTCCTGAGTGGTGCTGCCAAGTCTGCAAAAGAGGGCTAAAAGCTTCCATCCCCTAAAGGTAAGAGATGTCATCTCTACATGTGACAATGACCAGCTTGTTAATGTGTTCTGGAAAAATATGGATGCTTTTTATTCTGTTTGTAGTTATTACATTAGAAAGTGGTTAAGGCAGTACGATCGATTAACTGGGTTAGATTGCTTAACTCTTACCAAGAACTTGGTTGAGAAAGCATGGAAAGCGATGAAGCCTATTTGAGAAACAGAAATATTCTTGTGGATGAAAGTGAATTGCTTGAAGTAAAGCGTCTAAAAATGCTCCTAAGTGAACAGTTCAAATCGGAAACCATATCAAAGTTTTAGAGAACGATGTATCTGATATACGGTCTGATTTCGTTCAGGCGATAAGTACTCGGAACTTTTGAAAATTGTGTAATACTTCTTTGCAATCCCTTCCCACAATGCATATGTGGAAAGGATATCGTCCTTATTAAACATGCATTAGGCTGATGAAAGAAATACTTTCAGTACAGTGTGTAAAGAATTTGTTGATCGTCGGTCACAATTATAAAGATCTCATTTGTTCTCAATACTACAAAAATCGGAGGAAAAGTTACTTAAGAAGGTTCTAGGAGGTGAGAAATGTCTTTTGTATAAAAAATAAACCTTTGTGATTCATAAACATCGTAGTACCTCCGGTTTATTCTTTCCAAAATATGGTAACCCTAGGCGGAGAAAGTGGGGTGCGAGGTGGAAAAAGAATTTCATATAATGGTTAGTGTACTTTACATCCAGTATTTATAAAAAAAAGTGTTCAAAAAATTGTAAATCATACCGATAGTATTCTTTCGAGTGACTAGCAGCCTTTGTCATACTTCATAAAATTACATTGCCGAATGGAAAGAAAGTGAGAAGGGCACATCTCCGATAAATGCAACTACAGCGGTTTTCACACGTAAATGATTTAAACCGGCACAGACTACCTTCACCATATTTGTGTGCATACATCTTAAGACGTCTAAGTTAAAAATAAAGGGAACGATATATTTTGGCTGTAGCAGTGTTTAGTGGATCTATAAAAAACTATGAATTTCCAATGACTGTTACAACTTGTTGGCTACTATATACAGCCTGCAGTTCATATTTCTTCGGATGTACGGATGACTCCAGAATTTTCCTAGTTTTCTATGTGGCAATAATAATAATAATTTATGGTAATAATATTCCTTTAGAACTTTAATCTGTAATCGACAGCCGGCTGTTGTGGCCGAGCGGTTCTAGGCGCTTCAGTCTGGAACCGCGTGACCGCTACGGCCCCAGGTTCGAATCCTGCCTCGGGCATGGACGTGTGTGATGTCCTTAGGTTAGTTAGGTTTAAGTAGTTCTAAGTTCTAGGGGCCTGATGACCTCAGAAGTTAAATCCCATAGTGCTCAGAGCCATTTGAACCATTTGTAATCGACAAGCAGTGTAATCAAAATATGCTCGGGTGTGTCAAACAATACTCCCTCTCCTCCACGCTCAACACGGCAGCTGCAGTTTCTCACTTCCGAGTTGGTCCGTATGAGGAGCAAGCAGTTGCCCGTTGCGTTCTTTTTTCAGTCGCCACGTGTCCGGAAGGCCTTACTCTTCCCGACTTTAAACAGTCCCGTTGCTGTAATGAAGTGCTCAGCCATGCAGTGTAGTGTCACAGTTGGCAAAGGCTGACTGGGCAGCAGCCATCTGTCGTGCTGTGACGTTTCAGAGCGCAGACAGGTGGCAGCAGGTGCGGCTCGGCGCCCTTTGATCTGCGGCCATCCGGCTGGGCGCTCGCTTTTCAAGCGACTGCCCCCTGCTATCTGCTTCCGTTGCCATCAAAGTCTAGCCGGGTCCCAAAGCAACACAGCATCCAGCCGAGCGGCTATATCTGAGGGTATTTACTGGTCATGGACTGGAGGATCACTATTTTGCATTAACCCATGGGAGAGAGATTCTTCTTTTCTTTGACCGTACGTTTTTATAGTCCCTGTTGCTCCACTTAGCTTTTCCTCATGTTACTCGCTATGGAAACTTGCACATGCACACATCCTCATTACGTTTATTTTATGTTATTTTATTGACCGGCCGGGGTGGCCAAGCGGTTCTAGGCGCTACAGTCTGGCACCGCGCGACCGCTACGTCGCAGGTTCGAATCCTGCCTTGGGCATGAATGTGTGTGATGTCTTTAGGTTAGTTAGGTTTAAGTAGTTGTAAGTTCTAGGGGACTGATGACCTTAGAAGTTAAGTCCCATAGTGCTCAGAGCCATTTGAACCATTTTTTTATTTTATTAGCCCTGCTGATCAGAGATAATTTGGATCCAATTTTCTGTGTTTGCATGCAGCTGCCATTCTCTTTTCTCCATGAATACTCTACCTTAAATCTACTTTATTCCCCTTTCCTTCGCAGTTTCTCTCCTTCCGCACTTCCCATCTTCCAATCCTGTGTCAGTGAGTTTATCTAGAACGTCAGAGGAATTTTTGTGAACTCTGTAGACATTTTTTGACTTGTTGGTTTCGGGATATAGTTTTGGTTTCGGGGTATAGTTCGTCGTTCCGTGTATGTTCAGATTTTGTGGTTAAGTCCGGGAGTCTGTGGTGTCTCCAATGAATTGTTTTCTCTCCTTCGAAAGTTTGATGCGAGGTTGGACAATTTTGTTTTCTGACATTTTAAATGGCTCTGAACAGTATGGGACTTCACTTCTGAGGTCATCAGTCCCCTAGGACGTAGAACTACTTAAACCTCACTAACCTAAGGACATCACACACGTCCATGCCCGAGGCAGGATTCGAACCTGCGACCGTAGTGGTCGCGCGGTTCCAGACTGTAGCGCCTAGAACCGCTCGGCCACTTCGGCCGCCTGCGGCATTCTACTCTGTAGCTACCTTCTGTTCTATGCGGTACGAGACTCTCTTGTTTTCTTTCAGTGTGTTTTCCATGCCACATTCTGTGCGAAGTGTGCGTGTTTCGCTATCATGCAGGCGTGTTTCGCTATCATGCAGGGCTTCTGGTTCGATTATTACTTCTGTGTATAGAAGTTTTTTGTTGTAGGTTGCGCATTTCCGTAGGCGATTTCGCGTCTCTGTAGGCGAACTGTGTGTGATTCTTTCTCAGTCGTTAAAGAATCCCGCCCAAGTATTCGCAGTATAGGACCCTCAAAATTATCTGCCTGTGACATACCTAACAGAACGCTTCTGAATTATTTCGATGTCTTCACTTAATCCGACCAGCTACGTGTCCCAAACGCTCGAGCAGTACTAAAGAATTGTTCACAAAAGTATTCTGTACGCGGTCTCCTTCAGATGGTCTGCACTTCCCTAGGATGCTCTCAGTTAACCAATGATGACCATTCACCTTTCCAACAACCGATCTTACGTGCTTGTTCCATTTCATGTCTCTTTGCAGCGTTACGCCTAGGTATTGAACAGAGATGGCTCGCTATCGCACCAGTAATACTGTATTCGATCATCTAAGTATTTTCCTGCACATCTGCATCAGCGAAAGTTTTTCCACATTAAAAACAAGGTGTCGTTCATAAAGCCAAATAGAAATTCTGCCTGTTGTCGTTTTCTTCTACAGTAACTCGACGATGAAACTTTGCCGTAAATTGCAGGGCCATTGACAAAGTCACAGGTTACTGCTCACCTTAAGTCAGCATTCTTCTGGAGCACTAAATTACAAAATATTCAGTTTTGTTTTTTTACTGTTTAATGTCCCCGTTTCATTCTGCACCAGGCAAATGCTACCAGGAAACCTATCTCTTAAATACCGTATATATGCAATGACCACAAATTTTCCTTATTCAGAAACGCTTTTCATGTCATGTTCAGTCTGCCTTTTGTATGCTGTCTACTTCCCCATAGTCCCAATAGCAAGATTGGTCTACTCCTTATCTAATTCGCATCAACAGAGTTAATTTGACTACGTTCTATTACTTTTCTTCCATTTTTGATGAAGTAATGTGGTTTTACAACACCGATCCCTCCATTTTGCTAATCTTTCAAGTCCCTTTCCTTCGGACAGGGTTAAAACGCCATTGGCAAACCATAGGTTTCATTTCTTCCTGAACGTGAATTCCATTTTCCCCTTAGATTACTTGACTCGTTCGTTGAACTAACTTGTGAGAGAGGCTGCAGTCGTGTCGGCCTATTCAAGTACTGCTTTCATTTTGACTTCAGACTCTTAAAACGGCAAGTTGACTGGACATTTCTCTCTGTATTTCATGCTTGACACTTCAGAGTTTCAAGCTGAATTGCAGTCAATATTCTCAAAAGCTTACCCTAAGTGTGTAAGCGCAATAACAGTAAAGTCTGTGTCTTCCAGTATGTTTTGCAAGATAAATCATAGGGTCAGTAATGTCTGGCGTGTTACTAAACCAGTAAACCTCCCATTCTTCAATCAATCTTAACTGCCTTGTACAAAACTGTTTGAAACGTCTGATTACCGAGTTGAGGTGTTGAATATTTGACGTTAAGCGTGTAAGCAAGAAAGTTTGTGAAAAAGGTTTGAAATTATGCTTTGTTTTGTTAGTGAAGTCGCTAATCACCCTCATTACGAAACAGTGGATGAATGTAATTCAGGTAATTCGCGCTCCATTTTAAACAAAAGCTAGTTTGTGTCATACCTCATCAATTGTGTCGGTACAGTGATATAATTTTACAGCCACATTCAGAGTATATTTCCGTACTGCCTGCAAAGTTTTTGCGAATAGTCACTAGACAAAATGTTGTACTAAGCAATAAACCTTTTTCCTGTCATTTTGTCGGAGATGGCAGCGAGAAAAGGTAAAAATTTGAAATTATTTGTGAAGTTTGTTGAAAGTCGCTAAGCGCTCGAGTTTCATTGGAGTATGGAGTGTGTGTGTGTGTGTGTGTGTGTGTGTGTGTGTGTGTGTTGCGTTATTCCTCCTTACACATTCTGGAGTCGCAACGTCAGACAACGCTCTGGATGGCTCACAATCAGGCTTACGTGTCCCGATTTCTAAACACAGCCTGTCAGAGATATTTTGAGCCCGCGAGGTCATGCTCCGTCTTGTTATTGCTGGCAGCCATTTAATACAAACAATGCCCCGTAGGTGTGTAGCTGAGCTCGCTACGGAACTTAACTGTCGCCCACGGACAATACTCACCTGAACGCAACTGGAGGGTTTCAATATAATTTTTATTACTTTATGACGTATATAAACGTTATATAAGCACCAGCACTTAACGTGTTATTAATTACTTTATTATTGCCAGTAAAACAGCTACGTGTTTAGAGCTTTGTAGCCATCAGAGGGCATTAATAAGTAATCAAATTTTACCTTATGCTGACGTGAGCTGGAATCTGCGTGAGTCAACACCTGCATTTTGGTGTAATGTTTTCGGAAAATCAAAATGGCTTTCCGACCGTTAGAATTCGCCGAAGTATAGGTGAATAATACATCGCAGAGTTGCTGAAATAAAAAACTGAACCAGTAGCTCTTGACTGTGGTCACGTCCTATCCATCCTAAGGAACACTATCCATTAGTACAGCGGTTCCCAATCTTTCTTAGACGTAAACTCTGGAGTGCAGTCCTCCAGTTTTGTTTGAAATAATGCAGGATTTGTTGTGGGCCATCATGGAATACTCCCGCTTCAGAGCCTAATAGCAGTGGTGGCTGCCGTGTGAGAGCACAAGAGCACGTGAACACCCGAACTTTCGACATCTTGCGGATTTATTGGTTATTTTTCTTTGAACGCTGTTGAACGTAATGCATATCCGGTAGTCCGAATACGACACTAAATCCACCGCGCTATGCTACATATTGCTCCTATAGACTCAGTGTAACTTGACATCAGGGTCGTGAGCACACCTTCATTCCTGCACGCTTTAACCCATTACTGGCCATTGTCATTTTTTTGGGACGCGTATATTTTACTTATTTCTACCTAAGCAATGGAGCTTTTAGCCTTTATTGTTGCTCCTGTAGGTTCAACTAACTGCATATAATGCCTGTAAATGCAAAATAAATAACTTTTTTCTAAGTACTTCACGTCAGGAAAATTATAAACTTGCCGATTTTTTGTTCTCGCACTTGGCAGCACTGTGTGTCTGCTGGTAGTTACTGGACGACAATGAGCTGTGATTTAGATGTCTGGGCGTGTTTGTTATGAACATATGGATGTCCATGTAAGGTTAAGTATACTTCAGATTTTTTCAAGTAAGTGCAATATCGATATATTTTATGCGTCCCAATAATGGGACAATGGCATGTTATATTATTATTTATTGTTGATGTGCCCTATTCTTGTATACACATATTATACAGAGAAGAATTGCATTTTACGTTCTTTATATCTACTTTTTTCATGTTCTATTCGAATTTTAAGATTCCAACAGAATAAAAACCTGCTGCGTGGACTTCTACTTGAAGAAATTCTAGCAGAACTAGCGAACCATCAAGAGTGTGACGATGAAGATGATGACGTAGAATTGGCGATTATTCCAGCCCATGCAGATGTGATAACAGATGAAGAAGACATTGACGAAAATGTATTGAACAATGAATCTGTTGTACAAGATGTAACCGGTACTTTTGAGAGAAGCTCTCACTTTTGGATGTCCGACAGAGAATAGTGATGTTTTACCTATCAAAGAAAACAGGATCAGTACCAAAACGCAGAGGACCACAAGAAAGCAAATTTATGGGAGGACGGGTGAGCACAGATGTACGACTAGATCCAGGAAATCATTTCACTGTGCCAAGTAAAACACAGAAGAGAGTAAAACACAGAAGAAAAGTGCTTCCTGCAAGAAAAAACAACAAAAATTTGTGATAGGTGCAATGTTGGCGTACAAGACAAGTGTTTTGCTTCATAACATACTGAATAGACATTCAATAATATTAAAACATTATTTATTGTTTGTGTTGTTTCTTACAATATCATGCATGGAGAATAAGGTTGTGAATTTGGATAGCGCATTTGGCCAATGTCCCAAAAATGGGACGGTCTGTAGTTTTTGTTCTAATGAACTGAAAATTTCAAAACAACTTTTTATTCAGTTAATCACTCAATGTAACGTATTTACGTATAAAAGTTTGCAAAAAATGATCCGATAGTTTTGGCCAGTAATGGGTTAAGGAGCTACTGCGCAAGCGCAACTGACGTGACGTAATTGCCCTACTGAGCAAATACATAGGGATTTGATAAACAATGAGCAAAAAAATGGCTCTGAGCACTATGGGACTTAACATCTGAGGTCATCAGCCCCCTAGAACTTAGAACTACTTAACCTAACTAACCTAAGGACATCACACACATCCATGCCCGTGGCAGGATCGAGCCTGCGACCGAAAACAATGTGCACAGTTCACGGCACGCACTGCTGCTCAACTATAACTTTACGTCAATGCCACCAGATGGTAGCACATGCAGCAGACCTCTACGTTCGCATTGATAAATCCCGCTAGACGCTAGCACGCTCCACAGATATGCGAAGATATAGTAAAATTAGATCGGACATCAGTATATGTTATACTGATAGATAAACCTATTTTGTGGGATTGTGAATGAGATGTAGTACATTAAGTTTAGATTTTATCATAGAGTAATCCATTTGAGGTGCTGAGAATCATAAAGCACATCATCGTCGATTGTGACACTGCTGAATTCATTCATTCATTCTTCTGACATCTGTTGATCTTATAGCCGGTCACGGTCAGGTTTATCTGTACTGCAGGCCCACAGTGCACGTATATCTGAACATTCACGAAAAGCTCTCTCTGGTTTCTCTGATATTTAGTTAAATATGACGGTCGAAGGCGGTGTGCTTTTGGCTCTTAGGATCTCAGTGCCTCACTAGTAAAGTTACGTCGCTGGTAGATAAGCACTACTTCAATTTAATCGTTTCCTCAAACGGCAGTTTGTGTTTAGAGTTTGTTTTCTACTGTGCAGCAATCGGATTTCCTGAAGAGTGTCAACATGTTCGTTGAAATTGTATTTAACACTAACAGAAAACAAAATTACCAGAAAAATTTGGCTGCAAAGAAACTAGGGCATTCCAAACCAGATACGTTGTTTTAGAAAGTGACGAAATCAAATAAGCGTGATTACAGGCGAACAATTAGCAAAGAAGTGAATACTAAGCGTAAGTAGTGTGTGTGTGTGTGTGTGTGTGTGTGTGTGTGTGTGTGTGTGTGTGTGTGTGTGTGTGTGTCTGTGTGTGTGTGCGCGAAAAAGCAAGAATGCCTAATTTTCAGCCCCCAAGTTTATTCGTTAACTAATACATGAATTTGGGATCTTGTACATTTGGCCGAAAAAATAAAAAGGCACCAACTCCTACTTGCACTAAAATACGAAGCGGAGAGTAGAAAAAGCTTAAAGGTGATATCGTGTGCCATAAACTGTACATAATTATGTACAAAACGATACAATTCCACAAAAACAATTCCTGTTTTCAGACAAGTTACGATTATTTTTGACAGCGGCTGAATTGTATAAATATGTTAAACATAACTGTTACACGGCAGGTGCTATTAATTTCGCACACTCATATTTATCTAAATTTAAAAATTTGTCAACACCCAGCCGCCACTGCCTAATAGTGCCATGAAATTCCGACAGGTGGCAGCGCTATACGTACCCTCAAAACAACGTCTGTATTGGAGGTGAGTTCCAAGAAAGATCTGTCGTTTCTCTTGGCGGAAAGACCAGAGCATCGCGGATATTCATAGGCGCTTGTACAATGTTTAGACACCTGGCAGCGGACAAAAGCACGGTGAATCGATGGGTGAGGCTCCTATCGTCGCAACAAGGTTGCGTAAACGTGTCCGTTCTCCCGCATACCAGATACCAGCGGGCCGCACACAGCTGTGATTCCTAGTGTGGTTTTTTGGTGGTATGGACTGAAGAGATCATCCTTGATGACTTATTCTTCTAGGATGGGATGTAAGGATAAAAAGAAAACACTTCATTTATTACACATTCAGTTAGGCTTGGGCACGCAATGGGTCCTTTAGCCTGCTGTCTTTGGTGATGTCTATCTCCTGTGGAGGGTGAAATGTGTCAAGGCTGTTGTGTGACTGCTTCCTCGTGTTATGACAGATTGCCTATGGGGGTGAAACGTTATTGACTTCGGTACTCGATACTTGTGCCATCTTGCAGGGTTTACCGTTCCTACCGATTCTAATTGTCGAACTTCGTCCCTAAGGGCATCGATCTTGTCAAAAACTCGTAGAGCCTTGTCATGGACCTTCTCTTGTATAGTGGTCTCGTGGACTGCGGTGCGGATGTCGACGTTTCTTGTCCACCATGGAGCTCCTGTGATCCATCGATAGCAAATGTTTTGCAGCGCTTGGAGTTTGTTGTAGTTGGAGACGCACGTAGTTCCCCACGAGGTGGAGCCATACAACATTGTTGGTTCCACTGTTGCCCTATACAACTGGAGTTTAGTCTTAGGGTTGAGATCCTTACTCTTCAGGAACTGAATCAATGACCTGGCCATCTTCTGGGCTGCCGTCTTCTTGTCGTCAATATGCTGCGTAAAGAGTAATTTTTTGTCAAGGTAGACACCGAGATACTTCACTCCCGGCGACCATGGGATAAATTGGTCAGCTATTTGGAGTCTGTCGTTCAGAACTGGTTTCCTCCGTGTGAACAGAACGGCTGCCGTCTTCGTCGGGTTGATCGTGATCTTATTTTGCAGCGCCCAGCGTTCCATTACAGCAAGTTGCCGTTGCATCCTAGCGATTAGCTGGTCCAAGTGTCGTCCAGTTGTCAGAAAAGCCGGATTCCTAGTGTTGAAACATGAATACACTCAAATACTTCCCTGCACTACTGGACGTCTCTAGCTGTGCAGACGCGCTCGTCCCACAGTTGGGGTTCTCAAAGGTATGTGCAGCTGGGTTCCTCACTGCCTAACAGAGGACCATAAAGAGCAACGAAAGACCACCTGTGCGGAATTGCTTATTCGTTACGACGCTGAACGTGACGATTTTTTGTCGACCATTTGTCACAGGCAATGAAATGTGGGTACATCACTTCGAACTGGAAACAAAACAGCAATCTTGGAGCAACGCTACACCACCGCTCCTGCGAAGGGAAGTTCAAAGCCCCACCCTGAGCCGGTAAAATCATGGCGACGGTCTTCGGGACTCTGAAAGCGTGATTCTTTTTGACGTCCGCCGACGTCGACTATTAGTGGTACCATGCGGGCTTTAAGACCGTCGCAGTAAGGTGGCGTAAGGCCGCCACATTGAACAGAGATTGTTGAAAAATAGGGTTTTGTAGCCAAAGCAGTGGGGATTAGTATGGTGTATTGGAAACCTGAAAAAAAAAACCGATCTGCTTTCAATTAGTGTTGCTTTACTTAGTGATCGGTGGTCGTCGGCGTCGTTGGTGTGTGTAGTTCTACAGTAACGTAGTAGGCATTGTTTTGTTGTCCATTCGGTCATTTGTGTGATGGGAAGAGAATAATGAAGCAATTTCTGGCTCATTCGGAGAAGACATTTTCATGATTTAAGTGCATGTTACGTGCTCGTACCTCTGTAGTATCACAGACGCAACGTAAAATGTACAGAGTATATGTGGAGATGTTCATACTTCCATTTCACATGCTGTAAACACCACATGGTGTCACGCATTAATGTACGTGTTTGAAAAAAATATTATTTATTGGTAATTTATGTAATCAGTATCGCAGTCTCACGAAAGAGTGAAAATAATTCAGTTTCATTACCAAAACAAAATCGAACCCTTTCGTCTTTACCCCCTAGAAAGTTAAATTTTACCCCTCAAGGGATAATTACATTGAAGCTGAAAATTTCTGCTCTAGTGAAACTCTGGGCACATGCTCACACGTCTGAGACAAGAGCTGAACTTTAAATTTGTCACTATACACGTGAAACTGAACGTCGTCAGTTAAGATTGAGACGTAGAAACGGCCTAAAAATTGTAGTTATTTCTCCCTGACAACGCCTTCTATAAAGTAGAGGAATTCATGATTATAAAAAATTACAAACTATCTTTACAGCAATCACCACCCCACCACTACATCATGGGTGTTTTATTCTGTACTTAGCCACTGATATTTTTCATTATATCCTTTCTGGAACACGAAGTAACTGCTCAGCAAAAGATTTAAGCGCTAGTTGTACATTGAGATAATTAAAACCATTCGCTGTAGAGCACTTTGAAGTCGGTGCGGAATCTTATTTGGCGGGACTGAAGAGCGATGAAGTTAAAGCAGTGATGTCTCCAACTGGCTTGCTTGACGTGTTCTATTTACGTAGACGATGAGTGTAAAATGTTGCTGAGAGGTACGATAGAATAAAATGTTCTGTAAAAAAAATAGCTCTTCTCCAAGTAACGGTGAGTCATCCAACTGGTATGGCCGCTAGCGTAATCGTAATCGCGGCTACCGAAAACGGGAGGGAAGTAAGGTGGAACGGCTACTACACGCCACCACTGGTGCAGCAGCGGCCGACGGCGAGTGTTTCTTCTATGTTGACTCATCAGCGAGAGGGGAGGGACGCTAGTGTAAATAAGATAATTGGGCGAGGGGTCGGCCCCTACACACGCCCGGGCCCATTGCTAGTTTGACCTGACGTTGCGCCACTCTTCAGATGTCACGATTTCTTATCATCCTTTGTAAACAAAAAGCCAAAGTGTACTGTTCCGTTTATTGCTTTTCTAGGCGTGAACTTTGTACACAATAGAATGAGATTCAACTAGTACTTCTGTAGTTACCCCTACTACTAGAATTCTTTGTAACACAAATAAAACCTGCGGTTTGCCGGATCCGTTTTCGAGCTCACGAACCGTGCCAGGTTTGTTGACAACAGGTACAGTTGTGTGTGTGTGTGTGTGTGTGTGTGTGTGTGTGTGTGTGTGTGTTTGTGTTTTTCAGTCGCACCCACCGGCAGCAATCAGACGCCGTCGCCAGTAGCCCTATTCTGTATCGTCCATATCGATCGGTTCCGTAGGTTAAATTGAATTTTCTCATTTTGACGCTACTGAAGGAGCTATTTTCTTTACTGTTTAACATTCAACAGCCGAGATCGCATGGAAATATTTTTTAATACCAGACAGACTTTGCTGTTACCTTCGGTCTTAAATCTTTTTGTTGTGAAACGTGTTCCTTTTACATTGGTCCTTACGTCAAGTTGTGATGTGAATGAGTAATTTGCTGAATTTTTATACACATGACAACTTGGCCTGAGGTTCAACGTAAAATGAATACGTTTCACAACAAAGTTTTTTTGAAACCTAAAGATGACAGTAAGGTCTGTCGAAACCAGATGTCTTAAATAGAGATATCATACACGATCTCGGCTGTTCAATGTTTTTATCCGTAGATTAGCCTCAGTTCAGTAGTGACGTTTTCGGTTCGGTAACCGGAGTTGCTATTTTGTACGCTACAGATGTCGCACAACATCGGCCGACAGCTTGGTCACGCCGCATCGGATCTCAGTCAGGTATTGGCGGGACCTCTTGTTAAGGAGGTTAATTTTATTTTAAATTCCGTGGGCGTGACGGATGTCACGATGCATGTCTTTGGAGACGAGTACTCCATTGCGATGTTGCTATTAAAAAGACGAAAGACGTCGAAAGCGTGTGAATGAGCTATATCTGTCTTGAAAAGAAAGTGGCGAGTACTGCACTCATTCCTCAGTTAACGTATTAACAAGTTTTACGAACACATGAAATGAGGAGAGTAGCGTTCTACACTCCTGGAAATGGAAAAAAGAACACATTGACACCGGTGTGTCAGACACACCATACTTGCTCCGGACACTGCGAGAGGGCTGTACAAGCAATGATCACACGCACGGCACAGCGGACACACCAGGAACCGCGGTGTCGGCCGTCGAATGGCGCTAGCTGCGCAGCATTTGTGCACCGCCGCCGTCAGTGTCAGCCAGTTTGCCGTGGCATACGGAGCTCCATCGCAGTCTTTAACACTGGTAGCATGCCGCGACAGCGTGGACGTGAACCGTATGTGCAGTTGACGGACTTTGAGCGAGGGCGTATAGTGGGCATGCGGGAGGCCGGGTGGACGTACCGCCGAATTGCTCAACACGTGGGGCGTGAGGTCTCCACAGTACATCGATGTTGTCGCCAGTGGTCGGCGGAAGGTGCACGTGCCCGTCGACCTGGGACCGGACCGCAGCGACGCACGGATGCACGCCAAGACCGTAGGATCCTACGCAGTGCCGTAGGGGACCGCACCGCCACTTCCCAGCAAATTAGGGACACTGTTGTTCCTGGGGCATCGGCGAGGACCATTCGCAACCGTCTCCATGAAGCTGGGCTACGGTCCCGCACACCGTTAGGCCGTCTTCCGCTCACGCCCCAACATCGTGCAGCCCGCCTCCAGTGGTGTCGCGACAGGCGTGAATGGAGGGACGAATGGAGACGTGTCGTCTTCAGCGATGAGAGTCGCTTCTGCCTTGGTGCCAATGATGGTCGTATGCGTGTTTGGCGCCGTGCAGGTGAGCGCCACAATCAGGACTGCATACGACCGAGGCACACAGGGCCAACACCCGGCATCATGGTGTGGGGAGCGATCTCCTACACTGGCCGTACACCACTGGTGATCGTCGAGGGGACACTGAATAGTGCACGGTACATCCAAACCGTCATCGAACCCATCGTTCTACCATTCCTAGACCGGCAAGGGAACTTGCTGTTCCAACAGGACAGTGCACGTCCGCATGTATCCCGTGCCACCCAACGTGCTCTAGAAGGTGTAAGTCAACTACCCTGGCCAGCAAGATCTCCGGATCTGTCCCCCATTGAGCATGTTTGTGACTGGATGAAGCGTCGTCTCACGCGGTCTGCACGTCCAGCACGAACGCTGGTCCAACTGAGGCGCCAGGTGGAAATGGCATGGCAAGCCGTTCCACAGGACTACATCCAGCATCTCTACGATCGTCTCCATGGGAGAATAGCAGCCTGCATTGCTGCGAAAGGTGGATGTACACTGTACTAGTGCCGACATTGTGCATGCTCTGTTGCCTGTGGTTCTGTCAGTGTGATCATGTGATGTATCTGACCCCAGGAATGTGTCAATACAGTTTCCCCTTCCTGGGACAATGAATTCACGGTGTTCTTATTTCAATTTCCAGGAGTGTATTACACACACGAGATGATTTGGGCTGATGTCCGGGAGGGGGATTACAAACACTCGCCACAATTTCAAATAAATACTCCAAAATACGCATGTAAACCTTCAATGGTGGTCATCCAACGAACGTGTGAAAGAAACACACACATTTTGGAGTAAGATACTCTTAACATACAAAGCACTGAAATCACATACACCACAAAAGGCGTGTAAGCAGTAATAAAAATTTGTAGACAGCCGCTGCCCACATACCACAACCAAAAAAAGATCCCTTGCAGTGTCTAAGATAAGCCACCCTTTGTAGTGTAACGACGTAAGTTTTGTATAAATGATTTTCTTTTGACATATGGCCATGTGCAGACTTAGTCACCAACGTCAGTTACAAAACACTTCAAAATTATTTAAACTCTTTTTAAAGTTGTCTCTGAATGGTTCTTGAACGAAACTGTAATTAAAACATCATTTGAGTCGTATGCGCAGAATTACGTCACTCAGTCCAGTTGGTTTGCGCAAACGTTTTTCAATTTAGATGTCGTTTGTTTCTTCTCGGAACACGTATTTAAACTTTTGTAGTATACACTAGTTTATCATCTTCAAATATACTACATATAGACGTGAACATGAGCCTTGACAAGACAGGACTGAACATTTACAACATGATTAAACTTTCTATGACGTCATTGTTGTAGAAACATTACAAATTCTTATTTTTTCAGTTTTTAGAAGCACGACGCAACAACTGTTTCAGGATCTTCTGTTGCTCTTTGGCTGTCGACCCGCGACGTATAGTGGCCAGCAATTTTCTCTCTGGTCCCGGCAGTGAAGATGCTGTCTCCGTTCGTTGCGCCGCCCTCTCCGTACATGAAACATAAAAATAAATACAAAACTTTAGATAATTCACAAACATTACAAATATTACAAAATACATAAACAAAACACTAAATTAAACTTATATTCACCTGCAAACTGGGCTGACACTGGTGGATGGGTGACGCTTCAATTTCGCGTCCCACTACACATTCTCACTCTAACAAATTATTTTTGAGGTTATAAGGTATAACTGAAATTTCCGATAAAGATTTTTCCTACGCCTGGTTCTCAATAAAGCTGCAATTGCGGGTCATATTTTCCGAAGTACATACCTGTTATGAAATGTATCCTCAGGAGGCCACAAACTCGTTTCTTGGACTTATCGGCTAGTCACAGTCCATGTTGCATGTGCGAGAACGGCTGATTTGACCGAAGAAAACAGATCTGAATTTCACTGATTGTTTCCGAAACTCTGTATATTCGGGCGATGAGTTCGGCTGCACTATGACCGCGCTCGTAGTGGCGTCCTGATTTGCCGACATAGCTCGTCGGCGGAATCCACCGACACTAGTACCAGTGTGACAGCCGCCCAACTGATTAGAATGCTACCGTTCAGACGGTAAAACGATCCACATGAGCTGGCCCTCACGGAAGCAACTTAAAAGTATCTTGTTAGCTGTCAAATTTGGAAATGGACATACGTGATGTGAAATTATAAACGCTTGCAGTTTTTTAGTGCTTTGGAGGGGGCGATGGCAGAGTTCATATCTCGTTTCCCCTCTTCACCCATGACGTTTTAAACTGCCATTGTGTGATTCTCCACACAACACCACTTGCGGAATACTTTCGTGGATTACCTACTTTCCCCATTAGAGATGCTACTTCTTGGTATAAAATGGAACTTAAGTTCCTCAACGCAGCCTTAAGTGCGAAACTGAAGGACTCTAAAGAACTTAAATATACTGTTAGAAATTACGCAGTATACATACATTTGGTATGTGTCGCATTGAAATTGTGGTAGTACCCTATCAGTTTTCACCTGATTATGAGATCCATTAACTGCGCAGGGTTCAGTCATTATTTATTCAAACTGTGTCCTTATCGCTAGCATGGTATTACAAATATTCCTACGGGCGGAGGGGGCGGTCGGCAGGACTCATTTCTATTTTTTTATAAATCAGTTGGCCAGTTTAGTCGCACAATACGATAAGAAGGAAATTTTATAAATATATACACTTATTATATCCCAAAGAACTGATGCTTATCCACTCAGTACATGAATAAGTTTGTTTGCCAGGTGGGGCCGGATGAAGACATCCGTGGAACGTTAATAAAGCCTGTTTTATTTTTAAAAAACTTTAAGTTTTCATATTTAAAAAGATCTGAGGCATTACTTTCCAGCACGCAGTCACAATGTAAAGTCTTCATACAAGCCACTGCATTTGCACGTGCCATTAAGAAAGCATTCTTTTCTATTGCACTTCAGCAGCGTGTTTGGTGCTGCTGTGCTGTAGTAAGATAGATTTAACATCAGTGGACCGTTAATACAAGAAGAGAGCAATATTTATTCTTCTGATACAGAGAAAGTGAATAGCCTGGAACAACTGAACATTGTCCAAATTGAATCACAGATAAATTTAATTTCTGTAAACATTCACTTTCTTTAGAACTCTATGCGCGTGTGCGCGCTTGTGTGTGTGTGTGTGTGTGTGTGTGTGTGTGTGTGTGTGTGTGTGTGTGTGTGTGTGTGTGTGTCGTGCGGCGACAGTTTGTATGATGATGCTTACTGCGTTGTCATTGCGTGTGGAAGCAGTGAGTTAAGTCTCTTCAAGCTGTCGGCTGTTACGTAACTTACTTGCCATGTCGCCTGCGTCGATTGCTGGACCACGATCACTAGAAGAGTACTGTGGCAATAAAGAAGCGAAAAAGATGGCGGCGCCGTAGAGCAGTCAACTGTTACGATTACAGTTCAAAGTTTTGTCGTTGTGGTTGTTACCCGTACTGGTGTCTTTAAGTCTTTTAATTTGCTTGTGGTAATGCACTGCTTCATAAAGAGTATTAACACCACTCATTAAGGTATTATGGTGCAACATTCAGTTGAATCGTCTAAAAAGTGCTGTCAGTCGCCATTTAAATGCAAGAAACCGCTGGAGAGAGATTCCGCCTTATCGAAGACAGAGTTCATAAACACTACCCAAACTCTGAGCTACTTTCAGTAGGTTTTTGTCTATGGTCTGTTATTTTGCGCTAGTAGTTACATGTGTCATACATTATGCAGCTTGTCATTGTTTCTAATGCTTTTGTCTTGTTTCTCGTTCGTTTTGACGTCTTAAATCAGTACTTTCCCTGTCGCTGTTTTTTTCCCGTTACTCATCTTATCACAAACGCAAGGTTTTTGCCATGAGATCATGGCTGAAACCTTGTGTTTGTGATAAAATGTGTGTAACTGGTAAAAATAGAAGTAGCAAAGAAAATGTTAAGTAATGATTTATTCGTATTTTCGGCTATGTCACGTTTGTTTTGTGTTTAATTTAAGATAAACAGCGCGTTTCGAGCACGTTCTGCCAAGCTTCAGGTGTTTATGCATACTGAAAATCGTTACTTGAAAATACAGTACATTAAATTAGATTAACTTAAAAGTTTCTGTTTGCTATTCGCTGCTGGAGGGGCTGTTGGAGCATTTTCTGGGAGAGGGGTCAGTGGTGAGCCAGAAATTGATGTCGAGTGGTCTTCTGCTTGTGTGGGGCTGTGTCTCGTTGTGTATTGTGATTGACACCACAGCCACTGTGAGATGCTGATAGTTTTGCATGAATTATAAAGTTCAGGAAAAATTGATACTTTTCTGTATGAAGTCTGTTCCCTGACGATTTTGGCGTTTCAAAGCTCCCTTTTAGTCCTTGGTATACTGGCGAAGCCGTTGTGTACACTTTGTACTATATATTTTGTAGCAGTTTTTGACATAATTAACTGCACAGTTTTTTTTACATGTAAACACTGTACATTCAATACAATATGGCGGCCTTGTAGCGTGGTATAGATCATCGCATTTTTCAGCGATGTAGTCGTTTGTTTACAATGGCACATCTTAAATCAATTGCATTTCAACTGACTCAAGACTATGGAAGAATTTTGAGTTTTTGAGGTCGGTTATCTCATTAAGAATATTATCTCCATATTTTTTTTAAATTGTGAATGAATTTCCATTTCTTCCAAGATATCCATTATCCATTCTCTTACTTTCCTGATTCTGTGCAAAATTTCAAGATTGTCCTCAATTTTCAAAGTATGGGCTGTCTCTTTAATGTGTGTTGCTACTGCAGATTTGTTACGTACATCCAGTCTCCATGTTGTTTTTGAAATATCTACCCGTTTGACCTGTATAATAGTTGTTGGATTGGATGCAGATAATTTTGTAGTAGTACCAGTAACAACACACATTAAAGACACAGGCCCCCGCTTGAAATTTTGCACAACATCCAACGTTTGAATTTCTGCACAAAATTGGAAAAAATAAAAGAATGGATGTCATGGAAAGAAATGGAAATTTTCATTCATAATACAAAACGTATAGAATTAATAATTGTTTCACAGTCACGGTTCCCAAGCGTGGCCAATAAGGCCATAATTAATTTAAATACGAAGTGTTTTAATGTGACTAAACTACCGGGAAACAGATTGTAGCATAAGTACCCATAACAAGGTGTACGGTTCGCAGAAACATACGTAAGTTTCGTCATCTATTACGTTGTTTTATACGTATTTCGCATTTACTCCGACGAATTTATCGAACGTTTCCTTACACCAGTTGAGACGAGCGTGTTCGAAATTCGATCAAATTTTTCGGAATTCACTGAGAATTTTTTTATCCCTTAATGTTCATGCCTAATCGAATGTACCGGCATTGAATTCTGTTAGCCTTAGGAGACATTTATTTCAAGGAAAACGTACTGACAGCTTACATTTATTTCTTCTTGGAGAACAACCAGTCTCAATCGGCCATCGCGAAATTCTTGGCTAACGGAAACGCGACCACGATGAAATCGTGCAAAACAATTGTAAAGAGTCTGTTGTGAAGTTGTTAAGAGTACCAGAAATTTCCATTTTTTGATAACTTTCTTTAAACTATCACTGTAAACAAGCAGACTCCACCAGTTTGGTCTGCCACTGGTTTAACAATAACAAATAACAAAGTTTTACAATAACAGAAATGGCGCACCTGAAATCGCCGTCTAGTAGTTGTTTCACCTTTGTTGTGCGTAATGTACGGAATGTGACGGGCCTCGGGTTCGCCTACCAGTAGCTGGGTCCCACGGCTGTCAGTGAAGTGATTAGTCCCGCTTCACAAACCTGGCGAGCGATAAAAAAGGAAGGGAATCCCCCCAGCGCATCTGTCTCGCTGCGGGCCCTCTGCCGCGTCCACTTTGAAGTGTTCCTTCCCACGACCGCCCCTACTGCTTCCATTCCCCCACTCCGCGCACCCCCCCCCCCCCCCCCCTCACCTACCTAGTGCATAGCACACAAACCGACCCGTTCTCCGTGGATCTCTTAGCAACTGTAATACCAGACATGGAGATTGTGAAATAGCAGATAGAGGCCTTAGTTGTGGACTTGCGGTGACAACGGATCCCTGTAGCAGCTAAGAGTTGTCCAACTGACATCGCTGCCGTATGCGAGACGTCAAACGAACTGACATTTACCTCAGACAATTAGTGGCGTCATTGCATCTAACTTCTGTAACGGTAATAACTAAGCCTTTACCAGAGTCATGACATTTGGGGCCTTCATCAGATTGGTAGCTACAGTGTACAGATTTTGCTGCACGTCGTCTGCGGCTATAAAGTGTAGTAAATATATTTGTTTTCGGTGTCCCATTTCCATTTGTATCAACGCGAAAAGGCTAATTGTATGCTCCGAGCAAAAAACGTTACACTTACTTAAATGTTAAGAACATTAGTGTAGCGGAAAGGCTGCGGATTTGACAACTAATGCTCCTCATAAGCTTACATATTCCATTGTTATCCACCAATTAGTAATAATGTACGTTCAGCATATTGAGTTTTATAATCGCATGTCTTTTCGTAGGCTAAAACGTGCTACCTGACTGCAATAGATGTCTCGAAGGTCTAAAGGTAGTTGGTATAAAATTTAGGAGACAAAAGTGTATATAATGGAAAGATAAATGGAGTGTAGTCTAATTAAATCAGGCGCAGCGGAGGGATTTAGAGTAGGTGGTACTAGAAGCATCAGATGAATTTTTCTGTTTGGGCAGCAAAATTAACTAACGATGGCTGAGGTAAAAGATATAAAAAACGCGGACTGGCAATAACGAGAAACAGATTTAGGAAAAAGAGAAATTTGTTAACGTAAAATGTTAGTGTTAGGAAGTCTCGCCTGAAAGTATTTGTCTGAAGCGTAGCGTTGTGCAGAAGTTAAACGTGGTAGATAAGCAGACAAGACCAGAAGAGAACTGGCTTTTGAAATGTAGTGCTACCGAATAATGCTGATTATTTGGAAAGATCGAAAACTTCAAAGTATTGGGCTTAAAATGATGTGTAGAGAAAAAGATTTATTCAGACTTCTTTCAATTATAAGGAGTGGTAGACATTTTGACACCATCTAAGTTAGAATCCTAGGTGTCACTCGTTGCTGTCATTCACTCTGGTGGGTCCTCGTTTGCTACTATTTATACTCGCATGATGTGAACATTTCACAAAAGAGAAATAAAGGTGATTTAGAGTTTAATATCCTATTACAGAAATTCGTGTTGTGTATAGTTTCACTCCTATTGCTCTTCAAAATTTTAAGATATTTGTACTACAATGTGCAATTAACTACGTACTGCAGTCGTCAGCGTAGAGCAATAGATTACTACCCGTTTGTATAATTTGTTTCATGATAAATTTCTTGGTGTCGTTTGTCTCTCTGGGGGCAATGGCGTACGCGAAGTGCACTCAGTTTTGCGTTTTTGGAGGGAACTAAGTCATTCTGTCAACATCTATACGGTGACGTTTACATTAAAACAGTGGTATGTATAATCTCCACATGCACGGGGGGGGGGGCGGGTGGGGGGGGGGGTTGGTTACTAGGTAGTAGATAAGGGTCTCCAATTGTTCGTGAAAATGCAAATGTGCAAAATTCTCAGTGCATGGTTTCCGTGCAAGTAACTAGGTGTCTGAATGGATTTACACCTTACGAATCTAGAGCTCCAGGTCATTGGGTCTCTAACAAGATCTAAGGATTTTCCTGGTATATACGTGGCCAGTTTTCTACAAACGCATTTGGAAGTCAGGGTGCACTGATGTCAGTATTCCTTACAGAATTCTGTGTTAGTCTGGTAGATGACTGGAAAGGGAAGTGATTTCGTGTCTAATATGTTCCCATTAAGGACAGGCGCTCTGGCCAAACCAGCATTTGGCACGAGAACTGTATTAGTGATGACTGCTAAGAGCGGCGACCTCTTTCCTTTATTTGTAAGCCTCTAGCTAAAAGTAAAGTACCTTTTTACATCAGAGGAATGTCGAGGATCCTGGTAGCGCTCTGTAGGGACGAATCTGAGTTATATAACACAGTAGACGGAGTCCTTCACAACAGACGGACGTCATTATGCACGGACTTTTTCTTTTGAGGACAGCAAAATCCAGCAGCTGTTGTTAGCATACCAGCGAAGTAATGTCATCGCTGAGATTACTACCTAAGCGTTCAGTAATGCATCTGAGTACACAACAGAGTAAATTAATCGTAGTTGCAGGTTTCTTAAAAAGCCGAAAATACAGCAGCAAGCACATTTTCGGTGTGAAATGTACCAGAAACACTTAAAATGCAATAAAAGATAACATATGCTGTAGTAAGTAAACACAGTTGCTGAATAAAAAAAAAATTGTTCAGGGTGCTTTCTAACTTATTATGCAGCTCCCGTGGTAGAATAAAATAATAGTTGACATCTATTATCTTAGACTACAGCGTTGCGACAAAGGTATGTGCTGACCTTTGTCTAAGGCCTGTATTACACCGCAAAAAAAGGATGTGTGTAATAGCTTTTAAAAGACCATATAAAATGTTTAAGTGTAATGAGGTACTTTCAGCACATCTTTTTTAAAACTTAGACCGTGGTCCTAGCTTTTAAAATAGACTGGTCAAAAATCTTTGGTAGTGTAATAGGGACCTACTGTCAGGTTAAACAGGAACTGGTCTGTCCACGGCATATTAGAATCGTCAGCCAACAAGTGATTTTAATCAGACTATGCATAGCCTGTGGTGTAGGCTATGTAAACAGCATTGATCGACTAACAGTTTCTTCCCGTCTCTATTTTTACGGCGGCCACTCGGCGGGAGAAGATTTCAAGGTACCTTTCATTTGACCTTGACTCACGTGTTTGACGTTGGTTGTTCGCTGCGCTACATGGTGCGAACCCTATACAGATAACCACTGAGCTCTTGCAAGGAATGAACTTGGGCTCCGAGAAGAATGCAGTATTTTGAGGTGACAGGCACTGAATTAAAGAGACAGGCGTCCTTCCTTGCTGCCAAGTCTCAAGGACAGTTCCTAATTAGACATTTGTAGAGAGATCAGAAGGGTAACATCCTTAACCTAACGTCATAAGTGTTCTTGAGTTTTGATCCCGTTATCAGATTTTTCTCCGTGAAACCACGGTTTCAGTGGCAGATCCCGCTGTGTAAGAGCATAAAATTTCAGTTTGCGCGTTACGAGATTTGGTCCAGTCTGTTTCTCCAGTCTTCCTTTCCTTTTTGCCGTTTCTCCTGAATGAAATCATTACATAGGTATCTGAACCCTGACAACTTTTTGTGTGTGATATTGTTCTTCGCAGTTGTATCGGGTGCTATACCTTTTCCCAAGATAACCACATGTCCTTTAACCGACACAAAGCTTGCATCATTTCTTTTGCTGTGGATGGAATTCAGAATATTATAACAATCAGGGGTGGTCGATTTCTGATGTATTTTTATCTATTGTGAAGAGCTTCCGAAATCCTGTTAAAATTCGCATCTAGGAAAAGTTTATTAATATCGAGTGGGTGCTTCTCGAATTACTAGCACTTATGTTGTAAAACTTGTCATGGGTGGCAGTACTCTTGAAGTGATTGGCAGCACTGGTTGAAAAGGACGGAGTAGTGACTAAAATCGGAATGGTTTCAGTATAGCAGTGTTTTTACATGCTGTGGCCCTACTGGAGGTTGCAAACCAGTCTTTCTCACGAGTGACTAAAAATCAGTAGTGCGCCTGGCATTTGGTTGAAGTCTTAAAGCGGTCACGGGACATCTCTTCCTCGCTACCATTGAGACGCCATATTTCGGTTGTTCTGTATTAAGACGTGCGTGTCATGATAGTCTGCCGCTTCAAGGCAAAAGCGCCATTAATATTTATCACTTAAGGTGGCATTTTTGGTAATTCAATGTCTGATAATGACAAATCCTGCCTTAAAGTTCTGAGAAAATTGAGTATGAACAGTTTTAAAACATTACTCTGTACGAGTTTGCTGTAATTCAGTGGTTAGAAATGGTTTGCTGATGGGAGGTAAGGAAGCAGGTTCGAATCTAGGTACATAGTACTAATATTTTCGTCTTCGCATTTGTAAGACATTCTGGGATTTTCTTTTTCTTATTCATGTAACAGAAGTATGTTCTGCAATCTCAATCATGTTTACAGTCTTGCTTGTCATCAATACTGTGCTGTTTTTTAGACTATCGCGATTTTTGAGGGAGCGCCTAGTTAGGAACCTAAGAGTAAAACTTAAATTGCTGTGAATGAAACGAGTAGCAATCGTATTTATAGTCTTACTTGTCACAAGTATTACCTGCAATAGAATCCTGAACAATGCTTTCGTTAATTTGTGAGTCAAGACAAAAAATCACACCACGAGCGAGAGACGTCACGTGACCGCTTTTCGACTTCGCCCGAACGCCAGGTGCACTTCCGATTTTTAGGAAGACACAGGTTTACAACCTCCGATAGGGCTACAGCATGTAAGAACAGTGCTGTACTGAAACAAAGCTTCGGGTTGATGATAGGCTTCAAGCAGTGTGAAGAAATTTGTGTAGTTGGTGAGAGTACAGCAAAGCGCGAAGCCAGAGTGGGGGAATGGCCACCTTGCACGTGTGGCTTCGGAGTTGTGCCTAGAACAATGACGAAGCCGCAGGTTCCCACAGCACGGCGCGGCACGGCAGTCTGCGGCAGGTGCGCGCAACACACCGGATGCAGCCAGTCTACCTGCTGTTTGTTTTTATTACTCTCCGCTGCCGAGGTCCATGCAGCACCATGGTACGGGAGGCAACCGCCGGTAACCAGGAAAGCACGGCAAGAAGTAGGCTCTAAAGCAAGCCGCAGGAAAACGCGCCGGAAGACGGACTTTCAGAACGGAAGCAATGACTTCCGGAAGAATGAACCCCCCCCCCCCCTCCCTACACACACACACACACACACACACACACACACACACACACACACACACTTCACAAGCTCACATAGCTGTAGCATCTAGGTCTGTGTTCACCGTTGTTGAACTAAGAGAAATGCTGATAAGTGCACGTTTCGGTTTTATATCGTGTAAATTGACGTTACGAAGTTGTTCGTTGCTGTTGAAGTTCTTATTATTGACTGACACATACTTTCCAAATTTTTGGGCGAATGCTTTAAAAATACCATTCCTGAACTGCAGTTTGTTACAAGCTGCACAAAAGGTAACAATTTTCAAGGGCATTATTCTTAATACTGCCATGAGATACCTTGGTCTACAGTAGACTTCGTTATTTCCTGTTTAGCACCGAACCATGAATTCCAACACCTTCAGACTTTCTTTGGTCTTCCACACCACCTGGTTTCTTCAAGAACTGCATTGAATATCTTAATTATTCAGTTATTAGCTTTTTGTAAATATCCTGCCCAGTCCAACCTTTCAGTCTTTATGTAACTTACAACGTCTGGTCCATTTTACAGATTTTCTGCTACATTAGCGTGTCCTCTGCGTCTCTAGTACATGCGACCCATTACATCATTTTTAATGTCGGTGTATGTGCTGCTATCTATAAAATCATCCATGATCTGAAATCTCTTCCTCCCTCGCCGTCTCCTTTCCTTCCACATACCTCTCTAACACTTTTGATAGCTCATAAATTTATAATTCTTGGTTGAATGTTCTCTTCCAGATACAATGTTCTTCCACTGGACCAAGAATGTCCCTCAATCTTCCTTTTAAACACGCATATTATTGTGACTATATTACACTATCCACTCACACTGTCACCACCCATCAAAAGTCCGAATACAGATGCTGAGTCGATTTTAAACCGGGCGAGTTTGGTGGCGAGGGGAGAACGATAAACAGAGAAAGATAAACGTGCGGGAAGCACGGCGGGCGTGGTTCCCATGGATACGTCCATACTTGAGTTGGTCCACTGAGCCTTCCAGAACGACGAGGTCAACCAGGGAAGTCACTAAAACATTCCCAGTCCTAACGCACTCTCTACGGCCTAGTCGCCTCCTACGATTGTTGTAAGGTATTTGCTTTCAGATGTTTCGCGCCGTACACGCCAACAACCGTGTGTCAGACGGAGCATAAAACGTTAACTGAAAAGGCCACTCATTGTAATTAAACATCCAGTTGCGTTATTGGCGTGCAAATTCCAGACTTCGTTGCCGATGAACACAAGTCAGCACAAGTCAGCATGTATGCTACACATTAAACACGGCAGCCTGCGAACTGTTTTACAAACTGAGCCGTTTGGGAAATTCTTCCACCCTAGGCCCGAAAGCCAATGGTCATGCCCAATTGGACCTCAGCTACGTCGCTCCATTTCCGCATTACGACAATGACTGCACTGTTATCCACGTCCCACCCGACACGCGTTATATACACAAGACTGCGAGTGCTGCCACCTACCGTCTGTGAGTGGTTATTGGACGTGGACATCGAACGTAGGCAGTAGTCACATTATTGCGACTGGACGGTGAAGTATCTTTTGTATATTTTGTTATTAAAGTTCTAAGCAGCCGTTGCTCGTTAAGGTGGGTTTCGGATTATTTATTATTATTGCGGCGGGGCGAGAAACTAATTATGTCTTACCTCCCTTTACCAAAGTCTGGATCAGCGCCTTTGCGCTACCAGCTTAAGCGCTGGCGTTGGCTGAGTGGCACTCGTCCTTAGACAGGGGAAGGAGTCTTTATCCAGAGCAGAGAGATCGGTCCCCTACTGCACTTCGCTGGCTTCCCAAGAGTGCCTATAGCTTCTGGCGTGTCCCTACTACACGTGTTCCCGTAATATTCAGGATGAACCAATGGGAAATACCACTTCGAGGAATAATCCCACTCAAGACACGTCTCTGGTCAGTGAGATGAATTCTGAGTGAACGTCGGAGTGCAAATACTGGTGTGATAGAGAAGATTACAACTGGAAACAGCAGCCGGCCTCTCGTGTTACACGATAATTACTCCGTCCAGCATCAAACCGAATGTCGAACATAGCGTTATAGCTTTGAGAAACGGTGGCACTGTTAAATAATACGTAGATTAAGTCAAAAAGTAAAACCAATTTTTAAGGAGAAACTTTCGGCAATAACAGCAACATTGCAAGTATGTTTATTTCTCGCTGTTGCCTCCCTGAACCTCTGTATAACTGGTAAATTTCTTAAGAGCTCCATATTTATGCCCTGGAAGAAACTTAACGGCATCGCACACGTCCAAACTTGAACCGCCTCCTATCTCATGCGACGAAAAATTTTCATGCAAGTATCAGAAAATTTTCGAATTTTGAACAATGTGGACTTTTAGTCTGGTTTGTTTCCTTTTGGAATATCAATTTAGATATAAAAAGTCTTCAAATTGGGGCTTAAATATCGACAATTGTTCTGTCGTCATTTGTACCTCATAATATTTCAAATATTAGAAACTTCTGAGTTAGAAGAAATATAATTTGTAAAGAAAATATGAAGTGAAGTAAACACATTCGCTTAGTTCCAAAAACTCCGCTCGGGAGCGCGCGCACGGCGGAGGACAGTGTAACTGATTGCAAGACGCACCATTATTGTTATTTGGGTTGAGATCTTGTAGGAGCATGCAAAGCATTCTGCCAGATTTTAGCATTCCTTCTGATCTTCCACAATTCTTTCTTTCCCCCCCCCCCCCCCCCCCCCCTATGGAGTCTTTCTATCCTCATTCCATTTTGTCATTTGTTTCTCTGGGATTTCATTCTCGGACCTCACATTCCACATGTATATCTTGCTTCTGTCGTATTTCTGTCTTTAATTTCTCTTTGATCGATTTGTGCATATTCTAGCTCAAGTTTGACTTGTGTGATCCGTGGCAGCGTTGACTTAATGTGTCGTATGTCAGAATTGTGTTGAAGTAGCAACAATATAAGGAATGATTAGATTGCTACTCACCATAAAGATGTCCAATTGAGCTGCAGAGAGGCACAACGAAAACACTGTTTCACATGCAGCTGTGGGCCAAAGCTTTCATCAGCAAAGAAAATATACAAACGTACACATATTCACACAAGCAAGCACACCTCACGCGCGCTAGAAGCCACTACCGGCAGCTCTAACCAGAATACCAGAAGAATCCCTTGTATTGTTGTTGTTCCAACCTGGAGTCGTCATTGGCAGAATTCTGTTGGTGAGTGGTGGTGTTAGTAGCCTGCTGATGTAGGACGTAAGTTTGCTGCTAGGGTTGGTATATCCTGTGGTTTTCCTAGAGTGTTATCTGTATCCCTCTTCTGTCAGATTCGGGTCGAGAATTTTTCTCATGATTTTGCGTTCTTCCTTCAGTGTGTTTTCCCCCGTCGCTTTTATATACGGTTAGTGTCTCATTTGCATATAGTAGTTCATGCTTATTTTCTGTGTTGTGTACGATCTTGGAATGAACATGGATTTATCATTACATACTGGTATGTCGTGTTTTGCCATAAGCTCTCTTCATTTTTCGTAGTAGAGTGTTTTGTGAGATCTTTTCTCCTCCCGTAGGTTCGAGATTTTAACAGATATTTGAAATGTGTAATTCTGTTTATCTTACCGTTATTTGTGCCCAATTTTTATATGTTTGATTTTGAGCAGATTCAGACTTCTGAAAGAGATCTGCAGGCCAAATTTTTCTGCACAAAAAAAATGGTTCAAATGGCTCTGAGGACTATGGGACTTAACATCTGTGGTCATCAGTCCCCTAGAACTTAGAACTACTTAAACCTAACTAACCTAAGAACATCACACACATCCATGCCCGAGGCAGGATTCGAACCTGCGACCGTAGCAGTCGCGCGGTTCCGGACTGGAGCGCCTAGAACCGCTAGACCACCGCGGCCGGCCCTTTTTCTGCACATTCTTACAGTATTTCTATTTGTTTGGTTGCCGTTGCTTCGTTATTAGACAGTATGGCCAGGTCTGCAGCGAAAGCTAGGTTTGAGATTTCTGTCTTGTCCCGGCATCGTCTTAAGTTTCTAGTGTCAGTAGATTTTCAGTTTTTTCCCGTCATTACTTTGTCCAGGACTAGGTTGATCAATCGTAGAGATAATCTGTCGCCTTGGTTTACTCCACTCCTAGTCATAAAGGGGCCAGAGATTTCACGCATGAATTTAATTTTCTTTGTTGTAATCAGCCAATGTGTGTTAGGTTAGTCGTAGTTCTGGGTGGAATCGGCGTTCCTCTAAGTTGTTGAACAAGGATTGTCAGTCAGCAGGAGCGTATGATTTGAAATCTATGGAAGTGCAAATGGTTGAAATATTCCAGTCAGCCGTCTATTTTAGAATTTTTTTTCAGGTTGAAGATCCGGTCTGCGCACGAAAGCCTGCTTGGTATTGACCAGTTTTGTGTTCTAACCGTTCTTCTGATATCTGCAGTAAGGACGCCGAGAAAGTTTTGTAGTTGACTTGTAGCTGTGAGATTCCTCTGTAGTTTCGTATTCATCTATCTTTCTTCTGCAGCGGTTGGACCAGTGTACATTTCTAGTTGTGAGGAAGGTGTCCTGTTTGTCGGATGGTTGTGATTATTTGTAGAAGTTCCTGTAAAGACTTCCGTCTGAGGCTTTTTAGTGGTTCTGCAATGATACCGTCTTTACCAGATGACCTGTTTTTTAGTTTGTTAGTATATGTTTGTGGATCTCCTCGCATGTTGATGGGAGTGATTCTGAGCAAGTGGAGGTACAGTCCTGAGTTAGGAACCTTGTTTCAGGTTCAGGGCAGTTAAGGAGAACAGAGAAATAACGTGCCAGATCCTGACAACCATCTTGATTAATGTGAGTTTTCCATCGTGTTTTGAGGTGTGTACACACGTAGCTTCCATGCGAAAGTTCCTTAGAATTCTGTCGTGTTGTGATTGCAGTAATTTTCCTGAATAATGCTCCTTCATGTATCTTCTCTTGGTTTGCCATACGAGTTTTGCTGCTCATTACAGCGATAGAGGTTTTCTGGAGACCTACTCTTTTATTCCTGGAAGGCTTCTTTGTGTTTATGGTGCAATTTGACATTCTGAGACCCACCATAGGTTTTTAATGTTTTTTTCGTGGTACCAGTTGTATAAACACATTTTTTCATCTCGGCAGACGGGTACGCCTGCAGTTTCATATAATGCAGGTTGTTCTGTTTCTCTTCCTCTTCGTGTTTTACTTTACGATAAGAGTTGCGGCAAAGATGTCTAAGGGTAGGGAAGTGGTGGGTTGAAGGAAAAAGCGTCGACACAAGGCGCGAAGGTCGTGGCGATGAGGAACAGCGTACGAGCCATAGCAGCGCCTGCGCCTGCCTGACAGGTATCCCGTGCGATTCTCTCACGTGATTTTGCACAGCGGGCTGTAGCGGGGGGCGGAGGCCTCCTGGCTGAGTGGACGCCATAATGGGCCGTGACGCGTTCCGCCGAGCCATTGTGCTGCGAGCAGCGAGCACAACAGAACTGTGCAGGCCACTTCTTCGCGTCTGTCCAAATTTTGTGCTGGAAAAACGGCATCTCCTCGCTGTAGGGGAAGGCTACGAGCGAATCTTGTACCACTGTTATCAAATTCTAGTGTGTGCCCTACCGGTTTGTTCTGTTACGCTTCAAAGTAGGTGTTTTTTTGGCATTTCTATCTAACGCAGTGTAACCCGCCAAAATGAGTCAAGGAATGATGTAAACATCGTCTTTAAATAATGCATTTTAACAAAAGCCGTCTGCAAGCAAAGAACTTGTTAGCAAGAGAAAATCGGGACATGTTTCGCGCCCTTATTTAGACTGACAGTTTGTGAAACTCGGTAGCGTATTCTTGTGCATTCAAGCGAGACGTTTACTAACTTAATGTGCCTTCACTGTAGGCGATAACATTTTTAATGCTAAAAATTTTCAACACTATCAAAACATTCTTAAAAAATGTCATATGATACAGCTTATAATAATGCAGATGGAGTGAAGGATTTAAGAGTAAACATTCTCCTTTGTTGTAAGCAGTGCAATGTGAACTAGAAACTGGACTAGTTGAGCTTTCTAGAAGCAAAAAATTGTATAAGCCACACCCCTGAACATATCCTACGTGTATCTGACTGGCATTTCTGGCAGCGTTGTTACTAGCTGTTTGAAAACACACTGAATGCCAACAGTTCTAACAACTATTGACATTATTCAAAGCCGCATGAAAAAAATTCCAAATGTTTCACGGTTCAAAAAAATGGCTCTGAGCACTATGCGACTTAACTTCTAAGGTCATCAGTCGCCTAGAACTTAGAACTAATTAAACCTAACTAACCTAAGGACGTCACACACATCCATGCCCGAGGCAGGATTCGAACCTGCGACCGTAGCGGTCGTTTCACGGCAATTTAAATTTTGTTATAGATTAGTGACAAATATGCTCTAATTTATCATTTGGGGGTGTTTAATCTCTTGTCTTGAATAATGCTGTTCCATCAACTACACTGCGCAACACAATTAAAGGATCACTTTTTCGAAACCTCGTAATTGCCTCGCATTCCGACGCATAAGTGTGAAATTTGGCTCAGAGGTACATATAACCTTCCTCTGTAACGATGCAAAAGCATAGCACCATACGAGTCACCTTCGGGGTCGGCCATGCTTCAGACAGAGAGGTGGCAACGCATGCAAAGAAAAGGGCACAGCTCCGAAGTTCGTGTGACATGTAAAGTGGTTTAATGATGTCACATTGGCAGCAAATTTCACCACAATTGTGTCAACCTCGCCGTGGACGTGTCGTACGATTTTCTTATGAGTGGATGAGGAAAATATTCCAGATACACACTTCCGCGCAGTATCGCCACGAAAAAGCATGAGGGGGTGGCATAAAGGCCGTCAATGAAACCACCACGTTTTCCCACACATTTCGCAGCAAAAAGACAGTTCGCAGTGCGATGAGCAGCTGCAGTATGTTCTTGACACTGCAGACACCCTCCGGACGTTTTAACCTTTCTCTAAGGACATTGAGGGGCTGCATCCCCATTAAACTTGATCGTACCCCTTTGGAGTGTAGCGTGACCCCAATTTTTGCTTTCGTGTATTGGTTGGAACCACTAAGAATCGTTCGACAAAATCTGAACGTGATCCGAAGCAAGAAAGAGTGCTTATGCTTTTTGAGCGTTCTGTTTCACGTGCTCCTCTGGCGTGATCACGGAGGGTTGCGACATTCACACTTCTCAATAAAACGGCAAAGGGTCCACCAGATCGACAAGTCTGTGGCATCCGCCCACCTATATTGAGGATTTTAAAGGTGAACGTGTACAGAGAATATGTAAAGTACTAGGCGCCAGCAGGCAGGTAGCGAGAATCGCAGTACCGGTTGCCTACCTGCAGGCGCCTCGAACTACTTTATACGTTCTCTGTGCACATAAAATTTTTAAAAACCTCAACAAAGACGGGCGGGTGCCAAAGAGGCTTTCGCGGAGCCGTAGAGTGTTAGTGGGACCCTTTGCCGTTGTAGTCACACATTGTCAATGTTGTAACCCTCCGTGATCACCCCAGTGGAACACATGAAACAGAACGCTTGAAAAGCGTAAGCACTCTGTTTCAGATAACTTTCAAATTTAGTCGAATGGTTGTGAACGCTCCCTGGTGGTTCCAAACTCTACACGAGCAGTCCCAAGTGGTACGATCGCGTTTAACGGGGATGCAGTCCCACAATATCCTCAGAGAAAGGTTGAAACGACCGAGGGTGTCTTCAGTGTCAAAGTATGTCAAGAGCATACTGCTGTTGCTGATCGCACTGTGATCTGTCGTTTCCGACCGTGAATTGTGTGGAAATGAACAACCAAGGAAAGGAGTGGTTTCATTGATGCCCTTCATGCCACTCAGAGAGGCCTTTTCGTAGCGATTCTGGGTGTGTGGGAATGTGTGGAGGAATGTTCCCCTCAGCCACCCATAAGAAAGTGCGTGATTTCGACGCTTGATTTTGTGGTTCTGACTTCCGCCATACAGGTGTCAATAGGAGTGAAACGTGGGTTTGAGCAGCTGAGACGACCTTCCCATAGTGTCACGTCCACGGAGGCGATGGACAGAATTTTAGTGAAATTTAGTGCCAGTATACAACCCACCTTAAACGTCACTTGGCCTTCAGAGCTGTGGCCTTTTCTTTCTCACATGTCGAGACCTTGCTAGTTGAAGCGTTGTGTGTGTGTGTGTGTGTGTGTGTGTGTGTGTGTGTGTGTGTGTGTGTGTGTGTGGTGGTTTTTTTGCGCGCCATTAGAGGAAGGTTTTAAGCACAGTTGAGCCACATTTCAAACTTACACTTCGAGATGGAACACAATTAAGGATTTCGAGAAAGTGATCCTTTAATAATGTTACACAGCGTAGAACATCACTGTAACGGTAGAGATTGCCAATTGACCTCTTTTTTCTGTACTTTTAATGGTAGATATGTTTTCATCAATTCTGCGGATGCCCCCCTGCGGTTTCGGGGGTTAGAATAGGCCAGCGGTTTCCTGCCTGTCGTAAGAGGCGACTAAAAGGAGTCTCAAATGTTTCGGCCTTATGTGATGGTCCCCTCTCGGGTTTGACCTCCATCTTTCTCAATTATTCTGAAGAGCGAGCCAATTGGGGAAGGGCGCCTTACATGGTGCACTGTATCTGTCGTGCATTGAGACCTTTAGCCGGCTTTTTCGTCGTTGCAATGGTGTCCCGCTCGTTTTCCATCTCTTGGGCGAGGATACGTTCCTGGGTACGATTACCACGCTGCACTCTGCAGTGTTGCTTTTAACTGCGACGACGACCTTGGACTTTCTTGCACCTAAGATCCAGCACGGTAGCCAGTCCGTTCTGGTGGGGCCGCCATGGTTGTAGCCCCCTGACAACACAGGGATCGCTCTACTGATGCCTGCGCCGTTAACTCCCCACGTATGCCAAGGAGTAGATGCCCACCTCCCTGGGACATCTGGACTCCCGCAATGGCCATCCTGCCAGGTGGCTATTGCTGCGGCTGGGTGACGCCCGTGGGGAGGGCCCTTGGTCGGAGTAGGTGGCATCAGGGCGGATGACCCGCAATGAAGCGTGGTACATCATCTCTCGCTCGTGGGCCTCCACCAGCAGTCTCTAAGCGATCGAGGTCTAACCTCAACGGCAGGAAATACGAACCACGATCATTTCCCTCCCTGGCCACTCCATGGGAGGAACGTATGGCAAAAGAAGGCAGTGGAGAATATTCACCCCGGTTCCTTGTGTGTACGCGAGTTCATGGGGAATCGTTTGTCAACCAAGCCCCAGTTTTTTGTGGAGCATTTAGAGGACAAGTTCGGGAAGGTGGAGGGCTTGTCCAAAATGCGCTCTGGTTCAGTACTCATCAAAACAGCATCCTCTGCCCAGTCACGGAGGTTGCTCAATTGTGACAAGTTGGGGGATGTTTCCGTTAGCATCACGCCGCATAAGAGTCTCAACATGGTCCAGGGTATTATATTCCACAGGGATCTTCTTCTGCAGTCTGACGATGAACTACGTGCCAACCTAGAACGACGAGGTGTTCACTTCGTCCGGCGCGTCCATCGGGGTCCGAGGGATAATCAGGTAGCCACCGGTGCCTTCATCTTGGCCTTCGAAGGTGATGTTTTACCCGAAAAGGTCAAGGTGATGGTTTACCCTTGTGATGTGAAGCCATATATCCCTCCTCCGATGCGGTGTTTTAAATGCTGCAAGTTCGGGCACATGTCATCTCGCTGTACTTCCGGCATCACATGTCGAGAATGTGGACGTCCTTCGCATCTCAATACTCCATGTGCTCCGCCTCCCATCTGTGTTAACTGCGGAGAACACCATTCACCCTGCTCACCGGACTGTCGGATCTTCCAGAAGGAAAGGAAGATAATGGAATATAAGACCTTGGACCGCCTGACCTACACCGAGGCAAGGCGGAAATATGAGCGGCTACATCCTGTGCCCATGACGTCTACCTATGCTGCTGCTGCAACACCGGTTGGAACCTCTACAGTGTCGTCACCTACAGTTCGATCTCAGCTCTGTCAGAATTCACCGACCCCTTGGTTGTGGGGGGCACTTCACTCCCTGTTGCTCTTGCTCCATCTACTTCAGGAGCAACACCACCCCAACCACCGGGGACATCTGTTCCCCCTTCCCAGCCGAAGAAGCGTGAGCCTTCTTCGGCTCCTCTCGCCCGGAAGAGGTCCCTTGGGGCCCTCCCATCCCAGGCTTTGCCCAGTGCCAAAGCGGACACCCGCCAGTATCTCAAACAACCACTGGTCGCTGGTCGTAGGGCGTCACGGTCGTCTTCAGTCCCTGAAACTGACCCAGTAAGACCCTCCCAGCCAGAACCACCTAAGGCACAGCGCGCAAAGCAGTCCAAGAAAAAGGCTCCCAAGCATCCTGACATTGCGGTGGCACCTGTCCCACCGCAACCTTCTCACTCTGCATCAGAAGATGAGGTGGAGATTCTGGCGTCCGCTGAGGACCTGGATCTCGCCAGTCCCTCGGACGCAATGGATGGCTGTTGTACAGGTGGTGACTCAGTAGCAGCAGGGGCCCAGGAGGCGTAATCCGCCTCCCCAGTCCCTTCATGCCTTTCCCATCCATGGACAATACCATCCTCCAGTGGAACTGCAGCGGTTTCTTCCACCATCTAGCTGAGCTCCGCCAACTTATCAGCCTTCACCCTTTCTTCTGCATTGCTATTCAGGAAACTTGGTTTCCAGCAATGCGAACCCCCACCCTCCGTGGCTATCGGGGTTATTATAAGAACTGGGCAGCTTATGAAAGGGTGTCTGGTGGCGTCTGCCTATATGTCCTTAATTCTCTTCACAGCGAGTCTGTACCTCTACAAACAGCTTTAGAGGCTGTCGCTGTTCGGGTGTGGATGCCACAGGCTGTTACCGTCTGCAGTCTTTACCTTCCACCGGATGGTGCTGTCGCGCAGCATGTCCTGGCTGCTCTGATAGCCCAATTGCCGCCACCTTTCTTGCTACTGGGCGACTTCAACGCCCATAACTCTCTGTGGGGTGGTTCAGTGGCGACAGGTCGAGGTGCCACCATTGAGCATTTATTAGCACAGCTCGATCTTTCGCTTTTAAATGATGGTTCCTCCACACACTTTAGCGTGGTGCATGGCACGTACTCCGCCATTGACCTTTCCATCTGCAGTCATAGCCTCTTTCCGTCTGTCCAATGGCGAGTGCATGACGACCTGTGTGGTAGTGACCACTTTCCGATCCTTCTGTCACTGCCACCATGTCACTCTTCTGGGCGCCCCAGCAGATGGGCTATGAATAAGGCTGACTGGGACTTGGTTTCCTCCACTGCCGCTATTGAGCCTCTCTCTAGTGATGACATTGATGCGGTGGTTCAATCGGTCACCACCGGCATCGTTACTGCCGCTGAATTTGCGATTCCCCGTTCTTCTGGGTCCCCTCGGCGGAGGGCTGTGCTTTGGTGGTCGCCTGAGATCGCCGGCGGGCGCTCCAGCGTCACAAGCGACATCCCTCCATAGACCACTTTATCGCGTTCAAACGGCTGCATGCGCGGGCCCGCCTCCTTATCCGCCAAGGCAAGAAGGAGTGCTGGGAGCGGTATGTGTCCACCATTGGCCTCCATGTCACTCCATCGCAGGTCTGGGCCAAGATTCGACGCGTCTACGGCTATCAGACCCCTGTCAGCGTCCCTGCGCTCTCACTGAATGGAGCAGTTTGTATTGACTCAGACGTCATTGCAACCCGCTTAGCAGAGCATTTTGCTCAGAGTTCCGCTTCTGCGAACTACCCCCAGGCCTTCCGCTCCATCAAAGAGCGGATGGAACGTCGGAGCCTTTCTTTTCACACCCACACTTCTGAATCCTACAATGCTCCATTCAGTGAGTGGGATTTTCAGAGTGCCCTTGCCGCTTGCCCTGATACCGCTCCCGGGCCAGATCACATCCACTGTCAGATGCTGAAACACCTTTCAGTGGACTGCAAGCGACGCCTCCTCGACCTTTACAACCGTCTCTGGGTCGCGGGTGAGTTTCCGTCGCAATGGCGGGAAAGCATTGTCATCCCCGTTTTGAAACCGGGCAAGAGCCCTTTGGAGGTGGACAGCTACCGCCCCATTAGCCTCACCAGCGTTCTTTGCAAGCTTCTCGAACGGATGGTGAGCCGGCGCTTGAATTGGGTACTGGAGTCTCGGGGCCTTCTGGCTCCGTCTCAGGGTGGGTTCCGTAAAGGCCGCTCCGCCACCGACAACCTGGTGAGCCTGGAGTCGGCCATCCGTACTGCCTTTGCCTGCCGTCAGCACCTGGTCGCTGTCTTTTTCGACATGCGGAAGGCGTACGATACGACATGGCGTCATATCCTTTCTACGCTTCATGGATGGGGTTTTCGGGGTCCTCCGCCGATTTTTATCCGCAATTTTCTGTCGTATCGTACCTTCCGCGTGCAAGTCGCGGCCTCATGTAGTTCCTCCCACGTCCAGGAGAACGGTGTGCCACAGGGTTCTGTTTCAAGTGTCTGCCTGTTTTTAATAGCCATTAACGGGCTCGCTGCGGCCGTGGGAAATTCTGTCTCCGCCTCCCTGTATGCTGACGACTTCTGCCTTTACTACAGCTCTACTGGCATTGCAGCTGTTGAACGTCAGCTACAGGTCGCAATCCGCAAGGCGCAGTCTTGGGCTGTAGCTCATGGGTTCCAGTTTTCGGCAGCCAAGACCTGCGTTATGCATTTCTGCCGGCGACGTACTGTCCACCCGGAGCCACGGCTTTATCTTGCCGGCGAACTTCTTTCAGTGGTGGAATCACACAGGTTTTTGGGGGTAGTTTTCGATGCCCGGTTGACTTGGCTGCCTCATATCCGGCAGCTTAAACAGGCGTGTTGGCGGCATCTAAACGCTCTGAGATGCTTGAGCCACACCAGCTGGGGCGCCGACAGGTCTACCTTGTTACGGCTCTACCGAGCTTTAATCCAGTCCCGTCTGGATTATGGGAGCCTGGCTTATGGCTCCGCTTCCCCATCTGCGTTGCGGGTGCTGGACCCCATTCTCCACAGCGGAATACGCCTTGCTACTGGTGCTTTCCGCACCAGCCCTGTGGACAGCATACTAGTGGAGGCAGGTGTCCCTCCACTGCGGTTACGACGCCAACAATTACTAGCTGCTTATGCTACCCATGTTTTTAGCTTGCCCGGGCATCCAAATTACCGTGTCCTGTTCCCGCAGTCAGTCGTCCATCTGCCGGGACGTCGGCCCCGGTCGGGTTGTCCGATCGCCGTCCGCGTCAAGGAGCTTCTCTCCGGGCTTGGGTTTTTCCCTGTTCACCTCCTTTCCGGGCACCTCTGCGTACACCCCCGTGGTGTGTCCCTCGCCCTTGCCTTCGGCTCGACTTGGCACGGGGCCCGAAGGACTCAGTCCCTCCGGAGGCCTTCCGATGCCACTTTTATTCCATCCTGGCCACGTATCAGGGCTCTGGAATTGTTTACACCGACGGCTCGATGGTTGCTGGTCGTGTCGGTTATGCTCTGACTCTAGGGGATCACTATGAACAACATTCATTGCCAGCTGGCTTCGGCGTTTTTACTGCTGAGCTGGTCGCCATCTTTCGTGCCCTAGAGTATATCCGCTCCTGCTCAAGTGAGTCCTTAGTCATCTGTAGCGATTCCCTGAGCGGTTTACGAGCTCTCGACCAGTGTTTCCCTCGTTCTCGTCTGGTGATGGCTATCCACGAGTCCCTGCATTCTCTTGCCCGTTGCGGCCGCTCTGTGATCTTTGTGTGGACCCCCGGTCGTGTCGGTATCCCGGGCAATGAACATGTTGACCGCCTGGCCAAACAGAGCACCAGTGAACCCACCCTGGACATTGGCCTCCCGGAGACTGATTTGCGGGCAGTCTTCTGCCGCGAAGTTCTCTCGCTTTGGGACACTGTATGGCGCAATCTGCCCACGCCAAACAAACTCCGTTCTCTCAAGGCGACGACGCGTGTGTGGCAGTCATCCATGCGCACCACTCGCAGAGATTCAGTTGTTCTTTGTCGGCTCCGCATTGGCCACACCCGACTGTCTCACGGTTATTTATTGCGTCGTGAGGCCCCGCCTCTGTCGCTGTGGGGCGGTTTTGACGGTGGTGCACATTTTATTAACTTGTCCGCTTTTAACTGTGCTCCGACAGACATTTGCGCTGCCTGATACGCTCCCTGCCCTTTTACTAGATGACTCTGCCATGGTGGACTTAGTTTTGCGTTTTATTCGGGCAGGGGTTTTTTATCGTTTAATCTGTGTTTTTTTAGTGTTGATTCTGGCTTTTAGCCTCTGATTTTAAACTGAGTTTTTAATGTGTTCTTGGTGGTTGGCTTTTCCTCTTTTTTTCTCTATGGTCGGCCGAACACCGTCACTCTCTGTGTGTTTTAATTTGTTTTGTCTGATCTCTGTCGGAGTCTTTCTTGTCCCGTGTCGTCTGACGTCTTTCCTGCTGTTCGTTTTTCTTCTCTTTGGGCGGTTGTAATTTTTTTTTTTTGGAAAAAGGGACCGATGACCATCGCAGTCTGGTCCCTTTAATCCCACAAACCAACCAACCAATTCTGCGGATGGGAGAGATTCACAATCATGTACACACTGGTCTGACAAGAAAAATAGATCTTGACATAGTCAAATCAATATATGCGCAGATCCAGGCTTCGGTGCTGGAGGTTCACACTTTCTCTCCCCCCCCCCTTCCCCCTCTCTTTTACTCACTATAATAATAATAATAATAATAATAATAATAATAAACCCGTGGAGGCCTGGGAAAAGAATAGGCCTCCGGTATGTTCTGCCAGTCGTAAAAGGCGACAAAAAGAACAAACCACTAATAGGGCTAACCCCCTTTTAGTGTGATTAGTTGGTTCAGGACAGAACTAATGAAGCCTCGGACAAGCGCTGTCATGGTCAGGGACGACGCTTGAACCCTATGCCCGTCCACAATGGTAACGACACTGCTAGCCACACGGAAAACGATTTAAATCCAAATAGAGGTGTTTTGCAGGACATGGTTCCTGCAACCACTCTAGAAGGAAAACAGACAGAGGATGAGATGGTCAGATGAAGTTAACTGACACCTCATGTTCTGTTATTACCAAGCAACAAACTTAGGAACCAACACAACTGGATACAGATCACAAGTATACACAACATTTATTACCAGATACCCAGAATTAAAATTTTTAACAGAACAACGACTAGCTGATCAGATTCGTGTAATAATCAAAAATAACAGGATACCCCAGTCGGAATTACAAAACATCAAACAAGTACAACAAATACTGGAACAAAATAATGTGCAATCAGAAGAAGAAGAAGAAGAAGAAGAAGAAAATGCAGTAATGGACTCAAACATCCCAGAGCAAACAAACAAAGAATAACACGCATCAATTAAACAATCAGAGGAAAACGAAATCTTAAGACAGCCACCAGAACAAGCACAAATAGAACACGAAGTGACACACATGTTAGATATAGAAGAAAAATTTCAGCTGGCATATATAGAATACAAAGACACAAATACAAACATTAGAACATTCTTACATAGACCACCAAATAACCCACAAGTCGAAACAACAATAACTATCAACACAATCATACGCAACAAAATAAATGAAAACACAACTATGGGAGAGTGACAGCTACTGACTTATAAAGGAGCACTCACTACACTAAATATACACACTAGGCAGAGATCAGGACCAACCAACTCACAGAAGAAACGCACAAAACCAGCATGGCAACACAGGCTACAGATCAGAGTAGAAAAACTGAGAAAAGACATTGAACAGCTAACACAATTTATAAGAAATGAAATATCAGACAAAAAGCGAAAAACGTTTGGTAAAATCTCACAAGAAGCGATAGAGCAATTAGATGAAAAGAAGCAGAAATTACAAGCATTGGCCAAACGACTAAGAAGATACAAAAAAAGTGAAAATAGAAGGAAACAAAACTAAACATTCAACACAAACCAAAAGAAATTTTACCAGACAATAGATAACACTCGCATTAAAATAGACAATCCACCAAACATAAGACATGGAACACTTCTGGAGCAACATATGGTCAAACCCGGTACAACATAACAGGCATGCATGGTGGATACAAGCAGAAACAGACACATACAAGATGATACCACAAATGCCTGAAGTGATAATTTTGCAACATGAAGTCACCCGAGCAATTAATTCTACGCACAATTGGAAAGCCCCTGGAAATGATAAAATAGCAAATTTCTGGCTAAAGTAGTTCACCCCAACATATTCACACCTAAATAAATTAACAATTACATTGCAGACCCATACGCATTCCCTGATACACTTACACATGGAATAACTTATCTGAAACCTAAAGATCGAGCAGACACAGCAAACCCAGCAAAATATCGCCCCATAACATGCCTGCCAACAATATACTACACAGAAATTAATGACACAACACAGAACAAAATTATAAATGAAGAACAAAAAGGCTGCTGCAAAGGAGCACGAGGATGTAAAGAGCAACTGATAATAGATGCAGAGGTGACATATCAAGCTGAAACTAAACAAAGGTCGCTACACTATGCGTACATTGATTACCAAAAAGCTTTTGATAGTGTACCCCACACATGGTTACTACAGATATTGGAAATATACAAAGTAGATCCTAAATTAATACAGTTCCTAAACATAGTAATGAAAAATTGGAAAACCACACTTAATATCCAAAGAAATTCAAATAATATCATATCACAGCCAATACAGATTAAGCGTGGAATATACCAAGGAGACTCATTAAGTCCTTTTTGGTTCTGCCTTGCTCTGAACCCACTATCCAACATGCTAAATAATATAAATTATGGATATATTATTACTGGAACATACTCACACAAAATCACACATTTGCTATACATGGATGATCTAAAACTACTGGCAGCAACAAATCAAAAACTTAACCAATTACTAAAGATAGCAGAAGTATTCAGCAATGATTTAAATATGGCTTTTGGAACAGACAAATGTAAGAAAAATGGCATAGTCCAGAGAAAACACACTAAACAAGATGATTACATATTGGATAACCACAGCGACTGCATAGAAGCGATGGATAAAACAGATGCCTATAAATATCTAGGATACAGACAAAAAAATAGGAATAGATAATACAAATATTAAAGAAGAACTAAAGAAAAAATATAGACAAAGACTAACAAATATACTGAAAACAGAATTGACAGCAAGAAACAACACAAAAGCTACAAATACTTATGCTATACCAAAATTGACCTACTCATTTGGAGTAGTGAAATGGAGTAACACAGACCTAGAACCACTCAGTACACTTACACGATCACAATGCCACAAATATAGAATACATCACATACATTCAGCAACAGAAAGATTCACATTAAGCAGAAAGGAAGGAGGAAAGGGATTTATCGACATAAAAACCTACATTATGGACAGGTAGACAATTTAAAAAAATTCTTTATACAACGAGCAGAAACTAGCAAAATACACAAAGCAATTACTCATATAAATACATCAGCTACACCATCGCAATTTCATAACCACTTCTACAACCCTTTAGATCACATATCAACAGATACGAAGAAAGTAAATTGGAAAAAGAAAACACTATATGGCAAGCACCCGTATCATCTGACACAGCCACACATCGATCAAGACGCATCCAACACATGGCTAAGAAAAGGCAATATATACAGTGAGACGGAAGGATTCATGATTGCAATACAGGATCAAACAATAAACACCAGATATTGCAGCAAGCATGTTATTAAAGATCCCAATGCCACAACAGATAAATGCAGACTTTGCAAACAACAAATAGAAACAGTAGATCACATCACAAGCGGATGTACAATACTAGCAAATACAGAATACCCCAGAAGACATGACAATGTAGCAAAAATAATACATCAACAGCTTGCCTTACAACATAAACTTATAAAACAACACATTCCCACATACAAGTATGCACCACAAAATGTACTGGAGAATGATGAATACAAATTATACTGGAACAGAACCATTATAACAGATAAAACACCACCACATAACAAACCTGAAATCATACTCACCATTAAAAGGAGAAATTAACACAACTAATCGAAGTATCCATACCAAATACAATAAATATACAGAAGAAAACAGGAGAAGAAATTGAAAAATACATCCAACTGGCTGAGGAAGTCAAGGACATGTGGCATCAGGATAAAGTTGACAGTATACAGATTATACTATCAACTACAGGAGTCATACCACACAATATCCACCAGTACATCAATGCAATACAGCTACATCCAAACTTGTATATACAAATCCGTAATTATTGATACATGTTAAATTACCCGAAAGTTTCTAAATGCAATATAACATATACCGTACAGTTAAAAGGAAGTCACGCTTGATCAAGGTCCGCGTCACTTTCCATTTTTGACCAGACATAACGTCTGAGAAAAGAAAGAAATAATAATCGCATCAGGGCGCAGTAGACCGCATGAGCATAACTTCCAAGAAAGTGAGATTCAGAAAAATACATAATGTGGAAAGTATTCTTCTGAAATTTTGGAAAATACAGGTTTTGCACATGCCTTACTGGGCTCCTAATTTGTTTAGATCCCCCCTTTAACTTTTATGTCCAGAAGCTAAATACAAAATGAATCAAGGAAAAGTTGAGACAGCAGGATGAGATAAACCATTATTATTGCCAGCAGGCATAGTGATACTCGGGCAGAGGAACTCGATGCAGAACCATATCCTAGCAAGATGTCACTTCCATGAAACGTACAGGTACAAGAAAGGCAAACACGCTGGTTAATGGCCGCCTAGCAGCTAAGCACTTGCTCTATACATTTTTTATTTGGCTTCTGTACAAAGTTATTTGAGATGCTGAAGATGAATGGGACACTCCCTTACAATAGCAACCACCTCTTCCAACTCTGTCGATGTCCAGTCTCCGTTATTAGCACCTCACTTAACACTACATGAATATTGGTCAGCTGACTATAGCCATAAGGCCAAGTAAACGGGAGGAATGCTGCTTCTGCCACACGTTCTTTACTGCGTTTGGGGGAGTGCATGTACGTTCTTTCCCAGTGATGGATCTTTCTATTTCTGCATTGCATAACTCAGCTTCCCGTGACTTAGCTTTGTAGACATTCTGGTTACCTGAGCGGTCAGCATGAAAATTTCATCTGAACACTAACAACGCTATCTGCGGGCACAGTAATTTCCAATGTGTTTGACAGGTAGGTGCCGAGCAAATTTGTGAGGGTTGGGAAACATCCACCGTTGTTCGAAGCCGTGTTTGAAAGGTGGTAGGAAAGCCAAGGGTGTTTCACTGCAAATTAAAACGTAGCCAAGCCTCACAGATAAACAAAAAACAAACGAAGCCAGAGTAAGTGCAAGGAGAGCCACCATTAATCATTCTTACCGCGAACTTTCCGCCACTGGAACAGCAAAGGAGGCTAGTGACAGTGGTGCACAAAGCACCCTCCGCCACACACCTCATGGTGGCTCGCGGAATATAGACGTAGAGGCACTGTTAACTCGGTACGAGCGCCATGTCCCGGGGGGGGGGGGGGGGGGGGGTGTTTGAATTTCACGCGAGGCCCAAATCCGACTGTTGGAACGCCGGAGGATGAACAGAGCGATTAACGCGAATAGCAACGTGCAACTCGAATAGGCCTGTGCGTTGCTGGTAATTTAATGTCACAGAGCCTTCGATTCATTGCAAGGAATAAAGCGTTCAGTTTCCAAATGGGGAAAGCGATAAGCACTTCGGCTAGAGGATTGCCTGTGACGTCACTTCATTTACTGCGTTCGAAACGCACGTCAGTGACCTTTGTATCCTCAATGTTCACTGGACGCCGTAAAAGAATAATCGAAAGTGAGGAGAGTACTGATAATGTAGTTTTGGGCTGTAGACGAAAAGTCAACCGTATTTCGTAGAGTTCAGATCCCGATATTGAGGAACCACATGAAAATGAAGACCTTCAGTGACGCGTTGGGAGAATTGCTGCAGACGAAGAAAAAGAACTGATCATTTGACAATACTCGCTAACGGCCAACAGTCATTTTGGTTCACCGAGAAAGATGGGCTTCTGCTGGATTTGCCATCTGATATTACCGCATGCGATGTGGTTTCTATTCTTGGACGATTAGATTAGATTAGATTAGATTAGATTAATACTAGTTCCATGGATCATGAATACGATATTTCGTAATGATGTGGAACGAGTCGAATTTTCCAATACGTGACATAATTAGGTTAATTTAACAACATACTTAAGTTAATATAACAACTTTATTTTTTTGTGTTTTTTAATTTTTATTTTTTTACTTTTTTATTTTTTTAATTTTTTTTCTTAATTTATATCTAAAAATTCCTCTATGGAGTAGAAGGAGTTGTCATTCAGAAATTCTTTTAATTTCTTCTTAAATACTTGTTGGTTATCTGTCAGACTTTTGATACTATTTGGTAAGTGACCACAGACTTTAGTGCCAGTATAATTCACCCCTTTCTGTGCCAAAGTTAGATTTAATCTTGAATAGTGAAGATCATCCTTTCTCCTAGTATTGTAGTTATGCACACTGCTATTACTTTTGAATTGGGTTTGGTTGTTAATAACAAATTTCATAAGAGAGTATATATACTGAGAAGCTACTGTGAATATCCCTAGATCCTTAAATAAATGTCTGCAGGATGATCTTGGGTGGACTCCAGCTATTATTCTCATTACACGCTTCTGTGCAATAAATACTTTATTCCTCAGTGATGAATTACCCCAAAATATGATGCCATATGAAAGCAATGAGTGAAAATAGGCGTAGTAAGCTAATTTACTAAGATGTTTATCACCAAAATTTGCAATGACCCTTATTGCATAAGTAGCTGAACTCAAACGTTTCAGCAGATCATCAATGTGTTTCTTCCAATTTAATCTCTCATCAATGGACATACCTAAAAATTTGGAATATTCTACCTTAGCTATATGCTTCTGATTAAGGTCTATATTTATTAATGGCGTCATACCATTCACTGTACGGAACTGTATGTACTGCGTCTTATCAAAATTCAGTGAGAGCCGTTTACAAGGAACCACTTAGTAATTTTCTGAAAGACAGTATTGACAATTTCATCAGTTAATTCTTGTTTCTCAGGTGTGATTACTATACTTGTATCATCAGCAAAGAGAACTTTGCCTCTTCATGAATATAGAATGGCAAGTCAATAACATATAATAACAACAAAGGACCCAAGACTGACCCTTGTGGAACCCCATTCTTGATAGTTCCCCAGTTTGAGGAATGTGCTGATCTTTGCATGTTACGAGAACTACTTATTTCAACTTTCTGCACTCTTCCAGTTAGGTACGAATTAAACCATTTGTGCACTGTCCCACTCATGCCACAATACTTGAGCTTGTCTAGCAGAATTTCATGATTTACACAATCAAAAGCCTTTGAGAGATCACAAAAAATCCCAATGGGAGGTGTTCGGTTATTCAGATCATTCAAAATTTGACTGGTGAAAGCATATATGGCATTTTCTGTTGAAAAACCTTTCTGGAAACCAAACTGACATTTTGTTAGTACTTCATTTTTACAGATATGTGAAGCTACTCTTGAATACATTACTTTCTCAAAAATTTTGGATAAAGCTGTTAGAAGGGAGATTGGACGGTAATTGTTGACATCAGATCTATCCCCCTTTTTATGCAAAGGTATAACAATAGCATATTTCAGTCTATCAGGGAAAATGCCCTGTTCCAGAGAGCTATTACACAGGTGGCTGAGAATCTTACTTATCTGTTGAGAACAAGCTTTTAGTATTTTGCTGGAAATGCCATCAATTCCATGTGAGTTTTTGCTTTTAAGCAAGTTTATTATTTTCCTAATTTCAGAGGGAGAAGTGGGTGAGATTTCAATTGTATCAAATTGCATAGGTATGGCCTCTTCCATTAACAGCCTAGCATCTTCTAATGAACACCTGGATCCTACTATATCCACAACATTTAGAAAATGATTATTAAAAATATTTTCAACTTCTGACTTTTTGTTCGTAAAGTTTTCATTCAATTTGATGGTAATACTGTCTTCCTCTGCTCTTGGTTGACCTGTTTCTCTTTTAATAATATTCCAAATTGTTTTAATTTTATTATCAGAGTTGCTGATTTCAGACATGATACACATACTCCTGGATAAAGTAATAAGCCTTTTAGTCAGACTAATAGATATGCAGAGCGAAAACTGCATCAACGTGCAATATGAAACAGCCGGAAAGGTCGACTGAACAGGGGGAAACCCGCCAAGTCTGAGGAAATTATTAACGTCGTCAGACTGATTAAATGGTTGGGTCTACGAAGTACAGACACACCTCGTTAGATGATGGTCAACGGACTCCATTTACAGTTCCACATATCTGCGCAGCAGTATGTCCCGTAATCGTTTCGAATTACTGTTAGCAAACTTGCATTTCGCAAATAACGAAACGGTAGATGAGGGTTGCAAAGTTAGAAATGTTTTACCACTCCAAACGTATTGACAGGCAATTATTATAAAATCTTTTCATCAGGCGAAGATTTTGAGTCGACGAGACAGTGGTTACTTGGAAGAGACAGCTAAGTTTCAGGCAATACATACGAACGATATTGCATAACTACGGTATAAAACTTTTCAGACTGTGCTTCACCGAAGGGTATGCATGGCCGGCGAAAGTACATGGTGTTTATAAATGAATATCGCAGTTTTAACGCTTTAAAATTAGTATTACATTAAACTTACAGTTATAAATGTCAAATGAAGGAGCAACTAACAGTTTTACCAAGGATCTTATAAATGTTCATGGGGAGCACCATTTGTCACACGGCACACAGTCTATAGCCGAGCGCTGGATAGGCCGCAAGGGGCCCAATGACAGGGTTTGCTTTGCATGGCCTCGTTCACCCGACCTAACGCCATGCGATTTTTTCTTGTGGGGCTTCATCAAGGATCGTGTGTACGTGCCTCCGCTACCAGCAGACCTCCCTGAATTAAGATACCGGATTGAAGCAGCCGTTGGTACAATCACTGAAGACACACTTATCAACGTTTGGGAAGAACTCGGCTGTAGACTTGATGTGTGCCGTGTGACAAATGGTGCTCACATTGAACATTTATAAGGTTCTTGGTAAAACTGTTTGAGTTGCTCTTTCATTTGACATATCATTTATAACTGTACGTTTAATATAATAAATATTATAAAGCGTTAAAACCCCCGATATTCATTAATAAACACCCTGTACATTCAGGCCAAGAGACCAGCGGAAGAAAGCAAGTTGGCATAGCCGAAAACGTCTGCATTGTACTTGGCAGCTAAATTGCTAAATAAAGGATGAACTCTTTATAGACAACTTTCACGCAAGCTAAGAATTAGCATTCCAATGTCTAAAACTCAAAACGCATTGAGTTGGAGCTGTACGGTACAACAAAAAGTTTCTGCCACGTTTTGTAGGGTCGTACCCATTGAGGAGAGGTTAAATGAAATCTCGTGAAGATGGCGGTATTCTGGTGTTAAAATGGAGGGATTTTCGCGATCTGAGCATGTTATCAACAAAGCATGCACCAATTATGGCGTCACAAATACAAAAATGCAAATAAGAAAATTTCGGGAACGTCTCATTACCTGATGGTTGTCCTGGGAAAATGCTATGTCAAACAGTAACAGAAATAAAATGCGGTACGTGTCCCACCATTTAAAGATTAATAAGAATCAGCCGGGCAACCCTATACAAAGGACGTGCACCCCGTGGAAACACAAGAGGCAAACTGCCGGAAAAGAAACTACGGTCTATTGCTCCAATTTTCCAACATCACCTCAAATGTGTTCTGCGTGTTTTAACGAACACGATGCGACATAGTATAATTTATGCCACATACAACTGAATAAAAAGCATAGTATTGCGTGTTTTTTATTTTACATCCTGTAGATACATTTCAGTGCTTATTCCATTAAATTCTTTTGAAAGTTCCAACTCCAACTGCAAATTCTATTAACTTGCATGGAGCTATCACACAGATATAGGCGACACGGCGATGAAAGTGTTTAAACAGCATCAGGGAAATGCAACGAAGCGTAACGTCAATAAGGGTGAGCTGCTGAACCACAGCCACGAACAGATTGATCGTACCGAGAAGGGCTATGATGTCTGGAAGGAACTGAGGTACTTGTTTACGGCTTGATCGGCGGTGACCTTGGCGGCTACTGCCGCTGCTGTTGCCGTTGTATAGTCGACTCGTCTTCGTGTCTTAACCGCTTCGCGCCAAGTCACTTGTTTGTGTACGCTGCCATTTGCTTTCCCTCGACGTCTTTGTCACTGCGCTGTCAGTGAGGCAAAATAATGCTTTATCATTCGATTGCTCGTACTTCGACTATCCTAAAGGACACACGATACGGCGCTAGTAAATAACACAAAAAATTGCTTAGTATGAAACTTCCGGCCAGATTAAGAATGTGCTGCACCGGAACTCGATCCCAGGAACTGGACGTTTGCTGAAAACACGCTTACCGTTTCCGAAGTAGGAGAGAGGTGTTGGCGGAAATAAAGTTGCTCGCGAGGCATGCCTTGATGGTTCAGTCGGTCGCCTGCACGGTAACTCAGCGTGTTCGGTCAGAAGGTTAGCTGCCATTAAAAATGGTTCACATGGCTCTAAGCGCTATGGGACTTAACGTCTGAGGTCATCAGTTCCCTAGAACTTAGAACTACTTAAACCTAACTAACCTAAGGACATCACACACATCCATGCCCGAGGCAGGATTCGAACCTGCGACTGTAGCGGTGGTGCGGTTCCAGTCTGTAGCGCCTAGAACCGCTCGGCCACCCCGGCCGGCTAGCTGCCCTCTGTTAATAAAAACAAAACTGAGTTAATGGATCAACAACGAACGTGAGCAATCGTCATGGGACGTCCGCCGCGATCAAATACAACTACCAATAACGAAAAAAATGAACATCAGAAAAAGTCGGTAGGCCACGAAAGACAAGGTCCCGAGTTCGATTACCGGACAACTGTCCTGTTTTGATCTTCCAGGAAGTATCAAAACAGCGGACACTACGCAGCAGAGTGAAAGATTCATTTTGGTTTATTATGCTTTGAATGAGAGAGAACGCTTTAGAATCAAACAGCGGTAGATCAGATGAGATTAGACTGAGTAAACCGCTTCAGTTCAGTGGATGTGAGGTAACATAGCTACAGCAAAGATACACAAATTAAGATTAGTAGTTGTCTGGTATGTATAACAATTAGCAGAAATCTTATAAACAAACCTTATAAACAAAACTAGGAAAGATACTCAAATTCTACAAAACAGTTTCATTCTGCACATTGCTCTATTGAAGAGACACCTGGGTGATCAACAGAAAGCAAGAAAACTGTGTTCAGGCACAATAAATGAAATTCCTGACAGGTTTTAAACTTTGTACAATATAAGACAAAGGAATCAAGGTATTAGGAAAGACCAAAAGGAAATAGAGAAATACGCCCATCCCCACCAGGAAGAACAGATGGGTACCACCGTAACAGGCAATTTCTAGAGAAGGGGATAAACTTAAAGGCTGCAAGACCAGTAATACCGACATGGCATGTCTCGTTTGACATATCCGTTATACGACTGGTGTCGACTAGAAGGTATTAAGTTTCCCTCGTCTTTAGATACTATCCTTAATCGGTAGCTAACTTCATTTCGTAGGCATCTACCATTCCAAGTCGTATTCTTCCACTCTTCTCTGTAGTGTGTTCATCGTCGACACTTGCTTACAGACGCTTTGAAGACTGTTTACAAGGTGTATGGAAAGTCCCGTTGTCATTTCAGAAAATCGTAACTTGGAAACAAGAGGTAGAACTCGTGGTTTTTTTGTAAAACGTTTAGCAGCTCTGGTTTTATTTCTGTTATCGCCATAATTTAAATGTGGACCCCATTCGTAAAGCATCATGGCGATATTAGAGTTCAGCCCATGTATGAGTAAGCAGTGTAGCAGCAACAGTACTGATTGCTTCACTGATTAGTGGTTGAAATTGTCAACGTCATTGACTGGTGTCATGTACACGGGATACTTCACACATCCCCTAAAAAGAAGTAATGCATGACACTGGGAGAGAGTGTGGGGAGGAGGGCATATGATGAGACCATCACGGTCCATCCGCCTCTTGAGGTCTTTCAGTAGATCCCGCACGATCCAGTCCAAATGTTGGAGTGCATCATGCTGGGAGATGACGGACGGCTGCAGCTCTAGGGTCTGTGGCAGAAGGATGTGTCCAGTTAAACAATTCCCGATATGGTTCTCTCTGCGAAGAAAACTGGACATACCAACACTATCGTGCATTAGGCCCCAGCAAACATCAAGCTTCGCGCTATCAAGTGTGTTGTGTGGGTTTTCGGAGTCCAAAAATCCTAATGTTCTGATTCTCACGTCCAGTAATGTGGAACGTTGGTTCGTTGAAGTCACTGTCTGCATCTATGGACGCCAGCATGAAACTTGTTGAACGCAGAGGACGATCGTTTGTCTGCAGTGCTTGGACCATTTGGAATTTGCACGCAAAAAGTCGTAGGCGCTTTGTAAAACAGTTGCGATTTTTTTTCCTGCTGTTCTGCGAAAAGCTCCGAAACTTTCTCTTTGAAGTACCTTATCAAGCTTGTTTTTGACGGAGTCCTCTCCCATAACTGGCGTCTACATTTATTCCTCAGTAAAGTTGGCACAGATTTGGATTCTGCGTTCCAATTGACACACGCCTTCTTTGCTCTGTTGCCATCGCCTTCTTCTGGTCTGCACCATCTCTTTACACAAGACAAATCTGCAACAAAGAAAAAGCTTTGAAAGCTGCTAAACGTTTTACAGAAATCACGATTCTTTAATAGCGCACACCTTAAGATTTTTTCAAATGATAGTGGGACTTTAAGGACGTTCTGTATACGTCTCAGCGAACAGTTTTCCTCTGTATTATTTCCACTGCTTTCCTTTCCTCGTCAATTCTTAGTATTACTTCGTTCTCCACCCTGTCCAGGTTTTTCCTCTTAACCACATTTGAAAACACATTTCCGTTCCTTATGTCTGTCCATGATTCAGTGCAATGTATTACACTAAAGACGTATCATATATACGTCATTGCATTACCGCAATGTCCTCTGCGGCTCTAAGTCAAGAATTCCCATCCATTCCCTTCCTTTCCCCATTCTGTATTTCATATAAAGACGTATCACTTGAGAAAGTTCCTTCGTTCTCCCGAAATTCTTTGCGCTGTCAACAAAGATTTCACTATCCCACAAGCTCTTTTACTCTTAAGATATTTTTTTTCATTCATACATCTTAGTTTCTGTCAAAACATTTCTTAACTACGTCAAAGATTTTACGTGTTCTAAGATCTTTCCGTCCAGCGATATTTTGACGGAAATTGCGTGTGTACTGATACTAATTACTTTGGTTTTCCATAATCTTTTTCTTTCCACTTTTGACTGCATCCTTAACACACTGTAGTTCATCCTCTGATTCTGGCAACATTGCTATATCATCTACGTACTTCATTCTCTTTTTTTTCCTCCCATTACCCATCTTGTTTTTCGTAATGCTGTACCTGTTACTTTCTCTGCATTAACGTTAAGAAATAACTGGTGACAAACAGGACACTTGTCTCCCATCTCCTCAAATACCTGTTTCAACTACTTCCGCGTTGCCAATAGTTGGTACCACTTCTGGTTTCATGCACAATTCCCTTGGAAGTCTTCTGTCCTACACCAAACTCTTTCAATATCTTTGGGAACTGTTTGCTCGGTCGAATACCTTCTCTCTATCAACACAACATATCTACATAAACGATGTAACTTAACCATTCTTCGTGTCATCCTAAAACATGTAATGGAATGCGTGTAATCGCTCAATCAACTATTTACAAGACGCGGTAACTCATAACTGAGTTTTATGCCCCCTCCGCTTCCCCCTAATTTAGGTTCGATAAAATTTAAGATATCAGCATAAGAGTTTCGGTTAGTTTGTTCTTGAAAAGGCGACCAGTGAGTGGTACAGTCGAATGTTGTAATGTGCTGAAATATGGAAGAGGCTCGTAGGAAATAATTTTCGCAAAAGATATTTGGGAGACGGTCTAAATGCTATTCCCGAAATGGTTCACCCTGTGTAGATAAATCTGTCCTGGAACCTAAACATAGATAACGGGACTCGAAGAGACTCCAAGGCTCTCACGTTTTCATCACTATTTTCTTCTACTCGTATACCTTCAAAGCTATTACACATTTGAAAGAAGTGTACACCTTCCAGTATCTCAGTAGATAATACTGTTAGAATACTGATCATAAAGCAGAATGTGTAAACACTAATCCACTCTTCGGAATTTTTATCGGGGATAAAATACAGCAAACTAAATGGTGTTCGCAACTTCGACTCACAGAATGTGGGATTCGGAGGGTTGCCTGTTCTATGAAGCAGGATAGGTGGCAATCTGTGCCGTCTCTGCCGAACGAGCGCGTTCGGCAGAGACGGCACAGATTGCCACCTATCCTGCTTCATAGAACAGGCAACCCTCCGAATCCCACATTCTGTGAGTCGAAGTTGCGAACACCATTTAGTTTGCTGTATTTTATCCCCGATAAAAATTCCGAAGAGTGGATTAGTGTTTACACATTCTGCTTTATGATCAGTATTCTAACAGTATTATCTACTGAGATACTGGAAGGTGTACACTTCTTTCAAATGTGTAATAGCTTTGAAGGTATACGAGTAGAAGAAAATAGTGATGAAAACGTGAGAGCTTTGGGGTCTCTTCGAGTCCCGTTATCTATGTTTAGGTTCCAGGACAGATTTATCTACACAGGGTGAACCATTTCGGGAATAGCATTTAGACCGTCTCCCAAATATCTTTTGCGAAAATTATTTCCTACGAGCCTCTTCCATATGGTGGTGCACGCATAAGTGTTTCGGACCACACCGTTTAGCGTACGTTGTTGAACATGCGTCCCCCTATGTGTTCACATGTTGCCCAAGGATATAGTCTGTTAAAATTGCAGTGGCCACGGGATCGTGGAGATTGAACTGTGGGTTAGTGGAAACTTGTCGCCTCGTCGGATGAAATAAGTTTTTGCTACACCAGGTCGATGGTCGTCTCTATAAACGCAGTCATCCACGCGAACAGCGGTTCGGAACGCACACCGCGCCAAGAACGCAAGCTGGTGGGAGCAGTATTAAGCTATAGGGGACAGTCTGCTGCACTGGCACAGGACCTGTTAGTAACCAAAGAAACGGTGACAGCCGCGAACTATCTGCGTCGCTTCATGCATAATGCACTCGCCGACAATACCGTCTTTGAGGTCCGCCCCCGGTAGATGAGTGGCCTCTGTAATAAAAAAAACTGAGTGGAAGGATCAACAAATGAACTTTAACGTATGTCATGTGACGTCCACAACGACCAAACCCAACGATCAAAAAAAGAAAAAAAGTGTTAATACTAAGGACCCGGGTTCGATTCCCGGCTGGGTTGGAGATTTTCTCCTCTCAGGGACTGTGTATTCTGTTGTCCTAATCATCGTTATTTCATCCCCATCGACGCGCAAGTCGCCGAAGTGGCGTCAAATCGAAAGACTTGCACGCGGCGACCGGTCTACACAACGAGAGGCCCTAGTCACACATCTATCATCTTAGAGCAGGATAATTTTCCGTGTATCAGAACCAGAACAGTGCTACAGTGTTTAGGAACGCTATAGTGAACTCATTTTGATATCTTAGCCACCAAATTCGCTTGATGTGAATCCAATGGAACCCCTGTGGGTCGCCATCTGGTGCCACATACCTCCACAAACTAGCAACAAACTGTCGGATCCAAGATACGTAGAATCAGGGATGTAACGCGTTCCGGTGATAGTTCAAAAAGTTATTTGGCAATGTAATTGCGTCAGTCGGCAAAGGACCTGGAAGATAAGTCGAGTGGATTGGGTACTTTCTTGAGGATATAGGAGAAGTAACAAAAAAGTTGAACAAGGATAATGGTGTGTAGCCAAATTAAATCAGATATTGAGAGAACAAGATTAACAATTTATCCACTTAAAAACTAATTTGCGTTAAAAAGACTTCAGGTTTTATCTGGAGTGTAGCCTTACGCAGAAGTGAAATGTGGACGATAAATCGGACTCAAAAAGAAAGAATATAAACTTTCCCGGTGCGGTGGTACAGAAGCCTGCAAAAGACAAGGTATTGACATAAGATAACTAATGAAGGTAGTGAATTGCGAGATCTATGGCACAACTCGACTAAAAGAAAGATCCGATTAATAAATAAATTCTGAGCCATCAAGGAATCATCAATTTGGTAGTGTAGAAGTGTTTGGGGTAAAAATTGTAGAGGGAGAACATGGTTTCAGTACAGTAAACACGTTCAGATTTGCATGGGGGCGCAGTCGTTAGGCAGTGTCCAGGCTTGCACCGGATACATCAGCGTGAAGAGCTGCATCAAACGATTCTTAGGAATGAAACCATGAAACCAACTCCCGTAGCGACAGCCTCCTTCCTACACGTGAAACTGGGAGGAGAAATTGGTATGCGAGGTACAGATGTAAACATTTCGAGCCACGTTAACACAACACTGTCCCATAGCCGGCTGATTTTATTGGTTGTGACAACGGCAGACTACGCGAGCAGTCAAGAAGAGCACACGGGGAATTGAAGGCAGTCTCTTATAAGGTGTGTCGCGTGCGTGAGCTGTGGACACATGAGTTGCGCAGCTGGCGATACGCCTTGTAGGCACCCACCCACCGTGTGACGGAAGGAGCTTCGCTTTCGTCACCGTCCGCTGTGTCCGCGGGGGCTCCCAAGCAGGCAGAAGCCACTTGCGTCAGCTCTGTTCACCGTACGCAGACTCACCGAGCGCACTAGAGACGTCCGGCAACAACTATACTGTGCAACAGGGGTCAGCTGACCCGCATTCGCGTGCACAGTTTGATGTCGACCCTATTGAATCTGTAGAAGCAAAGCAAAAGCTCACGCGGCAGTAAAGATCTTTATTGCCCCACATTGTGATGTTCCACACTTCGTAACGAAAAATATTGACTTCTTTTGTCAGGGCATGACAGGATTTATTAATTGAGGGAACGAATTGGTTACAGTAGCCCTGTTTGTGTAAATCATAATTGTATTGACAACTACTAGCTAGTTTAGAGGGTGAGCTCATTCTCGAGCACACCTGCCAGCATCACACAACAGAATAAGCCAGTCAAAATAAGTCTTTAAACTGCACTGTAATTGCATTTCTTCAAAAACAGTGTGCATACGTCTTAGATTGGATATGGACACTATTTAAGAGGATGATTGGCAATACCCAACGCAGTTGTAGTGTGTCTGGTGTAGGAGGACGGGAGACTTCTAAGGGAGTGATGCAGGAGACCAGAAGTGGTAACAAGTATTGGCAATGGGGAAACAGCTGGAACAGGTATTTGAAGAAGTGCGAGACAAGTGTGGTGTTAGGCACAAGTATTTCTAAATATTAGCCGGCTGCTGTGGCAGAGCGGTTCTAGGCGCTTCAGTCTGGAACTGCGCTGCTGCTACGGTCGCAGGTTCGAATCCTGCCTCTGGTATGGATGTGTGTGCTGTCCTTAGGTTCGTTAGGTTTAAGTAGTTCTAAGTCTAGGGGACTGATGACCTCACATGTTAAGTCCCATAGTGCTTAGAGCCATTTGAACCATTTCTCAATATTAACGCAGAGAAACTAATAGGTAAAGCATTGCGGAAAACAGGATGTATAACAGGAGGGAAAAAAGGTCAATGAAGGACGTAGATGATATAGCAATGTTGGCAGAATCAGTGGATGAACTAGTGCTTGAATGACGCAGTCAAAGGTGGGAAGAAAAGGTATATGGAATAATGAGTTTATCGAAGACCAAAGTTATTAGGATCAAAACGCGTGAAATTTCCGCCAAAATATCGCTGGAAAGAAAGCCTTTGAAAAAGGAAAATCTTTGAAGTAGTTAGGAAATGTTTTGATAGAAAATGGAAGATGAGTGAATGAATGAATAAATTAGAATAACTAGGAGTGCAAGAACTTGGGTGAAAGTGAAATCTTTGTTGATAGCACTAAGAATTTCTGGAGAACGAAGAAACTTTCCCAAGTGACATCTATTTATACGAAATAGAGAATCGGGAAAGAGGGAATGGACGGGTGGGAATTTGCGACTTCCCGATACAGAGGGCATTATGATAATGAAGTGGCCTATATATGACATGTCTCTAATATATAGTGTAATATATTGCACTGAATCATGGAGAGGCATAAGGAAACTGGTGGTTTTCAAACGTTAAGACGAAAAGTCTTCAGAGTGAGGAATGAAGTAATACTAAGAATTAACAAGGAAAGAGAAGCGGAAATAATACTGAGGAAAACTGAGGCGTGTAAGGCGTATACAGAGCGTTCATAAAGTCCTATTACCATTTGTATTTTGACTTAATTTAATAATTTTGGATTTTGGCTTTGACTGGGAGGAGGCCATATGCTCATCAGTGTTTCAGAAATCTTCAAAGTTCTGACACCTACTTTTAAAATTAATATAGTTTCATAGAGAACTGCGAAGTTGGCAGTTGCTGATGTGATCAAACAGTTGTATGAAATAAATTCGCGGGTTTGCATTAGAGATGTATGTGGTTAACGTGTGAGTGTAGGCTGTCCCGGCGTATACGGCGATGTGGGCTTCAGTGGCTCTTAGCACTATGGGACTTAACATCGGAGGTCATCAGTCCCCTAGAACTTAGAACTACTTGAACCTAACCAACCTAAGGACATCACACACATACGCGCCCGAGGCAGGATTCGAACCTGCAACCGTAGCGGTCGCGCGGTTCCAGACTGAAGCGCCTAGAACCGCTCGGCCACACTGGCCGGCAATGTAGGCTTCTCCGGCGTCTTCTGCTGACGAAAGCCTCTCGGGCTCCTATCCGGGTTGCTGCGTTGAAATTCCGCTTAGGTTCTACGAGTCACTTTCATCGTTCTCTGACGGAGGTTGAGTGTCACTCGTCGAAACGTAGCGCAATTTCAACGCAGCAACCCGGATGGGAGCTCGAGAAGATTTCGTCAGTCGTGATTGATATCTCCTACTGTTACTCCGTGACATTCCCAATAATGATTATATGAAACTTGTATTCGGTGAATATGGCTGTGGAATTATCCAGTTAAATCTCATTCAAGTGAAGAACTTGCAAACTTTTGTGTGTTAATTCTGTGAAGCCGTGCGGTTAACGGGGCTGCAGTCTGGAACCGCAGGACCGCTACGGTCGCAGGTTCGAATCCTGCCTCGGGCATGGATGTTTGTGATGTCCTTAGGTTAGTTAGGCTTAACTAGTTCTAAGTTCTAGGGGACTAATGACCTCAGCAGTTGAGTCCCATAGTGCTCAGAGCCATTTGAACCAATGAATTCTGTGAAACCAGAGCTTTGAGGGAAAGTTTGGCTCTGTTTATCCAAGATACTTATCTACTGCGCGACGATGATACAGTATAGGTCTTCCCATTGGTGTTTACGTAAGGTAGTTTACCGGTCTGTAGGAGGTAAAAGTTCATAAATGGGCCGTTATGAATGCCGGCATTTGCTAAGTCATAGACTGTCTAATAGCAGTTAATAAAGTGCTCATTCAAACTAACAGGTTGGTGAGAACGATACTATTGCCTAGTGTTAAATCATGAAAATTTTTTGGCAATGTGCTACGAAACTTGAATCAATGAGACACAAGCTCAGTTTCTACGTTGCAACACACATTGTATTGGAACAAGGTTTACAACGCTAAAGTAACCTATTTAGTGGTTTTTATTGTGAAACCTGTGAACTAGAAATACACTCCTGGAAATTGAAATAAGAACACCGTGAATTCATTGTCCCAGGAAGGGGAAACTTTATTGACACATTCCTGGGGTCAGATACATCACATGATCACACTGACAGAAGCACAGGCACATAGACACAGGCAACAGAGCATGCACAATGTCAGCACTAGTACAGTGTATATCCACCTTTCGCAGCAATGCAGGCTGCTATTCTCCCATGGAGACGATCGTAGAGATGCTGGATGTAGTCCTGTGGAACGGCTTGCCATGCCATTTCCACCTGGCGCCTCAGTTGGACCAGCGTTCGTGCTGGACGTGCAGACCGCGTGAGACGACGCTTCATCCAGTCCCAAACATGCTCAATGGGGGACAGATCCGGAGATCTTGCTGGCAGGGTAGTTGACTTACACCTTCTAGAGCACGTTGGGTGGCACGAGATACATGCGGACGTGCATTGTCCTGTTGGAACAGCAAGTTCCCTTGCCCGTCCAGGAATGGTAGAACGATGGGTTCGATGACGGTTTGGATGTACCGTGCACTATTCAGTGTCCCCTCGACGATCACCAGTGGTGTACGGCCAGTGTAGGAGATCGCTCCCCACACCATGATGCCGGGTGTTGGCCCTGTGTGCCTCGGTCGTTTGCAGTCCTGATTGTGGCGCTCACCTGCACGGCGCCAAACACGCATACGACCATCATTGGCACCAAGGCAGAAGCGACTCTCATCGCTGAAGACGACACGTCTCCATTCGTCCCTCCATTCACGCCTGTCGAGACACCACTGGAGGCGGGCTGCACGATGTTGGGGCGTGAGCGGAAGACGGCCTAACGGTGTGCGGGACCGTAGCCCAGCTTCATGGAGACGGTTGCGAATGGTCCTCGCCGATACCCCAGGAGCAACAGTGTCCCTAATTTGCTGGGAAGTGGCGGTGCGGTCCCCTACGGCACTGCGTAGGATCCTACGGTCTTGGCGTGCATCCGTGCGTCGCTGCGGTCCGGTCCCAGGTCGACGGGCACGTGCACCTTCCGCCGACCACTGGCGACAACATCGATGTACTGTGGAGACCTCACGCCCCACGTGTTGAGCAATTCGGCGGTACGTCCACCCGGCCTCCCCCATGCCCACTATACGCCCTCGCTCAAAGTCCGTCAACTGCACATACGGTTCACGTCCACGCTGTCGCGGCATGCTACCATTGTTAAAGACTGCGATGGAGCTCCGTATGCCACGGCAAACTGGCTGACACTGACGGCGGCGGTGCACAAATGCTGCGCAGCTAGCGCCATTCGACGGCCAACACCGCGGTTCCTGGTGTGTCCGCTGTGCCGTGCGTGTGATCATTGCTTGTACAGCCCTCTCGCAGTGTCCGGAGCAAGTATGGTGGGTCTGACACACCGGTGTCAATGTGTTCTTTTTTCCATTTCCAGGAGTGTATCTGCTGTTTCGAGCCACCGGTACATTTTTGATATTATTTCTTATAATGCAGTTTCAGGGAGCAGTAAGTTGCTAGTTAAAAGTGCTATCCTTCGATTAAAAGTAAAAGCCGACACTCACACAAGAACGATCCAGGAAGCCTAATGGTCTTGAGCCAACTGTTATAAAAAATTTATTCATCGACCTTTTTACAAAATTCTTTAAGTCACCTTCAAAGTAATCTCCGTTGGATGCGATGCACTTGTCACGCCTGTTTCCCGCTGTTTGAAGGATGTTTGAAACTTGTCAACGCTGATAACGTCCAGTACCCTTTGCGAAGCTGTTTCTACCGCCTCCACATCGTCATAACGCTACGACAGACCATCTCTGAGAAGCCAAATAGTGTCACTAGTAAGGCCGTGTATGCGGGGATGTCTCGTCATGAAGAATGAATCAGTCGCCAGATCGCCAAGGTTCCGTGCGTTTCCTCCGCACATACTCTCGCAGACGTCTTAAAACTTCCAAATACTTCTGAAATTACTGAAGTCATATCAGTTTACTAAGACATTTAAAGTTTATTTATTCAGTTGTATTTTTTCACTGGACCTGATATGGTTTGGTTGTTCACAACAAGAAAGTTCTGATTAACTTTAACATTTAGCAGATGTTAGACAGTACGTACTAAAAGTCTACCCATGATCACAGTGTTCTCTAAAGAATGCAACGCTTATCAGATACAAATGGAGAAATAACATAAAGCCTCAGTTTGGGTTCCAGCGGATGAAAATTTTGGGCCATGTAACTTTTTAACCAGTTTACATGAGCAGTCTGATGTTTCGAAACTAGAGGTCCTATCTAGCAATGTGATACGAAGAAAATAGCCTATGTAGCTGCACTCTCCAGATAACGGTTATTCGCATCTTTAGCTTTAAAAAATCTAAGTGCAGGTTAACATTAAACAACCCTTTTGTGTTGCGAAATGACTAAGTGAAAAGTTGTGGCGGAAACGGTAGCTACAAACCAGACTGCAGTTTGTGGGTAGAACGCTCCCGAAAGTGCCATAGGTCTACGAAAGAGACTGCTACACTGTCTCTATGGCCTCTTCTGGAGTACTGCTGTGCGGTATGGGATCCGAATCAGATAGGATTGACAGAACATTGAAAAAGCTGAAAGAAGGGTTGCTCGTTTTGAGTTATCGCGAAATAGGGGGAGGGTGCCACGGATATGATACACGAAATGGGGTGGCAGTCATTAAAACAAAGGCGTTTTTTGTTGCGGCAGAACTTTCTCCTCAGTGTGTGAAAATATTTTGTTGGCGCCCACCTACATAGCGAGAAATGGTGACCGTTAGTGTGGAACGGTTCAGAAGTAGCTTGAAGGTGGTTCTAAGAACCATCTGCCAAGCACTTAATTTTAAAGTACATAGTAATCGTGCAAATGTAGGCGTCGAAAATATAGCTTTACATTTTTTAAAAGTCCTTGTTAGTCATAAAATTTTCAAACCTCGAAATTTTTGCAATCCTGTTCAGCCAAAGAAAAACCAGGACTGTGCGGGATAATCCCGAACATACGGTAAGCCTATCCAGTAGCCATCAAGCTGAGGCTCGGCCTGCCCTTGTGTGGGTGGAATCATCCACGTCGTCTATCATTTTCTCCTCACATTACGAGCTGGGTCTCGGGACGAGGCCCTGTGACCTGCTGTATCGCTCGTATGCGGCGCTCTAAAAATACGACGACTTTCACCGACCACTAGCCGAAGCCAGACTGAATGCCGCCTGCTGGCGTTTTGGTTAAGTGTCACGGTAAGAACAGTACAGAAAAGGAGCAGAGACTAATATGACTGTAGCGACGATACGGACCTCAAATGAGCATAAGAGACTTGGACAGATGGTGGCTTGTTACTGCCATGTGCAGTTTCCAGCCGACCGCTGTGGCCGAGCAGTTCCAGGCGCTTCAGTCCGGAACCGCGCTGCTGCTACGGTCGCAGTTTCAAATCCTACCTCGGGCATGGATGTGTGTGACGTCCTTGGGTTAGTTAGGTTTAAGTAGTTCTAGGGTACTGATGAACTCAGATGTTGAGTCCCATAGTGCTTAAAGCCACTTTTTTTTGCAGTTTCCGTTCGTTTCTGGTGTAAATTCACAAAAAGTGTAAATTAAGCTGTACTGAGCTGCGATCTGTCAGCGCTGAAGTACTGCATTTGCGCGCCTGAACAGTTTAATGCGGAAGGTGTAACCGCAAGCGCTAGAGATAACATACTTACGCAAGCGCTGCTCGGTTTAGTACTGTCACTGACATCTTCATATTACTTAGTTTTTATGTAACTGTTAAGTGTAAGAAGACTTAGAACTCCGTCTTTAATCATCGAGTGGAAATATCTCTGAAGTGAGTATTCAGATGCGCAGAATTGATGCTTTGTTGTCAAGACTTTGCCTCGGTGATGCCGCGATCGCGGTGCGGCGTAGGTTTGCCCGTACGAAGGGAGTTTGAAAACGTCCGTGCAAAAATAAACTACTTCCGTGTTTGGGGTAAACCTTTTTTATTTTTCGACATAGTCTCCGTTTAGACTTACACACTTCGCTCAACGCTGTTTTAATTTGCTGATCCCTTCCGAATAATAGAAATTGTTCAACTCTGCAAAATAGCTATTAGTTGCAGCAATCACCACCTCGTTTGAATAAAATCTTGTCCCGCCAGTCATTTCTTCAAATTGGGGTACAAATAGTCGTATGGAGAATAGGGGGGATGTGAAACGAGTTAGATTCCTATTTCCAATAATTTTGCGACCACAACTGCTGAGGTCTGTGCTGGCGCATTATCGTGATGGAAAAGGACTTTTTTGCGGTACAATCGCCGGCATTTTTCTTGCAACTCGGTTTTCAAACGGTTCAATACCGATAGTCGATGAGGATTATCCCTTGCGAATCCCAAGAGTCACCATAACCTTTCCGGCAGAAGGAATTGGCTTCCCCTTTTTTGGTACAGATTCTACCTTGGTAAGCCATTGTTCAGATTGTTGTTTGGTCTCAGGAGGATAGTAATGTATCCATGTTTAATCCACAGTGACGAAACGACGCTTAGTCCTGTGGATTCCTCCTGAACAGCTGCAAAGCATTCTTGCAACACTTCACAAGATTCCGTTTTTGGTCAAGCGTGAGCAATCGCGGAACCCATCTTGTGGATAGCTTTGTCGTGTCCAAATGTTTGTGCAAAATATTATGTACCCGTTCATTCGAGATGCCCACAGCACATCTCACGCACCTTAACTCTTCTGTCATCCATCACCATATCGTGGATTTTATCAATGATTTCTGGAGTCGTAACCTCAACAGAGAGTCTAGAACGTTCAGTTGCGACAGGTGTTGACCGCCCATGAGTCGTCACAGAACGTGGATGAACGTTGTCCTGAACGGCGAGGGTTAATCAGAGACAGCGGCACCGCCCTGACGGATAGGGTGAGGAGCAATCTGTGGCTGTTTGCCGATGACACTGTAGTGTACTGGAAGGTGTCACATTTGAGTGACTGCAGAGTGATGCAGAATGAGTTTGACAGAATTTCTGTTGGGTGTGATGAATGGCAGCCTTCCCTAAAGGTGAAACAAATATAAGTAACTGCAGGTTGGTAGGAAAACAACCTTGTAATGTTCGAATACAGTATTAGTGTCGTGTTGTTACACAGTCGTCGATTAAATATATTTGCATAGCAAAGTTATGTGAAATGGGAGGAGCACATAAGGTCTGTAGTAGGGAAGCCGTATAGTCTGTTTCGGTTTATTGGGAGAATTCTAGGAAACTGTAGCATCTTTATAAAGGAAAGAGCATGCAGAACACCAGTGCGACCTATTCTCGATTACAGTATCTTCGGGATCCCCTACCGAGCACGGCGGCGCAATTCTTAGCACACTGTGTTCGCATTCGGGAGAACGACGGTTGATATCCGGGTCTGGCCGTCCAGATTTAGGTTTTCCACAGTTTCCCTAAACCGTCCCAGGCAAATGCCGCAGCCGTTTACCGTTTCCATCCTTGAAATATTAAGATTGTGTGCTCCCACCTTATTTAATTACTTATTTATTTACTTACATACCCTTACGTTCTTGCTTACTTATTTATTGCTTCCTTGCTTACCATGACCTTTACCCCGGTCGGATCCAAGGAAGATGTTGAAGCAGTAGAGGCATGGTGCTAGATTTGTATATCCTGGGTTGAATCAGGGCGCGATTATTACTGGAATTCTTCTAGAGAAGACTGCAG